>NC_085140.1:150310721-151510721 GCF_024139115.2 Armigeres subalbatus | reverse complement strand
TATCCAAGAAACCCTATGTTGTACTCCACGTTGAACTAATTCACTTTCGTTGCAACTATTTATTTATCCGGAAAAAATATAAACAATAACAGAAATTTTCATATTATGCTACAACGCGATACTCAATACAAACAGTGTTCATGCGGTGAACATAGACTAATGCTCCTAAATATTGGTACTGGTAACGGTAAAACTTATGTTCGGGTGCAGTCTTGTGTTTTGCCTTTCTCGTACAACAAAGTTGTACCGAAAGGCTATCATTTCACTCCAAATTCGAACTTTTTATAGAAGTCTCGGAGACCCATGATGTTATATACCAATCGACTCAGCTCGTTGAACTGAACAAATGTCTGTCTGTCCGTGTGTATGTGTGTGTGTGTGTGCACACGAAAACCGAAAAACATTAGCCACTTTTTCATACAGTAATTCTTAACCGATTTTCTCGCAACAAGTTGCATTCGACAGGGGACAAAGCCTTGTTGATCACTATTGAATTTGATAACGATCGATCATTGTGTTTAAAAGTTTATAAGAAAATGGAATCGAACTATATAAGCGCCATATAAGGTTGGTGTCTTGGCTAAATGAGAGAAAGGCAGTATCACCACTCGGTGAATTAAGTTGGGTTTTTTTTAAATAATGTTGATATAATCAATATCATAATATCTCATATCCCTTTTCAACAAGTGTTACTTGAGCTTGAGCTTGAGCTTGAGCTTGATTGACTGCTCGTAGTTGCTACTCCATTATGACCAGATCAGCTGCTCTTGCACAGGGAACCAACAGATGTTTGCTTGGGACTAGCACACATCTTCAATGTACAAGTACTGGTGATCTCATTTGTTAGGTCATACTGGCGCCTGCCACGTCAGAATGCAAGTCAATGTAGGGAAGGGGGAGGAAATGATGATGCAATCACACGCCCACTGCAAGCCGAATATACCTCTGCACTTGCCACGAGTTCATGCGGAATTTATTGGAAGTTTTGGGTTAGGTTCAAGAGGAAGAGGTCCGTCTTGGTTAACGAGCTGCCAATGTGATAGATAGGAGAAGGTAACTGATGGAATTTCTAATTGGATGTAGGAAACGAGCTATATAAGCTCATTTCCAATTCTAGCAGATTACTGTTAGAATACTCAAGTTAGGTATAGGAATAGTAATGGAAACGGTATGGAAGTCCATTTCCAGTTCTAGCGATTGTTAGAACATGAGAAATAAAGAGAAAGATACAAAGTAGGAGAATGGAACGGACCTGGGATTTAACCCACGACCTCCTGCGTATGAGGCAGAAGCAGTAGCCATATGACTACCAAGCCTGCTTCCCTTTTCAACAAGTGTTACTTGGAGGAGAAACTCTTAAACTAAATTTGGTTTGGCCTTTAATCTTTTGCCCTTCCTGCACTGTGCTGGTTGTGGTAGGCAAGATTAACTACGATTTGATGTACGATACAAAGTTTTTAAACCAAAATTTAATAATTATCAAAACTTTATCAATCAAGGAATTTTATTACTACCGCCATCACGCATTTTTGTCCAAGGTACCCCCAGGGGTACATGTACCCCAGGCTGGGAACCGCTGCCTTACATGACTAAACTACAGGGTGTTCAATAAGTTCGAATACAAATGTTTGATCATTGTGTTTGTTAGCCCAATGTACTGTATTAGTATTGGTGTCAACGTTAGCGGTATATATACGCTATCGGATGTGTGTGGTGTTGACATTCTGTCACTTGTTGTTTGTTTATAACGCGCGTTGAAAATAGATTGAAGGTTTTTGAAGGTCAAAATCATAGCGGCGTACTACAAAACTGAGGTTTTGGGGACGATTGATGCCCCCACTGGCCCGGTGTTAAGAAGGAGATGAGCCCTACGTGTTCTAATAGGGCGATAACCCTTTATACACGGAAAAGCCACATTAAAGCCTAATATGGGGACAATTTCATCGACTTTTTGGACAAAACTTTGCGACCTTCCAGCTTCCCGGATTTTAACCCTTTTAACTTTTTGTTTTTGTTTTTACCAGTTCAAGGCGTAATTCTCAAAATCTGGAACGAAATGCCCATGCAGACCGTGCGTGTCGCTTGCGATGGGTTTTAGAAACGTTTGAAGCTTGTGAAGAAGTAAATACAAAATAGAGCTCATTCCAAAAGAAAGGTTACAAACGTTCCTTATAAACAATACTTCCAATAAAATGCATCTGGGAAAAGAAATAATTCAATTTTAATTTTTAAACATTTTTTGAAAGTGTATTCGAACTTATTGAACACCCTGTATATAATTTAATGTGTAAATGAGAACAATTTAATTTCATTTAAATAATGTTCGTCGATTGGTAAAAATTTGCCCTTTTCAAAACACATGACAACAACCTCCATGGATAATATATCCGAGCTCTGAGGCTACCTTGAAACGGGAATTAAAAACAAAAACGGAACTTCAGGGTGGGCAAACCTTTCGTGTAGTTTATTCGGTGCATTAGAGCAGTGGTCCCCAGTCTGCTTACTATTGAGGGCCACACAGCAATTTTGAACTGTTGGAGCGAGCCGCGGTATATTTGCAATATTTGTTCATCATTCCAAATTTAATTTTGAAGTATAATACAAAGAAAACAAAGAATGTGTTCAAAAACAAATTTTTTTAAGGGCGTTACATTGTATAGCGTAGCTGAGTTTTAGTTCATATTATTACACACTTCTGCGATAGCGGACTTAACGTGAAATTTTACTTTCGCAACAAAATGTCCTCGGCTTAGTTTGCAAAACTATTTTACCATTTAAACATCTGTCGACCAATTCTAAGAGTTTAAACTGTTTTTATCCTCGATGATTATTGTTCAATGAAAGTTGTTGCAAATTACGACAGTATGTTTGAAACGTGTTTTTGAAGCAAGGTAAACTTACCAGCAGTACTTATTTTCTGACGTTTTTGATCTGAGGTATTCAAACGGAATTAAACCTGCAGTACCCGACGTGTCGACTCGTTTATTAGATCTTTTTTCAAGGAAAATGCTTATCAGGAAAAATACTTAATAGCGGGACGAAACGTCGGACTCTGCAAATGTAAACTCGTTTGAATATCTCAAACTAACAAATTCAGAAAATAAGAACAATTATCCCAGTCGAACTACAACCACTTACCAGCAGTATTGAATAGAAAATTGAGTAAATCTGAACTCTGAACTGTTTACCGCGTTTCCATTATTTCCAAGTAATTGAATTTTCCGGAAACCTTTTCTTCATCATCCCAACTAATCGCAGCATGACAAAATCTTGATTTCGTTGAACATTTTTCTTAGTGTGAAGTACGTTAACATGACGCATTTTCAGGAATTATAAATCAAGCAATTTTCAATCGAATGTTGCCACAACTTAACTTATTTTGAAGAATGAAAGAATTCATATCAGAGTGCAATGTATGACAACATTATTTTTACCTAAGAACGTTATATATTCAGCTTGCTAAAAGCGCCAAAAATACCATCAAAGTATGTTGCCGTTAGCCTACATAGCATGTATGAAGTGAGAAATTTATTTAATCATGATGATAAAAAGATTCTTGGTTTATATGTTTCTTGAACATCATAATGATGTGAACTTGACATATGCCCAGCCAGAGTACAACGAAAAACTGGACATGTGATGTTTGTCAATGGGCCAATGTAGTTTATATTCTGAAAACCTTCGCGGGCAGCAGGAAAAGCCTTCGGGGGCCGCACTTTGGGGATCACTGCATTAGAGCCTGGATTATTCATACTCTGATGTCACACCCTTGCTTTAGTGTAAAAAAAACACTTCTGACTGATGCACCACTCTTTTAGCTTTGGAACGCCTTTTCGCAATCATATGATGGCAATGTTTGGATTGCATCTCAATGAAAATATCTCCAATTACAATTGGCTAGCGCAGTATCATCCCATGTTTGGCTTGGGCTGTATTGCAGCAGCTCATGTCACACCTCACATCAAACAGTGCTCTAACGATATCCAATCCATGCATGTAGCAAAGCGCAATAATCCCAGTTAGTCATCACTGCTGGTCGATGGCTCCGTTACATCGGCCATCAACTACGATGACTCTACTTTTACTGGATTATAGTGCTTTTGCTATGAAATCCTTGGAAACAATTTTAAAACTCCACTGGTCTCATGGTGGTGTCTCGTTTTTGACAAAATTATGAATAAATTTATTCATTGATCGGGGGCTTTACCAGAATTTTGCTTTGTAGCGATTTTTTAGGATCACAATAAACTGATTTTTATTTTCAAATAATGCTAAGTACCAAAATAATGCAGGAAGTGCAAGACCAAAGCATATTCGATTTAGGACACATTCGTACAACCAAAGAATTGATTTATTCTATTGTTTCGAGATGAGATGGAACGGTTCCCGCTATATGGAGATTGATTAATTGATTTTGATTCAAAAGGTATGACGAGAGCGGTGTACCGAATCAGAAAGGATCATTACAAAAAAATGTATCACCAATAGAATAATCAATTTGGGTGTTCTAAGCCACGATCATTCTGTAAACGATGATTCAAAAGTAAACTTTCATTAGAGTTCATGAATCTTTTTAGTCGGTTTCTCGAAACCCTCATATCCCCAACCCCTCTAATTGTACAGAATTTGGAAAGTTATTGAAAAGATCTGATGTTCAAACTTTTAATATGGTGAAAAATAGGCCTGTAGCATAATCGAAATTTTACTAATAATATTAGTAGAGTAGCTTGTAACTTGTATTTTTCTGTTGCATAATGAATCTACAAGTATCAATTTACAAGTCTAATATTACAAGTAAAGCGCACTAATAATATTAGTAGAATTTACAAGTAACTGTTGCATAAAGAAAATACAAGTACAAGTTATTAGCGTTGGTTGGCTTGTAGTTTCATTTACAAGTATGAATGGTGCTGTAATTTAATTTACAAGTAGCTTTTATTTTATTATTTCAGCTGTGCAAAGTAAATATTTATTGTTTTATTGTTTTAAAAATTTAAAGGAGAAAGAAATTATTATTCAAAGTGCTTTAAATTACCATACAGTGAAATACTATGCACTAAGAATAAATTTCTTGTTCCAATACAAAACTGAGAATTAAGAAAGACATAAGGAATTCAAATGGTGGGGCGCTAACTAATTAAAAGTGGGTTGTTTTCGCTCAAAACCGTTCTATGTACCAATAAACCAATTTTTTTGTAAAATGACTCTTCTAACACCACGTAGTTTACCTTAATCCACGTACAAACATATTACATTATATATTAGCAAAGTTTAATAACTTTTTACCTAAAGTTGACTTTATTCAACTCAAAAATGTGACTTGTTGTACTGAACAATCTCGGGTGGGGCCATGCATCTTGCCTTATTTTTGACAACAATTATAGGAAAGAAAGGAAAAATTACTTAAATTTTTCCTTACTTGTCAGTAAGTATTTTGTACATAAATTTTGCAATGAATTATCTTTCAAGAAATCGCCTAAATTTGATTTATTATTATATAATTTCAACAATTTCAATTATAGGACTTAAAACAAAATCCAAACCCGCATAAGTTCCCCAAAACACGTAAATTGAAACCCGCAAGTACAAATCGCAATAATTAAAACCTATGTCAATCCTAAAATCCGCATATAAAAACCACGTAAAAAATCACTCCAGTTTGCATTACTTTTTCTTTGTAAAAATGCCAATACCACAAAATCGGATTGAACCGCGGAATCAATAAATTAAAGAGAGAAGGTTAATAAATTCGTGTTCCGTGTATACCTATCGCAGTATTCTATGTACAAACTTGCAGCAAAACATAAACAAATCATTGACAGCCGCATTGACAGTGAACTGTCGGATGAATTTTGACAGGTAAATGAACCTGACGGACTTGTCATTTCAGCCTTACTAATAATACAAGTACTAATATTATTAGTTGGAGAATCACTTTTATGCAACACAAATTACAAGTACTTGTAATTTTTTGACTTGTAACTTGTAACTTGTAGCTAATATTATTAGTCTGATTATGCTACAGGGCCCTGGTCGCATAAGAAATACGTCTTATCGATTGATGCAGCTGCTTACTCCTATGTGAAGCTTGATTGTGTTTCGTTTTTCTCATTTTCAGATACTTTACTGTTTTTAGTTCTGATAGGGCCTTCTCAACCTTCTCTCGCGTTGGTGGTTTCTCAGCAACAATGCAATGATACATGTCCGACCTGGGCCAGGACACAATCTTAACCAAAACCGAAAAAAAACAAAGCTTATAGGGGAAACCGCCAAATGTTGACCGGCTAATTTTGTCGCCTATTGTTGAACTCCCATAAGAAATGCACGTGCGTTCAACAATAGGCGAAGAAATTAACCGTTCAACATTTGGCGAATTACCCTATTTAGAAAAATATTTTGAGCTTTTTAGTGCATTTCTGCACTTGTCATAAGACCAGTTTGTACAATCCCATTTAATTCCACCACTTAATTGTACCTTGACAGATACGTATTTCGACCTCAACAGTAAGGTCGTCTTCAGTGTCTCGTACTTGACTCGACTGCTCGTCGTTGCGTGGTCTCTTTCTGAATCTCTGACTGTTGGCTTACCTTACACCAGCTCAGTCACATGACCGACCGACGACAGCAATGTGAACGCAAAAGATGAACGAATAGATTGTTCTCGCGTTTCATTTGTGTCCGCTGTTTATAGGCACAGCACATGTACACGTCTATGGCCGACCGGGACCAATCGGGTGCAATCGGAAGCAAATTGGTAAAATTATGTGTAAAATCGCAGCATGAAGAGGATGCGCATCTATAGTGGGAACCTTTCGCTCAGCCCACGACGGATTGGTGTGTTTCGTAGTACATCACGCCGTTTGTGCACAGTGGGTTAAATATCCCTAAATGAGGGGACGAGTATCACTTTTTTCAAAGCGTTGTTTTAAATATTGTATAATATATTCGTCTGTATTTAATCAATAAATTTACCGGAACTACGTTATAACATTTGGGTCTGAGAAAAAGCGTAGGATTGCCAATCCGGAATGGCGAGTTCGATTCTCGGTCCGGTCTAGGATGTTTTCGGGTTGGAAACATTCTCGACTTCCTGGGCATAGTGTATCCATTGTACTTGCCACACAAGATACATACTGATGCAATGGCGGGCATAGAAAAGCTATTAGCTGAGGAAATGCTAATAGAACACTAAGTTGAAAAACCAGGCCAAGTTCCAGCTGGAATGTAGAGCCATTGAAGAAAGAGGAAAGAAGACGTTATAACATTACGCCCGTGCTGTGCTGCACAAAAAGTGAGTATTTTTTTCTGAAATGGTCCCACAGTGCGTTGCGCCACGTGCATTGGAGTGCCAGTGCAAAGCCAATCTGCTGAGATGAATGAATGTGATGAAACTCGTTCGTGAGAAGTTGTGGAAGTTCGTAGACAGTCATCAACGTTAACATGTTTCTTGATGGTTTACGATCGCATTTGTGGCAGGTCTGAAACCCATAGAGACTAGATTTCGTTGGCGTGTTTTTGGTGAAACTGTGCAGCACGAAACGATTTCTCTGTCACCGCTTCGAGATAGATGTGGCATCTCTATCGGAAGTGTAATTGGAACTTTTGCGATATTAATTAGCTGTAAATTTTAGATATCTGCGATTATAAAAAATAAACTTGGGAACAATATTTTATAAATGAATTAATAATACGATATACACAGATGTTTGTTATTGTTTATCGATAAGTGTTTATAGTGTTATGTCTGATTGTTTGTGATAATTTCTTTAGCCGAAAGAAGCGGAAAGAAGGAAATATGACAGACGAAATAGCATCAATAACTTTTTTCGCTCCCTTCCACCATTGTCTATGTATGCATTAGATTTTCTTACGCTGCAGCGCGCTGTATTCAGATTTTCTGTGACAAACTATACAAACTATTGTGAGTTTAATTCCGTTTTTCACAACAATTGTACGTGCCAAATAGAATTCAACAACGCAATTCAACAAATGTAAATCATACCAAAGCCGTGCAGAATTGCAATATTGAATGCCATAAAGATATGTGAACTTAGTTCTGCCTAGCAACTGCCTAGCAGAAGACGCGGCAAGCTCTATTTTTTTTTTGTTTTTCTATTAAATTTTGTTGGGATGCACATTAAATGCACAAGTAAGTTGATGAATGAATGCATCTAGAACTGGGTGTCAAAATTAGTCGAAACCTTGGTGACGAAGTAATGATGATTATGAGGGTTCTTTTTTTAATTTCGAGTAAGTTGATATCAAAATGCTAGAGATAAGCGTAATCAAGCACGGCGGTCCATAACTAACTTTCCAGCTTGATATTGCAGCGACTCACAGCTCTACTGAGCTGACTAAAACAAGATTTTCAGGGAAAAATACAAGCATGCCCTAATTTCTTAGAAAACCTTTGTGTAGTAATTGGTCGTTTCTTTTAGAAAATTTAATCAAACTCAGCTATCACTTCAACATCTAATAATCGCATTGAACCACCACGGGAATGACATTTATATTCCACTAATACTGCTCGTTTCGTAACCAACATTGAAGGCTTCCGTGAGAGTAATAACGGGAAGGAAAGAGATATATGCGATACCATACCGGTTCGCCAAGACCAATCATTTTGATATCTCTGATGTCTCGTTTCCAGTCGAGCGATTAGAAGAATAACGGAACATAGCAAAACTATAGCCAATGGAAAGTGGATAATACATTTTGAGATAATTTCGATGATAAAAAATGCAAACTAGAATGTAAATAAACTGGTTCCACAATGAAGCGCAGTGGGAGAGATGCGTGTTATATTTGGTTAGGGGTTTGCCAAATCGCACCAAGCGCCAATGAAAAATTACCCATTTTCTTGCACAAGTTTTCGTGGAGCAGATCTTATTGATCACAAATCGTATCGGATATCCTTCTACCCTATTACTGAGGATACCCAACAATAAATGTACGAACGAGTTATTATGAATTAATTTCCGTTTTCATAAGTTTATCTCATTTGCTTGCAACAGGTTGAATTCGACGCGGAATCCTGCCTGAAAATTGGCCCAATCGTTCATTGCGTCCCGGAGTTATTAAAAAAACATTATTTTTTGCCCTATTTTTCCCAAGGGTCTCTCCTTTAAAAAAAAAACCCTGATTGATCCACCTTGTAGTGTTTGTGCCTTTCTCGTACATTAGATATACTAAAAAAAAATAGTGAGAATTTCTTAGCGTGTTTTTTTGTATATAAATCGTATTTTGGCCATAACTTTTGATCCCATAGTCCGATCTGGCCAATTTTCAATAGGAAACAATGGTACAGGATTCCTCGTCGAATGCAACGTATTGCATACAAATCGGATCAAGATAAGTACCTAAAAGATGAGTGAGTTTTATTTTGCGCACATACATACACACACGCACACACATACACACAGTCCGACATCGTCTCAATTCGTCGAGCTGAGTCGATTGATATATAACACTATGGGTCTCCGGACCTTCTATCACAAAATCGTATTGTAAGCGAATATATATATAGCCTTTTCGTTACACATTGGTGTACGAGAAAGGCAAAAATGTCAAAATCGAAAAAAAAATGTTTTTCTACAACTGTAATGAATTCAAATGAATGCAAATAAATGTGAATTGATGGAAATAACTAAATGCATCTCTCTAAACTGCAATTTTGACCTCTCTTATATGCTTTCCTCGTTACATTTTATAATATACGAGGAAGACACCGTCACCGCTAGGTGGATTATTTTGGATTTTTCATCTAATTATAACAACTGTGTCATGGTTTGATAACCAGTAATTTATATATCTACCGCATTGATTTGTTTGCAGAGTTCACAGTTTGAACTATGCATGGTTTTGAATCTAGACTCAATTTTCATTTCCATCATTTACACAATTTTAATCAATTTCTGTTCATCTAAGGTAATGCAATACACCCAGGTTTTTTTTTACACGGTTTGGTTTTACTCGTTTAAGACCTTAAGCGTCAATGAAACAATGAGTTAACCCCACGAAAAAATTCACAAAAAATCAAAGAAAATTCAGGGGGTATTTAAAAAGCTGTGAAAGTTTAGGTTAACCGGGAAATTGATGAATTTCAACCGTGTAAAAAAAAACCTGGGTGTATGTATAAAATATTCGTTTGGTATTTTGAAGCTGTAATTACACTAAACACTTATACAATGTGCACAATGTTTAAATAAAATATGTGTTCCAATAGTAAATACAAACTACAGTCTTTGTTGCTTATTCCGTTCAATCGCGTTCGGAATTCCAACCACCCAAAAAAATGTCTACTTTATTCTTTTTCTCTGTTTTTTTATGCTTTTCAATTTATTTATCCACAATGTAAGCTTGACGGGTCAAACGACCTTTACCTGTACGAGGTGAACCGGCCCAGGACCGAAAACCTCACAAGTAAAGATAATAATAATAATAACCTTTACCTGCAATTTTCTGTGAAGTCACTGGAGAGGGAAACCATTTTAGATCGGGGAAACAATTTTTAAATAGGTTAGGCTGAAGGGATGCTTTAATGTGATGCGCCACGCGTCGTTTTATTTGTAGGGGAGAATGGTCCAAAATGCACCCCTGGGGCAAAATGGCCACACTCATAAAATCACTCATATAATCTGTTGTAGTACATTTATGAACGAATATTACCATTACAATTCATAATTAGTTATCCATTATTGAGCTCCATTGGAAAAATTAAGCAGAATCCCTTCATATTCACTCAAGTTTAACGATTTGCTATTCTTCCACCACATCCGTAAGATTGTAGGTCAATCCATTAAGAAAAAACAAACAACCATGCGTCCATCATTTTACATGCAATTGAGTCATTTTAGACCACCATTCGGGCGTTTTGCCCCAGGTCTATTTTTAAAACATTTTTTAAATGCGTTCCCGCATAATAAAAAACAACATGTTATATGGTCAGAATCATTATTACGATGTAAGATATAGCTTCACAGTTTACGTTGCGGTTATCAAATACTTTTCGTTCGATTCAACCATAACTGCTCGACATCATCACTAAATGTCAACATATTACATGTTGTCTCTAAAATGTTCTTTATTTCCTGCATTATATGTCAACATTTTATCATACTGTTGAGCGAAAATTTTGCACGCGAAAACAGACGATTTTTTATGGTGACATAACATAACAACCCATTCAACATATTGTTATTTGTCAAATAACCGTACCACAAACTGTTAAAACTTTATATGAGATTGTTCATTTACAGTTGTCAACAGTAAAGGATACTGTTGTCGACCGCACGGGAAAATATCCATGTACAGTTTGTAATTATGCGGGTTAGAAAGTCATGAAAACCTTATTGTTTTGAATAGGAGATCATTGTGAAATGTAGCTGGGTTTGTAAATTTTGCACCTATACGTTGAAATGGTTCGTTATTTTTGTTTATATGGGCGAAAACATCGAAAAAGCTTAAGGGGTGCATTTTGGACCGTTCTCCCCTACTCACCGCAAATCCTTGCCATAAAATACTTTCCTCCTTCTATCGCAATATCGTAGTAAAATAAAAAGCATTTATGTAACATATGGGGTGTCATCCTATGTTTGGTCTTATTGGAATGTATCATAATGTCAGAACCAAATAATTTTTTTTATACTTAAGGGAGCATCCATAAATTACATAACGCTTGGTGGGGAAGGGGGGTTGAGCGAAGTGTGACGATCCATACAAAATTTTCAGATGTTTCATACAAAAAGTATGACATAGGGGGGAGGGGGGTTGAAAATGGTTGATTTTAGCGTTACGTAATTAATGGATCTTCCTTAAGCATGTAAATGTATTATACATGTTTTGAAAACTGCAATTGCAAAAAGGCTATATAATCTAGCCATCATTTGCCTTCAAACAAATAGCATATACCATTTCATTTTTATTATATAGATTGTTGTTTCATAACGGCGAAAGGCAAACGTAAACAATGACTTTTTTTCGCAAATGCTGCCGTTGTTTGTTTCGTTGGCTGCTGCCAGCCAACTACAATCGGAAACTGATATGAAATAGAAGTAGAACATATCGTGTGAAATCTGCGAAAAAGTCATTGTTTACGTTTGCGACTTTCGCCCTTATGACAATGTCGATATCTCCTCTAACTGATAGAAGTTTAGTCCAAAGCAAGGGAAAACTGCAGTAATAAAAGCTGTTTTTCTTACTCACTTACTTACATTTGTATAAAGCTGACGAATTTCCCGCCATACTGTGGATGAAAAGTGAAAGCAAGGGGCCGTACACATATTACGTAAGCACTTATGGAGGGAGGGGGTCCGTCATTTTCTTACGCATTACGCACCATATAAATAAAAAATCATTTGTGTGAAAAAAATCTCACATGAGTGGAGGGGGGGGGGGTTGGTTAAGAAAAAATGCTTACGTAATATGTGTACCGACCCCCAAGTAGTGAGGAACATTACACATTTTTCTCAGTGACTTATGTAACTTATGGAAATTTGGAAATAAAACTTTAGAAGTGAGCCTTCTCGCTTATCGTTTCATATTTCTCACTGTTAGATCAAAATAAAGCTCATTGCGTAAGAAAGCAAAATCAATCACCACACTAAGATGCCAACATCAGGCGTATCCGCAATGTTGCACTGCAGTGCTAATCGAAATGCTTTGTTGAAACATTGGATCCAAATGTTTTGCTTATCTATAAAGGTAATTAGTTGATTTGAATCAAATGAAACAAACGCGTCGAATTTATCGATTGAAGAATAAGAATAGTGTGTTCTTGTTATTTTTTTTCGCATTTAAGCAAAGCATAGCATGAGGCACTTTTTGCCTTTCTCGTACAACAAAGTTGTACCGAAAGGCTATCATTTCACTCCGAAAACGAACTTTTTATAGAAGCCTCTGAGACCCATAGTATTATATACCAATCAACTCAGCTGGACGAGCTGAGCACATGTCTGTCTGTCCGTGTGTATGTATGTGTGTATGTGTGTGTGTATGTGTGTGCACAAAAGCTATAAAAAAACATTAGACAACTTTTCGTATAGTAATCTTTAACCGATTTTCTCGCAACAAATTTCATTCGACAGAGGACAAAGCCTTGTTGATCACTATTGAATTTTATAACAATCGGTCATTGCCTTTAAAAATTATGAAGAAAATGGTACATCGGATCATAAACCCCATATAAGGTTGGTGTCTCAACTAAATGCGAGAAAGGCACCAACAACGCTAGGTGGATTAATCTGGGTTTTTCAAATAAAACCAGACATGAAAGCTATCAATATACAGATCTGAGATTGTATGTCAACAATTTATTATAAGTAAATAAGTTTTATATTTTTACAAGTTTACCCGACCGATTTTGTTCTGCATAGTATAGGCGAAAATGCGCGTTGTAAAATCGTTTAAAATCCCCGTAATTAAATTGAAAACTTTGTCTTGGGGTAACTTTTTAGGCGGCTTTTGGGATTAATTCGTTTTTACGTGGATTTTTTGTTGGAAGTTTTGTTAATAAAAAGTCAAGAAAATTGCAAAAAATCGCAATAAATTGGTTTTCGATTAGCCCGTTGTTTACGCGGTTCATGAGATGTACATATACAGATGTTTTAAGCCGTTGTCATAACGTGCCCCGCGTAAAAACAACTTCAGTGCAGTTCATACGCATATTTATTACTAGTGAGTAGTCAAACGCAAAGGGGTGTAAGTAATAAAAAGTTAGTTTTGAGAAAAAAAATTTCGCTTCATACAAATTATATGAAAATTCAAAAAATGAATCGTTCGTATGAACGTATGAACATCGTACAAACTATACCAACATATTGCCGCAAAGCTTGAGAATCAAAGCATTTTTTGCTGTAGTCAACTCAATTTTGACCAAAATGTCACTTACACCCCTCTGCATCTAACCCCCTCAATTGATTTGATTAACACTTTTTCTAGTAGGGCCACTTCCTTTTTCATATTGTTGTTTTTCTCTTGTCTTGTCTTGTCTTAGCACGTAACGGGCTTGGTGGGTATATGGCTACCATTTCTGCCTCATACCTGCCCAAGATTCCAATAAAGGTCAGTAGGAACAACTGGCGAGTGCAGTGCAGACTGCAGAGGTGTTCTCGGCTTGCAGTGGGCGAGTGATTGCATCATCAAAGAACATTGAACATTAATGAATGAACATAAAACACCTAGACAACGGACAGGACACATAACACCCAGTGGACCGGTGGAGAATTTTTCGATCACGTAAAGTTTTTTTTTCTTACCGGGGCGGGAATCGAACCCACGCTTCATAGCCCATGCGTCTAGCTAGACGATTGATGTCGCTAACCGCACGGCCACAAAGCCCAGATTTGTTTAACAAATGGGGACATTTTTCTAGTAGGGCCCCATTATTGTTGTAATGGGAGACCAGTGTCCGACGCGAAAGCAGTACATAATTGGCGAAAACAGATATCTCGGGTACTTATTCAAAAGGACGTATGTGATTTTGTAAACAAAGATTCAAACGTCGATTTGTCCAATCTGATGGCACTCCCACGCAAACCAAAACCACCAAGAGGTAGCCGAAGGCTTCCCCTACCTGTCTGTGGTGATGTTTTGCGTGGGAGTGCTATCAGATTGGACAAATCGACGTTTGAATCTTTGTTTACAAAATCACATACGTCCTTTTTGAATAAGTACCCGAGATATCTATGCGATCATTATCTAATGATTCTACTAAGAATCACGCAAACAGGATTGGCAGAAACAGCAGCAACAGCAAGCCCGAACTAACGCAGCATTGATGTGATTGTGGAACATCTATCTCGTGTTGATTCAATCGAGTGATTCATGATTGATGGGTTGATTGATTGAAGGTAATGTTCGTGTTTGTTTTATTGAACCCATTCAACAGGAAGAAATTGCACAGCGAAAAGTGAAGGAAAAATCGGGCTTGATGTAGGTGCGATAGCACGGTGTAGTGAATCTGCGAAGTAAAGCAGCCAATTGTGTGTTTTGCCGAATTCGAGTGCGGATCCCCGCCGTGCTGACTGGCAACATCGGCCTAGCAAATGGATATCATTGACGTCGAGGAGGTGCTCGGAGATGATTCATTCATTTGGTAAGTTTCAATCGGTTTTTATTTTGTTGACATATGTATCCTTCAGAGCAGTTTGAAGTTGATGTTGATGCCAAGTTCTCTTATGGGTTTTCTTTGGGTTTCTTTTAGAAACAGTTATTTCTGTCAGGGGTTCAAAACATCCTATAGGCACTAGCTCTGAATTTAATTACAGCAATATTATCACACCTACGCTTGTTTAATTGAATTCCGTTCTTTTCCCTTTGAAGTAGATAAGTTATCGTTGCTCCATATTTTTACTGCATCAATGATTGTGTATCTGTATGGTTTTCAACACATTCCTATGATGCTTTCCGAATAAGAGAAATCAGGAAACTTTTGTTGTTTTCCCAAAAAAAGTTTAAGATATTGAAAAAGAAAAACTTCTATGCGTTGGTATTTATTTTTGTAGAAAAATGTTTGAATAAACATTTTTAAACATGTTCACAAAACGCTACGTTTCACACGAGTGTAATATTTCGTCAATATCCATTCTCTGTTCTACCTTGAACGGTCGAAGAGGTGGTGCTGGTAATTTTCAACACTTTCGGCTTATTTGCATTTGAATGCTCGCTAATCTCCTTTTCAGGCGATCGATTTTTGCTATCCTCGGCAAGCACTGCGCTTATGGCATTAATTCCTATGTACACTAGTGCTGTCCAATGAGCAGCTCGAAGTAGCTCGAAGTTGTTCCCGTCCTGCTCGTTCTTTTTTGTAAACAAATGGGCATGAGCAGGACAGGGAGAAACTTCGAGCTACTTCAAGCTCTCATTGGACAGCACTACTATCTTCGCTGCAGTGCCTTCCAGTCCAGCCGAGCCGATGGATACACAGGGAGAATCGAGCTTAGTTTACCGGTCATCTACATGGCTCATTTATGCCTTCCACAAACGGCTTCAATTATGCCAGCCCGCTAAACGAACTACAGTATACCGTGTAACGTCATTGTTTTAATATTGTCTAAGTACGATTTTTTTTTCTCTGTACCATCTCGATTTCGCAACATCTGCAGCGACACGGAACGATTGGATGATGAAGTGGTGGAAATTTTCAAACAATGGAAATCATGCAGCACAACAATCCCGTCCGGCGCTGGTGGTGCCATTTTACCAGCACCGGTACCACCAGCCTCCGCCAGTGGTAACAGCAGCAACAGCAGTTTCAGTTCTAGCGGCATCAATCACCGTCATCTCCTTCAGCACACAGCCAACATCAGCCCTCATAATGCAACCTTCAATAGCAGCGACAGTAAAGGTGAGTTTCGTGGTTTCGAAATAGGCATATCATTTAGAAAGACAGTTATTACGGTTTCAGGTTAAGATTACTTGTGGCTGTAGGAAGAAAAGATAATCTGAATTATTTTAAGCAGCTCATCTTTGATCTCTTGGGAGAAATATACCTTGCGTATCTTAGATGTGGTTGCTTTCTATGCAGTTGCCTGCTTTCAATAACGGAGTCTGTTAATGTGTCCCGTTGAAGTGAGCTTAACTCTTTTGCAAATTTGCCAACGACTTCGACCGGATCTTTTTAGATTGGCATAAAAAAATTTAGAAAAGAAGTGCAGATGTCACTCGCGATGTTCTGATATGATGGCATCTGCGAAAAGATTAGTGTATGAGAGATAGTGATGAAAAACGTATGGAAGGGAAATAAACTTTCAAATGCTTCTATTTTTTGTTCGGTGTGAACCACTATGTAAACGGACAGATAAATCAACCCAAACTTTGAGTTCAATATATACACTGATGAGAATATCGCAGTATATCGTCAAAACTAGAGCAAGATGCAAACACCTCACCGGGGTTGCTTAGCCCAGTAACCCAAATTTGATTAAATTCAATATTCTCAATTTTGAGTTGATCAAGGTCCGCTTTGGACAAATTAAACTCAGCTTTGGCTAAATTGTTTACATAGGATTGAAAGCAAACTACCTAGTGCTAGATAAATCATTTTACTTAAATTTGGGTTATTTGCCCCAACTACGATTTTCAGTGCAAACAACCCACTTTTGGGTAGTTTTGGTTTTCAGTGTAGTGCACTGCGTCCATTACTTTGCAGTTTTGTAGTAGTGCATGTTATTCTACTTCATTACTTTTGAGAAGAAATGAAGCAGTCAAATATTCTGCAGACTTGATGTGGGGCCACTTAAGAGCTACCTTTATATTTTCAGTATTACAGGTCGGACTCGATTATCCGGAGTATCGATTTTTTTTTCATTCCGCATAATCGAATCCTCCAGATAATCGAATCACTAGAAAAAAATCAAATCTGCAATTAAATGACGAAAAAGTTATGTTTTATTGTATTTGCAGTGATGTAGTCAGAAATTATTTTGGAAAAACCCTGATTAATCCACCTAACGGTATCGGTGACTTTCTGGTATATAATGGAAATTAGTATTTTTGCCATAACTTTTGAGTCTATAGTATGATCCAGCCAATTTTCAATATGAAATGATGAGACAGGATTCCCATTCGAATCGAACTTGATGGTTAAGAATAGATTAAAAATAACTAGACTATTTACGCACTTTCTGTACAAAAATAGTATTTTGGCTATTATTTCTGAACCCAAAGTTGTATCTAGTCAATTTTCAACAAAAAGCTATGAAAGGTGAAAACTAGTCGCCGCGATTTTATCGTTGGGTCGCTGTAGACAATGTTCCAGTTACTCTTCCCCTCCAACGACGACAGAATCGCATTTGCCAAGCGTTAGAATCGCGTCGCATTTTTTGGGTCACGTGTGTTAGGGGGGACCTTGATAAGATTTCCCATTAAATGCAACCAGTCGTAAGAAAATTTGATAAGGATAAGTGCCAAAAATGGGCCCCAATTCGCCGACCAATAGCCTTTCGGTACACTTTGTGTCCGAGGGAGACAAAAAGGGGTCTTTTGAATCAAATATTAGGCAATGATCCGCGCATCAAATAACCATTTACAGGTCCTTGCAATCTCTTCTTGGTAACGTGTTTCCGTTTGTTGCTGAAGATTTTCTCGTGGAAATTCACGATTTTTGCGTTACGTAATTAATGGATTATTCCTTAAAGGGTGATATTCTGCAAAATAAATTCCTTTAGAAAAACTCCAATTGAAAGGACATTATTGGTGCTGATGGAGCATTTTGACTTGTTTTGCACATGATCCTCAATGGCAATTGTACTAGAACGAAGCGTTTTATCACAACGTCGGTGGGGGAAATATTTCTCTGTCCCTTTTCTCGCATTTGTATCAGGTGACGAGCAATTTGTTTTGTCTTGTTATGATAAAAAAAAGCTTTATGCTTTATGTCCATCGTTCATATTTCTTCATACACACCTAAAATAAATCGCCGAATTCGGTAAAATTTTACAGAAATCTCAACAGCAGAACTGTTCGGTAAAATAATTTTACTGATTTTCGGTTATTTTGACAGTTGAACAATGGAAAAAAATACAAAAAATTTGTAAAATAATTACCAAACAGATCTGCTGGTGAGATTTCGGTAAAATTTACCGAATACTGTGAAATAAGTTAAGTGTAATCCTATTTTGTATGAATATAACAGTAATATAATCATTTGAATTTATGAATTTGATATACAAGCATATAGTCAAATTTCAATATACAAAACTTTTTTAACCCCCTCCCACAGCATAGATACGTCACATTGCAAAATTTTTCATAACGACGTATGTAACAAAAGTAAACAAAACGAGGTTTTTAATACAACGTGACAATTACACGCGGCTTTATATAATACGCATCGATTTTACTGATTTCAGATCCTAAAATTCTTTAATTCAATCTTTTTACGAATCGACGTATGTCAAAAATCAATTTTTGAAGTCTCATTGTTACATACGTCGCTTTAACATATGGGAACTAAGAGCGACCTATGTACCAAAAAAGCAAAACAAAACAAAACTGCAGTTGCGTCAATCGTGCACTATGGAAAACCGACCAATGTACACCGACGTGCGTGCAGCATACCGGTGTATGTATAATTTTATCGTTTTTCACAGTGAATTTGAATGAACTGAGATTTGATGTGAAGCACGCTTATTACGTGTCATGTAATGACGCATGCCAGCGGAAAAAAAGTATTGAAAAAAGATTTAGTTTTAAAACAGTTTTAGAAAAAGTTTTGCCAACTTTCTGCAAAGGATTTCTCGAATCCTCATAATTGTTACATACGTCGTTATGAAAAATTATGCTTGATATTATCTTATTGAAAATAAAAATTTTAATAAAAAAAAAATTGAAGAAAAAAATATTCCGGATGATCGAGTCTAAAATTCCGGATAATCGAACACCGGATAATCGAGTCCCCGGATAATCGAGTCCGACCTGTACCATCTGCTGGCGGGCGACGTTCGCGAAGATTTTTTTTTCATTTTAGGGATAATTTCAAGACATCAACGGGAGCATCTTTTCCAGAAAGTTTTATTGGAAATTATTTTTGAATTTTAGATAGGAACTACTTTGAAGCTCTTCGTAATTCCCAAGGAAATTTCTTTGGAATTTCAGCGAAAAATTATTCATAATTTACGTGAGAAACTTTTCAGATTTTTTACGAGAAATTGTTCCACATTTTGAACAAGAAATTGTTTGGAAAATTCTCGGAACTTATAGTACCGGTTTTTTGGCTGCTATTTTTGAGTACACTAGATGTTGGTCACACGAACTGGAGCGACATTAGCAGTTTTATACTTTTGCATCAACTGTATTTCCCAACGATTTTCTAAAGGCATTCCTTAAAACATTTCCGAGGAAAGATCTAAAGGAATTCATAAAAGAATCTACAAAGGAATTGTCAAATGGTTTTCTGAAGGTTCTTACGAAGAACTTTTAAAAGCATTTTGAAAAGTCGTCGTCCCGGCCCTACGATCGAGTTGGGAGACGGGACCTTCCGACCTCCTATCGAAGGCAAGTATCTTTCATCATCGAACTCTTCGTACCCTGATTCCTCCGACGTTTCCAGTGATTTTCCTGCAATCCGTCGTCATCGCCATTCCTTCAAAATCGTAGTCGAGTCCCCGATGCCACCGGGACGCACTATTACCACCAGTTTTGAGGAAGCCCCTATTCCACTCATCGCAGTCGAGCCATTGCCACCTCCAACCTACAGCCGTCCCAGTCCTGCGTTTGAGTTGGAAGACGGGGTCTTCCGGACTCCATTGTTTGGCAAGTATGATCGATTACGAACTGTGGCCTCGCCTGAAAGAATTCTGAATTACAGTGGACCCGCCCAAACACACTGCGTTGATGCACAACTACGACAACGACGTGTTTTTTCACCCATTTCTTCAACGGGACGCACTTCTGCCATCAGCCCTGAGGAAGCCCCTGTCCCTCTCGTCGCAGTCGAGCCATTCCCGCCAGCGGCCTGCAGTCGTCCCGGTCCTGCGTACGAGTTGAGAGACAGGGTCTTCCGGACTCCAATGTTTGGCAAGTATGGACAGCCTTCAACAATTGCTTCACCTAACAGTGTTCCTATTCCCAGTGGATTAGCCCAATCGTCTGGCGCAGCAGCACGACCACCTCAATCTCAAAACACTCACCGTAGGCACAATGTAGGCTCTCCCTCGACAGACTTCCGTAAAGATAACCTTCAAATTTATTACCAAAATGCAGGCGGCATAAATTCCAATGTCCTGGATTACCACCTGGCCACTTCGGCCCAATGTTATGACGTGATCGTGTTAACGGAAACCTGGCTCGATAGTCGCACACTCTCTAATCAAGTATTCGATTCCGGTTACGAGGTACACCGCTGCGATCGTAGTTCACGAAACAGCAGAAAGTCTTCCGGTGGTGGTGTTTTAATCGCAGTAAGATGTGGTTTGAAGACTAGAGTCATCGAAAATTCTGAATGGGAACGCTTGGAGCAGATCTGGGTGACCATCGTCCTGCAAGATCGCCTCCTTCATATTTGCGCTGTTTACATTCCTCCTGACAGAACTAGAGATCTGGTTTACATCGATACTCATTGCCTCTCCGTTTCATCTATAGTGGAAAACATGGCCTCAAGCGACGAAGTTATTGTTCTAGGAGATTTCAATTTACCCGGTGTCTCATGGAAACCATCTCACAATGGGTTTCATTATCCCGACGGCGAACATTCCACATTCCATTCCGGGGCATTGAAGTTAATCGACAGCTACAGCGCGGCGACGCTAGTTCAAGTTAATCACGTCGTAAACGAAAATCTACGCAGTTTGGACCTATGTTTTGTGAGTGCCAGAGACGTCGCTCCATGCATCTACATGACGCTTGCTCCTTTGGTCAAAATCGTCCCGCATCATCCACCTTTAGTTGTCTCTTTTCCGGAGAACTTGGAAAACGACTTCTACGATTTTCCTGTTCCCGTAGCGTACGACTACCAGAAAGCTGACCACGAAAGTATCGTTGAAGTGTTGGGAAGTATGGACTGGAGTTCGATATTCTCCAACGACATCGAGAATGCTGCTCTTACTTTTTCGCACGTCTTGGCCTACGTAATCGAAAGGCACGTTCCTAAAAAGATCAACAATAGAGATTCTCATCCCTCCTGGCAAACAAAGGAGCTTAGAAAACTGAAATCCACCAAAAGAGCTGCTCTTAGGAAATACACGAAACATCGTACACTTCTACTTAAATCCTACTATGTGAGATTGAACTACGATTATAAGCGACTCAGTCGTTTATGCTACTCGCAATACCTAAGAAACGTGCAATCGAAGCTTAAAACCCATCCGAAGACTTTTTGGAATTTTGTGAACAAACAACGGAAAGAATCTGGTCTTCCTTCGACAATGACGTTACACGGTGAGACCGCTTCAACTCCTAAGGACATTTGTCGTCTTTTTTCGTTGAAGTTCTCGGACGTTTTCATCGATGAGCAGCTGTCCGACGCTGAAGTTACTCTCGCAGCGAATAACGTCCCACTGTTCGGCCAAGCACTGAGCAATATCGACATCTACGCCGAAATGATCTCGACTGCAGCTTCACGACTCAAGCTTTCATTTAACCCCGGGCCCGATGGTGTCCCCTCTGCATTCCTGAAGAAACACATTTCTAGTTTGCTAACACCTCTGTTTGCTCTGTTTAGGCTATCTATCTCCAATGGTCACTTTCCTTCATGCTGAAAGACTGCTAACATGTTTCCTGTTCACAAAAAGGGAAATGGACGAGACGTGGATAACTATAGAGGAATAACGTCTCTGAGCTCCATTTCTAAGCTGTTCGAACTTGTAATCATGGAACCTCTGCTTTCTCACTGCAAACATTATTTGTCCGAAGACCAACATGGGTTTACGATCGGCCGCTCCACAACTTCTAACTTGTTGTGCCTCACTTCATATATTACGGAATGCATGAATGACAGGGCGCAAACGGACGTAATATATACCGACTTATCCGCCGCCTTCGACAAGCTGAACCACTCTACCGCTATAGCAAAACTCCAAAGGCTTGGATTATGTGGTTCTTTCTTAGAATGGCTCCGTACATACATGACTGGACGCCGGCTGTCAGTCTCCGTCGGCGAATGCACATCTGACAATTTCCCGGCTTCATCGGGAATACCACAAGGAAGCCACCTAGGACCGCTGATTTCCTTATTATACTTCAATGACGTGAACTTCATAATTAAATGTCCAAGGCTTTCATATGCTGACGATTTGAAGATGTTCCTCCGGATCAACTCGATAAACGATTGTCGTTTCTTGCAGAATCAACTACTATTATTTTCTGGCTGGTGTTCCATCAGCCAAATGGTGGTCAACCCGATAAAATGCTCTGTGATTACGTTCTCCCGAAAAAAAGAACCAATTAATTTCGATTATAAGCTACTTGACTCCACGATCGAACGGAGGACTCAGGTGAAAGATTTGGGGGTTATCCTCGACTCCCAACTCACGTACAAGCTGCACATCTCATATGTCGTGGACAAGGCTTCCAGAGCGTTAGGATTTATCCTTCGCACTACAAAGGACTTTTCCGATATTTATTGTCTGAAGTCCTTGTACTCCTCGCTGGTACGTTCTATATTGGAATACGGCTCCGCAGTTTGGAACCCGAACTATAACAACGGTTCCGACAGAATCGAATCGGTGCAACGCCGGTTTTTACGTTTCGCACCACGTAAACTTCCATGGAGGGATCCACAACGCCTTCCGAGCTATGAATCGCGATGTCAGTTGATAAATTTGGAACCGCTTCGACACCGTAGGGAGACAACTCGAGCTCTTCTAATTGCTGACATCTTGTAAGGCCGATTCGACTGTAGCTCTATCTTGAATCAAATTAGCATCAACGTCCGTCCCAGAGCACTACGAATCAGCGCAATGCTAAGAATGCCTTTCAGCCGAACTAACTACAGCATGCATGGTGCTATCAGCGGGTTGCACACTGTAAACAGCATTGTGGTAAAAAATACCATATTGATAATTTAATTTAAATGTACAACACCAATTGATTTGTGCCGACTACATACCGCATTTATTTCAAACGAAGTGTGTATTGTTTTTTACCATGGATGCATAATACACAAACGAATGTCAAAATTACTAAGAAACATGGTTATCTAAACCGAATTATATAGTTAAAAAATTAACCATTTGTTACATTCAAAATAACAATAATTGTGTAGTAAATTCAACTGCATCATGTAGCATTTTTCTTGACGGAAATTTTTGTGGTACACACGGTTAGATCAGACAACCCAAAATGAAGTTCAAACAACTCAAAATTAAGTTCATTTCACTTAATTTGGACCGTTAGTGGGGGAAGCCAATTTTGAGTTGGATGGCCCAACTCGGATTTGAGTAGTTTCCGTTTGATCCCATGTGAAAAAGTACCTAAATATTAAGTTGTTTCCACCTAATGTTAAGTTCAAATAGGTTTAAACAACCTAAATTTGAGTTCAACCCCTTTAACCTAGCGTTGGCTTCCTCCATCGAACTGCTATCGTTGGGTGGTTTTCTTTCTCTGTTTTTGACATCAGATGATGGAATGAAAGAGATGCCAGATCGAAAACAACTCAAAATTCGGGTTGTTTGATCTACCCGTGCAGTATTCGGCAATAAATAATGCTAAAGCATGATTATTTAATGTACAAAATATTTTATTTACTTTTTGAAGTGTTTCAGTAATACATTGCAAAAACCAGGATGTATCTAGTATTGCCATTCGCTATGCAATAGTCAAGCCCGGAGTGATCGACGACCTTGCTTAGCGCTGGTGATGTAAAAGTGTGTCACAATCTTCCCCTTTTCCTTCGTTGTTGCGTCATCTAAAAATCATACTGACTGAAGAGGGTAAGGGTTGGGGTAAAGCTGTTCTTGGGAGATAACTTGTCGGATGCCATGATGGATGAATGGCCGATCACCTATGGGGCTATTTCCTGATGACAGAGAAAATATCTTTGTGTGAATTCAATAAACACCTACAACAAATATTCTTACCGATAAAACAGAATAAATTGACGATTCCGGTTGGGAATATAATCGACCATTTTCAGGAGCTCCGGGTTATCATAACAGCCTGAAGAAAGAAATAGTGTTCAGCGATAAATTTTATTCAATAAATTATCATACATACCAGCAATTAACTCTGCATCGTCAACTAAACCCTTGGAGAGCAATTTGTACAACTCGATTGTCATTTTGCGCTTTTTTGTATTATTATATTACAAAAATTACTCCAAAACTTTAATTTCCAATAATTCTAGAGAGAACAAAATTATGCGTTTTGATGAAAAATAAGGAATCGATTTACGGGAGCTGGTGTTGTTATTTTTACTATAAATGTGGTAAAATATACCCCGGCAAATATTTATTTTGACAGTACGCAGAAATTGTTATTTTTACTACACGACCATACTGCCCTTCACGCATAATTGTCCCATGTTACCCTTGATGAAAAATCTTAAACTCGAGTCAATTTGTCTCTTCTCTTCTTCGTTGGCATTGCATCCCCCACTGGGACATTGCCGCCTCGCAGCTTAGTGTTCATTCAGCACTTCCACAGTTATTAACCGCGAGGTTTCTAAGTCAAGTTACCATTTCTGCATTCGTAAATCATGAGACTAGCACGATGATACATTTATGCCCAGGGAAGTCGAGACAATTTCCAAGCCGAAAATTATCTAGACCGGCACCGGGAATCGAACCCAGCCACCCTCAGCATGGTCTTGCTTTGTAGCCGCGCATTTTACCACACGGCTAAGGAGTCAATTTGTCCCACTGAAAAAATAAAGTTGTTGTTTAATGATAATAGAGGCTGAAAACCGTTGAAATAAGTAGGGATTCGTTTTATGTCCTGGAAAAGTGTTGACTACGCTCATATAATCCAAAAAATATTTGTTAAATTTCAAGGTCGAAACGATTCTTAAATTGGTGGGACAAATTGACTCGAGTTTGGATTTTTTCATCAAATGTAACATGGGACAATTATGCGTAGAACGGCAGCATAGTAAAAATTACTTCACACTTAGTTTCAGTGCAGAGAAACTTCAATCGTGTCTCAGCTTTGTTTGACTTTAACATTCCTCGACAGACGCTGCGCCGCCAGTTCTTTTCAGCACAGTAGACTACGTAAAGACTGATATGTTTTTGTAAAATGTTTTACTTTTAGTTTTGTTTTATATTCGCCCAAATTTTTTTTTTTATCACACCATCATTGGGACAAATTAGTCTGTTGATGTAGCAACAATAAATAAATAAATAAATGAGAAAAGAATATCTGGAGAAATCGCCAATGTATTTTACGAAGGAGACCCTAAAGGAATTTCTGAATAAAATTCTGGAGGAAGTTCCGAAAGAATTTCTGAAGTAAATTATGAAGCAACTCTTAGAATGCCCTCTTTGAAGGAATTTCGAATTTCCTTTTCTGGAGGAATTTTCGAAGAAATTTTTGATTGTATAATTAAAGCAACTTCTGGATGAACTTGCGAAAGAATTCTTTGAGAAATTGGTGGTTGGGTTCGATTCCTGATCAGGTCTAGGAATTTTTTTGGACTTCCCTGGGCATATAAATGTATCATTGTGTTAGCCTCGTGGTATACGAATGCAAAAATGGTAACTCGGCTTAGAAACCTCTAAACCTAAGATGCGAGGCGGCAATGTAGGCGGCTGCCAATAAGAAGAAATAGAAGACGAGAAAAAATGTTGTGAGGAAAACGTGTTTTAAAATATTTCGACGGGGGACAAACCCTAGTTGATCACTATTGAATATAATCACGATCGGTCATTGCGTTCAAAAGTTATGAAGGAAATGGTGTGTTGATCCATATAAGCTTGGTTGGTTGATTCTCTATACAGCGTTTGCAAGAGCCGTAATGTAGGCAATTATTCATGATTTTCATCACACTACGGCAAAACCAAACGATTGAATCGAGAAAAGTATCGTCACCACTAGGCTGTTTAAACTGGGTTTTTGGTTTAAAATTCAATGAAATTGAAAAAAACTACTCTCAAATAATCAACGCATATTGTTTTCGCAATCGACTCTGACAACTATCTGGTGATGGTTAAACAGCGCCCAAAACTATCCGTCATCAACAATGTTCGGTACCGACGACCGCCGCGGTACGACCTAGAGCGACTGAAGCAACCTGATGTCGCCACTGCATACGCGCAGCATCTCGAGGCAGCGTTGCCGGAAGAGGGTGAGCTCGATGGGGCCCCTCTTGAGGACTGCTGGAATACAGTTAAAGCAGCCATTAACGACGCAGCGAAGAACAACGTCGGGTATGTGGGACGAAGTCGACGTAACGATTGGTTCGACGAAGAGTGCAGACAGATTCTGGAGGAGAAGGACGCAGCGCGGGCGGTCGCGTTTCAGCAAGGTACCCGGCAGAACGTGGAACGTTCTAGACGGAAGCGGAGACAGCAGACTGGCCTTTTTCAGGAGAAGAAACGCCGCCTGGAAGAAGCGGAGTGCAAGGAGAAAGAACAGCTGTGCCGTTCTCAAGAAACACGCAAGTTCTACCAGAAGCTCAACGCATCCCGCAAAGGCTTCGTGCCGCGAGCCGAAATGTGCCGGGATAAGGATGGGAGCATCTTGACGGACGAACGTGTGGTGATCGAAAGGTGGAAGCAGCACTACGAGGAACATTTGAATGGCGCTGAGAGTACAGGCAGTGAAAGTCAAGGCAGCGGAGGAGATGACTATGTCAGTTCAGCTGACGATGGAAGCCAACCAGCCCCCACCTTGAGGGAAGTTAAGGATGCCATCCAACAGCTAAAGACCAATAAATCAGCTGGTAAGGATGGTATCGGAGCTGAGCTTATCAAGATGGGCCCGGAAAAGCTAGCCACTTGCCTGCACAAATTAATAGTCAGAATCTGGGAAACTGAACAGTTACCGGAGGAGTAGAAGGAAGGGGTTATATGCCCCATCCACAAGAAAGGCGACAAGCTGGAGTGTGAGAACTTTCGAGCGATCACCATCCTTAATGCCGCCTACAAAGTGATATCCCAGATCATCTTCCGTCGTCTGTCACCATTAGTGAATAAGTTCGTGGGAAGTTATCAAGCCGGCTTCGTTGACGGCCGCTCGACCGGACCAGTACTTTACTGTACGGCAAATCCTTCAAAAATGCCGTGAATACCAGGTCCCAACGCGTCATTCGTTCGTTGATTTCAAGGCGGCATACGACAGTATAGAACGCGTAGAGCTATGGAAAATTATGGACGACAACAGCTTCTCTGGGAAGCTTACCAGACTGATCAAAGCAACGGTGGATGGTGTGCAAAACTGTGTGAAGAATTCGGGCGAACACTCCAGTTCGGATGAATCGCGCCGGGGACTAAGACAAGGTGATGGACTTTCGTGCCTGTTGTTCAACATTGCGCTAGAAGGTGTCATGCGGAGAGCCGGGTGTAACAGTCGGGATACGATTCTCAACAGATCCAGTCAATTTATTTGTTTCGCGGATGACATGGACATTGTCGGCCGAACATTTGCAATGGTGGCAGAACTGTACACCCGCCTGAAACGTGAAGCAGCAAAAGTTGGACTGGTGGTGAATGCGTCAAAGACAAAGTACATGCTTGTGGGCGGAACCGAGCGCGACAGGGCCCGCCTGGGAAGCAGTGTTACGATAGACGGGGATACCTTCGAGGTGGTCGAGGAATTCGTCTACCTCGGATCCTTGCTAAAGGCTGATAACAATGTTAGTCGTGAAATACGAAGGCGCATCATCTGTGGAAGTCGGGCCTACTACGGGCTCCAGAAGAAACTGCGGTCAAAAAAGATTCGCCACCGCACCAAATGTGTCATGTACAAGACGTTAATAAGACCGGTAGTCCTCTACGGACATGAAACATGGACAATGCTCGAGGAGGACTTGCAAGCACTCGGAGTATTCGAGAGACGGGTGCTTAGGACCATCTTTGGCGGTGTGCAAGAAGACGGTGTGTGGTGGCGAAGAATGAACCATGAGCTCGCCCAGCTCTACGACGAACCCAGTATCCAGAAGGTAGCTAAAGCCGGAAGGGTACGATGGGCAGGGCATGTTGCAAGAATGTCGGACAGCAACCCTGTAAAGATGGTGTTCGCTTCCGATCCGGCAGGGACGAGACGACGTGGAGCGCAGCGAGCGAGATGGGCAGTCCAGGTGCAAAACGACTTGGCGTGCGTGGGGCGTATTCGAGGATGGAGAGATGCGGCCTCGAACCGTGCATTGTGGCGTCAAATTGTTGATTCAGTGTTATCTGTTTAGATGTAGACTAAATAAATGAAAGGAACGCACGCACCAGTTGTGGCACTATTCTTAATTTTGGTTCCTTATTTGGCAAATCCCATTGTTTTCTTATGGGACTGGCCAAATTGGGACCACTAGTGCGACAACTGGTGCAAAGGACGTTAAAAATAAGGCAAAATCAATTTTCACAATTATGCTTTGCTTGTTTTGGAGGAAATCAACGGTGTTATCGTGTCATATGAATATGCCTTATCGATATGAACTTGGTTTGCGGTGATTTGATTGGTCATTTGGCATATAAAGCATTAGTGCGACAACTGGTGCTATAGCCACAACTGGTACACCTAGCCTACTTCAAAATCATTCAGAAAGAAAAAAATCGCGTATTTTTAAAATTACTAAAGAGGCTTCCGAATGAATTCTTGGGGAATTTGCGAAGGCGTTCATTACTTACACATATTCAGGAAATTATTTAGGAATTGCCCCGTAATTTCATCGGAAAATCTTCAGGAATGTATTGAAAAAGCCATTTTTGAATCCATTTTGAACGAAATTTCCTCTGGAGAATTTTTCAAATAAATCACTAAAGGAGTGTCCGTAGGAATTATTAGCGTAATTTTCTAACATATTCCCGGAGGAATTTCCGAATTCCTAAAAGAGAACTTGAAAATTAAAGTAATTTGTTAAGAATTTTTGCTAAAGGAATTTTTGGAAGAATTCCGAATCCGAAAAGAAAATCCAAATAGGTTTTCCAAAGAAATTCCTAGAGGAGTCTTCAAGATAAAAAAAATTCTGAAGGTATTCTAGAACGAATTCCTAAGAGAATTTTCGAATAATTCCACAAAGGGATTCCAAAACGAAATTCCGAATAAATTTCTAATTAGATTCCCGAAAAAATTTCTAAAGCAATTTCGATAGAAGAAATTTCTGGAAGAGTTGCCAAAAGAAATTTCTTAGGAATGTTAAATGTTAAAGTTAAACTCAGGGTTACAAGAATTTATTTGCAATCTTATTTGAAAAGTATAATTATTTCGAACATATCAAATCAACACTGCCCATATGTCTATCACATTTCCTGTTGCAACGAAAGATAAACATTTCAATGATATTGTACTACATCACATGGTGCTTTTTGCTTTGCTTGGAACAACTTAAGCTATTTCTTTCCCAACCCCATTTGGAAAGGGGAAGGACAACAACTTTAGAATGCCGTTTATCCGGTATACCTATTCCGTTTTTGCGAATGATGTGATTGAGGTTCTGCAGACGTAGGCTGGAAAGTATATCTGCTACCCAATACCCCTCCCGGTTTTACGATGCCTACTCAAGCGGGTCGCCGTCATCGGTTTGGCATTGTCGCCAGCATCAATGCCACTATTCACGATCTGCCCACTTACAGTTATTGCACTCCTTGGAGGCTGTTGTTTTTTTCTTTCTTGCTGCGTTTATGACTTACACAAAGCATTCAGAACTGTGTGAGCTCAGTCATGCGTATGGCTGAGCTCGCCGCACCGTTACCAATATGGTAAAGACGGTTTCGTTGGAGCGTGTGCTGGCGCGCACATTATAAAATCGAGTTGAAGACTTGGCTTCAATGTTTGCACTGTGTTATGCTGAGTCGTATAGTTTTATCTAATAGAAACCTTAGGATTGCATTTCCGTAAACTTCAATTCGTTAATGATAAGGAAATAGCATAAACGTATCATTTGGAAACAAAACAAAAAAAGCTTTTAAAACTTGTACTCGCTTATTCGTTTTGGTCATAATTACTGATTTTACTAAATAATTATTATTTTTTTCGTATTATAATTACGAATACTTATTAAGTAAATTATTAATTTACTAATTACGTTACTATTTTTTAGAAGTGTATTTTCAGTGCGCGCGCTCCTGTGACTCTGTCGTGCATTTTTTTGATAGTTTGACATGACATTTAGAAAATCAAAATATCCCTTTATTAATTGCACTTACTAAATTGATAAGATTATAAAATCGTTTAGCTGGTGTAAATCAAAGAGCAGATAGTGCAGGACAACACTGCTTGCATGTATCATTTTCCACCGATCCATTTGATTCATTTATGGCGTTGGTGGCATTATCGAATTGATTGGAGGTGTAAATGGGTAGGGATGAAAGACCTTTAGCTAATGTGACTAGACGTCCAGTTCCGCATTATCACTATTTGTCTATTTGAACTTTTTTTTGTCACACAAAATTTATCCGGTTGCTTTACCTTTAGCGCACTTGCAGGGTAAAATGACCAAACACGTAGGTAATTTGTCAAAAAATCTTTATACATAAGAAAATCAACAAATGGCAGCTATAGCAGCAGTTTGAAATTTTAAGTTAAGTCACAAAGGGCGAGTTGTTTCGAGTGAAAGATCAATATGATATGTAGCCGGTGTTCCCTGTCCATGGATAAGGGGCTTGACGTTGATATTTCAAGTGTCTTAAAAAGATTTTTATTTTATTTTTATTTTTGTTGTTTAATAGAGTGCTTTTTTCATACAAAGGTTAAGTTCAACACTAAATTAAAAAATTAAGATATTTTTTTCATTTTTTTTTTATATCTCCTTCACAAGAATATCGTTATTTTAATGGTAATTATTTGAAAATAAGCTCCGTAGAGAAACTTTTATCACATCTTACTTAAATAAGGTCAACAGTTATACCAAACACTTGAGGTACCATGCCTCCAAGTTAACTAATGGTTAGTGTCGCACGATCTAACAACAACTGCCTATTGGCAAATTTGGAGGTGCCGGCAGGGCTCAGTAGGGGTCTAACTAACATAACTCTAATACTAACAAGACCCTGAAACAAACGCTTATCCAAATAGCATACATCTATTTATACTTGTAGTAGTAGCTAACAATAATTCATTTTGTACCCGTATACTGCCGTCATACGTATATTTGTCCCATGTTTGCTGTGATTCCCTATATACATGGGACAGTTATGCGTTTAACGGCAGTATAGCTGAAGTAGAATTTTAGTAGTGAAAAGTAGAATTTGTAGATTTACTAATTTGGTATTGGAGATAGTGAATGTATCTATTATATCTTCTCGATAATCTTTTTATTTTAGTCTCTCTAGCTGCATGGATCAACGCAAAAAAACTGTTTCTCTCTTCCTTCTATTAGGTTAGTTAGAAAAATTAGCGGATATATAGGGGACATGACTTAGTGTTTCTCGTATTAAGACAAATTCGCTGACCTTTACCTTATAATAAAATAAATGACCGATTGTAAAATAAATGACTGAAATTTAATGATATCAAATAAATAATAAAAAACGAAAATAAATACATGACCATCGGTGGACAGAAAGACAAGAGACAGAGTTCTGTTTAGAATAGTTAATTGAGACCATTGCACTCACAAGATAGAGAATAACTAGTACCACTATTATTGCTACAAGACTAATAACTTGACCACTTACGGAAATGAGGATAGACCATATGATGCGTTCATCCACTATTATATTGAATATTGTATACCCTGAATCTGAATAACTGAATTTTAGACCTCATTATTTTAATAAATAATAAAGGTTTGAATATTAGAAAAGGGAATAGAACTTGACCAAAAAAAAGCAATTACGGAACAACTGGACAGAAATTTTGTATAATGATCACTATTAGACTACTGAAACTTTAACATATGACATTACTGTGACTGATAGGATACAATTAACTCGACGACGTATTGACAAACATCCGATACTCAACCGTGTTAAAATAAGGGAAGCTCTTCAATGTGTCCATTTATTACAATAGTACTTAAATTAATCTATTTTGAAACTACCCTACCAGAATGATATCATTACATCTTTATTCGAAATTGTTACTTGGAAATGGCAACAGTACCACCCGTTGTCAACATAGACTACTATTAGGTATTGAATGTCGGCTCCAAGTAACTAATAATTAAATTTACATGTTAACTACTTATTCAGAAAACATCTATGTACATGTTGAGCTTCCATTATTTGTTCGGTTTATAATTGACAGACTGTAGATAGAAAGAATAATGTATCGGTGTGATCACAATACAAACCCAGGCCGCAGTGACCTAGTGAGCAACATAGCTTGAGTCGTCTGAGTATTGTGTATCACATGGAGAGCCCAGCCGAGAAACCAGTCTATAAAGCCAACAACTGGTCAACTCTCGAAAAAAAAAAAAAAAAAAAAAATATGATATGTAGCCAGTGTTGTAAATTTGAAGTGGAGTACATTCTTAGAAGTGACGGGTTCTACTTTAATCTACGTAGTCATACGTCTACAGTTCGTACTGCTGATCATAGGGCTGTTCCTTGTACCGTGAAGTACCCTAATTTCGCGCACTTAAGATCTGACAAAGTTAAAACGTCCATTAAAAATCATATAGTGGCCATTTGGAAACATTTGCTTCTGCATCACGTAGTAGAAGGATTCTAGGTTCTCAAAAAAATGTTACTTGCAAATTTTGCTGCTATTTAAAAAAAATTGGAGTATGAATCTGAGACCGTTGTATGCTCCTTATTTCGCGCATGAAAATAGGATAGTTCCTAATTTCGCGCAAAAGTGTTCCTAACTTCGCTCATGTTTGGAACTGAATATCGTTATTGGTTTGATGAAATATAATCAATTGACCAATAGAATGCATGCATCCATTGATCAAAATATGCAGATAACGATATCAGACGGCTTCAGTGACCCATTCTTCAGTCGAAATGGTATGTACCTATATTTCGACCCTGGAGATTTGCTTAGATTTTATTTCATGAATTTTAGTTGACACAAGTCATAATTCATATAATATCGTTTTCTTCTGAAATATAAACCATATTTTAAGAAAAAAGGCATTGTATGAGCAATGTTTAGCTGGTGTATAAAAAAAAAGTTTTAATTTTCGAGACGTCATGAAAGAAAGTCTTAAATTCCGCTATCTCTTACATATGACATCTTCAAATATTTGTTTTATACAAGACATCTTCAATATTATATACATTATTGCTGTAGTTTTATCTTAAGTTTAGCATCATTTTACACATCGCACATTTTAGCATCATTTTACACATCGGATTTTGCAGGCACCGATCTATAAGATTTTTCAAGTCAACATTAGTCGATGTCGGTGGTTATCCGCCTCGAAATTAGATAAAAATCGTATGGGAATGAACTCTTCGGGTTCTATTCAGTGTAAAACTGTCCCGTGCATTATACTGCTTTTGTTTCATTAGAATGTTGCAAATGAAACTACGCAACAACAATAAACGAAATTAGGCACCATAATTACTCTCATATACCTAATTTCGCGCAGAAAGCGAAAGTCTAAATAATTATAAAATACATAAAATTTCACACTTTTCAATAGTAATGACGAATAAACATATCCAACAGAGCATAATGGATACAAATATTTCCGAAAAGTAGCCAGTTTTGTACAGTAAAATCATTTGTTTACTTGGGTCATGTTCTTCGTCGCTGTGCTAAGCACAAGCAAATATGGCGGTCGATGGGAGGACCAAATTGAAATAATTTTATTTGGTGTACTAAACCAAGTTTGTTTTTCAAATTTTTTCGTGAAAAACATTCAACAACAATGATATTTTGTAATCCTCCAGATTTTTCAATTTTGACTGGCCCATAAAAATTGAAAAAAATAAATGATTTTATAATGCGCGAAGTTACGGCGCGCGCGAAATTATGGCACATCACGGTAGTTTTTTCTCAAACCTTTTATTTGAGGTTCTACCGCATCAATTATTTTTTATAAGGACCCTTCTGCCAAATGTTATTGAATTTCGAGAGATCGTAATAACTGTTTTTCCTGGACTAGCTATGTTCTAATGCTGTACATTTATTTCCACAATAACATCTATAGGTTTAAAATATATCGATACACGAACATTCACGAGACCGAAAAAGAGATTGGACTCAACATTCAATGCATCCAACACATCAGCGGATCTTACGCCTTCCCTGCAAGAAGTAAGTGCCAATTCATGATATCTAATTGATAAAAATTCACTCAATCTCACCGTTTTTTCTTCTTCAAGACCTCCATGAAAGTGGCCTCCCCGCTTCTAAATCTTCAAATAGGTGGTATGGTAACGATGACATCCGGAAATAGTTCTCTCAACACCAGCCAAATGATGCAAAGGAGCTGGTTGAACGACGTTTCACCGCCGGGGTCCATCATGTCATCGATGGAGTTTTCTATCAACGATAAGATGGGCAGTAGCCTCATAACTAGTGGGGATTTTACCAACGTTAGCTACCTACTGAATGCCAACGGTGTTGATGAAACCCAGCAGCTCAACGCGCACAGTAATTACGGTGGCTACAAGTTGGCAGATGTGATAAAAGATCGCAAGTTCTTAGAAAATTTGTCGTGTTTCGATGACAATTCTATGGCAAAAGATCTGGCGATATCGAAGACAGATTTGAATGGCATTGAGGAGAATCTGTCCGGGCTTAGCACAATGCAGAATTCATTGGAAAGCGTTACAAAGAGCGCGGAAGGGCGGTTATCTGATGTAACAATGGTGCTAGAAAATGGAAAGTCGGATGCAACGTTTGAACTGGAGCCTGCCGAAGTGGCTCCAGTAGTAGTAACGAAGCTAAACGGTACATTCGAGAGGCGGCGCAATTTTGATACATATAGGAAACCAAAATCTAGTCTAAACAGTACGTTCGATGCCCTACCAAAAGTTGACGCCGGTAGGCCATTATTGGTTGCAAACGGGACGTTTGACGCCGGTAGCGATGATAAAGTGTTGGATGACTCACCTGAAACAGCTGATGCCACTTTCTCACTCAATCGAACAGCTAAGGTTAATGGAGAAGATAAACAGCTTAACCAAACCTATGAGTACTGTGAGAAAAACTCACCAAGCGTTGCCCAATTAAACCAAACCTTTGAAAGGCCTAAAAATGGAACCTACGTTGAAAATGAGACTAGTCTGAATCAAAATGTTGGTGCTGGTAACAGCACGCCAAATGGAACCTTTGAAATTCCAACGAAGGGTGAAACGAGCAGAGATTCGATGGGTTTGGCTCAATCAACACCATTTGTGCAAGTGCCTAGAGCGAAACGTATCAGTGACATGAGTCAGTACGAAGTTAATGTTTCGCCTATTGCTGCCGTTCGCGGTAGGAGGTCAGAAGGACCAAGACTTAGTCGGAATCTAGAAAGCGAAATTGCGATGGAAACTGATGATTTCGATGTGGAGTTCCGCAGGCTTCCGGCAACTCCGAATTCAAAGACTGAAAATGGTTCCCATTTACTGGAAACCGAAAAAAGAATATCGCTGCAACAATTTGAAGAATTCGAAAAATCTGTAATGGAAAGCGAACAAAATGGTGTAGATTTTGATGAGATGCTCAATTCCCTCACCGATGTAAAACGATCGATGGATAGTGTCAAATTGCGCCAATCGTTGGACAATATCAAAAAACGTCATTCGCGTATCAATTCGGAGAAACAACAAGACGAACTGAGAAAACGAGGTGACATGAATGATTCCTTATCTTCCCCTATGGACAACAAGCTGGCAGATTCGATGATAAAAAGTATGTCGTCGTCTAGTGGTAGTGAGCGATTGTTGAACCGTAGGAGCCGTTACAACGATGACGTTCATCTGACTTTGTCCCCTCAACAGCAAACTCCGCAATCGAGCAGAATTACAGATGCATCTTTACATGTATCGGAGCTGCAAACGAACGAACCCCATGCGACGGAAAGCGTAGATCCTCTTCCTACACCGAACGAGGTAGGAGGTAGTGATAGAAAGAACCGCGATCGATTCAAAACGATACGTATCAATAAAAGACGCGAAGAAGGAATGGTCATTGTACCGGATCCCGACGAGATGGATGACAGTCTGCCCGAATCGTGTTCTCTTCCGTTGGAGGAAGAGATGTTCGATTCGCCGACAGTTACGAACAGTGCCTTTAGCCGTGTGGATTACAATTCTCCGAAGGATTCGCGACTTTCTTCCACTACAAGCAATGAACAGAATAAGACTGAAGAGGTGGTATTCAAGCGACCGCAGGGTATCCCGAAACCCGAAAGCAAAGTACGATCACTATCGAAACCACGGTATTATGGTGCCGCTCCAGCAGGAAGCGGCATTGGTTTGACTAGGAAAGAATTGTCGCTTCCACTTGGTACGAAATCAAGCTCCAGCGATAATCTGGAAAATGATCGGCCGAGTTATCACCAGCAGCAGTCTCCCTCCCAGCTGCAAAGATTATCGCTAGGGGGTAACAGGATAGGAGCGGTTGAAAGTGGTCGAAAATTCGGAGCACCCAGTTCGGTCCAGTCGAATCTGAAATCGCCCATGGGCACCAAATCAAAATCGCATCATAATCTATATTACAACCAAAGCAATCTTGGCGGATCGAATAGTAATCTAAACCGAATACCAACTCCGTTAGGCCTGTCCGCACAGAAACTTTCGCACAATAATAGCAACACTGAGGTAAGTGAACAAAGCACTTTATTTAAATTAGGAGTTGATTTGAATTGCATTTATGTAGCGTTGCGTTTGAATAATCATAAGACAAAGCATGACGTTTTTCGGAATTGCATTAATTGGAATCTCTTAAGGGCGTTATTTCCCAGTAAAAGTCGTTTTATGAATGACAAATTACAAAATGAATTTCAAAACATCACAAGAGATGCTTAAAAGATTATTGATTACAATTATTATTCTTCTATCTAACAAATGCGAAAAAGTTTAGTATATTATGATGAGGAGATTCCCAATTCTTAGAGTTGATGATAACTATGCTTTGGTATTTCGGATTTATTTTCGCCTAATTGCATATATGTTCCATTTAAATATGAAATCCAGTAGCGATGGGATAGTTTAGCGATTATAGGCAGTATACGTACTCGAACATTATGATGATTAGGAAACAGGAGGGATTTTCAATATCCGGGATACACTAATGTACAATTAGACACCATCAATATGTTTGTAAACTCGAGCAATTGTTTCATTGCATCAAAAACTAGGAACTTTATCATTTGGAGTGGATTTTTTTCTCAAACTCTAAATTTTGTTGAGAGATTAAACATTATTTTTCAATTGTTTGAAAATTATGAATTTCATCTTTCATAGAGTAATTTTTATGATGATTCACAGTTAGTAATCAAGGGATCAGTACACAAGGCCGAATCACAAAAGGCCGAACCACAGAAGGCCGAATCACAAAAGGCCGAAAATGTTCTAGCATACCACAAAAGGCCGAAAACCCAGAAGGCCGAACCACGAAAGGCCGAATGATACAAAAGGCCGAATCTCAAACGGCCGAATATCACAAAAGGCCGAATCATTACAAATGTTTCAATCTTCCAACCAAGATAACTTGGAATACTCAAAAATTAACGTTTACTTTTATTATGCTGCCCCATAAAGAAAAACTTGTCTACTAGCAGCGATGTAATTAATCTTATTCAGTTAAGGTATTTAACGTCAGTTCAACGTCAACGTAAAGTAATGCAACGTAAAGTAATGCAAGAGCCCGAGTTAAAATCCACCGGATTCATGGCTCACAAAACCACATAATCGAATCTCCGATTCGCATAAATGTAGGAGTTGTGCGCTTCATGATGCACACTACTCACTATCTAATTGCAACATCAGAGACTAAACAAAATCAACTTTTCTCCAAATATTACGTTTTTAACTAAAAGTTGTATTTCATTTTTTCCTAATTTAAGAGAAACTGACTTTTGGCAAGAAATCACAAAATAATCTGAATAATCTATATTAAGTAATTAAGTAATTATTATTAAGAAATTAGCCGTGCAACATTTGGCGGATTACTCTATTTGAATAAAAAAAAGTCCGAATAAACTCGGCAGACCAACAAAGTGGACCGGAGCGAGCGCGCGCTTGCTCCGGTCCACTTTGTTGGTCTGCCGAGTTTATTCGGCCTTATGTGGTTTCGGCCTTTTGTGCTTTCGGCCTTTTGTGGTTTCGGCCTTTTGTGCATTCGGCCTTTTTTGCTTTCGGCCTTTTGTAATTCGGCCATTCGTGATTCGGCCTTTCGTAGTAGACCCTCCAAATAGGGAAAAATGTGCCTCTTTTAAAATGAGGTTCTAGTTAAAAGATATTCGTCAATGTCAATAACTCAAAAAATGTATTACATGTTTGTACAAGTAAAGCATGTAATTTTCTTTCAATGATTTGATATGTTGTTACAATTCATTTTGCTGTTGGTTGTCATATCTGTGTGCTGAATGATGTAGTGTTAAAAATGATATCTAACTCAAGAGATCACTCATCCAATCAATATAAGTCCATAATTTTTCACCTGCAAACACATTGTGCATTTACAGTACTGAACCTTCATTCATTCGACTTTGACTAACCCTCAATGTATTGTTTTTATAGCTGAAAAATAACAATTCCAAGTTGCAGTTGCACCTGCGACCACCACGTGCCAGCTCGCTGGTACGGCCCGGCACAACTCTACCAGCGCCGTTGAAAAATTCTGCGCCCGAAATCAATACCCGGAGCAGAGAACTGACCCCAAGCAGTATTACCACTACGAGTTCTTCTAATGTATGTTTTTTTGTTTCATTTCGACGACATAATTATCATTTCTATCTTTGTTCCATTAGTGTCACTAATGTTTGTTGTATAATTTAGTATGTTCTTTGTTTCTCTGCCTTGTTCAAAATTTTAGACATTTTATTGACCAGTCAAACTGTTTCTAAGAACTAACAAGAATTGTGTTTCTAGCTATCCGGCGTGCAGATGCGGGCACCGAAAGCGGGTTCGCGGCTTGGGCTAGTACGACCGTCATCCGGTTACTTTAGCTACAGCTCACAGAAGAAACCATTAGATTCAGACACCGAATCAATCAACGTAAGTATCAGCTAGATCTTGATGTTCTTAGTTTAAGTTACCTTTTAATTATCTGTGGGTACCAAGCAATGAGTACCTACAACATTTGTGTTCGATTATTGATTCACTTTAGAACTTTAGAACAAGAGAGGAAAAACTTTTTTTTTCTACATCTTAGTATCTTTGAGGTTATTTTTCAGAAGAATAACATTTACCTGGGGAACTGTTTACGATTGAATAAATACCTGTCAGGATTAGGGTTGTATATTAGAGTGGGGCGTCATGGTCATTTTTTCAAATCAAGCTTTTTCGAAACAATTTGGGATCCTGAATGGGACTGTGGAACCTTTGGGACTGTGCAGAATTTGGTCCCGATTGGTTGCTTCCTCGCTTTCCGCATCGCGTTTGAAGTTTGTATGGAAATTAGTATGGGAAAACGTATATTTTTTGCATTTTTTACTTCTAGAGGTTTCAGTTCATCGAAAACTAAGTGGCACATTGTGTTGAAGTATAACCCAAAGGATGCCAAAAAACTTTGCTGAAGAAGGTACGTTGCTGGAACGTTCACAAAAATTGATTGTTCAAACCATATGCCATATGCAAATCATTTATTTAACTAAATTATTGATTGTAGAGGGCTAATAGAGCTTATGGGAGTTATTCGGAATCATTTTACAAAGTACAAATTCCGACAAGGAAGAAGATGGGTTTTGCCCTCTGACAACCATATGTTGTCCGGTAGTACTGGCAGAAACATTGATTTCCTGCATATGTTTTGAACAATCAATATTCGAAGCGTAATAACATTTTGTGTAGGTCTTCCAGCTACGTACCTTCTTCAGCAAAGTCTTTAGGCATCTTTCAGGCTGTATGCTAACGTATTGAGTTACGTGATAGACGATAAATTGCACAGTTGATTAGGGTCCCAAAACGATTCAGAAAAACCTTGATCTTACTTGTTTGGATGAAGTTTGCGTTTTTCCATACAACTGCGCCCCACTCTATTGTATATAGCGTCATTATAGGGGTGATCGGGGCAATATGGGCCACCTAAGGAAATCGTTCCGAAAAGCGCTGAAAAGCTAAAAAAACATCGTTCAAATGTAGTTGACTTATACTAGAGAATGTTACCTTTCATATTACGTCGATGAATGACGAAAAATGCGTTTGGAAATTGTTGGAATGCACTTTTGAAAATGTATTGATTTCAATGTGTGTTCCCGACTATACGGGGTAATATGAGCCACCATTTGGGGCAGTATGGACCACCCTTCCAAAACCTTTATTTAGGCGAAAAAAGTATCGTAATATGAAAGAATATGATATTCCTACAACAGTTGTGAGTATTCCATACCAAATAAAATGAAAAAAACTGCACAACAGCGGACTAAACTGATTTGCCACTCTTCACCGTTTGAACAGCCAGATTTCAATTGGTCAATGGTCATTTTTTCTGTTTCTATCGCAGTAATGCGCTGTTGTAATTTTTCCGTAATGAATCTTACATATATGATAATATTTTTGCATTTGACTACTGAAATTTGAACTTGTTAGCATTTTAAGGCCAGATATCTTGTTCTATGCAGGTATGCCCATATTGCCCCATAGATACTGGTTTTGGGAAAAAAAAGTTTTATGATAAATTCAGATTTGTATCAATATAAACATGTGTGCACAATATTCAATTTTAATATATCTTTTGATTGTGGTGTATTTTTCACCTGTATTTTAATCAGTTTTGTGTCAAAACCTTATTTATAAACTTGAAATCTTATAATAATTTTGCCTATGCAGCGAGAATTTACATTTTCAAGTGTATTTTCATGTTTGAATTGAATTTTAATGCGGTTTTCACGTTGATGCATATGTGGAGCATCCTCTTAAAGATCATATAACTTTTACATGATAAAACTTGTCAATAAGCTCAAAATGAGGGTGGCTCATATTGCCCCTACTGCCCCTACCTATGTCTTGCGTATTGTAGAGCTTCAGAATCGTAGGACTTGGGAGATGTTCTTTCTGATTTCACCGCATGCAGTCTGCGTGTTCATGGCCTTTCATGATGTCACCGGCCTATGTCCGGTTCTCTATTTAATATTGTTTTTGCTGTTCCTTATTACGACATTCACACTAAGTGACGAGCCTGCTAAAGTCTGCCGTATTTTATACGGTTTACAATATTTTCTCTGACACTTGATACACCTCGTGATCCATGTGTCTGTGTCACACACCAAGTATTATACGCAGCTCTTTTAGCTCGGAAACCATGAAAGTTTTCCTAATAATTTCTTTAACGTCGACGTAAAGGATAACTGGCAGAATCTATTTTTTTTATAGAGCAAAGCTCGTTTCCATCTGCAAAGCTCGTTTCTACCTGCAATCCAAAGTTTTGCTTGGTAGAGTAAATTGTTAAGCTGATCCTCCCTGTTTGATTGTGCCGTACCTCTGGACGTCAGATCTCCTAATCGCCTCCTCGTGCACAATGTTGAACAATAATTTCGAAAGCGTATCGCCCTGCTTCATTGCATCTAAGGTTACCAATGAGATTGACACTTCGTCTGCAATCCGAATTCTTGATTTCGAGCCATCAAGCATTGCATTGTACGTATACTGACAGGCTGATCAGCCTTATGAGTTTCGCCAGAAAACCATGTTCAGACATCTGCCACATCTTTTTCCTTTTCACTGAGTCATACGCTGGTTTGCTGGCTCACAAAAAAAAGAAACGGTTGACATTTTGTCAACCGAGGCAGAACTGTTGCCACTGTGCACTGCCACCTGTCACAAGTTATGGTTAAACCGACGTTTTCTTGTTGGGCCTAAGAAAAACCACTTCAGAGTGAAGTGTTAGTAGGGATGGTATCTACCACTCGGAATTCAAGTTCCCCGTTTTTGGGCCACCCTATTTCTTGAATTGCTGCCACGCTGACGCTGACCTTCTGCAGCTCACGAGCCAAGGACCCAAATTTGCGGGGTTATTCAATGCTCCGATGTTCCGACTTTCCAATAGTTGTCCTCTATTTGTTGCCGAGTCTGTTGCTGTTGAGTCCATCCGTTTACTCTTCTTTTACCTTCCTTGATAACTGTAGAAAATCCGGTGACTACCTTATCAAGGTTGCGTTACCTACACAGTGTTAAAGGGGCTGCCTTCTCGAAACAGCTCAGTGTTCACAGTTTTTGGTTGAGTTCTTTGCTGGTACTCGGACGATGACCAGCCGCCCCCAACATGGGAATCTGGCGCTCGATCCAATGTGCACCCCCCCCCCATTTTTCTTTGTCAATTTCCACCAGGATTGGTTACCTGATCTTCCCTAACGTTGCTCGTACCCCGACCGGAACCACGGGGAATGTATAGGAGTTGCTGGGTAAGAAGCTAGGGAACGCACAATGGGGTTTATTTTATTACTTCAGGTACGCATTACCCAGCATTTACCAATAAAAAAATAAACAAATATAGTGGCAGCAAAAGCACGGTGCATCAAGGCAATTCTAGCAATAGAGGTAATAAACCATAGAGGAAGATTGTCGCTGCGGTTCCTTTTTTTAAACTGTTGGATATACATAACTGTCAAAACATTGACATTCATTTCCCAGCCTACTTCTTCTTCTTCTTCGTTGGCATTACATCCCCCACTGGGACATTGCCGCCTCGCAGCTTAGTGTTCATTAAGCACTTCCACAGTTATTAACCGCGAGGTTTCTAAGCAAAGTTACCATTTCTGTATTCGTATATCATGAGGCTAGCACGATGATACTTTTATGCCCAGGGAAGTCGAGACAATTTCCAAGCCGAAAATTGTCTAGACCGGCACCGGGAATCGAACCCAGCCACCCTCAGCATGGTCTTGCTTTGTAGCCGCGCATCTTACCGCACGACTAAGGAGGGCCCCAGCCTACCCTCACCAACAAAAGATGTTTCATCAGTGCATAACGACAGCAATAACCTTCCCATACCCGTTTAGAGGTGAATAACAAACAAATAACATAATAATATATAAACTAAACAAACTAACATCAGCTTTTGCTATTCAGTTATTCATATATTAATGGTAAAATGTATTATTCCTTCGCTATTTTCTTCTGCTTGGGTATAGTTTCTTACCTCTATTGTTTTAGCTTGAACAAAAAAGTGTATTGCAATCGTAACTGTATAAAAATGTGTATTTGACCGAATAGGGTTTTGCAATTAAATATACCTAATTATTAGTTTTTCTTCTAGATAGAGTACAATCCTTTATTTGTTACAATATTTTAACTCAACTTTTAATTATACTTGCATAAAACAGATCAAATTAGTAATCCCCATTCCACCAATATTTCTTGTTTTCCATTTCCTTTGTCCAGAGTTTATCATCGTCATCAGCTAGCTCTAGAGGAAGCTTGTATCGTGTAGATAGTCAAATTATTGCTAATAATGTTCAAAATTCCGCGACCCATAGTATTGAAGACATCAGCGGCAGTGTGAATAACGTTGGGAGCCTAGGGTTAAGGCCCAGTCAACCGGTAGAAACAAATCGAACGGCAGCGAACCTTCCGGCCAAGAATAGTATAGCGACATCCGGTTTAAGCGGCGCCAAACCATCAGGCTTGAGGCCTCCTTCGAATCTGCGGCCGCCAACCGCGCGCAGCGGGCTCCCCCGACCGACCAGCTACGTGAGGCGATAGGTGGCGCTAGTTGTAAGTCAGTTTTGTAAAAATTTTAACCTGTCAGTTCATTTAGTATCAGCGTGCTCTGAACCAAATGTAATTTCTATCGATGAGTGTCCCTTTCGAAGGATAATTTCGAACAGGATTTATGGTCTTCGTAGCGAAACGTTTATTATTATTAATATTATTACTATTTTAATTGGTGTAGAAAGGTGAAAATGCTATATCAAAATTATGTTACTGCAGTTGTCGTCATTGGTACAAATGAAGCACTTCGAATTGTTTCGACCATCACAATATGACAACTGAATAAAATCCTTTTGTCATCGTGAATGGGTGTTTCTGCAGTTTCACTGTCAGAGTATTTTGCATTTGCCGTTGTTATACGTTTTGTACAATCGAGTTTATTTTATAAGTTTAGTATTTCAAATATACTTTCAGCTTTTTCGCATTTTTAACATGAATCTATATCTTTGGGCCATAAACATTAATCATGATTTTATTTCTAATATGGTTTGAATTTACTGTATTCATATATACATAATAATTGGAATTATACATAACAGAGTACGGCGCCTTTAGTTTTCTATTAATTTTGGTCTATACTGCCAACGCACACATACTAGTCCCATAAATATCATTGGGTGCTGCCTATTGATAACTATGTTACTATTAAAATATTAAAAAGTTTAAATCCTAATTTTAGAGACTTTTGATCTGCCACTATTTGCATAACAGTCCCATTTTGTTGGAGAAACAATCATAATATTGGACAATTTTCTGTGGATTGTTCTGCATATTTTACTTAGCAAATCAACAAATTTTTCGAAGCTTAAGAATTGCAAAAAATCATATGGGACCGTACACTAATTACGTAGGGGATGATCTGACGATAAGGAGTTTGCCATTTTCTTACGTCCCATACAGAAAAAAATATGTTTGAACAAAATGAGGGGGGGTTGAAATCCCGGAAAAACCTCTTACGTAATTAATGTTGGAACATCTATGCTAGAGCGGGCAGTTTATCTCTTTTTATCATTTTGCAATGTAATGTTTATTAACATTCTTCATTTTATGTGAAACCTCGTTTTGGTATTTTTATTACTATCGTACAAAATGATGTCGAAGAATGTCAACCATTCCTACAGTTGTTTTCGAAATAAAATGAAAAAATACGTACCTATTTACCGTGTTTAGTGGAATGTGTTTTAACTTTTGAGCGACAAGTTTACAAATATCTATATAATTTTATCTCGAGTCGATCATTTACGACGACCGTATAGTTCTTGTCGAAAAACGTGTATCTAAGCAAATAAAGAGGTTCTAATCAGTATATCACAAATATGTCTTGTCAAGCACGTTCAAAAGTTTCAAAACACACTTTTTTACGACTTTATCAAATGATATTTTTACCTGAAAAACTGAATAATGATTGTAAGTGTTGTAACTGTTGAAATATCTAAGTGAAATTTTATACGGAACAAGATTTTACAAAATTTTAAACGTTTCGACTCATTCTCGTACGATAGTAAGTAAGAAAACCGCTCTACTAACATTTACTCCTATAATCAAGCTAGAGCAGTTTCCTCTGCATAATTTTACGCCAAACCAAGATATACGTTAAAGTCGCTGCCGTTCACAATCGTTACACAAATTTACGTTTACAAACTACTACGGACTGTACACCGTGAACAACCATTTTGATATTCTATACGATAAAAAAAGTATCCGTTAACACAATTGTGAGGTCGTTAAATATTCCTGACAATGCATTTCTAACTACCCAATTTGTCGTCGAATTCTATGTTGAATCGTTGTGAATCGATCGTCTTATCCTTGTGATATAATCAGCGAGCTCTCCTTCTTTTACAACTATGCCGTTAATTACAATTCAGAGCTGTTAAGTTAGAATAAGTTATAAGAAACGAAATCAAACATACGCGTTACTAGTTTTCGTTCGATCATTGGAACTTTTTTTTACACAAAATGGCGCTATCGTGTTGGTGCAGAATAAGAATGCAATCGATGAGGAATTGGTACAATAAAAGACTAAAATTACACGCAAACCAAGATGTTGCAGAAAAAGAGATACAAGCGAAACATTGACATTACAACATTTAACGAATAATAGTGATACTGAATTACCTATGAATAAAACAAAAAATGATCTATGAGCGAATTAACTGGCTTTACTCCACACAACACGCGGATGTTGATCGCAGTCAGTAAGAATAGAACCGCTTATTAAGCTATTCGTAAATACATAAACAAAATAGTGAACTTATAGCATAAGTACCAGCTATCGTTGGATCACTATCATGTTCGATGTATAAATATATATCTTGTACAAGAAGTATATATTTATAGACTAGATATCAGTTTACCATTATTTCAAAAGTGATAATTTCACATCCCTATATTCGTAACTCTGCCTTCCATCGCATGACAATATTTATAGAAACGAAACAAAAAGATAATAATTTTTGACGAAGACGTTTTTTACGCGCTACGGCGAGAAAACACTATTTGCAAAGGCGCAAAACCCAGCAAAGTGCAGGCCCATACTGAAATTTATTATCTATGTGAAAAACACTAAACTGCTAATCCGAAAGAACTACGACAACGAAGCTATCTCTACCAGGCTTTCAAATTTGGGTACATTCAGGGCCCCCAAAATTGTTTGGCCCCGGGCCGCCACAAGCCTAAATCTGGCCGTGCTGATCGTTATTCTAGATATAAAGTGTGAGGCATGAATGAACATAGGGACGGTTCAAATATGACGTCCACTATCTTTTGAGTTTTCAAACACTAATCTGCACCGCAGCCACCCCCGGTAATATTGATGGGATGCTTATCAAACTTTTTTTTTTTTTTAATTAGTCGCTCTTATTGAAGTAAAAGCTTAATATTACTCACGATTCTTGCCCGAAAGAAATACAAAAAATTCTGTCACACAGCGAATGTAAACAGCGACACAGATGGCAGCAAACAGCCAATTCTGTTTCATATTCTAGTAGTCCTCCGATTGTTCCCGAGCAAGAGCGACTACCTCGATACCATACTCTGTTATTAACTAGCCTTGCATAAAAGGTAAAATATACCCAAAAATAATACCAAAAATTAATATGCAGCATACTTTAGACATAACATACTTAGGTATTTCAATATCAAAAGAATAATAATTTGTGATGCGTTTGGTATTGTAATAACAGAGTATGTTATGCCTGAAGTATTCTGCATATTAATTTTTGGTATTTTACCTCTTATGCAAGGCTGGTTCATAACAGAGTAAGGTATCAATAACAGAATGAGGTATCATTGAGGTAATTACAGGTTGCAAAACTTTGATCATGGTCAAAATACATAGGTATCCTTAATTTGTATTTGCTATTTTTCACACGAGGAGTAGCATTGTTGCATGTTTAGACATTTTAATCCAGTAGAATGATTTTGAAATAGGGGGAAATGCTTATCTAATCTTCCGGTCAATGTCATCATATAGTGCATATACTCCTGTATATATACGATTGTGATGCATCACCAGTGCTACGATGTGCACGTATTAGCTGGCAATCTAACTGCATCGATTGTCTGCCTTTTCAGAATTCCCCATAAATCCGTTGAAATATCACAAATGATGGTAATTGTTTGTTGAAAGGGAAAGAAAAGTGCAGTGGGTACCGGCCAAGTTCCCCCTGGCGGTGCTAAAATGATAAGCGGGAACAATACATAATTCCATTTAAATCTTTTAGTATCATTAGTGATTAGCACACGTTATTATTTTATGTGGGGGGCACGCATGGAACATATTTTTCAACGCGGTGTCAGGCAGCTGACCCATGCTCGACCAAAATATTAAAATTTAGCTAGAATATTTTAATTTTGTTTGATTGTTTTTATTTATTTTTTGCCATCAAATGATTAGGAGCTTATTTTCAGCATCACATAACGCAAGAGAGGGTAAAACTTTACGTTGCATTTGCATAGAACAGTTTAGGAGGTCCTCGATTCGGTGCATTGTGGCACTGTCGTGTGGAGCAGGTGGAGCATGGTTTTCCGTGTCGTTTATGGCGATGTCGTTCCCGCATCTATGATGCCTTTGCTTGAACAAATCATTTTATATAATGGTTGGACATGTTAATAATTCATTCTAGTTCTCAAATCTTGTGGTAGATACTTCTGCAGACTGTCAAGGCGGTGGGAGGGACATTGCCTATGAGTGGCAGAGGCGGCTATGCTCGGGGCGGCAGTATGGTGAAAGCAGTTTCGAGACAGTTAGGATTCAGTTTTCATACTTAAGTAGGGGTTCCATTTTTCCCGGGAATTAACTTATCGGGAAACGGGAAATAAAATGTTAACATCCCGGGATCCCGGGAAATAAAACAATTTTGCGAAACTCAAAATCGTAACTTGAAATAATAACTAGGATAATAAGGATAAAAATATACTCTCGACCTCAAGGGATTGATAATTGGTACATTGTGCAAAAATGATTAACGAGTTGTTGAAAAGTCTGAAAATTTTTCTTTGTTTAGTTTGATAAGCGTTACCTAGGTCTATATCTAAGTCTGCAAAACGCTCGCTATATCATGAGCATCAGATGGCGAAGTTTCAGCATCTACTCTCGTTAGAGAGTAAGATTTGTTATGTCCAGATGATTCCTTGATTCTTCCTTGATATGGACGAGAAGACGGCTTTGACAGGATTTGTTCTGTTATTGCCGGAAGATTTCTAACATCAACCATTCTGGTACTCGTCCGTATATATTATTAATGCAAACAATATTTTGGTCATATTTGATTTATAATACGAACCTTGATTTACACTTGAGCACATTTTGCCTTTGCATTTGAAGTATGTAAGCAACAAATGTTTTTTTTTCAAAAGCGAAAAAATACGTTCGGACGATCGTTTTATGGTCGTACTTTACAAATCATAACTATCAATATTAAATGAATCTTTCTGTCAAACTTTGTTTTAAATTACGAGCAGCACCAAAAACGCATAAAATTGCATAAGTTTGGCGAGTTTTTTGTTATTAGACTGTTGTAATGGCCTTATAGTAAAGACCTGAAATATGTTAACTTTCGTACTCTGACATATCCAGACAGTAAATTCTCAATAGTTCACTATAATTTAGAGAAAGAAAGCAATATCTCAAAACAAAAACGATTGTTCAGAACATGAATCTGCTTGGAACACGTATCGGGGTCTGAATCAATATACTATGAAAACAGTAACTTTTGTGAAAAACCGTTCCCCATCATTGCCCATTAAGCTGTAAAAATGTATGAATACGTTAGCAACATGGGAAATTTAACAAGGGAAAATATCGTCGTTGTTGCTAAACGATTTGATGCTGGCAACAAAAGTTATTGGGGAAATATTGAATTGTGGGAAATTCAATTTGACACGTAAAAGAATAACATCAATATCAATAATGAGCATTTCTGTTATATAATTTTGCTCACAAAAGTCAGATTGCTTCGCAACAACAACTGACTTTCAACTTAGGATCTATTATATGATAGCGATGTGTTAAATATATTCAAATAGATTCTGGGCTACTTCACGAAACGATCGTTTACATAAAAGGCCATTCTCATAGTAATTTTCATATAACCTTCAAATGGCACGTGCACAATCATATTACGTCCAAATCAGCTAAAAATTTGGGAGGACTATTAAAATAACAAAACAATCGTTTAAGCACAGGGGAGCGAAAAAGTCAAAATTTGAATCACTCTACTGTTCCATATTCCATCTCACTGAACATATATTCATCTAATCGCAAAACAAAGCATCGATCTCGTCGCTTCTTTTTTGCTAACATGCGTGCTGAAAAAAATCACGATAGCATACTTCAAAGTCTTTTGTGTGTAAACTTTTTTAGCAGTGCATAAAACCGAAATTTGCTTTGTCCAAAATAACGAGATGAAAAGTTGTCTTCTTTTTTGTTGCTGACAAAAAAATTCGGATCTTTGTCATTTACCTCCGACTTGTAGTGGGTTTTCTTTTGTCGCTTGTTTCGCATACGCATGGTATCCGTTCGAAAGTTTTGTCATCGGAGATCGGAAACAAGAATAAGGTTGTCCGATCAGGAATAGAGTCGCAATTGAGTGCATATTAGATTCAAATAGATTTATTCCTCGAATAGCAGAGTAATACAATAGTTTTTGAACGATTTAATCAGATAGGTATGTACCAAACAGTCTTACAAATTACTACACATTGTCAATATTCGTTTACTGATTCGTCGGCAAAAAGTATGAAAATGCAACAAAACGTTTATCCTGGAATAGTTGCCAGCTACATTTGGCTGTGTTGTGCTCATAAGCATTGCACAAATTTAATTGTAGTTTGATATCTCAAAGAGTTGAAAATCTGTAGATCTTCAGATACAATTTAGTTAGATACTATCGGAAAGCAGAGATTTCTCTTTGAGTAGTCAAGTAGAAGTAATCACGAAGTCCGAACTCCTAGGGTTTCTGCTGCTGTTGTTGTGGTTGCACGGAAGCCGATTGTTGCTGCGTTTGGCCAGCTGGTAGTTGGCTGTTGGGCACATTTGGCTGAGCTGCCTGTGGTTGCTGTTGAGGAGGAGGAGGTGGAGGTGCTTGATTGTTGGTTATCGGTTGTTGTGGTCGCTGAACAGGAGGAGGAGGTGGCTGATTTTGTTGTTGGGCAACTGGCTGTGCCTGATTTCCGGACGGTTGATTGTTAGCTTGAGGATTTTGGTGAACAGCAGCACCGTTCTGAGTTGATTGTTGTTTAGGTTGAGGGGGAGGTTGTTGGTATTGTGGTTGGGGTGGTTGCTGCTGATACTGTGGTTGGGGTGGTTGCTGCTGATACTGCGGAGGGTGTTGATACACGTTTGATTGTTGTCCCGTTTGCTGTTGATAGTTTGGATCTTGGTGGTGTTGATAGACTTGATTCGGATGCAGATTCACCTGCTGTGGATAGCCTTGTTGGGGGTGGGCTTGATATTGCGGTATTTGGTTGGGATGTCCTGGCTGCGGTGGTTGATTGTAAGGTTGATTTTGCGGAATAGCATTGGGATGAACTTGATAAGGTCCGGCCTACAATGAAAAGAGGGTGAACAATAACGACGGAATATATTAACAATGTCCATTAATAATCAATTTTGAGGATACAATTTTGCAGTCATCATAGTTAACTTTTACCCGTTGAGCGTAGCATGTAGTCCGTTAGGGACCAATTTCATCAGCTACGCGTAACTCTTTAGCGGTGCTTATCCATACATACGGTTGAATTTAACCTGGTTTAAGCTTTTAGCGGAGGTGAAGAATTTGGTCCAAGTGAAAGATTCGATAATGGAATAACGCTGAGAGAAGAAGGTATTTTCTGACTGCAGAAGTCATTTTTTGACGCCTTTGTTTTTTTATTCTTTATTTGAGTGATGGTGACGCCTTCGTAAAAATTGGGCTATACAGGGTCCGTGACGAGGCCCTCCTTAGCCGTGAGGTAAGACGCGCGGCTACAAAGCAAGACCATGCTGAGGGTGGCTGGGTTCGATTCCCCGTGCCGGTCTAGGCAATTTTCGGATTGGAAATTATCTCGGTATAAGGGTATCATCGTGTTAGCCTCATGATTAGGGTGGCTCAAATTAGTATGGGAAAAACTTTGTTCATACATTTGCATACATTTTTCCATATAAACTTCCAACGAGTTTAGCACTGCCCAAACGTTGACCGATTTGGCTGAAATTTTGTCCAGAGCATCAGGGCATCAAATAGAACCGAATAAGAGGGCGGCCCATCAAAAAATTTGAAAAAGTGTTTTTTGAGCCACCCTACTCATGATATACGAATGCAAAAATGGTAACCTGGCTTAGAAACCTCGCAGTTAATAACTGTGGAAGTGCTTAATGAACACTAAGCTGCGAGGCGGCTCTGTCCCAGTGTGGGGATGTAATGCCAATAAGAAGAAGAAGAAGAAGGATCCGTGACGAATTTTTGCAGTTCATTTCTAAACGGTTAAACAGCATAACAAGATTCAGACATATCTAGCATCAATAGATATTTTCGCAGTAAATTTCAAATATTTTTTTTCTTTTTTTCTATGATTGCAGAAAAAAGATTAAGATGTATCTGGAAACACTGGATATTTATAACTGGTGTAAATTTGCTAAAATTAGGCCATCCTTAGCTGTGCGGTAAATTGAGCAACTACAAAGCAAGACCATGCTGAAGGTGGGTGGGTTTGATTCCCAGTCCGATCTAGGGGATTTTCGGGCTGGAAATTTTCTCGACTTCCGAGGGCGTAAAAGTATAATATCATCGTGTCAGTCTCATGATATACGAATGCAAAAATGGCCTGAAGCTAGGAATAAACTCCTCAATTTAAACCTCCGTGCTACTTATGAGGGTGTCGCTAAGTCAGTGGCTTGTCTTAAGCAGGTACCAGAGTCTATTATATAGAGTTGGGTAGAGTGAAAACAAATCTACCTTTTGATCTGCTAAACCACCCACTTATCGTGCAAAGTAAGTAAATGCTTCTTGGTAGTAGGAAGTAGGGAAGTAGGAAGAGGGGTCTCCAGTAGCCTTGCGAGCAAAGACGTAGGATTGCCAATCCGGAGATGGCGAGTTTGATTTTCGGTCCGGTCTAGGATGTTTTCGGGTGGGAAACATTTTCGACTCCCTGAAGGAGGTCCTTCGCTTCCTAGCTTAGTAGGGAAAGCACCTGTCTAGCGTACTGGTGTCGAGGGATCAAACCCCACCGAAGGAAATGGTCGAACTAAATCTTTCACATGTTGTGCAACTGCACAAATCGAGTTTCAGACATAGTAATTAATTTCCACTCCGGGTGGCTAATACCCGGAATATAGGCAATTGACTTTGATTGTATTGAAAAGCAGGCCAAGTTCCAGTTTGAATGTAGAGCCATTGAAGAAGAAGAAGTAGGAAGTATTGTTATCGCCTGAAAATTATTATGGCGAATCAAAATGCAAGACCTAAAATTTATGAGATTTGTTATAGAAAAAGCTATTGAAAGCAATGCACCTCCCAATTAAGTAGCAACATGAAACTCACTTGTTTGCAGTTTGTGGATTTGGGAGGAGATTAAAAAGCTTCAGAACTGAACTCTCACATGAAGTCACTTGCAGGGTTGATAAGAAATGAAAGTTGCCAAATTAATAAGATGATTATCATCCAGAATTTAGTGTTGGCAGATCCTCTTTACGTTACTTTACTAACAGAAACTTTGGTAGGTACCAAATCAATATTATCTTCCTCTTGCTAGTTACGGTAAAGACGGGCGTGACTGTCAATTCACATGCTTTTAAAATTCTAAATAGAGCTCCAAAAACAACATGATTACACCGTAACAATGCTAAAGCACTCTGTCATTGTCAAAATCCAATTGTACTGCAAAAAACATTGTACTGTTTAAACATTCCTCTTAGAGAATGTCTAAACAACATCAATGCTACTGGCAGCAGCTGATCTTAAAACTCACATTAGGTCCGGGGTAGTACCCCTGTGGCATGTTGGGATGCGGTGGGAGCTGTAAAATATATTCAAAATTAGATATCACAATAAGCATGATTATGTTCTATCTTGTTACCTTTCCCTCTGCAATCAATCGCTGAATTTGCTCCTGATTCCGCCGTTCATATTCTAAGTATTCCTCATGGGTAAACTGAGGCTGGTGGTCAACTGTGTCCCATTCTGGGTCTTTCTGGAACTCATCTCGTTTGGTCTGTTCGATAAATTCTTCGTAGCTAATTAGTCCGTCCTTGTTTGTATCCGCTTCCTGAAATACATGCTCGCGCATTCGTTCCATTTCTTCGGCACGTTCTTTCATATCGTCTTCAGGATGTCCCGCTTGGTACATTTTATTCAGCTCATTGATGAACAGTACCTTCACTTCGTTTTCATCCCAGTACCCATTTCCATCGAGGTCATGCAGCATGAAGAACGTTTTTGGATCGAAGTCCTGTCCATCCATATGATCTTGCTTCTCCCAAACCTCTTCTAGTTGAGCTTTGTTTCCGGGATGATGGATCTTTTCGTGATTCTCGTGCGTTTCCTTTTGTTTCTTTAAATCTTCTTCGTATTGTTTTCGATGTTCTTCATCCAACTCGCGAAGCTTTTCCTGTTTTTCAAATTCCTTCTGAAGTTCGTACTCTTTGAATTCCTGTCGCCGCCGGCGATCATTTTCGGACAAATCCTGGGACGTTTTCAAAATTAACTTTTTCAAATCATCGATTTCAAAAGTGTGCTGATTCTCGTGGTCCAGATGTTCAGCAATTTTTAGGTGATCTCGATCAATGTGATTGGAAAGTTCGAATTGCCGAGTGGCCAGTTCACGCAAACGCTGAAGCTCGATTCGCTTCAGCTCATCTAACTGTGAACGCACATTGTGATTCACATATTCTAATTCCAATGCAATTTTTCCAGACTGCAAACAATTGTTGTTATAAAAATTTAAAAATGAATATTTAATAAGCAATAAGACGTACTCTGATATCATTTTCTGGTGCTTTGTCTAGTTTTTCTCTGAATACAGGATCGCTTTCCAGAACTTTGACTACTTCCTGCAAATACTTATTATACTCTATCACATTCTGAAAAAGAAAAGAAAATCATTTTAGCTTTATCATTACATCGATGAAATTTCGGTACAAGTTGACTTACATTTCGGCATTTCGATTCGATTATGGTAAATTACCTACCCGATTCTTGTTAGGACCGATAGGTAGGGTAAGACACCCAGAAATTGCCCTAACCCAGGTATCGCCCAACTATTTTAAAATATTCCTTTCTCGAAAGCTAGTTGTTGGAAACAGTTAAAGTTAAAGTTTTTTTTTTCATAATTATTTGATAATTGTATGGAAAAACTTGGACTATAACTGTTTTCCACAATCAGTTTCGAGAAATGAAGATTTTAAAATATGTGGGCAAAACTGGCGTGAAGATGATTCCAGAGTGTCTTACCCTACAAGGACAGGTACTTTCGAAATCATTCGATTCAAATTAAATTTTCAAATGAAACTATCAATGACAAATATCGTGTACCTAATTATCCCGAGCAAAGCTTGAGAACAAATCGATAATTAATTTTGTTGTTGTAAAGCCGCCTAATTTTGATAGCTCAGGTTGATATCCTTTTGGTCTTTTTAACGGTAAAAAAAATCGAAATCTATAGCAGACATATCTTACTGTGACATCATATCGAAAACTATTCCTGCTGTTGATGAAACAAATTGAAAACTAATTTTAATATCAATGTTTGTTAGAAAAAAAAGTAATAAGTTTGATGTCATATCATACAATTTAGAAATCTACAGCAATATGAAATCGATAACGAAAATTAGAATTTGATAACAAATCATGATTTCAATTTGATGTCGACATCGAAATATGTTTTCAATTTACTCTATTTATGATATCAGACATTGCTCGGGATGTCTCAGAATTGGTTATTCAATGATTTATGGAATTAATCGATTCGAAGTAGATATTTTCGCATATTTAATAGATAGTACGTAAAAATCCAATCATGTTATATTGTCTTGTCGACAATATGTGACTTTTTTCTTCAGTGTACTTACCTCAATATGTTCCACGTTGCTGTCCTTGACCTCCTCATCTTTCTTATCGGTTTTCGGTGGTTGCGTTACAACCGGAAGACTGAGAACATTGTCCAGGAGTACCACTACCAGGAGAAAAGCTCCCACGAAGGAGACCTTGCCACTTTCGAGCATAATTCGAAAGGGACTGTGGGGCTCACGAGACACTGCGAAAGAAAGATGATATGACCAGCTGTGCAAAGTTGAAACTTAAACGCTATCTTATGAATCAATCAAATTGTATATTCTATATGTTTTAATTACCACTAATTTTAGGAAGAAACAAAAGTCCAGAATAAAAGTTCGGAGAAAACCCGAAATTGGAAAAATTGCGACGCGCTGATGTGATGACTGATGTTTTGTTATTATGAGAGTTCTTACTGACACTGACATTATCACTTTTGGTTGCTTGACGTGGTGTTCGTTATGCATGGGCGTCGAGTTGAGGAGGTCCCTCTGAGAGGCACAGAAACTGAACAGAGAATTGAACTTTCCCGTTAAAATGTTTTATTCGCTTATTTAAGGTCAACTTTCCAAAAGAACCCATATTTATATTTGAAGCTTCTAACTAACTAAAATTCACCCGATGTTCGTTCAAAATCGGGCCAATCTATAAAAAAACCAGAGTTACTTTATTCTCATGCGTACACAAATGTGCTACTGAGACTCTTACTATACCAGCTTATAGCACATAAGAATCGAAGTATGCTGAGCAATCAAGGGACGTATCAATCAAAATTTTTAGCGTGCTTTGGATGTGACACCTCAGAAAACTTAAGTGCGCGTGCCCCGCGCTCGTCGCCGCGCGCTTTCTCAAGCACTTTCTCAATTTTCAAAGATTATTCCATTTGTATTCCTTTTTTTTCCACTAACAAAAGCGAATGATGAAAATTAATGGCAATGTGCAGCGTCGCATATTGAAATATGTGAATGTCCTAAATTTGGAAACAGATTACAATTCCTATATATTGGATAATTGTGGTCAATGTTTAAAATTGTTTTTTCCTGGATAATAAGGAAAAGTACATCAAATTTCCCAACCGTGTATCCACTGAAACTAACTTAAATAAAGGAGAAGAGATGTTAATATTATTTGCAAACTAAGAATTTTCATGATAGAATTAGATGCAAAATATAGACCACGTGGACAGGTTTTGGTCAGTTTTAGATACCCTCCCCTGCGTGGACATTTGTTCATATAATTTTTCAAAAAAATATTTGGACCTAAAATGCTCACGTGATATATGGACAACCTCTAGAATGCAACTGAACAGTAACTTTCCCATTAAAAGAGGTTTTTGAAGTCATTCTTATGTTTTTATTGAAAACTAATTCAAACAATTATGTAACTCATATAAATACTTAATCGAAGATGAATGTTAGTAATAAAAATTTCGCTTGGAAAAACCGCTTAAATGTTCTTAAAATCATATTTTTTTTTGGAAATTTCGCAATTCAATCGAATAAGTAGTATATCGGCTAATGTGTCCTCTCCAAGCAAAGACCTTTGCTTCGTTAGCACAAGTGCTAATGACCTTTCGACACTTACTTGTGTGCAAGGAATTCCCAAGAAAACAGCAGCCTTGAAAAGATCAGGTTTAGAAGATTTCATGCTTTGCCAGTGATCTAGAATACTTTGTGCCTCTGGTCCTGTTGAGTATAGCTTTAAACGTCCCGAATAGAATGATATTATACATCTATTTTTCTAGTTATCGTTTTTTGATTACAGCGAATTGTAATGGAATTTTTAATGGAATCATAAAAAGTATCAAACAATAATTATACTACGAATAATATTCATGATAGCGTCTATAATAATTTGATTTTAGATGATACACTCAATGGGTCGTTAAGTATCGTTACCATTCAAAAAGGCCAATTTTTTCATATATTTTATTGGGCGATTTTACCAGATATCATTAGTTTATCATCATTTCTTTTTCTTGCAATGATTCGGAGTATAATCGATTTTAACAAAGAAGATTAGTAGTATGAGATTTCGTAAAACGAATTCCGGACCAAATAATTATTCAGTGTTTAATCCAGATTGAAAAGCGTGTAATAATTATTTAATTATATGATAACCGTATTATAGGTTGTATAATATTATTCTACGAACTACGATACTGGATATGATAGTTAAGAAGGTTTTTTCTCAGTTTATAATAAATAAATGATCATCAAACAAGTTTTATTTATATTTAATTTACCATCTTCTTATATAATTATTATTTACCATCTTATATTATATTGAAATTTTGATATTATCATCAGTGCCTCTTCGCAGATTTCGATGGTGCTGCATGTTCCTGTAAGAAATCAAAGAAAACAATGAATACCAGCTTGAAATCAGTCCTGGATGTGCATTTTTCATGCCCCAATTTCTTGATAAGCATGCCCCATGGAATAATTAGAACGCCAGCGCTGATTTTTATATTACATGGTTATTAAGCCCATCATAAACTATTCTCACCTTCGTTTTTTCGCTGCTCAACCACATCCGCTCGCGCAATGGCGTACTGTTTCCCGGTATGAGGTTGATATTTCTGGAAATAAACAATAAAGATATATTATTCAAGTTTTGTATAATATAGTTTATACTTACATGCATTATAATCCGTTTAATTTTAGGTTTTCTTTCGCACAAACACATTGCACACCGCCATTAACTTCGAAAAAAAAACTTGAATGGCAGTTGGATCTGTTGCCGATGCGTTTGTCACTATCACACTGAAAAAGAAACAACTTCATTTCTGTGTTGCTGAGACGATCCCCACCAGTGCGTAAATAAAGCCAAAATAGCAACCTCTATCATGACGCGAACGCGCACCGGTCGTTGGTAAACGGGTTTGGGAAATGTAAACGCAACCTTCGGTGAATAGCGAGTTGGCAAATTTGGCGACCCGCTCCAACCGTTGCCAAACCATCACACGGAAATATAAAGTAACCCATAAATAAAAAATCTGCCGTCTGCTGAAAAATTGTTCGGGTACTCATCATCAAAACCATTGTGATGGAGGTCAGTTTAGTTTGGATTTCAACTGATTGGCGGCGCTAGTGCATATGAAATAACCTGATAGGTTAGATATCTCGAAATCTGGAATTTTTAGAATATTGGCGTCTTCTACAAAGTTGTTCGGGTGGTCAAAACCATCATGACGAAAACAAGTTTAATTTGAAATAAAACCGCTTGGCGGCGCTAGTGAATTGGAAATAACCTAAAAGGTTAGATATTTCGATAGTTGAAATCTTAAGAATATTGTCGTCTTCTACAAAATTGTTCGGATGATTAAAACTATCATGACGAAAGCAAGTTTAGTTAATAATACAACCGCTTGGCGGCGCTAGTGTATTGGAAATAACCTGATAGGTCAGGTATCTCAAAATATGTAATTTTTAGAATATTGCCGCCTTCTACAAAGTTGTTCGGGTGGTCAAAATCATTATGACCAACGCAGGTTTAGATTAAGATATAACCGCTTGGTGGCGCTAGTGTATAAGAAATAACCTGCTAGGTTAGATATTTCGAAAATTGAAATTTTTAGAATATTGCCGTATTCCACAAAGTTTAGTTTCAAACACAATCGCTTAGCGGCGTTAGTGTATGAGAAATAAACTGATAGGTTAAATATTTCAAAATCTGGAATTTTCAGAATATTGCCGTATTTTACAAAGTAACTTGCCATAAGACGAGTTCGTACAATTCCATTTAATTCCACCACTTGGTTGTACCTTTGACAGATACTACAGTAAGATCATCTTCAGTGTCTCGTACTTGACTCGATTCGACTCAACTCGTGCGCCAACGAGTATTGCGGTTTCAAACTAAACTTCTGGTTTTGACTCCCCTTTTAAATCTTACATAATAACCAACCTAACAGATAATTCGGATAACTTTGTAGAAGATGGCCACTTTCTAACTCTAACGTATTTAAAAATATTTAACCTAACAGGTTATTTCTCATACACTAGCGCCGCTATGCGTATGAATTCCAAACTAAACTAGTCTCCATCATAAATGTTATGGTTACCCGAACAACTTTGTAGAAGACAAAATCTTATAGTCTTATAGATCTCGAGATATCTACCTCACTAAATTATTGCATATAAGCTAGCGCCACCTAGCAGATGTGTGTCTAGCTAATCTGATAATGACAAAATGCATTACGCACATATTTATATTACAAAAGTTGGAGCGCGTTCTGAAATATTTGAAAATAAATAATATTTTTTCCTGATTTTATTTATTTCCGTGTTTGCCTCAATAGCAACCGGATATTCACCACCGGTGCGAAGCATGATTGCACTTCAACAACCTTGATAGAAACAACCGGTGCGAGAACAAGTGCATAAATAAAATATAAACGCATTTCGTTCCTATACTAGACACTCATTTGGATACACATCGGTGGGGATCGTCTGAATAGCTAAATTATTTATGGTGAGATACGTATACAATAATATGATATCAGGTAATCCTAATTATAACATGTATAATCTGCAAATTATTATATATGATCGTGGTTTTATTTCTGTCAATCATATAATTGTACAAGTATCATACAGTTTAAAATGATTACAAGTGGAATGGAATGCCAATTGTTAAGTTTAGTTCCAAAATCACACGATGAATTCGATGGTGCCGCAGTTTCTCATCGTAATAACGCATCAATCAAAATACTGCTCGAACCTTTGTGCGCCGCATATACCGTTACGGATGTATTGGAAACTGCTACCCACCAAACACAATCCGTTTTGTTTATGTGCGTATCGGGTGAAAAAATTGAATTTGAACCGGTAGGTCAAGTGCTGCAAAGCAGTACTAATGCAGCGACGACAATCGTGCACCGTCCTGATCATCGCACACGCTCGGATGAATTCATCAGTTTGTGCACCGACGCACAGAATAAGAGCAGAAAGAAATCCATTCACACAGGGGCTAAGACCGATTTGGTGTGCAATCAGAAGCTAAGCGATTTGTTTGATGTAAAGGAGAAAAATGTTAGAGAAATTGTGGATCGTTCTGTGAAAACCATATTCGATCCAGGTGGGACTAGTTGGGGAACATTTTTTGAGAAGGTGCAGTTTAGAAATGCGTAATGTACCAGTTTGTTACTAGTTTCACGGGTGGGAGTGTTAAGTTTAGTTCCAAAAATGTTGTGAAACTGGTAACACTGGCAATTAAATGCATATTATATTTCAATACAGAGGCAATAGGGTTCGATTAGAATGGTTTAGAGTGGCGATGGAGCCTGTTGCTTGTAAATTTGGTGAAACTAGTTTGTAAGTTACTTTATACATATGATGAATTTAATAATAATTAGATAATAAATTACAGCTTTGAAGCTGTGTGAAATGGACACTGCTGTCAAAAACGTTTCTATCAAGCCAGGAAAAATCCGTCGCAACACAATAATATTAACCATTCGGCGTACCATTTATTTCTATTCGGGGTGGACCACGCGACAAGTTAACCAATTCATCACGATTATCCGTAGTAATTGCTGTATTGTTTGCCTCATCAAGAGTTGCCAAATATGCTTCGAACGAGTCTCCGTTGATTGATTTTTCAGATGATCCGCCATTAATAACATTATTCGGATTGAAAATTATTCCCATCTGATTCCATATATCTACCAAGTAGTCCTACAAATATGAATAAAAATAAAACTTATTGTCTCCCTGAGATCAATATAAATAAAACCTACCACAGCAGTTTCCCTTTCTTCTTTACTTATAAAAGGGCTATTTTTGAAATTTATCCTTTGGTCCATATATATGACTGCCAAAAATAAAGGATTTTTCATTAATTTCTTTCGTCGTTCGTCCATTTTTTGAGCGATTTTAATAGCAAAATCATGTTGCGAGTTTTTCAGTTCAAATGTGCATTTTTCCCAAATAAGGAAAAAATCTCCAAATGTAACCTGCGTCCCTTGCAATTTTATAGTTGCTTCCGCCACAGGACAGAATGCTGTACAAAAATCTTTGATGAACTTCCACAATGCTTCGTCTATTATTTTATCATCATCTCCTTCTACTAATGAGCGAATGAACTCCTTCTCCGTATGTAAGCTTTTGAGCATTAGGTAAGTGCTATTCCACCTCGTCACGCAGTCGAGTTTCGGCCTGTTCTTCTTATTCAGACTGAACATTCCCTTGTACGGTCGCTTTCTCAGAGTTTTCACGGCTTTGTGTACTTTTATCAGTTGAGTTTTCATCTCTGCTTCTTTAAAAGTGTCATTAACAGCAAGTTGAATGACTTGACAGCACATCGCACTCCTTGTAGAATTGGTTCTAGTATTTCCATTTTCTTCTCACTTTGATCTTCTATTTGATTCGATTTCCCAGGGTCATCATCATTCGGCTCTAAATTATCCGGATAATCAGTATCTTCCTCTGAATTTCCGTCATCCATTAGACCAAACAAAGCATCGTATTCATTCAAAGCTTCTTGTTGCACAAGTTTAAGTCGATTGACAGTTGCAATCATGTTGCTGGCATTATCGGTAGTCACCGACAAGATTCTCCGTACATCAATACCATATGGGTGTAGAATTCTCAATATTTCGTAGGTTTAATTTGCAGGAGTATGATAAACATGCATTTCTATCATGCCAAGGGTTCGGATTACAATACGGTTATTCTTGACATACTGGATATTTATACAGATGAATTCCCTTTCCATTCGGGTTGCCAAATCGATCTTGACACTGATAAACATACCGTCGATGTCAGAGATAATGTGTTTTTTAATCTGAGAGCTGACTTGATGGAGTACATGCTTCATTGCCTCGGGGCTCATATGTCGCGATGTTTTGAGACCATCCTCGATTGGTCTTATGATTCGTTGAAAAGCAGGATAGCGAAGCAGGAAGTCCATTCACGGTGAGAAGTTCCACTAATGACGAAGTTAGTGTACATGAATCGATTCAAACTTCAACTTTTGGAATTTTTTTCGCTGGTTCACCATTGATTTCATCATCTTCGTTATGCAACAATCCAAATTTTCGCGCTACTTCTTTGTGCATACTTCTATAGTGTCGATAATAACTATACTTGCGTAAATCGGTTATTTTTCTGTCACATTGCACACAGATAGCCTCTTTCGTCAGAAGATTTACTTTGAATAATTCCTCATCCGCGACTGTCTGTTTTTGAGTCATTCTCTGGTGAACGAATACGACATTTACTTAGTTTTAAATTTTTATTTATCATTTGATTTGCTGTAAATATGAGATCGTATGTGATTCACATCCTAAAATTTAATCACTTTCTAGTAGTCCAAAATAGTTGAAAAATAGTTGACTGTAATCTTTAAGATAATATTTGGACGGGACTCAAAAGCAATAAAATTTTAAATGTTTCAAATTTTCGATCCCGACGTTTTTATACGTACCAGTGAAATGCAATTAGCACAGAATCTCTTAAATCCAATTAAATAGTACGGCGAACGAAAGCTATAAAAAATATTTTAATTGGTTATTTATTATACTAAAAAAAATATTTCTAATGCACACCTTTTAATAATGCCTTGAGTAACGCAACGTATATTCAGTAACGGTCGGCAATTTCATCTGATTGTGCACCAAGTACCATCAACTAAACTGCACCAGTGCATTTTACTTGACTTTGTTTATTCTTCCTAACGCTCGTTCACAAGGTGATCAGCCCATGCGACGAGGGCATGAGATGGATCGCATGCGCTGCACATGAGGCGCATGGCAACTACACGGAGGCGCGCAATTTAGAAGCGCATCACCTACTTCGTTCGTACGAGAAGGCTTAAAACGCGTCTTATGCACCACCAACTAAAGCACGTGCACGGTAACTCTGAAAAAAAAACAGCACTTTTTCGATTTTTGTCCTCGCTTTCAAAATTTTTTAAATATTGTTTAAATAAGCCAGAGAATCGACTGAGACAATAAAACGACATACAATTTTTGACAGGAAAGGTCAATTGCAAAAATTACACTATAGTTTTACAATGTTTAACTATATTTGAATTATATATTTTTTTTAAATTTTATTGTCAAATTAAGATATCAGAATGGGGTCAACTTTTTTGGGGATATTATTTCGACTTGTTTAATGCATATTCCATTATACTTTTTAATACCCCTCGGAATGCCTCTTCATTACATTGCTTTGTGACCCGCGTCGCTACTGTGAAGACCGTTGGAATTTGGAATCAGCTAGAGTGAACTATATTGTTATTCTATATAGATAAAAATGAATTTCTGTCTATCTGAACCTGTAATCTGAATCTGGCATTTGGAGTTTTTGGAAGGGGAGATATGTTTCTGTGATGGTTCGAAGCCCCTCCCCCTTCTGGAAAGGGGGGATCCCATACAAATGGAAGAGAATAAATCAATTTTAGGCGAAACGAAGTTTGTCGGGTCTGCTAGGCTTAATTCTGATAACTCGGATTGGTATCTGTTTGGTTGTTTTTATTGATTAGGCAGTGGTAATGAAAACACGTCTGGATTTGTTAAGTGTTACATTGGAAGTGGTGAAAATATTTTATTGAAGAAAACTTATGCCTACTATAATTTGTTATTCTAGGTTGCTATGCTGCTACTCTTCGGTTGCTATCCAACACCCCTGCTCAACCGAATAATCCTAGCTTAGTTCTCAGCACTTCGAATTGTCCGCGAGCCAATCCTTTGGTGAACAAGTCCGCCAATTGATCTTTTGTTGGAATGTACTGGATTTTGAACTTGCAGCTTCTCGCGAATGAAATTATAGCGGATATCCACGTGCTTCATCCTTTTGTGGTCACGTGGCTCTTGGGCAATGCATATGCAAGATTGATTATCTTCATACAGAATCACTGGATGATCAAGTGGGATACCGAATTCGAGTATAAGATTTCTTAGATAAATTGCTTCACAAACGGCATGACTGAGCGAAAAATACTCAGCTTTAGTTGAGGACAGTGCAACGATGCTTTGCTTGCGGGTTGGTTATCCAAGAAACTGTCCCATCAAACACTTGAAACACGTTACCTTAGATTGGTCGCCGGTCACCCGAGTCGTTACCCCAGTCAGCGTCAGCATATCCTGCTAATGGTTTCGATCCTTCTTTTCTGCAAAAGTGCAAACCGTAGTTCGTAGTTCCTTTCAGATACCGGAGAATCCGTTTCAGATGACTCCAGTGCTCTCTGGTTGGGGCTGATTGGTATCGGCTAAAGAAATTAACCGCAACACTGATATCCGGTCTTATTGTAAATGCCAGGTAACTTAAGCACCCTATAAGTTCACGATACGGTTCGGTGGTGATTGCAGCTTTATCTTCACATCGTTGAAGTTTAAGATTTGGTTCCAACGGCGTCGTTATGGGTTTGCAGTCTGCCATACCGAAACGTTTGAGTAAATCGCAAACATATTTAGGCTGGCTAATTTTCATTGTTCCATTCGCTTGATTTCGTTCGATCTTGAGTCCTAGGAACACCTTCAGTTCACCAACATCCGTCATCTCGAACCTGGCTGATAACCTTTTCTTTATATCGGCGATTATATCCAAACTGTTGGACACTAAGATAATGTCGTCAACATAGAGTAGCAGATATACTACATTCTCATTCTTACGCCACCAGTAGAGACAGCTATCCACATTCGAACGTCGAAAGCCAAGCTGAAGGATGAAATTATGGAACTCCGAATTCCAGCTCCGTGAGGCCTGCTTCAATCCATAAAGTGCCTTCTTGAGACGACACACTAGCCTGGGATCACCTTGAATGAAGCCTTCAGGTTGTCGCATGAAAATTTCTTCCTGCAGCTGTCCATTTAGAAACGCGGTCTTTACGTCCATTTGGTGGACGTGATATTGCTTTTGTTTCGCTACTGCCAGCAGAACTCTTACCGTGGTCCCCTTTGCTACGGGTGCATACGTTTCATCGTAATCATATCCCTTTTTCTGCGAATAACCCTTGGCGACCAGGCGAGCTTTATATTTGTCGACGTTTCCAGCTTCATCTCTTTTTATCTTGAACACCCATTTGCATTCAACGATGTTCCTGCCTTGTGGTTTCGGGACAAGTTCCCACGTTCCGTTTTATTAAGCGACTCAACTCGCTTGTGATGGCTTCTTTCCAGTTTATCCAATCGCTTCGTCGTCGCAACCCGTCGATTGTAGTCGGCAGGTTTTCTACAAAAGTTTCAGCGTTCAATGCAAACGCCAGCGTCGAATCATCTTGGTCCTCAGAAATACCTGTAGAACAATCAGCCGCAGTAGATGCTCTCAAACCGGTAATAAAGTTAAGAAACTTACCGGGAAGTTTGCGCTCCCGTTCGCTGCGCCTCGTGTTGCATACTGTTGGGCTGTCAACACGTTCTGGTTGCGAAGGGAGCGCGGTGTCATCAGCTTCATCGTTCTCATCAGATGTCGGATAATCTTCATTTGCGTCCGACGTTGCGTCCTCATGTGGCTCGATGGTGACTTGCTGTTCCAGTTCGGAGCCATTTCGTTCCAAGTTAACTTCTGGATCTTCTGTTTCTGCATTTCTGTATCCAGCTTTCCACGCTTAGCCATAATGGCGACTGATATAAATAAATCTGACAGTAACTGCTTCCGACGCTGAACTGTTTTCGACGCTCGTCGTAACTTAGCAACTTCATTGTTTGTTTATTAAGAAAAATAATGTGACTCGAGGAAAATAGGGATTTTTTCAGTAACTTGTAACATGTTTCTAATAATTAAAAACTTATCCTCCATATCATCAATTCACAAATATAATACGTTTTCTTATGTTGTAGGTCGAAGTCCTTTTTCAGGCAACAAAAATTTCAGTATACACCTGGATATGAAGTTTTTTTTTACATGATGGTCCCCATCTAATACATGTGTGAAAGCAGCATTCAGATTCGAGTTATTGCGAATTATTCAGATTTAAATTAGACAAGCTGTATGTTTTGAATATATATCGGATTTTTTTTTACAGCTTAGATCGGAATGACAAATACTGGTGCTGTTTCGTCTTGTTTTTGTAAATATTTTATATTAACATAACAACGTTAACGATACGAAAAATGCTTCAAGGATTTTACAGTGTTTTTATGTGTTTAATTCAAAAATATTATTTGTTAAATTCTCTAATACTAAAATTTGCTTTGTTGAACCACAAGTGTGATATTATAATGCGGAATATCATCTTCTAATACTAGCTGTGCATGTGCTTATATAATACAATACAATAATACGGAATATTGTGTTCTGTGTAGATTTATTTTCCCTTGGTTTGATTGGTTCCGCGAGTGTCGACAATTGCTAATTTACTTTTTGGGCCTTCAATTGAATAAAGACGGAGGCTTTTGATCGAAATCATCGAATGAATATATTATTCAGCGGCGGTGAATCGATGTGGAGGATCTGTTTCATCTCTTCGGATGTTAGTATAGTGTTTTTGTGCAGATTGCCTATCGGTCTAGAACTATCGGCTACTCGCTGCAGCTCGAGCACGTTCTCCTTTACCGATGATGCGCAAACCTATGAACTCAGAGCCGTATGTTCCAACATTCCAACGGTTATAGTTGTCGATCACATAAGGTCAGCGGTTTATGATGCGCCTAGAGCAAAATGATCATAAGTTAACGGAGGAACGCTTTCCATATGCGAAAAAAAAACAATTAGAATAAAGCAATATTAATGAGGCTGACCCAGCACACAGGTAGTACACGTTTGATACGCAATCCAACGAACAAATCAATTTTTGTCACTTGTACTGAACATTAGTGTAGGATTGAGATGAAATAGATTAAAATTAAATTGTAATATTTGGGTAATGAACCCAAAGCTCTACTTCTTATTACTCAGAATTAGTTAAACATGTTTAACAGTGTATTGTGTGTGTCAAATAAAAAAATATGAGCGTCAGAAAGAGAGAAAGAGAGGAATAAAAAGAATAGGGAGTCTGCTAGCATCGGGTAACAGAAGAAGGGTCAGTTTTAAGACGGATGTTGTTGATGGTGGAAGTGAAGAAAAAGTGAGTGGTGAAAAATTCGAAAATATAAAAATACATATATTTAAAAAAGAAAAATGTGTTGTGATTTATTTCAAGTATAAAAGACTCCGACAATTAGTACTGAGTATTTTCGATTTCAGCATTGATTTTCAGAGAAACAAATTAGCATTTGCCGAAGTCCGATAGAGGCAAATAGAGGATTGTGAATGAAATATTAAAAAAACAACTTCATCGAAACCAGAACTCACATCCTAATAGTGTAGCTGTTTGTCTAATTTAAATCTAAATGCTAGGAACTAGTCGGGTCGGAGTGATAAAATCTGCGCTGCATTCAGGTATTTCTTGGTTGGGAATCATCATGCTATAGGCCTTTATATCAATAGTATTAGTTGCCTCCTGGAAGAATAACTTCTACCTAAAACATAAAACGTTATATCATATTGAGGATACACAGAATATATTTTGAAATATTAAAAGCTTATTACAAAAAAAATCGATTTGGTTCGAGTCGCTCCATTTTTTTACAATAAATAAACAATGTGAAACAGTTGCTTAGATACGACCACCGTGCGTCGGAAAAAGTTCGGCGTCGGAAACAATTCGGCGTCGGAAGCAGTTACTGTCAGATTTATTTATAGCAGCCGCCATTATGGCGAATGTGGAAAGCTGGATAGAACATTTTTGACGCAATTTGGTGCGACAGCACTATCTTCTTGCTGTTCATCGAATACCACATCTCGTGCAATGGTAATTTTCCGCTTCCGTGGATCCCATACTCGATAACCGTTCGTCGTATAACCAACCATAATATTCTTTACTGCGTTTTTCTTTTGGCACCCAAGTGTAAGCTGCAGAACTGAATACTCGCATTTTATCGATGTTGGGTTTCCTTCCATACCATACCTCATACGGTGTTTTCTTCTCTTTCAGCGCTGATGTAGGACTTCGGTTACTTACGTAAGCTGATGTCAATACGGCCTCACCCCACATGGATTTGTCCATTCCTGCCTCGTGCACCATCGATCGCGATTTTTCCAACAGTGTACGGTTCATCCTTTCTGCCACTTCGTTCTGCTGTGGACTGTACGGAACGGTGGCCTCCACGCTGATACCCTGAGTGCGACAAAACTTGCGAAATATTTTTCCGGTATATTCTCCTCCGTTGTCGCACCTCAGACGTGACACTCGACTCCCAAAGAACGCCGTAACTCTGGCGCAGTACTCCTCTAACTTTGATTGAACCTCATTGTAGCATACTCAATCTTGTTGATTAATTTATTCATCTCGAAATTCCTCTGAAACAACTTCAACATGTTTGGATCAGACCTCACATGTACATTTCATTTAACAAGTCATAAATTGCAATTGGATACAACTGCCTTTAGCAACATTACACTCAAGTGCATGTGTAGTCAAATTTATTAACAGACCTACTTTCGTAGCGACCTCCTTTGAATTTATTACATGCACATGTTTTCCTTACTTGAACCATAATATGTTTTGGACACTTTTAAACAAAAGCTCAAATTACCATCCAATTCAAGCTACGTGTTCTCATTCTTTCTTGACATACATTCTATGTTATGAGCAGTCATCAATATGCCACCTGAGTAGAAAAGGCATATGTTGTTTTCAAAACATATGTCGCATGGATAGCCAACTCGAAAGTGATTGGTTCAAATAGAATTTGTTATGTACATACACGCACCTCCCATAATTATATTGTAGTGTAGAAATGTAATAATTGTGTAGAGTTTAAGTTTCAATTGTACAAATCTGAAATCTGAAATATAGTTCTAGAGTAACAGTCAAACTGGAAAGTTCATCAAATATCACGTGCTCCTAACCCCAAGTACCAGCGTATTATATGGCGACGAGTGACTTTCGGACGTGCAATGTTCGGACTTTAAAAAATCAGTGATAGTAAAAAGTGCTAAGTGCATTAGTGAAAACATTTTCTTAAAATGCAGTAAATGAGATGCAAATAAAATGGGCAAAGGAGCATCTAAAGAAGAAAGTGCTAAAACTATCGGCGATCAAACAGTCACCATAGTTGAAAATCAGGAAGTTCATACAGGCTTCCACGAAGACCATAGTGCGAAGTTGAATATTATTTTGTGCTTATTAATTATCCAAACTCTTTGGATAATAATTAAAAAATGTGGCGAAGTTGGCTAAGAAAATGATGGTAAAAGCCGCCAAAAGGCTGTATTTGCGCAAACAGTATAGAGCGCGGAGTGAAAATTATTGCGCCCCAGTTGACACAGTTCTCAATAAACAAAACAATTAACAGTGAGATGCGACGGTGCAGTGCATGGACACAAAAAAAAATAACTGCTTTTTACACATGGCTCCTACTAAATAACTGTGCGTAACCTTTGTACATGCATTGGCGAAAGAAGAATCAAAACAAACACTAATTGATGATGAAGTGACCCACCGAGTGACGATACAAGTGAAAAAAAAAAATGCATATTTCTGCCTTTGGTGCGAAGTGAACAACGAAAATAAACATTCAACTGCAGGCGAGACCACTGTCGGCGGGAGTCGGCAGGCGGGTTTTCTGAAGGAAGAGGAGAAAGGTGACGGAGGAACGTAACAGCTTATGAATGCAACAAGGAGCACCAGCGTAAAATAATGTAAGTCAGCTGATGGATTTCAATTACATGATAAACATAATTGTGGAATATCTATTCTTATTGAAGTGTTAGATTATTGTGGAATATCTATTATGATTGATTTTTCTTATGTTATCAAAAATTTCTGAGCCTTGTAAATTAAATTAAATCGCAAAATGGAAACAAAAATGAACGGATCCGCCAGAGTTGTGGCAGAGCTAAATAATTGGCACAATGTTGATTATGTGCGCGCCTTAGAAGTTGATAGGAAAAACAATGAATTAAGGATAAATGGTACATTTGATAAGGAATTATTTGCTGAAATTTCATATATGAGTGAAAATGGCAACCAGAATTTACTAAGGAATCTAAAAATACCCCTAGAACTTGGAAGGAATTAGTAAAATTAGAATAAGCATATCAACTTAATTGAGATCTTAACAATCAATGAATCAATTGCGCGAAATTGAGCAATTAATTTCTAAAGAGCATTTAAATTTGCAGAAAAGTAAATACAGAGCAAGATCATTGGAGAATATTTTGAATAAAAAGGAAAATTTGAATCAAAATATTGAACGTTATAGAAAAATCCTGAAAAGTTATGAACATAGAATTAGTGCAAAAGAGTGGAATTCAGAAGTTGAAACTTATTCTGCGGTAAAATTGAGATACAATCAATGCATTACATTACTGGATACTAGTGAAGTAATTTTGAATGATGGTCAGACAGAAACAATTCAGGAAGACGACCAAAATAAATTTTCATTAGAAGGTTTAAAGCAACCTAAAGTTAAAATTAGGGTAAAAACTATTGCTAAAATAATTATTTGGTACTCCAGAGTGAAACATAATCGTATACTAAACATGGCTATGGATAAAAACAGCTTCCGAGCTAGCGACGCTAATTCCATCATACAATGGGAACGTCGAGGGAGTAAAATCTTTTACTGATGCGGTAGCATTGGTCAAAACAATTATACCAGCTGGACAAAAGGAGGCTGCGATTAAAATAATATTAACTAAATTAAGTGGCAAGGCGCGAAACCTCTTCGTGGCCGTACCACTGGAATTCGATGAGATAATCGATAAAATTAAATCAGAATGTTCTGATAAAAGTAATTCAGATTTAGCGCAATCAAGTCTGAAAAATTTGAAACTCAAAAATATCGATGACCTACAGAACTTTACAAAACAAATAGAATTTCTTTCTGACAAGCTGACTGGAGCTTATATCAGAGAAGAAATTGCTGCTGACGTAGCAAAGAAAATGGCTATTAAACTTGCCATACAGACCATGGCAAGGGAATCTTATAGCAGCGAAACAAAAATGATGCTGAAAATAGGGAAATTTGACACCCTGAAGGATGCAATCAATGTCTTGATTGAGAATGTTCCCGATGCAACTCAAACTTCTGCAATTCTGCAAACCAAAAATATACAAACTCGTAAATTTGATACCATTCCAAGAAATTTTAGACCGAATTTCTCGCGAGATGCATATTCTAACCGAAATCAATCGTATGATCGAACACGGTTTTCCAGAACTTTCAATAATAGACAACCAAACAGAAGTTTTAATCCCACTCCAAATCAAAGAAATAGAAATATCCATTTCCGAAATAGAGATGTTGGTTACAATCGTTTTCAGAATTTTGGAAACCATAACAGCAACAGATTCTCTCGTGTTTATTTCTCTAATTTAAACCCACAAGTTGGAAATGTTACAACTTATCAAGACAATACATTCGAAATGCAAACAGCTAACCAATCTGTAAATCGTTCTATTCATCCGAGCCAAGCCACCCAAACGTATGCGCAAGTTGTGCAAAACCAGCAACCCCAACAAACGCAACAACATTTTTTAGACCGGCGAATGTAAATACAAATAGGAATAAAATGCAAATGACCGTCTTTACCATTAATTTAAACGCATCAAATTTCATAACAGCTGAGGTTCACATGGCAAATCGCAAGTGTACTTTTATAATCGATTGTGGAGCTGACGTATCGCTCTTTAAAGCTGACAAAATTAATCCAACACAAATTATTGATACAGCAGTTAAAACAAGGTTAACGGGTATAACCAGTGGAACTGTTTATACACTAGCAACTACGGTAACTGACCTACATTTTGAACATGGTTTATCAATACGGCATACCTTTCATGTGGTGCCTAGCAACTTTCCTATTGCGACAGATGGCATTTTAGGAAGAGATTTTCTAACCAATAATAAATGCATAATTGATTATGAAACATGGTTATTACATTTTAATGTTGGTAATATAAAAATTTCAATTCCAATTGAGGATAACGTAAACAATGGATTTATTCTGCCTAACAGAAGTGAAGTAATTCGAAAAATTTCAAATTTGCATATTCAAGAAGATGTGGTGGTACATTCACAAGAAATTCTACCAGGAATTTTTGTGGAAATACTATCATATCGCCAGAAATGCCATATGTAAAATTTATAAATACTACTGATAATCCGGTATATATTTCAAATTTATCATTTAATCCAATTTTAGAACCACTGAAGGATTATTGCATAATGAAATATTCCAAAAATAAACAAGTTTTTACAGAGAGAGTACAGAATATTTTGAAGGAGTTAGATGTCTGCAATTTACCAGAAAGTTCACAGAAAAATTTCAATAAACTCATTACAGATTATGCAGATATATTCTGTTTACCAGAGGAAAAGTTAACTACCAATAATTTTTATTCACAGAACATTGTGTTAAACGATGCTGTTCCAACGTATATACCCAATTACAAGACAATACATGCTCAGCATGATGAAATACAAAGTCAAGTGAAGAAGATGCTTCAAAATAAAACTATTGAACCATCTGTGTCATCTTACAATTCACCCATACTTTTGGTCCCGAAAAAATCAGATAATGGAGAAAAGAAGTGGCGTTTAGTTGTTGATTTCAGACAACTTAACAAAAAAATAATGGCTGATAAATTCCCATTACCAAGAATTGATACGATTCTTGATCAACTTGGTAGAGCGAAGTATTTTACAACTTTAGATTTGATGTCTGGATTTCATCAAATTCCTTTGGAAAATGATTCCAGAAAATATACTGCTTTTTCAACACAGTCTGGTCATTATCAGTTTACGCGACTACCGTTTGGATTGAATGTAAGTCCAAATAGTTTCCAGCGTATGATGACAATAGCTATGGCTGGATTATCTCCCGAATGTGCTTTTGTATACATCGATGATATTGTAGTCATCGGTTGTTCAATCAAACACCATTTATCAAATTTAGAAACAGTTTTTAATCGTTTAAGAAAATACAATCTTAAACTTAATGTAAAGAAGTGCAAATTTTTCCGCTCTGAAGTAACATATTTAGGGCATCACATAACTGATAAAGGTATTTTACCTGACAGTTCTAAATTCTATGTAATCATAAATTACCCAACACCTACGAACGCAGATGAAGTTCGAAGATTTGTGGCATTTTGTAATTACTATCGTAAATTTGTTCCGCATTTTGCGACTATAGCACAACCTTTAAATAAGCTTTTAAGGAAAAATATTCAATTTAAATGGACTTCAGAATGTGAAACAGCATTTAATAGTTTGAGAAATTATCTAATATCTCCAACAATTCTCCAATACCCAGATTTTTCAAATGAATTTATACTTACAACAGACGCTTCAGACGTTGGATGTGGAGCAGTCTTATCCCAGAAGTTTGGAAATGAAGATTTACCCATTGCATTTTGCAAGTAAATCATTTACCCAAGGTGAAAAGAATAAACCTGTTATACTTAAGGAATTAACTGCCATACACTGGGCTATAAACTATTTTAAAGCGTATTTGTATGGACGTCAATTCAGAATAAGAACAGATCATAGACCACTTGCTTACTTGTATGGAATGAAAAATCCTACTTCAAAACTAACAAGAATGCGTATTGATTTAGAAGATTACAATTATGTAGTAGAATACATTAAAGGAAAAATAATACTGGTGCAGATGCATTATCAAGAATTATAATTTCATCTGATGACTTAAAAAGAGACAGTGTTCTAGTAGTTAACACTAGATCAATGACTCGAAATAAACAAAATTCTAATGTAAAACACAATGATAACAACGGATCTTTACATTTACCAGAATGTAATCAAAAGATTGATCACCTTTTGACTTATGTTACTGAGAACCCAACTGAGACAAAACGATTATGGAAACTTCGTGTACACGTTGATAATAAAATATGGACTTTTATTATGGAAAATAGAGCAAAGAAAATTATTGTAGCACACGTGAAACAAAGAAATGAAAGTGGAAGTCAAATTCTTGAATTTGTTCTTCCAATACTTGAAAAATAATGCAAAATTGTTGAATATTAAAGAAATGGCAATATCATTACTAGAAGATATATTCAAATACATACCCTTGAATTCGTTCAAGACTGTAGTAAATCAAGCGTTAAAAAGCATGCGCATTATAATCTATCAACCGCCAAAGTTTCTTACTGATTTAAATGAAATTCAGTCAATTTTAGAAAATTATCATAATACACCCACAGGAGGACACATAGGACAACATCGCTTGTACCTTAAAGTTCGTGAAAAGTATACCTGGAGAGATATGAAAGGTTCGATTTCTAGATTCGTAAGGGCCTGCGAATCGTGTAAAAAGAACAAAACAATAAGACACACAAAAGAAAAAATGGTGATTACCACAACACCATCTTCACCATTTGAAGTTATATCTATAGATACTGTAGGACCTTTACCTATAAGTATTAAGGGAAACAGATATGCCATAAGCATACAATGTGACCTTACAAAATATATAGTTTTAATTCCTATACCGACTAAAGAAGCAACCGTTATTGCTAAGGCTTTAGTAGAAAATTTTATACTTATTTATGGTACATTTTTGATTTAAAATCCGACCAAGGAACAGAATACAAGAATGAAGTTCTTGACCGAATTTGTAAATTATTAGGTATAAAACAAACATTTGCAACAGCTTATCATCCACAGACAATTGGATCATTAGAGAGGAATCATAGATGCTTAAACGAGTATCTAAGATCTTTCATCAATGATCAGAAAGATGATTGGGATAACTGGATGAAGTTTTATTCTTTTACATATAATACTACTCCTCATACTGACCATGGTTTTACACCTTATGAGTTAGTTTTGGAAGAAAATGCAGTTTACCTAATGAAATTCACAAACTTGGAATAGAACCCGTATATAATATCAATGAATACTACTATGAATTGAAATATAAACTACAAAAATCTAACGAAATCGCAAAAAAGAATTTAAATAAACACAAAATATCCCGAACGAATAAATATGAACCAATTAGCAACCCAATCCATATTCAAATAAATGATAGAGTATATTTAACGAATGAAAATAGAAGTAAACTAGATGCAAAATATATTGGACCATTTAAAGTGATTGACATAACAGGAACAAATTGTACAATTCAAGATATGGCGTCAAATAAAACAATGGTAGTGCATAAAAATAGATTGATAAAATAATAAGAAATATAATATATATATATATTTTTTCCCAATATTCAATCGGTATTCGGTAAGTAAAATGAAGAAAAAAAAATGAGATAGGTATAATCTTAGGTATATTCTATAAAGCTTAAAATTCAATTCGATCTAAATTAAATTTTTTTTTGTAAAGGTGTGTATAATATACGAATGATTTCTCTTCGTTACATCATTCTCTTTAAGAGGGAAGGTGTAGCATACTCAATCTTGTTGATTAATTTATTCATCTCGAAATTCATCTGAAACAACTTCAACATGTTTGGATCAGACCTCACATGTACATTTCATTTAACAAGTCATAAATTGCAATTGGATACAACTGCCTTTAGCAACATTACACTCAAGTGCATGTGTAGTCAAATTTATTAACAGACCTACTTTCGTAGCGACCTCCTTTGAATTTATTACATGCACATGTTTTCCTTACTTGAACCATAATATGTTTTGGACACTTTTAAACAAAAGCTCAAATTACCATCCAATTCAAGCTACGTGTTCTCATTCTTTCTTGACATACATTCTATGTTATGAGCAGTCATCAATATGCCACCGGAGTAGAAAAGGCATATGTTGTTTTCAAAACATATGTCGCATGGATAGCCAACTCGAAAGTGATTGGTTCAAATAGAATTTGTTATGTACATACACGCACCTCCCATAATTATATTGTAGTGTAGAAATGTAATAATTGTGTAGAGTTTAAGTTTCAATTGTACAAATCTGAAATCTGAAATATAGTTCTAGAGTAACAGTCAAACTGGAAAGTTCATCAAATATCACGTGCTCCCTAACCCCAAGTACCAGCGTATTATATCATCTTTGGACTCCAGTAGATAAACTACCGTGAAATGACTGAAGTCATCGATAAACGTGACGAAGAAGCGCTTATTGTCCCATGTTCTTGGCGTAAACGGACCACAAACGTCCGAATGTATTAATTCAAGTGGACGACTTGCCCGTCGCTCTCCAACGTCTTCGAATGGTTGCCTTGTCTGCTTCCCTTGAAGACATACTTCACAGATGCATTTTTCAGGCCACTTGGTGATCTTCGTCATCGTTTGCACCATCCCAGCTTTCCACAGAGTCTTCATACTCGCCATTCCCAGATGGCCAAACCGTCGATGCCACAAATCAAACATGTCTTGCTTCGAAGTCATAGCATTAACTTTGCACAATCCATCAGCGTCCGAATCAGATTCTTGACGAAACTCGATGTTTAACTTATATAGTTGGCCAGTTCTTCTACCAGTGGCAACCACACGACCGTTCTTTAAAACTGACACACTTCCGTTCGAAATCTTCACCGTCATTCCGTTATCTTCAATGCGCCGTACCGAAACAAGTTGCATTCCAATTGCGGTACATAGAGAACGTTTTTCACTACCGCCGGAACCTTTTTATCGCCAATCAGCATATTCACCTTCACGGACCCCGCGTACTCTGCAACGAGTGCTTGACCAGACTTGGCAACAGAAATGCGCACTTTGTTCGCCAACGGATGCAGCTCCTCAAAGAATTCCTTGTTCTTCATCATATGGTCCGTTGCACCAGAGTCAAGGATCCAATCAATATTTTTTGTCGTCACCATGGCAACTGGTAAACAGTTAGTCGTTGTCGTCGTAGCAATGAACGTCATCTCCTCGGCAACATTTGCTCCAAACTTTGGTTTTCGGTGAAATTTCACTATGCTTTTTCGGGCCCGGGTCGAGCCAGATCGCTCGGCGGAACTATTTTCAGGGCACTCTGCTCGTTTGTGACCCAACTTTCCACATCCGAAACATTTTATTCCACCCTTTTTACCGGCGAACGCCGATTCACTAGAACCTTCCACATCGCCTACAGGACTTGAATGGACCCGCTTAACCTGCTCATTCAGTAGCCGCTTCCTTACGTACTCCAATGTCAGCTGTTGTGGTTGTATCGTCTCCAGGGCCGTAATAAGCGCTTCGTAGGACTTGGGAAGTGCTAGTAACAACTGGCACACTACATCTTCTTCCTGCATATTAACGTCCGCTGCACGTAGTTCTCGCATAACCTTGTCGAATCGTAGCAAAAAAGCCTTCACATCGCCACCCTCAGCCAGCCATAGTTCTTGGAATTGCTTCTTTAGAAATAACTTGCCTGCAATCCCAACGCGCTCAAAAGCATTCTTCAGGGCATCCCACACGTCTTTGGCTGTCTTCTTGTCCTTAACATACTCCAGCTGGTCTTCCGAAATCCGGTGAATCAGGAGATTCTTGCATTTTCTATCTAGGGCCCACCGTTCTTTAAGCTTCTTTTCCTTGTCGGCACGGACTTCCGCAGAATCCGTTGCAAGGGTTACCGCATACTCTTCATCTTCGATGGCCTTTTTCACGCAGTCAAGTAGGTTCCGATCTTCAAGCAGGACTTCGATCCGGAATTTCCAATTCCCAAAATTGCTTCCGTCGAATAACCACAGCTTCTCTTCGGACATCTTGATATCTACTTCGTTCTTAAAAATGCAAAGAAAAACTTAACTTCCGTTATGTCCTGGGCCCACAACCTATTGATTAGGCAGTGGTAATGAAAACACGTCTGGATTTGTTAAGTGTTACATTGGAAGTGGTGAAAATATTTTATTGAAGAAAACTTATGCCTACTATAATTTGTTATTCTAGGTTGCTATGCTGCTACTCTTCGGTTGCTATCCAACAGTTTTTACGTTTGAAATATCCAAATCTATAGCAGAAAAATCTTACTGTGACATCAAATCGAAAACTATTCCTGCTGTCGATAAAAGCAAATTGAAAACTAATTTTGATGTTGGTTTTCGTAAAATTATAGTGATTATCACGATTCACGATTAATGGTGATTACTTATTGATTAATAAGAGCTAGGGGCAGATCACTTGCACATTTTCGAAGCAGCCATCAGTATCCCCCGCTTATCTGAACCTCGTAAATCCGACGACTCGTTAGTCTGGATCTCGCTAGTTCAGAATTTTCCGAATTAAAAAGTATCAACACCCATTTAAACACATTATGCCAGAATACAGAAATCACAGTGGAATCAAATTTCTGTTCAGGCTACCCGAATAAAAAATATTATAGAAAAACAATACAATTTATTGTAACATCATAATAAAACACAATAAATTTACAATAGATTTTATTGTAGATGAAATAATAGAAATACATTAGAATGTATTGTTATGAACCATTCATTAAATTGTAAATGAAGTTTTCGCATTAGAACGTACGGGTTGTTAAGTATCGTAACTATACAAAATCTGAGATTTTTTCATACACTTTTTTTGTCAACAAATAGTGTGTATCGTAAATATATTGTTGAAATATCCTAAGAAAACCGTTCAAATAACATTAGATTGAATTGTATTTTTATAGTAAAACAATACGATATTGGATTTCTTAATTATGACGGCTTTACCACAGACAAGCAGACATAACACTCGTCAAATTTCCATCGTTCACTGAATTACTGGTCGATTCAAATAATCATTAGTTGGCCAATCGATCACTCGTGGCGCGCGCATCGGATTTGCTCGAGTTTGACATTTGCTCTCTACCGCCATCTGGTTCGTGATTTGCCCAACTAACTGAAATCAACAGATGTCGTTAGTGTTTCAACGACGATGTATTTGATAAGTAAATGTTCAATGTGTTATGTCTGTTTGTCTGTGGCTTTACCGTTCAACAATGAAATTTTATGAAAAATAATGCATATTTGCGGCAATGGAATAAATATTGTTATATTGCTTATATGCAATTTGAACAAAATTTTCAGAAGTTATCAATGATTAAAATTTATGCACTAATGGCGGTAAGCACCAACGAGGATAATACTCGATTTAATACGGATTTTCATTAGTCCGGTATTAAAGTTAATACCGCGAGCGGTATTAACCAAGTTCGTATTAAGTACGCAGCCATATTTTGCTAAGAAGGCTTTTGAGGTGGTGTGCGTATGAGAATGATGGAATCATAAAAAATGCGGGATGACTTCTGTTGTTTGTTTTTACTCATATTTCGCTTCAAAATGTATTGTGTATCCGGAATAAATTTATACCGCTTTTTATACCGAAGTTGGATTTTTCTCCAGATACAGGCAACTTTCCCAACTTCGGAAGTAGTGCGCTGGATTCCCCTGAAGATGCGCTAAACAACGCATCCATTAGTTTGACAGATAAAACTTCGGAAGAAAGTTCGGTTCGGAAGTCCGGACTTCCGAATTCTAAGTTGGTGCTACGCCGACAATATATCAAAACATCCTTCAGTAATTTCCTTTGAAATTTATTTAGGTAATTCCACCGGGAATGAATTCAGCAATTCCACCGATATTTCTGTAGTTCCAGCGCAAATTCTAAAAGTGAATATATCAGACATTCCTCCAAGAATTGCAGCAATAATTATACATATAATTCGTTCAAGAATTTCTCTAGCAGCTCCACCAGTGATTTTTCAAAAAAAAAAAAATACCCCGAATTCCTCCAGGAACTTTATGAGACCTCCACAAGGTATGCCTCCAGGATCTTCAAAACCAATTCCTCCAGAAACTTCACCGGCAATTCCTTCAAGAATCCTAATAGGAAATCCTCTAGCAACGTCACTAGGAATTCCTCCAGAAACTTTATGGACCTCAATTTAAAACTCATCAAAAATATCAGAAGGAAATCCTCCCAGAATCTCCACCAACAATTTTTCCAGGAACTCCTAATAGGAAATTCTCCAGCAACATCACCAGGAATTCCTCCAACAACTTCAACAAAAATGCCTCCAAAAACACCACAAATAATTGATCCAGGATCTTGATCAGGTTTTCTTCCAGCATTCCCAACTCCACCATGAATTCCTCTATCAGTTCCACCAGCAATTTCTTCAGGAATTTCCCCATCAGTTCCTCCGACAGCTTCAACAGCAATTTCCACAGGAACTCCGCCAGTAATTCATCAAGGAACTTAACCATGAACTCCCTCATATGCTTCATACTCATTTTCTTCTGGAACACCAGGAATTTCTCCAGCAACTCCACAAGAAGTTCTTCCAGCAGCTGCACCAGCAATTCCCTCTGGAACTCTATCAGGACTTCATCCAGCAGCTTAAACACCAGGAACTTCTTTTGCAACCTTGCTGCGAAATCCTCCAGTAACTCCACCGGAAATTTCTCCAGCAAATCCATTAAGGGTTCCTCCGTTCGTCCATTAGCAACTCTTCCATGAACGCCACAAGAACTCCAGGATCACCATAAGCAACTTCCACAGGAACCGCTTAATCAGCAGTTTCTCAAGGAGCATTAACAGGAATTCCTCCATAAACTCCACTAGCAATTTTAGCAGGAACTTTGCCAGAAATGCTTCCTTCCCCGCCAGGAATTCCTCTTCCCAACAGGAACTTCGTCAGTAATTCGTCCAGTAACTCTGGAAGCATTTTTTTTCTCTGAAAGCAGGAACTCCACCTGCAAATCTCTCGGAAATTCCACCAGGAATTCCTCCAGGAACACCACCAAGAATTCCTGCCACAACTCCAGCAGCACCTCCAGAAATTTCTTCATGAACTAAACTAGAATTTCCTCCAGCCGCTCAATCAGCTACTCTTACCAAAACGCCACCGGGAATTCTTTCATTAACTCCACTAGAAACTCCTTAAAGAACTCCACAAGGACATCCTCCACGAACTCCACCAGAAATTCCTTCAAGAACACCACCAGGAATTCATGCAGGCACAACAACACCCCCACCAGCAATTTCTCCAGCAGCAGGAGGAACTTCCGGAAGAATACCTAGCGGAACTTTCGGGAAAATTCCTGGCGGAGCTTCCGGAGTTCCTCCAGGAATTTCTCCTTAAGTGCCTCCAGGAATTCCTCCGGAAGTTCCTCCAGGGATTCCTCTGGAAGTTCCTCCAGGAATTCCTCTGGAAGTTCCTCCAGGAATTCCTCCGGAAGTTCCTCCAGGAATTCCTCCGGAAGTTCCTCCAGGAATTCCTCCGGAAGTTCCTCCAGGAATTCATCCGGAAGTTCCTCCAGGAATTCCTCCGGAAGATCTTCCAGGAATTCCTCCGGAAGTTCCTCCAGGAATTCCTCCGGAAGTTCCTCCAGGAATTCCTCCGGAAGTTCCTCCAGGAATTCCTCCAGAAGTTCCTCCAGGAATTCCTCCGGAAGTTCCTCCAGGAATTCCTCCGGAAGTTCCTCCAGGAATTCCTCCGGAAGTTCCTCCAGGAATTCCTCCGGAAGTTCCTCCAGGAATTCCTCCGGAAGTTCCTCCAGGAATTCCTCGGGAAGTTCCTCCAGGAATTCCTCCGGAAGTTCCTCCAGGAATTCCTCCGGAAGTTCCTCCAGGAATTCCTCCGGAAGTTCCTCCAGGAATTCCTCCGGAAGTTCCTCCAGGAATTCCTCCGGAAGTTCCTCCAGGAATTCCTCCGGAAGTTCCCCCAGTAATTCCTCCGGAAGTTCCTCCAGGAATTCCTCCGGAAGTTCCTCCAGGAATTCCTCCGGAAGTTCCCCCAGTAATTCCTCCGGAAGTTCCCCCAGTAATTCCTCCGGAAGTTCCTCCAGGAATTCCTCCGGAAGTTCCTCCAGGAATTCCTCCGGAAGTTCCTCCAGGAATTCCTCCGGAAGTTCCTCCGGAAGTTCCTCTAGGAATTCCTCCGGAAGTTCCTCCAGGAATTCCTCCGGAAGTTCCTCCGGAAGTTCCTCTAGGAATTCCTCCGGAAGTTCCTCCAGGAATTCCTCCGGAAGTTCCTCCAGGAATTCCTCCGGAAGTTCCTCCAGGAATTCCTCCGGAAGTTCCTCCAGGAATTCCTCCGGAAGTTCCTCCAGGAATTATTCCGGAAGTTCCTCCAGGAATTCCTCCGGAAGTTCCTCCAGGAATTCCTCCGGAAGTTCCTCCAGGAATTCCTCCGGAAGTTCCTCCAGGAATTCCTCCGGAAGTTCCTCCAGGAATTCCTCCGGAAGTTCCTCCAGGAATTCCTCCGGAAGTTCCTCCAGGAATTCCTCCGGAAGTTCCTCCAGGAATTTCTCCGGAAGTTCCTCCAGGAATTTCTCCGGAAGTTCCTCCAGGAATTCCTCCGGAAGTTCCTTCAGGAATTCCTCCGGAAGTTCTTTCAGGAATTCCTTCGGAAGTTCCTCCAGGAATTCCTCCGGAAGTTCCTCCAGGAATTCCTCCGGAAGTTGCTGGAGGAATTTTCGAAGGAATTCCAATAGTAAATCCTAAACAAATTTTCATAAAAATTCCTGAAGTAAATTTCGATTGCACTCTTGCAGAAGTTTTCGAAGGAATTCCTGATGGAATTTTTGGAGGAAATCCCGAATAAATTTCTGGAGGAATTCCCGAAGGAATTCCTGAATTAATGCCCTTGAGAAATTCCTGCGGGAAATCTTTAAAAAATTACATCAGTAATTTCTCCGAGAATCCTTCCAAGAATGCCTTCGAAAATTTCTCCAGGAATTCCTATGGGAATTATTTCAGGATTTCCTGTTGGAATACCTCTGAAAATTCTTCCGGAAATTCCTCTAGGGATTCCTCCGAGATTTCCTCAGGGAAGGTCTCCAACAATTCTTCTGGGAAGTCATCCAGGATTTCCTTCAGAAAATCGTTCAGCCCCCAGGAATTTCTCCAAGAGGTATTCCAGGAAGTTCTCCGGGAAATACTCCAGGAATTCCTATCGGAATTCCTCCTGTAATTGCTCCTGGAATTTCTCTAGGAAGTCCTCCGGGAGTTTCTCTGTAAATTCCTGGAGGAATTAATGGGAGATTTACCTGAGGCACTCCTGGAAGAATTTCCTGAGGACTTCCTAGAGGCATTTCCGAAGTAATCCATGGAGAAATTTTCGGAGGATTCGCGAAAGAAATTCTTTGAGGAGTTTGTGAAGCAATTCCTGGAGCAGTTTCGGGAGGAGTTCCTGGAGGGATTTACGAAGAAATTTCTAGAGGACTTCCTTTACGTCATTCCTGGAAGACTTTACGGATGACTTCCTGGAGCAGTAATTGATGGATTTCTTGGAGTAATGTTTGAAGGACATGTCGGAGGAATTCCCGGAAGAATTGCTGGAGAACTTCCCGAAGGAAACCCCTAAGGATTTTCCGTGGAAATTCCTGGAGGACTTCTGGAGGAATTTCTGGATAAATTTCCGGCGAAACTTTTGAAAGAATTACCGAAAAAATTCCAGGAGGAATTCCCGAGGGAATGCTTGAATTAATTCCCTGCAGAAATTCCTTCAGGCCTTCAAAAATTGCATCAGGAATTCGTCCGGGAATCCCTCCAAGAATGCCTTCAAAATTTCTTCAGGAATTTCTATGGGAATTTGTTCAGGATTTCCTCTTGGAATTCTTCCGGGATCTCCTCCAGTAAATCCTGTAGAAAGTTCTCCAAAACTTCCTCAGGAAGTCGGCCAGGAATTTCCCCAGAAAGTCCTCCGGCATTTCCTTCGGCAAGTTCTCCAGTAATTCTTCCGGGAAGTGTTCCAGAAATTCCTCCGGTCCTTAAGTAATTACTCCAAGAATTCCACCAAAAACTGCTCCGAGAAGTCCTCCATGAATCCCTTCGTAGAGTCTTCCAGGTATTTCTCCGGAAATTCCTAAAGGAATTCCTCCAGGAATTTCTCCGTGAATCCCTCCTGGTGGAATTTTTGGAGAAATATATTCTTATATAAATTCTTGGTAGACTTCCCGGAGGAATTCCTGGAGGACCTTCCGGAGGAAATCTTGAACGAACTCATATAGAAATTTCAGGAGGAATTTTTAAAGACACTCGTGGAGGAATTTCCAGAGGAATTCATAGAGAAATTCCTGTTGGAATTTTTCGAGGAATTCCCGAAGAAATTCCTGGAGGAATTCCCGAAGGAATTCTTGGATTAATTCCCGGAGGATTTCTTAAAGGAATTCATGGAGGAATTCACGGAGGACTTCCTGGAAAAGTTTCTGGAGAACTTCCCGGAGAAATTTCTGGAGGAATTCTAGAAGGAATTACTGGAGGACTTCCTGGAGGAATTCCTTGAGGACATCATGGAGGAGTTCCTGAAGAACTTCTGGAGAAAATCTTGTAGAAATTTTCGGAGGAATTCTGGGAATACCTGGAGTAGTTCTGGGAATTCTTGGAAAAATTCAGCGAGGAAATTCCTGGAGTAAAATATGGATGAATTTCGGCATGAGTTTGCCATAACTCCCATATGAATTCCTGGAGGAATGTTGTAAAAATATACTGGGAATTCATTACGGTATTCTTGGCATTCCTAGAGGAAGTATGGGAATTCTCATGGTATTTTGGGAAATTCTGTAGGAATTCTTGGATATTTTGGGAAATCCATGGTGTCACACAGATTTCAGGAGAAATTTTATGATTGGTATTCTAAGAATTCTGTGGAAAACATTTGGAAATTTATTCTTTCTTTTTATACAGAAACTTTAAGAAGAATTATCGGAGATATTTATAGAGACATACTCGGAAAATTATTTCTAGGATTTCGGGAGAAATTGCGAAGGAAATCGTTAATGAATGAATTATTGGCAGTGGCTGATTTTCTACTCGCCGCTACCACATCCAGGCGCTATAGTATATGCGTAAAATAGCCAGCAGGAGTTATCCGCCAGAAATTTGTATGGCGAAAGACATCTAATGCGGGTTTTCTTGAAATTAGGAACTTTTCATTTAGTACCGGTTATGCAGAAAGGTGTCCGCTACTACGCCTACCAAATATTTTTTCGATGAAGGTGCTTAATTTTGAGAAATCGAACCTTAGATGCCTTTCGCCATACTGATTTCAGAAAGTTAACTCCTAGTGTGCCGCTGTAAGCACGCTCAAAGCAGGCGATTCATTGGTGGCTCATTTACCCTTAGAAGATTTTTCAAGGAACCTGTTAGTGGAATTCACAAAAAATATATGGAGTAGCTTCCAGTTAAAATCCCAATTATGTGCTTATTTTGGAGGGGCTTTCAAGAATTTTCGTAAGAAATTTCAGGGAATCCCTAAGATGTATTCCCACAAAAATTTTGAGCAAGAAAAATCCAAAATTCCTACGATAAATTCAATGATTTTCTCCACGCATTTCAAAAGAATTTCTTATTTCTTTCCTTTGAACATATCCTCCAGGAATTGCAAGAATACCGCCCGGAACTTCTTGAGGTTCGTTTCAGAAATGCCAACTAAATTCCTAAATTATTTAGGTTATATTTGAGAATTTCAATACTTTTTAGGAACGACAGTCTAACACATTTTTACAGGAATTATTTATAGCGGCCATGAAAAAAAATGAATTACCGTGGAGGCACCATATTTGACGCAGTTAAGAAAATTTTAAAAAGAATCATTATTTAAAAAATAATTCCAATATGGATTCGCTTAATATTCTGCATAACGAGCTTACTACTATTATAGAATGTGTAGAAATAATGAAACTTCGAAATATAAGTTTATTTCTTAGTTTTTTTTATCTGTTTTTATGTAGTACTTGAGGTGCCCAACTTGACGCACTAATTTTACTATGTTCCTTATTTGACGCAAAGTTGTTCCTAATTTGACGCACTTTAAAACTATGTTAAAACTCAATCAATTAAATGCTTTATTTTTTAATTATATAAAGACAGTGACAGTCAGTGTAATAGAACTTGGTACGATATAAAATAAAAAGTTAATTAATTATACAAAGAGGCATTTTTTTAAATTGTTCAGTTGTTCTGCAAGTTATATGCTCTGCGGCAAGTAAGTGTTTTGTTAGTTTCATGAACCCTGCACATCATTCAAAATGCTTCTTATTTAGGTGTTAGAATCATGTCAAAATATATATTTACGGAAAAATTAACTTTTACATTTCATTACATAACCAGCCTACCATGGTCTGTTGTTGTTGTAATAAAAACATAACTTTCTTTGGTAATCTGCAATTTTGAATCTATAAACTGAGAAGTTCATATAGCTTCTGTATAAACTGAGAAGGATACAGGAAACGCAACTTGTATATAAACGCTTTTAGAACCACATTGAAGCTACCAATCTGCAAGTGTTACGTGACCGGCAGATATATCTAAAAACATATGAGCTGCCCATCTATATACATTTTTTCAATAAACTATTAACATAAACTGAAGCTTATATGAGAAAGGCAGCCATATTTTTGTTTGATTTCATATTCAGGGTTGCACGACTAGTAGCGACAGGAAAGCGACAGAGTAACAAATTGAAAATGTATTCATTGTTTTGGTTTGTTAGAATTTCGTACAAAGAAAGTAAATTGAATTATATGATACTAATTTATATTAAAATATTGTTTTCCCGCAAGAATTCTAGCACTAGCATATAAAAACAGCATAATTACCAAATACATGTAAGAAACGCGTCAAATAAACGCATCAAAATCGAAGGCAGCATAAGGCATACTATCATGGGCTGGACACTTAGTGGAATGATCCAATGTTGACTAATATTTAAAGTAGTTGAGAGTTAGTTAAAGCTTAATGAATACATATTGCTTTTCCTAATACTATTATTGAGGTTTATTAGCACTGCCTTGTCTATTCGTATAAGATTAATTAGGAACATCACAATGCATTGTGAGCCTAATTTGACGCAGAACATTTTGGGTTGAAAAATGCGTTCGAATGTTTCAATGTTCAACGTAAAAGGTAAAGCTTACTCATAATGCTCAGCTGTTTGTAGGTAGGGGTAAAAGATTCTCACAAAAGTTATTTTGCGTGAAAAAATGATCATTCGATCCTTAGCATTGTGGCTAAGAAAGAAAAAAATTGACGCATTATGAGTATGACTTCCATATATTTTATTCGGGTACGTTGATTCTTCATCAATAATATGCTTTTTATGCCATATATGCAAAGAAGAAGAGCAAATAAAGCCATCTAGCTTGATTCGTTGATATATTTTTGGCGAAAATAGGTTTTCTGCATCATTTGATTTGAGAGTGCGCCAAGTTTGGACCTGCGTCAAATATGGTGCTTCCACGGTACTATCCGTAACATTGAATGTTAATAATGTTTTCTATAGCAATCTCAAAACCTCATTATCTGTATTGACTATAAATACAATTTATAGAATTTTAGAATATTGAGATTGTAATAGGTTAGACAATATTTATGGAGTTGTCCTTCATTAGTCACCCATGCAAAAATTAGGCGAGAATTCAAACCATTATAACATTATAAATTTGTTCTATTTTAAGATTACCTGCACCCAAGACCCAGCACCGTAGAATGACCGAAGTACATATATAATTACTAAAGTCGATTGTCCTCACTCATTATAACTCGGGGTCGAATGGTGGCATTCACGGGGATAGTGCAAATTCTAATCAAATAGTTTCAAATCCCATTCAAATAATCACATGGCAAATCAAAAATTACTTCAAAGAGAACAAGGCCACCAGTTACCCTTGTAAGCAAACGCGTAGGATTACTAATCCGGAAATGGCGAGCTTAAGAACATGTTAATGTAATTAAATGCCAATGCCAATAAAAACAGTCTCCTAATATTTCAAAAAAACGTTTATTCTATGTTTCGAATTAAAATATCATAAAAAGTTTATAACATAAGTATCATCTAAACCGCGCATGAGTAGCAAATTGGGCGCGTTTCGAACCATGGCAAAAATCTCGTTTGATGTAGCAAGGTCCTTCTCAAAGCGTACATATACATATTTCATTCCTGGGAGGTACATCTCTGGAACCATTCACGAGAATGAAAAATTCCTGAAACTGTTGGATCTCCACTAATCCGAGTAGAGCAGAAATCATTCCAGAAATGCATTCCATTCTCCCGGTGTGCTTCCAATGTAAGAAATCGTTGTTATCCAGTGTGTCGTTGACCTATCGCTGCAATAAGATTTTGATAGTGATCGTGCAGTTTCAGCAGCAGAGCACATAGCTGAAAAATAGAATAACGATACAGTTTCAAGGTGTTGATACTAATAATCAATAATTGATGTAGGTAGATGATAAAGATAACTAATCAAAATTGATGTAGGTAAAGTGCGACTTATACAAACCTACAATGAGTGTTCCCGCATCTTCGAAAATCTCCATCGATTTGTTCATATTTCCGAAATAGCCTCACATTATGAGGATACATTCGTATTTCTTTTTTAAGCTCATCAGCGACTTTTGCACCAGATAGTTCCGCGTCTCTCACCCGTTGGAACGCAAGCAACTTGACCTTCTTGCAATTGCACTGGCAGTTTCTCATTTTTTGAAACTTCAATCACTCTGGACGACTCTTCCGCCAATTTATCACCTCCTGGTTCAGACCTGAGATTTCACGAAAACGAAGACGGGAATCAATGAAGTCCTGGTATTACGGATCACGATTTCCTGGTCAAATACAATTGTTAACTCGGAGAAACTTGCTCGTACGGATTTGGTGCCGACGTGCCGACGTAATGTACACGCCCGTTTGAAACCACTCAAAATTGAGTGGAAAACCACTCATTTTCAGTAAAAGTGGAACAACTCAAAAATTGAGTAAACCAATGTTCACTCATTTTTGAGTAAAGACCGAAAGATGTCAAAAAATGACTAAAATCTACTCAAATTCGTCATCAAAGAAAAGTGTAATATTGATTACTTTTCACTCAAATTGCGCAATTTTTTTTTTAATTTTTGCGATTTTACCTGATTGAATAATATTCAAATTGTGTTTAGAAAAAGAATAATCTTTGTATTTTATTTAAACAAAAAATATAAAAAAAAATTCATCTACCTACGATTGTTGAGGATTACATAAAGTACATATTCAATTTTATACTTGGTGTATTTGTCGGAGCTGTATCCATTCTTTGTTCTTCAGTCCCGTCGTCCAGCGTAAAGATCTGAGAACTCCTGGTTAAGGCTGCCTCACACCTCGGGAAAATTTTCCAGCGGATTTTGAGCCCCGTGTATTTTAAATGGGGCCGGGATTTTGATTTTCCGTGTCCAAATTCCGAAAACATCGCATATGTAAAAATGCATGGGGAAAAAATCCGCGAACCAAATTCCCGAGGTGTGAGGCTAGCTTAAGGTAACCTCACACCTCGGGAATATGGTTCGCGGATTTTTTCCCCATGTATTTTTGCATATGCGATGTTTTCGGGATTTGGGCATGGAAAATCAAAATCCCGGCCCCATTTAAAATGCACGGGGACCAAAATCCGGCGGAAAATTTTCCCGAGGTGTAAGGTAGCCTTTACGACTCCGGTTTCACGCCAGAACTCGATCACGTTGCCGTACTGGTTACTGGCGATCAGTGGTGATACGCCGGCCTCCGGAAATTGTCACAATCAATTGATTGATTATGGGAGTAGTGGCTGGTCGACCGCGGTGCTGCTGGCGTTGATTGATCTTGGGTTTCCTTCCACTATTGATTTTTTGTCGTTGATCATATTGTAGGACCAGTTTTTATCGGATTCGTTGTGCTATGTATTATTTCAGCGTAAAAATCCGGAATTGAAGAAGTTGGGATAAGAAATCGTATACTATAGCAGGTAAAGATTACACAAACTGGTCCTCAATAAACTGATTTCTATGCTCCTTTGGGCTGCAATATCAAGAGATTAAAACATGTTTAAACATTATGAGGATATTTCTAGCTTATTCTTGATACAACTTACCTTTGATATCCACGACGATCTCCGGTTAATGCCTTGGTCATTTCAGATTCATTCAAAATTGTAGGAATTTTGAAACTATTTCTTTATTTCCTCGCTTCAACGACAACTTGAAATTTTTCACTCAATTTATCTTTTCTGCATTAATTTACAATATGACTATATATTACTCAATTCATAAAATTAATTTACTCATTTTTTGACATATGACGCGAATTTACAAAATTGAGTAAAAGTTAAACATGAATTGAGTGGAATCAAATGGGCGTGTAAACAGGAAACGCATAAACATCAAGCTGTCATTTTTTGGTCGTGTCTGTGTGCGTAAGCGCAAAATTGATTTGGCTGCGTACCTATACAGAAAATCTCGTATTATCCTAATACTCCGAAATCGGCGTATTAAGATAAAATCCGGGATTAAATTTGAGTATAATACGGCTTGAAGCTTACTGAAATCGAGGATAATGCTAGATTTGCGTATTATCCTCGTTGGAGCTTACCGCCATAAATGTTCTAATAACAATTGGAAGTATAGTTACATTAGAGCACTATGTTGACGTATTATATCCACGGTGTTGATATAATATGGACAACCATCAAGAAACAATTGTTTACACTGTTGAGCCTATAGTACACTTTTATCCGGGTAAAATTTAAAAAAATACGCTAGAGCACATGCATTATAGAATCATCTCATCTGTACCGAGTATCTATGGTATCGGAAGCGCCGATTACTTTTCCACGCTGACGAAAGACGTCATAAAGTGTCACGTCAAGCTGTCAAACAGCCAGGTCTGCGTTCGAAAAAAGGCACTGTGGCGATAAGTGGAAAATATTTCCCTGTGATAATCTCTACTTTTTCAAGGAAAATCATTTTCCAATTAGTTTTTCCTTGCTTTGGTTTTGTGCCTGCTGTTATCAGCTATCATAGTTCAGTGCTTTCGTGTTTTAATTTCCGACGAATTTGAACAAAGATTTAATATAGTTCGACGTTGATTCTGGGCTGAGCAGGAATTTATCGAAAACAGGAGAGATGGCAGGGGCGCCAGGAAAAGCTGACATCGATGCAATTTTCAACAGACTTCGTTCGATACCAACTAACAAGGTAGGTGTCCGGGTGTGGAACGGATTCCCAGGTCACAACCTCAACCCGCCAATTGCATTTTGATTGTTTTTTTTTACTTCGTAGAGCTGTTTCGATTGTGGGGCAAAAAATCCCACCTGGTCATCGGTGACGTATGGAGTTTTTATTTGCATTGATTGCTCTGCAGTGCATCGGAGCTTGGGTGTGCACTTGACCTTCGTGCGGTCCAGCAATCTGGACACCAACTGGACGTGGATTCAAATTCGTCAGATGCAAGTCGGTGGCAATGCCAAGGCGGTAAGGTTTTTTTTGTTATCTCTCTTGTATAAAGTGTTTCCCAAAACATGTATCGCGACCCATTGTTCTAGTTTTTTACTGGCATTAGATCAACCACCTGCATAATGTCGATTCGCAATGTTGATTTTATTAATGCTTCGGTTGGGCTTGACATTAAAATCTAGGAAAGTATGCGGCAGGTCTTTTTTAACTTTATTGTTTATAGTTTCTGTTTTGAAAAATTTGGCTCAGGTAGAAAAGTTCCTGGTGAAAAGTTCCTAATTTTGAGAAAACCCGCGTTAGATGTCTTTCGCCATACAAATTTTTGGCGGTTAACTCATGCTGGCTATTTTGCGCATATACTATAGCGCCTGGATGGGGCAGCGGTGGGTAGAAAATCAGGCACTGTCAATAATTTATTAGAAATTACTTTTTCAAATATAGTTTTTTTTAAATAATTTTCTTGTCACTAATCTTGAATAAAATTCAGTTATGACAATCACAAATCACAAAGTTTATTTTATTGAACACAAACGTACACACAAACACAAATTGATGTTCATATTTTAAAATAACTAAAATCATAAATTCACGTTGAATGTCATTAGGACCACCAAATTTTATCTCCGATCATCAACATCCATTTTGGACATTATATTAAACATGACAGTTAGAGTATGGCGAAAATGTATTTCATTTCTGAACGTAAACTGTTGGAAAACAATATTTAGAAATCATAACTTTTAAAATGTGATAGCACTCAAGACACTTCAAACTGATTTAGGACCAATTCAATATGAGATTTATGCATGTTTAAATACAAGTTCATTACAATGCTATCCAAATAACGCTTTTCTTTAATTTTCATTTAGATGAAGAGCAATATTACCGGTTTAACTCTATAGGTAGATCAACATTTTGAAGATTTCATAAATTTGTTTTTAATGAATTCCATTCATTGGATTTTAGTCAACATTGATCAGTGGGAATTTCTTTTAGTATCTACTACTTGTAGTAGTAAATGTTGAATTAAAATGATCTTGTAGTTCTGTGTAGTTGTTTTGTGAATGGGTCGCAGCAACTTAGAATTGCGAACACCTCTGGTGCATTGTATGTAGAATTCAATAATGACGTGTACTTTTTTTTGTTACTTCATGATTATTGTAGGCTCAGTTTTTCCGTCAACATAACTGCAACACCACCGATGCACAGCAAAAATATAATTCACGTGCTGCGCAGCTCTATAAGGATAAATTGAACCATTTGGCTCAGCAGTCTCTACAGTTGCATGGAACAACGGTTTGTATCAATATTCGTTTTTTATTTCTCTTGGAAGTTTTGTTGAAGTTTGATATGTTTTAACCCAATACTGACCTGTTTGAATGATCACAACCATTTCGTTTTACGTTTGATTTGCATTCACATTTACTCGACCTTGGAAATAAATCCAGTTGCACATCGATCATCCAGCCGAGCATCATGCCGAAAGTAACAAGCAGGAGGAAGTCGACTTTTTTGCAGATTGTGTTAATTTTGAGGCTAGTACTACGTCGGACAGTCACAATAATAATCTGAAGCAACAGGAATCTGTCCAGAACGACGTAAGTATTATTTTGTCTTGTTGAATTGATTGTTGCTAAGCCCTTAAAACTAATGAGAATTATGTAGCTGAATTTCTGCTATGTTAACATCTATTTTCATCATTCTAGATCCCAAAACTTGCTTCTCTGAGCAATGCGACATCCGATAGCGCGGGGAATTTGCAGGGGCCTAGTGTTGATTTTCTGAATTCCACAGTCCCCGTGGAACCACCCAGGTCAACAATCGGAGTCAGAAAAATTCAGCCTAAAAAGGCAGGCCTTGGTGGAAAGAAAGGTGGCCTCGGAGCAACACGTGTCAAAACAAACTTCGCCGAAATCGAAGAAAAAGCGAATCTGGCGGACAAACTGAAGATGACCCCAGCAGCTCAAGAGAAACCGGTCAGTGAAGAGGATCAAGCACAGGCACTTGCAAGTGTTCGCCTGGCCTATCAGGACCTTTCGATCAAGCAACACAAGGAAGAAGAAAAGCTCAAGGCTATCGATCCTAACAAGGCTAAACAGATAGAACGTCTCGGCATGGGGATAGGTTCCCGAAGCGGAGTGTCACACTCAGCCATTGCGGACATGAAAACTCTAACGCAGGATTCAAGCAGCAAGGTGCAAGGGTCTTCGTTATCGAAGGCATTCGATACTAACAATGATTTTTTCGATGATTATGCAACGTCGATGTATGGTAGCAGCGGCAGCAACAGTAACAAGAATTCGACATCTATGAAAGACTACAGTGATGCCACGTTGATGGGATTCGAGACTATTGAGCCTTTCGATACCAAGCATAACATTCAGACTATGTTTTCGCCAGCTTCCAGTGCGAAAAATATGAGCATTAGCGGTAAGTATCGTGTGGGATTGATGAATGTGCTAAATATAAGAACAACCCCATATGGCATAATGCAGTTTGGGATAAGGAGTCAAATGTCTAAGGGCAATTTTGCTTAATGTGTTAGGTACCTTAAGGTTATTTGGTACAACGACTGATTGACATGATGTACACAACAACAAAAAAGCGTATCATCGTTACTTGTCATACATGTCATATGCGTCTATTTCTACAGTTTAGCCTTTTGGAGGCATCGATTTGTTTGTGAAATTTAATAACCTATCTACTATGTACACTAATATTTACAATAAAAATTTGATAACCTAGATTTTAACTAGCGAAAGCGCTTCTTCGGACCTAAGCGCTTCTTGGTCCGAGTGCAAGCAACGGACCCTAAACTTTTCTTTACACTCACCAAAGCGTTCATGTAAGGTTTTTCTTCCGGCCAGACGGTGGACCTCGGATGTTCTTGTCCTGGGAGGTGTGTTGAGGATCATCCTCAGGAATTTGTTTTGGACCCGTTTGGGGCCCGAGGATACTGCCGTGGGGAACGCCTGCGACGATGTTGTGCGCATTGAACTCGCTCCGCTGATAGAGACTCGGAATATCATTGCCGACAGGTTATTGTTGATGATTTTCACCAGGTAGCTGGGAAGATTGAAGTGTTGCAGTTTGTACACCAGGCCATCATGCCATATATTGTCAAATGGACATCGAGTAAGGCCATGGCGGATGTTTTTGAGACAAACTTGTTCCATCTGATCACGTTGGTAACTCGAGTCAGTTGATGTACAGTTTACCGACCGCGTCGTAAACCAAACTGTTCCTCGAGAAAGATGTTGAGATTTTCGGCAGACTCAAGTAACCGGTGATGAATAGCTTTTTCGAATAGCTTGGATAATCCTGAGAGAAGGCTGATGGAAGGATTCTTCCTCCCCCAAAAGTTATCGTCTTTTGGGGGAGGAAGTATCCTTCCCAGGCTTCCGGATGGGGATGACTTTCGCTGACTTCCAGGACGATAGGAAGTAGCTGAGCCGGAGACACTGATTAAAGATCAGCGAGAGGTGCTCAAAGAACGGAGCACTCATGTGTTTGAGCTCGAGATTCAGGATGCTGTCGAAGCCTGGGGCCTTCATCTTCTTCGATGATTTGATATAGGCCGTCAATTCGCCAGCTGAGATCTCCAACTCCTCCGAGAAGTCGTTGGGAATCAAATGGATGTTAATAGCATGCTTGTCGGCTGCTTCGTGTGGACTGACGATGTTCTGCCCAAGATTGTGTGAGCTGACGAAGTAACGACCTATTTCAGCGACCTTCTCTGCAGGAGTTATCAAGCGATCCTTAGAGCCATTATTGTCTAGTGGGATTAAAGGTGGAATGGGCCGAGACTTGGATTTTAGTATTTTGGTCATTTTCCAGAACGGCGTAGCATAATCTGGGAGAGTGCGGATCTTATTCGAGAAGTCATTATTTTTGAGGTCCACCATTCTGGGCTTGATAATTTTTGTGATTCGATTGCAGCGTGCCTTACGCTCAGGCAGTCCAGTACGCTGAATCTGCCTGCGAGTGACATTCCGCAATCGAATCAAATCTTTGGTGAGTGTATCGATCTTTAAGGAGTTGCTTACCTGCCGAGCCGTCGGGATATGCTGCTCTCTGGCCACCGAGATTGCCTCTTCGATGGCGCACAGCTGGCGGTCGATACCTTCCGGCGTCTCCGGACGCACCTCGTAATCGACGGAGTTGTCGACGCACTGCTGGAATCGCTGCCAGTTCACTCGATGGTAGTTTCGCCGTAACAGCTGGTGCCGATTGGCCGAGGAGTCTACTTCCGCCACCACCGGATAGTGATCCGAACTAAGCTCCTGGTGGACAACCGGCTGCGAGACGTGATCATTTATGTTCGATATGTATATGTCGAGGGTTGCGTGGATATCGGACCGACTCAGCCGAGTGGGGGAATCCGGGCTCAAGATCGTGTAGTGGCCTTCCTCCATATCGTTGCTCCAGATGGTGCCGTTCCGATTGCCGCGACTGTTGCCCCAGGCTTGATGTTTGGCATTCAAGTCGCCGGCAATGATATACTGGCCTTGCCTCCGCGTCAGCTTGACGATGTCCTTCCGAAGAACAGCCGGCTTTGGCTTGCGTTGGACAGTACGGCCGCGATGAGCGCGATCGTTCCGACCGAAGTGGTGATTTCGACACCGATGGCCTCGATGACACTGAGCTGGAAGCTTGGAAGCAGACGACAGTTGATGTTGTAGCGAAGAGCGATGGCCACACCGCCTCCCCTGGTCGGCCGGTCGAGTCGTACGATGCGGAAGTCCGGGATGTTGACGTTCACCTCCGGTTTTAGGTGCGTTTCGGTGATGAACGCCACGTCTATTTCCTTCTCCTCAAGGAAATCCTTCAGTTCAATTATTTTGCTCTTGAGCGAGCAAGCGTTCCAGTTGACCAGGCCCACCCTAGCAGCCATTTCCAATGATGGACATGCCAAGAGTGAAGACCTGGTCGAAGCGGGTTTTGCAGCTGCGCAGCCGAGTGGCGAGCTGCGCGAAGATCGGCATCAGTTGCTCCGGAGTGTACAGCGGGGCAGATTCTTCCGGTGGGACGGCTTCGTTCTCCGACTGCCGACGGAACCCAGGAGGAAGGAGCGGGGGCCATTCGCTTATGGATGGTGCCGACGATACTGGAGCTTGGACCGATGCAGCTACCATTGCCAGTCGCTTGTGCGGCTGTAGCGGTGGGAGTATTGGAATCACACGACGGGGAGCCGGGATGGCTGGAATGTTCACCTCGTTGATTACAGGAACGGTTCTTCTTCGGAATGGTCTTGGTGGAAGCCTTCTTCCGGATTTCCAGGAACTCGGCTCGCTTTGGGCAGCCCTTTGTGGTGGCCCGATGTTTGTCGCCACAGTTGGCGCACTTGGGATCGGCCACCTCCATTTTGTCGCACTCGTCAGTCGGATGGGGTTCGCCACGCTTGTTGCAGCGCGGCTTCATGCGGCAGTTCCTGGTGCCGTGCCCGAAATTGAAGCAGTTGGTGCATTGCGTGACATCGCGGTGCATTGGCCGTTATCGCTCCCAGTCAGCGACGGTGTAATTTATAACGCCAACCAGCTTCAGGTCCTTCCAGGTAGTGGAGCTGTGCTCCAGATGGATCAGGTAAAGCTGGTCGCGATATCTCTTCACCTTGTCGTGACGAGCGATCTTGTGCACGGCCACTGGCTTCAGTCCGCAACTTTCAAGCTCTGCTTGGAGCTCTTCCTCCTTCATGTCGTGAAGTCCTCGCAGTAAAGCCTGGAGCGGCTTCGTGCCGGGGTGGTCGTGAGTGTAGTATTCATACTTGTGAACCTCGAGGAACTCTACGACGGATTGATGATGGTCCTTGTTTGCCGGCATCACTTTCACCCTCTCGCTGCAGAGCCGAAAAGTACATTTCAGCCCCTTAGCGATCAGCTGGCGAATTTTTGGGCGTAAATCCGGTGGATCGCCTTTCACAAACACGGGCGGCACTTCTCCTTCCGCTCCGGTTGCACCTGCGGCAGCTGCGATTGCTGCTTCTTCCTCTTTTTCGGCGGATTGCCGGCGTCATCAAGCGGCAACGGCGAGAACACGTTGCTCTGCAAAATCTGCTTGGAGGGGTTACCCGTGCCTCCAAGAGCAGTGCGCTTAGGCACTTGTCCAGCGACCGAATCGGCCACCGAGTCTCCCATGACGGGTCCGGGATAAAATAACGCCAACGCGACGAAGCGAAAACGTAAACATCGAGCGAACGAGAAAAAACACTCGGAAAAAAAGCGCGAGCAAAAAACACGTCCGTACGTGCTGCTGTCTCGGCGTTGACATGCTGATGCTCAAAGTAATTTTCTTATCCGTACCATTGTGTTAGCTTTATGGTATACTAATGCAAAAATGATAACTTAGCCTAGAAACCTCGTAGTTAATAACTGTGGAAGTGCTGAATGAACACTGCGAGGCAGCAATGCCCCAGTGGGGAATTTAATGCCAATAAGAAGAAAAAGATAGGAAAGTAGACGATGCCTTCTTCAATAGTAGTCTTATTTGTCTTCTTTGTCCTAGGACGAGAATCGAACCCACACTCCACAGCACGCAAATGCGCTTAGACGACTGACGCCCCTTACCGCACGGCCGTGAAGCGTATTTGTCCTTTTTTGTCTTATTTGTCTTTTTTTGGTTTAGGGGTCGTTCAACAATGATGTCACAGGGGGGAGGGGGTCTAAGATTTTGTGACACTGCCTATACTACGTATACAAAAAAGCGTGACAGAGGGGGGAGGGGGGTCTAGAAATCTCAAAAAGTAGTGGACGTCATATTTGAATCGTCCCTTATTTGTCTTTGCTCAGAATAAGGCAAAAGAATAGATGACCTATTCTTAAAAATAATGCATTTGTCCGGAATAAGGCAAAAGAGTAAACGACACCTTATTTAAACAACAGAGTAATGACTCCTTTTTGCCTTTTTCGTACCGAAAGGCTATCATTTCACTCCAAAATCGAACTTTTTGTAGAAGTCCATGATGTTATATACTTATCGACTCAGCTCGTCGAACTAAACAAATGTCTGTCAGTCCGTGTGTATGTGTGTGTGTACACGAAAACCTAAAAACATTGGGGCTTATTGAATGAAATTTATCACGGGTTGTAGCCCCTCCGAATCAGTTCATTATCGTAACAGCTACCGAAAATCGTCTCTCACGGTATGCTGCCTATCGAGCGTGTACAGACATGATAAGTGAGTGATTCTCTCTTTCTCCTTTGGATTCAAACCCTGGCTACGGTGATGTTCCTTTTAAACAGCTTCCCAAAGATTTCCTATTCCACATCTCGATATTTCCATGAGTCGATAATCCCTTCAATATCGACTCATGGATGTTTGACTGTAAAAACATCACTTAATCAATTCGCGAAGCAAATTCTGCTCTTCCCTTCTATGGGAAATCCCATTGCAATTTGTCAGAGTTTGAGTGAAACATGGCCGCCATCTCCTCCTCTCTTTTTTTTTCTATTACGTTTATTTAAAGGCTCACTCGCCGTAACCACCTTTACAGAGCCAACATCTTGATTACCAATTTCTGGTATAACCCGTCCCGCTTTTATTTTTCTTCAATAATATTCTTTCTTTGCGTGCAACATAAACAACCCTGTCGTTGTGTTCCGTGCTTGAGGAACACTGATCACCGCAAACTTTTTTGGATTCATTTTCTTCCTTCCTTTTTGAACGCCGTCGCTTGTGTGTAACCTCAGTGTAGTCGGCAGATGAGCTCGATGTGTGTTCGTCTATGTCAGTCCATTCGTCTTCCTTCTCTTGTCGTCGTTCTTCAACAATAGATTCGTTCGGCGGCGATAATGTTTGTAGTTCATTGTTCACGGGAGGAGATCTCCTCCTCTCTGTTGCTCTACTGTAAAAACCCATAAAGAACTGTCATTGTTTGTGTGAAGAATTTTGCTTCGACTTCGCGAATAAAGTTACGCATTTGACCGGAATAAAAAAGCAGATTTTTTTGCCACATTTGTAGAACCAACAAAGCCCTTAAATCAAGACAAAATTTTCAAAACGACTTATCTGCTTTTGTAAATAAATATTCAAACGACGATTTGACGAATCTGATAGCTCTCACACGCAAACCAGCACCATCAACAGGTAGCGGAAACGTGGTTTGCGTGGGAGAGCTATCAGATTCGTCAAATCGTTGTTTGAATCCTTGTTTACAAAAGCAGATAAGTCGTTTTGAAAATTTTGTCTTGAAATATGATGTGCTTATTCCAGGCATAGAGCAACATTTATTTATATGTAAGCACTGTGGAAAGATCTGCTTCGCACCTTTGCATCGTCTCTGGTCTAAATATTTTTTTTAATAGGACGAGATATGGACGGTGGTGCAAATCTCTTTGGTGGAACATTCTTCTTTAACTGTTTTGTTAATTAGTTATTATTGTAGTTACCATACTAGTTTTAAATCATCATTAGGATTACGAACAATCTGTTGATGTACACCATAAATAAACAAATAAACTTCTCCTAAGACAAACTTATTTATAATGATTACCAAATCGACAACAAATCCATTTAATGATCGTTACGGTTCATTCTGTTTTAGATCAACCGACATACAGCCGAAACGCCAGCAAGAAACCACCGAACAGCGCAAGCAACGACTTCGAGTCCACCGATGTGGCGCAGAAGAAGTTCGGCACAGCAAAGGGCATCTCGTCGCAGCAGTTTTTCGGTGATGAAACGTCCACGTATGAGCGATCTGCAAATTTGGCCAAGTTCCAGGGGTCCAATAGTATTTCCTCGTCTGATTACTTCGGTCACGGAAGCCCCAGTGGTAGCGGAGGTAGGATGCGATTCTGTTACCGCGAAACTCCCATTTATCAATTAACCCGTATGCTTTTCCATTATTATAGGTCGAGGGGCAAACTTGCAATACAACGGACCAGACTTGGATGACGTCAAAGAGAGCGTTCGGCAAAGTGTGACCAAGGTTGCGGGACGGTTAAGCTCATTAGCGAACGATGTGATGTCGTCAATTCAAGACAAATATGGCTATTAGAATAAAGTATATAGCAAGGTATTTAGAATTTTACGAAATCTGTTTTCCATAGTTTATTGTCTTAAAATGGAGGATAATATCAAATTTAAAATCTTTATTTTTACACAATGCACTTTGAATTATTTAGTTAAAATATTTTACTATCTTCCATTAAGTTTCGTTCAAATCTTGGTTTTATTTTTTTGTCTTTGAATTAATTTATAATAGATATAATTTTGATGTAATCTTTGTACAGGTCAATTTATGTATTGTTGCAGCAACTTGAATGTAAAGCTCGTTTTTGCGAAAACAATTGCCTGCTACTTGTAAGATTCCATGTATAATGCTTAAACAGAAGTACCATAGAAAGCCTTCAGTCTTCATATAACATTCTTCTAGAAATTACCTGACCGATAGAAAAAAAAAACTACAATCATGAAAAACCGTTGTTTGAAATACATAATTGTTCCACAGATTATTCTATTGATATTTTACCATAAAAATAATACAAATCGAAATTTATATAGAAACCTTGATCACACTTGTAAATTTCTAAAAGGGCAGTATAACTAGACACTTGTTGAATACACGTATGTTAGCGAAAACTCGGAAATAGTGAATGTATAACGGTTTAACCAGTATAAAAGGGTGACATTCAATTCTGAAGAATATAAACAAATCGGTCTTATAAAAAAACTTTGCGATTGCGACAAAACGTACTCTGTATGTAAATTATAATCTATACAAAAGGAAATAAAGTATATTATTCTTAGGTAAACAATCTGTTTTTATATAAAAAAGACTGAAATTTTCTGTGCGCCACATACTGAAAACAACACAGCATCAGATCTGAACTGTTTAAATACAGAGATATACCTAGCTACGACAGCGCCGGTGGTTGAGTGGTAAGTGTGGCTTTATCTCACCATCAATGGACCTATTTAAAACCTACGAAAAATGTTACAGGCTCTCAATGAGCTTGTGGTCTTCATTGTCGACTAATACTACCTTCGTTACAACTAGGGTGAACCATCTTTATCTCTTCTTCTCTTCTTCTCTATATTCTTCTTCTTCTATATTCTCTCTTTTGAGCCCTTCAAATAAAATACTGTTGAAGATATGTGTTTTTTTTTCATTTTTGAAACATATTTGGCTTAGAATAGTGTATGAAATCAAGGAACTGACGTTGCAGTATCATATTAATTATAAAAATAATGTTCTTTGGTCAGATAAATCTTATATACCGTCGTCGGGGGTGACAATGGGTCAAATGGGGGTGAGAATGGGTCACTGTTTCAAGTACTTACACTCTGAAAAATCTTCACGTCATATTTACCTGAAAACAAATGTGGTTCTCATCCACTCTACTTTTCACGTAACAGTGACCTGAATGACAAGTAACCTGAACAAAATTTAGTTTCCTTGAGTTACGTGATTTATCCGGTGACTCTGACTGGATCTTCCAGTAGTAATCACGTGAAGTTTGAAAGAAGTTATGTGTTTGATCAGGTGAACCTGACGTGATTTGTACGTACTGATTACGTGAATTTTAAGTGAAAGCTACAAGACAGCTGGTAACCACTGCATGTTTTGAAAGGTATTGATATAAAATGATTTTGGAATGAATGCAAAAATGGACAGGAACTGCCCATAAAAGAGAATCTTTTTCGCGTTGTTGATGCATTGATACAGGGAATGCCGTCATTTTGTCATTGCGCTTTGGAGTTATAGCAACGAGAATTATCAATAAGAATCGCTGAGAAATTGAAACCAGCTGCTTGCTCGAAAATTGCTTATATCCAGCTTTCCACGCTAGCCATAATGGCGACTGCTAAAAACTTATCTGACAGTAACTGCTTCCGACGCTGAACTGTTTTCGACGTAGGTTGTACCTTAGAGCAACCATTTTCACATTGTTTATTTATTGTGAAAAATGGAATTAGTCGAAGGAAATGGAGAACAATTTTTGTAACAAGTTTTCAACACTTAAAAACTTATTGTTTATAAAAAGAAATACAAATAAATACAATTTTTATATTTTAGGTCGAAGTCATGTTTTCCGGCAACAATAATTCTAGCAACTCAGATGATGTTCTTCAACTCAGAGTTTTTCTTAACAATTGAATAATCAGATTCCAATAGCTCCGAGAAATTCAAAATAAACTTGGGCGAGCTGTGTGTTCTGGTTCCTCAAAGTTGGCGCTAAAATTGAACCGACGAGAGAGAGACGAATACTAGCTGGTTCCACTGAAAATCTAGGAGAGGTATTTTATACAGTTACAACAGTGTTCAGTCCAAGGTTCTGAAATCGGATATCCAAGTAATTCTTTGTGACAAAGCCTGACGTGTTTCATTTATATTTAGTGTTTAATTGCTAACGAAATGAAAAAAAAAGTTCTAAGCTCAGAATTATGTATCTAATTCAAAGTTTTTTTTTTCGCTAAAAAATATTAATTGAAAAACACTGACCAATTAAAGTTTATTCTTACGATGGATCACAACCAAATCTTCGGTGTAGGTTTATTTTTCCTATGTTGATTAGTTCCGCAGGCGAGGACGAGGTTGACAATGTGTCACTTTCTGGAACTTATCAAATGGAATTGGAGGCTTATAATCGAATATCATCGTCTGAATGTATTGTTGAGCGGCAGCGTGCCGAAGTGGAGAACCTGCCGGCTACTCGCTGCAGGTCGAGCACGTTTTGCTCTGTATGGTGAGTGAACATATGAACTTTGAGTCGTGAGCTCTCACTTTTCAATGTTAATAATTGTCCTAAAGTAGAATGAATGTAAGTTAGCGAGGAAACGCTTCGTAGGAGACATAACCAATTAGAAAAATAAATACTATTGAGTTTGAACCAGCACAGACACTTCATGCTCAATACGCAACCCAATAAACGAGTTAGCGCCAGGTTTTGTTACCTGGGTTGAGCATTCATAACAATACTGCGGATTTTAAATAAATATATTCTCGAGGCTTCTTCTGAATATATTTATTTTCGGAAAAACAAACTAGCATTGATCTTTACTCTTTGGTCCAGTGAAGGCTAATTAGTTGTGCATGAAATATGTGAAAATCATTGTCGAATAAAGCAGAACTTACACCTCGGAGTACAGGAACTAAGATAATTTATGGAAAGCATTGGAATTGAAGGCTGGTTCACAGCTCGGAAAACGTGTCACGGGATTTGGTCCCCCACGCATTTCTGAAGGGGTTTGGGGATTCACGGGATTTGGGCATGCAAGCGAAATACTTGTCTTCAATCTAAATATTTATTATTCCTATACGCTGACGTCGTTCAGACATCTTGACTGGAAATCATCATGCAATAGAGCTTCACATCAATAGTATATATATATGGGTCTCCAAGTGTGTACTGGAATTGTTGACTCCTGGAAAAAATACTTCGACCTAAAACATAAAGCTGCGTATTATATTTGTAGGTAAAAAATAGGCTTTGAACATTAAAAGCTTGTTACATAAAAAAAATATTTTTCTTCAAGTTGTTCCATTTTCATAACGATAAATAAACAATGGAAAATGGTTGCTCTGAGTTACGACCAGCGTCGAAAACAGTTCAGCGTCGGAAGAAGGTACTGTCAGATTTATTTATAGCAGTCGCCATTATGGCTAGCGTGGAAAGCTGGAAGCCGCTGTTAATTAACCAAAAGTAGTGGAACCTAGACTATAAACTTTATACTAACGTGACCAGAAAACTGTAGCTCTAGACTTCCATGGAGCTTCCTTTTCTTTCACATCATTTTTCAACGAATCTAAAATATTTTATCCTACCTCCGTTGCTTATTTTTCCTAAAGAGTAGAATTGCAGGCACGGAAAATATCCACCTAGATGCACCTTTCAGGTGAGCATTACTAACTTCACGTAACAATCGTCGTTTGTTCAAGACAGATCAGTTACGTGATTTTTCACGTGAATATGACGTGATGATTTTTTGTGTAGAATTCTTGTAGAATAGATTGAATGCAGAGGCGCATCCACGTTCTAAGTCGTGGGTAGGACAAATAGGAAAAATGTCAGTTTGTGCAACATTTCTGGTGTTGAGAAATCGATGCACATATTACAAATAAAAAATTTAAAAAATAAAAAATCTTCACATAATTTATGAAATTTGCATTGATTTTCAGAATAGCTTCTTCAATAAGCATGATTGTACTAGTAGTAGCTAGTTGCTCTTTTAATCAAAACGATGATCAATGTAGGATAAGGAGAAGAAAATTATTTCGACAATCATTGCTACAAGACGGATAGTAATGTATGGGGAGTCGACTAAATACTTCAGTTCTTTTCCACACGGTTTATGAGATTGAGTTCGAAACAGCTAGTTAAAAGAAAAACGCCCGACGGCTGCTGAACACTTTATAAATTAAATTAAATAAGGAAAGAGAAACTCTGGGCAATTATAAGTTACTGTTGTGAATATTGTTCCAGTCATCATGTATATGAAATTGAAGATTTCTATGTTTTGTTCATTCAATCTTTTGAACCTTCTACCTTTGACATTTTTATGGATCGTCGCTTATCCAGGAAATCATATGATCGTCGAATAATCTTTCGGGGAGTACAGGACCCGTCGCAGACCAGATTTTATGCGGACTTAAGGATATTTGTGATTACTTAGTCCTTCCAGATTCCTACAAAGCTTCTTTCCATATGTTTCTAATAATTCATTTAAACTAAAAATAAGTTAGACTGCTCAATATCTGATGATATTATATAGACCTAGAAATCAGACCTATCACACTTAATTTAAATCAGTTCACAGATTTCAGTGAATTCACGGTGCTCTGTGGGAAAATATTATTTCATTGAAATACTTATTACGCGAAAGTATAAACTCTCTCATATCATGGGTAAATTAAAATGTTGCATCCGAGGACCTAGAACATTTTCAAGTCCTTCTGCCGAAGACACCGCGAATTTCGTTGAAATTCACCGAAATCCCAACAACAGAATTGCTCGGTAGTTATTTCACTGATTTTCTATGATATTTTCCTTTGTTCTACTGTCAAAGCCAAGGAAAATCTGTAAAATTAGTTACCAAACAGTTATGCTGTTGACAATTCGGTGATTTTAGGTGTGCAGACAGTATTGCACCTAGCGATTTTAGGTGTGCAGGCAGTATTGCAACAAGAGCTTAAAATAATCGAATGTTTTTGATGAAGCCTCTTCGACACTCTCACTTCGTAACATATTCATATTCGGCTGAACATATTAGAATTTATTCAGACTTCGAAAACTATTAAATGTCTGTAAAACTGAACACTTATATAATGTTTTGAACAATTACTCACATAGATCTGACCCCGACGTTCAACTGATGGACACTTTGTTGAAATTCGGGCCGAAGTTGCTTCGTGAAGGTGAATATTTTATGCTCTGCTCGGCATAATCATGGGTAGGACAATGCCTTGACTGTCCCACCCACGAAAATTCGTGCGTAGGACATGTCCTACTTGTCCTACCCACTCCCGGCGCCACTGATTGAATGTATCTGAGGGCAAGAAGACTATAAGATAAGAGAGACCTATATAAGAGACCTTTTTGAACGATTTTGCTATCCGACCTCCAGGATGCCGGTGAGAGCGATGACCCATTCTCACCCCCCAGACTTATTGTCACCCCCGATGGCGGTAAAAAAAATCGATAAATCAGAAAAATCATCCTTCTATAGGCTTCTTATTCGTACCTATCTTCAGGTGATGTCGTTGTCTCAGTAAGGTCGATGAATTATTCAACTTTCTATCAGTTCATAATGTGCATATTGTCATTATAACTGAAACATATTTAAAACCTGGTCTTTTCATCAAAAGAGATACAAATTATTTTATTTACCGAAATAATCGTCTTGACAGCGCTTGTGGTGGGGTCGCCATTGTCATTAATAGACGTAAATTATATTCTTCCTTTGAAACCAAAGTTTTCGAAACCTTTCTGGGAGTTTCTGTTGAAACAAATTTTGTACAATTCTCTTTTACTGCTGCCTACTTCCTTTCCAGTGCAATGGGCAGCAAAGGAATTTGTTGAGAGCTGATCTTCAAATTCTAACTCGCAACAAATCCAAATTTTTTAAAGTTGGTGACTGCAATGCCAAACATCGTTCATGGAATAATGCTCAAAGCAATTCCAATGGTAAAATTTTATTTGGAGATTGTTCTGCGGCATATTATACTATTCAATATCCCAATAGAGCAACTTGTTTTTCTTCCAGTCGAAATCCTTCTACAATTGATTTAGTTTTAACGGATGCAAGTCAGCTGTGTGGCCAATTGGTAGTTCATGCTGACTCACCTTCCTGTGACGTTTGAAATCTCACAGCACTGCGTTTACGGACTTGGATGATTACATCAAAGAATAAAACAACCAGGATATTTAAGCCAACCATAAAAGTCTGCAATGGCTAGGACAAGTGATAACTATAATCATATAAGCTCAATGGACCTACAAGGATATCATATCTAACATCATTCATAAGTTGGATCACTAGGTAGGTCAATTGATCTGAGCTCCAGGACGTTTTGAAAAACCAAAAAGGGTCTGCAACACACTGCCGTAATCTGGCAAAGTGACGTATACGCCATTTTCCAAAAATGGTGTTAACGAGTAGTATTCACCGTACTCTTTAACAGAAAAATGGAAAACATGTATGTTGTAAAATGGCGCATACGTCACTTTTTCAGATTACGGCAGTACAGTCGACCCTTCATCTTCTTCTTATTGGCATTACATCCCCACCATCCCCACACTGGGACAGAGCCGCCTCGCAGCTCAGTGTTCATTAAGCACTTCCACAGTTATTAACCGCGAGGTTTCTAAGCCAGGTTACCATTTTTGCATTTGTATATCATGAGGCTAGCACGATGATACTTTTATGCCCATTATTCCAATCCGAAAATTGCCTAGACCGGCACCGGGAATCGAACCCAGCCACCCTCAGCATGGTCTTGCATTGTAGCCGCGCGTCTTCCGGACGGCTAAGGAGGGCCCCAGTCGACCCTCGAGATGTACTACAGCTGATATCGAGATGTGGAGCCTCAGAGTAAACTAGAAAATATTTTAGTATGGCATCATTTGCTTCCATGAGTCGACATTGAGTCTTAGAACATCGACTTATGGAGGGTCCACTGTAACTTGTAAAAGAAACTAGTGAAATCCTACTAGCTCGATGGAACTGCTGGAATGTTTGGTGATGCACGGATATATCATTTAGGACTTGGTTGATCGGGTAGGTCGCATGTTCTGAACTCCAGGACGTTTTGGAGAACCAAAAAGATCTGTAGTATCTTGAGTTGAATCCTATCAGCTCAATGCACAGTGGCGGGCTCTCATACAAATTCCGGACAAAACTATGCAGCAGCTATGCACAATTCACCACACTAACCACCGGAAAGTAGACAAATAGATTTTAATACATAATGCCAGATCTTTTCGAATCTTTCCTAAAAAAGTTTAGCCAAATTTCATTTACCCATACATATTTGTTCGGGAGACACTTAACGGAATGAACTTCAACAAGACATCAAGAATTTAATTTACAACCAACAATCAAAATTTTTTGGAACTAGCTCATCTATATATATAAAAACCAATCTATGTATGTATGTTCGCCAACTACTTCTGAACCACTTGGCCGAATTCAACCAAATTTGGTACACACGTTCTCTATCCTCAGGGGAAGTTAACAAAGGGGGTGGAAGGGTCATCTGGAAAAGGGGGAGGGGTTTTGTTTGTTTTTTTTTGTCTGGAGGGAGGGGTATTGTTCAGAAAACGGGCAATTCAGAGTAAATTATGAACCTCTGGATCGATTTGAACCAAATCTGGTACATACATTCCATATCCTAAGGAAAGGATAACAAAGGGGGTGGGATGGTCATTGGAAAAAAGGGGAGGGTATAGAGGGAGGGGTTGTCTTTGGAAAACGAACAATTCAGTGTAACTCCTAACCCCCATGACTACTTCCAACCAGATTTGGTACACATATTCTCTATTTTTGAAAGCTGTTTATTAAAAAGAAAAAAAGAAATCTATATATCAGAGCGTTGATGAATAAAGCTTCCAATAAATGATTAAATCATTCAACTCTATGATTGAAGATTATGATTCATGATTTATTCATTTTTGACAATGATGACTGATAATGATTAACGATTTTTTTGCCTTCTTTTAGCCTTCTTTTTGCTTTTAAGGAATCATCTTTGTGAAAAATGCTAGAACAAAAGTTATTTAGCATTGCTAAAATAAGTGGAAAACAAAAAAAAAAGTTTTGATTGTAAATCAGTAGTGTACTCAAAATTGATTATATTTGCAGTCTAATGGAACCATAAAGATGTACCAAATATTGCTTTTTGTTGTTGAAACAATTCGATGATCAATCAAATGATGAAGTACCAATAAAAAAATACAAATATCCTGTTGAGCAATTTGTTTATTCATTTTCCCATTGTGAAATAACTGCGAATCAAACTGGCAACTCCGAGCAAGGCCGGGTACATACAGCTAGTTCAATATATATGTTAAGTTAAAAAAATATGGGCTTCACGAGAATCACGAATTTTTTTTTGAGGTTTTGTCCGGCTTTTTGCCGCAGTGCAATGTAGCTGCTGGGATGTTCAGCGATGCACGAATACATCATTCAGGACTTGGTTGATCAGATCTACCATGTTCTGCATGTTCTGAACTACAGGACGTTTTGGAGGCCCTGAAATAGTTTGCGTTTATTCAAAATGATCGAGTTTTTTGTCTTATGATCACATAGATATTGTTGGACACATATCTCAGCTTAGGAAATTTCGGTTCTAGACACATTTCCAGATACTTTCGAGAATATGTACTCCACAATAATTTGAATGGCCTAGGACATCCGAAAAAATTATTTATTACTAGTTTTGGCAGGATCCAGTGAAAACCCCAAATTTGACCGTTAAATCTTCGTAAAAAAAGTCGTCCTGAAAAGGTTAAAATAAGACAGCGGGAAAGCTGGAATGGTAAGGGTGAGATACAATCAGCATTGGCTATCATGGAGTTGTCATTTTCCCGTTGAACCATATGTTCAAATGATTCTTATTTACTGCCAATCATGAGCCCCGGTAGCACAAATCCGAGGCTGATGCTAAATGTGATAATCGAATCGAAACAAAGGGCCATTAAATTGAATTCCGAAACAAAAATAATCCTGTGAAGATGATGAAGAGCACAAGGTCGTTATTATGGAGAACGAATCTATTTTAAGTACCGGTATGCAATAAATGATGGATGGTTGCGGTTGAATGAATCATTTGCTGATTGTAATTCTGCGATATTGTTTTCATTGCAAGTTCTTCTATATTTTGTTGTGTCTACTTAAATTGATGATTCGTATCCATATTTCTTAACTGGTGCAGGTACCTGATTCTACTATCGTATGATTTGAGCATAAAAGATTATTGACACATTGACAGTACATTAATGCATTGTATGATTTTCATCAAAGTGCTTATTCAAGTACCTGTCTTCCTTTCCTCTTCTCTGACATTACTGGCCATCTTGTAGCTTAGTGTTCATTACGCAGTTCCACAGTTATTCCATGCGAGGCATTAAAGTCAAGTGATCATTGTTGCATTTATAGCCATTTTTGAACTTTTAACTTGAAATCTAGTTAGGACCTCAGTAGGTACGGACGTGTTTCCTGAGACCCCTCGCCGGACAAAAAGCTTAGGAAGCAGCAATCGCAGCTACCGTAGGTGCAACCAGAGCGGAAGGATAAGTGTCGGCCTGTGTTCGTGTAGGGCAGCAGTTCTCAACCTGGGGTACATGAACCCCTGGGGGTACCTTCGCTGGGTACCGTGGACAAAAAATGCGAAATGGCGGATGAATTACATTTTTAACCAAAACTTATTGATGAAGTTTTGATAATTTGGTATTTTTTTTTTATTTCAAAACTTTGTCTTGTACGTAATATGCAAGGCGATCAGTAAACCATATGGCCTATTGAATCCTGCCCTCAGTACAATAGATGAAGGGATGCATGACAAAAGATCAAAAGGGCAAAACCTCGAACGATTTTTTTAAATCTTCTGTGCAATCTACCTGATCAAAACAGAATTTTGAGTAATATGTTAAGAATAAGATTCTTGACTAAAATCTAGAGTCTACAGATTCGGAAGCCTCTATTTGAGAGACATGAAAACTTTTTCCCGAAAAGCTCAGTTGCTTCGTTGCCAGAGAATTGGAAGCATTTTTCTTCGTTTTTCGGAAGCCTCCTTCCAAGCAGCTCGGAGGACTTGTTTCAAGAAGATCGGAAGCCTTTTTACAAGGATTCGGAAGCCACCTTTCAAGAGGAAGCCTTCTTTAACTTTTTTTTCTATAAACTTCCTTTTTTATGCTTCCTTGGAAGGATCTTTTCAAGGGACTAGGAAGGCATTTTTCAACAGACTCGAAAGGCCTCTTTTAAAAGGCTTCCGCTTTTCTAGAGGCCTGGAAGTTTTTTTAGCTTTCTTATTAAAACTTCCTTTTTCATTTCTCCTCGGAAAGGCTCGGAAAGCTCTTTTCAGAAGGCTCATTTCAAGTGGCTCGGAATTCTTCTTTCAAGAGGCTTGGAACCGTACTCTCGAAAGTCTCAGAAGCGTCCTTTCAAGATACTCAGAAGCCTCATTTTAAGTAGCTCGAAAGCCTTCTTTCAAGAGGCTCAGAAACCTCTTTTAAAGTGGCATCGTTTCATCCAAAAGGCTCGGAAGGCTCTCTTAAAAAAACGCGGAAGGCTTCTTCCAAGAGGCTCGGAAGCCTCCTTTCGAGTGGTTCGGTAGCCTTTTTTCAAAAGGCTCGAAGCCTTCCTTTAAGAGGCTCGGAAATCCTTTTTCAAGAGGCTTGGAAGCGTCCATTCAAGATACTCCGAAGCCTCCTTTCAAATGGCTTGGAAGCCTTCTTTTAAAACCTCGGAAGACTTATCTTACTGCTTTGGTTGCAGCAGCACTCATGTGACTCGATTTGATCGTATATGCGTTACAGAAACTCGTGTATGACAAGTGTGATACTCGGGCTCTTTAAAAAGCTCGAAAGCCTTTTTAAAGAGGCTCGAAAGCCTCCTTTCAACAGGGTTGGAAGCCTTCTTTTAAAAGGCTCGGAGGACTCTTTTCGAGTGGTTCGGAAGTCTCCTTTCAAAAAGCTTGAAGCCTCCCTTTAGGAGGCTCGGAGTTTTTTTCTTCAATAGGCTTGGAAGCGTCCTTTCAAGATACTCCAATACAGTGGCTAAAAAGCCGCCATTCAAGAGGTTTGGAATGCTCAAAAGTGTTTATTCAAGATACTCCGAAGTCTCCTTTCAGAGGGGTCAAAAGCCGCCATACAATAGGCTCGGAAGACTCCTTAAAGAGATCGAAAACCTCCCATCAAGATGCTCGGAATTCTTATTTTAAGAGGCTTGTATTTTCAAGAGTCTCATAAGCTTACTTTCAAGATATTCAGAAGCCTCATTTCAAGTGGCTCGGGAGCCTTCCATAAAATGGCTCGTAAGGTCTTTCAAGAGGCTCGGAAGCCTCCTTTCAAGAAACTCGAAAGCCTCCTTTCGAGAGGTTCGAAAGTCTACAACCTTTGAAGGGGTTTAGAAGCCTTCTTTCAAGAGTCTCTTGAAGGGGCTTGGAATTCTATTTCCAAGAGGCTTGGAAGCATACTTTTAAAACATCCACTCTACCAGTCGCAATCTCCTACAATCAGCTTTACTTGACTCATCTGGAGCATGGCTTGATCAGCTAAAAGGACCTAAAGCTGGTCAGTCTAATAAATTACTCAGTTAAGATGGAGGTAGCTGATTCCAAATATGCCAACTGTGGCGATAACCATCAAGCCATCACTAAAGCTTGTCCAAAACACGCAGAGTTCTTGAAAATCCAGTAGAAGGCTTCCACTAGGACTTTTCCGAAAAAAAAAAAACGTTTTCCTGCACTCAACGATGTAAACTATACGGCCATTTACGATTCTGTATTTTTGCATTGTTTCAACATCAATTATCACTGCCTGCTGCCAAGCTTCTAGTTGAGTGTCATCGAAGCAATCGATGGAAAAGTTACCACTTCTATCGGCACAATCTCGATAACCGCGGCGTACTGTCCAAATCAAGCCAAAGCCGGCGATGGTACATCGGCCGCCTTTCGAATGGAGATCGTCGAACTATCGCCGGCGAGTTGAATGCCAAACATCAAGCCTGGAGGCAACAGTCGCGGCAATCGGAACTGCATCATCTGGAACAATGAGATGGAGCTTTTGCTCGGCTACTCACAGCGTTGATCCCATTAGACAACTTGATAACTCCTGGTCGCCAGAGATGCATCCAGAACATATTAGTGACCCAAGAGCGTGCCTTGATGTGCTGAGTTTTGAACTTTGAACACAGTTCAGTGTGCAGTGGGTTGGTACGCAAGCAAAAGCGATCATGGTAACGAATGTTCCCTAGATTTGAAACTGTCGTGACCTTGTAACGAGCGGCTAGCTCAGGGGTTCAGGGTCGGCGTACTCGGGAAGACACACTCTCTCTAAAACCAACAAATTTGCACAAAGTGGACCAACACAGGATGACCAAGAACTTCTTCCAAGACTAATTAGGAAAAACGCACAAATACTTTTAACATACATATAATCTAGTAAGCGATACATCAATCAAAAAGTGGGGGGGGGGGGGGTTTCGTTGCGGCCTTTGGCTTGTTGGAGCTCATGACGTAACATGCAGGAGAAGAAGGATGGCGTGCAGATGGTTTACCTCGGTATCGGCTACTCGGAGTGATAAAGGTGTGGCGGGAAACGGGGTCCATATTTGGCAATTGTGGAAATTTTGTCCGACGTTCCGCGTACTCACTGCCGGGGCAATGACGCATCGGATATCAGGTTTTGACAAGCGGGGACTAACCCATCAGACCTAGCCAAAACCCTCACCTCCTAAACTTTGGTCATTGCGGTCCGTAGCGTGTGGCGTGGCAATTGCGGTAGGCTCAACGTCCACCAGTACGGGACTCGCCGAACTTCCACGGCAAAAGGTCTTCCAGGAACACTCCGGAGCTGCGACTTGTCGCCGTCCTTTCTTCTGGATCCCAACAATCCTGTTCTGCTTCCACTCCCGTTTTTTTTGTCCACCACTATCTCTTCTCGACCATCCCTCTCCTTCTCCACCACCATCTCCTCTCGACCATCCGTACTCTTTCCTTTTCCTCTCATCCCCATCATTCTACTCCGATGACCTTGACATAATATTTTTGTCAGTTAACGAGTCTGAGTCCGAAGTAAGTTATGAGATGTGAGTCGCTTTAAACAATTAGCCTAATATTTGAAATGCTAGTTTACAATGTGCGTAAATATTATTAATAATTTAATTCAATTAATTTTCGTTAAATTATATTTAGGAAAATTCAATACTTCTAACAATAAGTTCACTATCTAACTTAGTTCTACTAATGATAATTACAATTTTAGACAATCTAACAGTTAACTCTAGCCTCAGTCGAATTTCCAGGCACAGCCAGTTTGATTCCAAACTATTGTTAACAAGCTGTTGGTAACAACTTCACGTCCGTCTGTCAACGCAACCGTTTCAAAACTGACTTGATTCGTTTTCACTTTTTGCATACACGCTCAAGTACGAATACTCATTCATTCAAATCTATTCAGACCAACTCCCAAAATGAGCTGCATACATTTTTTGTTCTACATCATACAATCTCTACAGAAACTATGCAAATACATACGAGCATACTTGGTTGGGGTTCTGCCAAATCACACTAAGCGCCAATGAAAAATTTCCATTTTTTTGCCAAAGTTTTCGCATTGAACATCGTTCAACGCCATAACTTAGGATATCCTGCAACCAATGTACGCATGAATTGACAAAAAAATACTTTCCGTTTTCCTTTTGCGAACAAAATATCACAAGTCAGTAAAAAATCCGCTTGGTGCGGTTTGGCTGAACCCCGACCACTTGAATTCTATCCATTAGATGTCCACGTGTTCCATTACCTACTAGACGAAAAATATGTAGCATGCCGTATCTTGAATTTGTTTCCTAGGATACAAGTTGCTATGTTAGGTCAGTGCTCTTGAACAGTGTGTTGTGTTCAGAACGTTTTGAATGAATCTCATTGCCACTTCGTCAGCTCATACAATCTTGGGTAGAACACCATCAGTCCACATAAACCAGCCGTAAACGAGCATGCGAACAACATTCAGTTGAATCTCAACAACTTCTCGGAGAAGGTGAAGCTGGCGAATTAACTGCCTATATGAAACCATAGAAAATCATGAAGACCCTGGCTTCGATAACATCCTGAATCATGACCTCAAACACATGAGTGCTCCGTTTTCGAGCACCTTTCGCTGATCTTTAATCAGTCTCTCCTTCTCAGTTATTTCCCATCATTCTGAAAGTCGGTGGAAGTCATCCCCATTCGGAAGCGTGAGAAAGATCCTTCCTCTCCCAAAAGTTATCGTTCCATCAGCCTTCTCTCATGGTTATTCAAACTATTTGGGTCTGCCAAACATCAAAACATCTTGCTCGAGAAACAGTTTGGTTGCCGTCGCTGCCCAACTGGCCCAAACTAGGTACCAACCACCTCAGATGGGACAAGTTTGTCTCCAAAACCCCGGACCATGGACTTACTAACGGGCTTGGTGGCATATGGCTACCACCAGGGTTTGCAGAAATCGCTCTCAATAGATAACGAACAACGATAAAAGAGAGGTTCCGAATCATAACAAGCCATGATAACAAATTTATCAAACTTGTATACAAGTGCGAAAAAACAGAATCGAATAGGCAGTCCCCACAGAAAAATGGTGATTCTCGCTTTGTTTCCGCTCCTTTCGTGTTGGTTACTGCACAGCTGTGTAGAACAAGTTGAAATGTATCATCGGAGCCATTGCTTCCCAGATTTGGAGCTTTCTAAAAGAAATTTATCATGGGGTATAGCATACCGAATCAGTTCTCTATCATGACAGCTTGCGAAAAAAAGTCTCTCGTGGTATGCTACATATCGTATATGTATAAAAAGATGATATGTGAGGAACTTGTTCTTTCTCTTTAGGATTCAATCCCTGGATACCACTTCTGCCTCATACGCAGAAGGTCGTGGGTTCAATCCAGGCTCGTTCCATTCCTCTCACTTTGTATCTTTCCATCTATTATCATATTCTAGCAATCGCTAGAACTGAAAACAGGGACAGAAAAAGTCATTTCAACACACTCAAACAGCTGACATCCAACACACCATCAAGTTGCTAGTCCTTTCCGAATTTGAATATGCGAATGAATAGGACGGCATGTGCACGAACAGCAGCAAGCGTCGACTCTCGGTGTCAGCGTTGTTTTGTGCGGTGTCAAAATGAATCTTGGCACATTGATATTCAATTTGAAATCTCAAAATATGAATATCATTTCATACTGCGGTGCATGGATTCAACATTTTGAAGTCAGCTTCCTAAAATATATGCATGTTTAGTACGTAAAGTAAAATAGGGTAGAGAACCATTTGGACAGTACCCGCTATTCCCGTCCGCAACGTTTATTTCTCGAGCGCATTAAAACCTAATTACTTGTTTTTTGGTACATGGTTAGTTTCTGTCGATATCTAGTGATGTACAAACAATCAAGCCATTTGGTTGGAACGCGGTCGAGTTATTAACGTTGCGGACGGGAATAGGGGGTGCTGCCCAAATGGTCCCGCTCCCTAATCATCATTTTTCAGTGCAAATCAACCGCAATTCAAAATATTCATTTTAGCCCCGGTAGATATTCATTTTTTACACTCGATTATCAATCGGCTGTTGAGCATCGGGCGGTAAATTTGGTATGGAAGTTTGACTTTGACAGCATGCTGCGAGATGTTCGTGCCTGCATTGCCGAGCGTCTGATCGATATCGAAACAAACACGAATCAATGACGAAGCTGCCTACTGAGCATCGATGCAACTGAGCGTAAAACGAAGATTTCCGTCCTTGACTATTCTACATGCCTCTTCACATATCAGGCTGTGGAACGTGACTCTTACGTGAACGATCTATCTTCTCGAAGAAAGTCCGTTTTTTCGGAAAATCAAGATTGTATGTTCCACGCGAGTACAATTGTGCCTCTACCACCCTCGTGCAATGTTTTAGCAAGCTTGCCCATACCACTCATTTCTCCGATACGGGGACTTCGTACCAGTACACGGTTGTGGTTTTACCAACGGCGGTTTGAATTTCTCTCCAGCAGTCTTTAAAATAAGTTGCTCTTCGGTTGGACATGCTGCTTCCGTTGGAAGTGCCTCTTCCAACTGTTGCGCGTAGTATTGGACTTCGTAGTATTGGGTCGTCTACTGGTTTGTAGCTACTCAATGTTTAGTCGCGGTGTTCAACGTGGATGCGTGTTGTACATTATTCAGACCTTTGAGCGCAGGCATACTGCAACAAGGTAGTGGATGGATATTTTATTTAATCTGCAGTATTGAGAGCGGACGTCCGTGCTGTCGGAGAACAATTTATCTTCGATTAGAACGTGGTTGATTTGGTATTCCGTTTCTTGATTACGTGATCTTCATGTGACCATATGGATATTATTGCGGGGAAAATTGAAAACCCTGCAAAGGCCATCCATCGTATGTCTGCTTCAGTCGAGAATAGAATGTTTCTTTCTTCGTGTGGGTAGCTGATGTTGCAATAGTTGAAGGAACGGCATTTTGTCATCAGTTTGCATATTCTTGCGGCGATTCAATTTAGCACATCTTTTCCAGCACTAGAGATCCAGTTTTCCTGTTCGTTGGTAGGGCTACAGCTCGGGTGGAATGCAGTCATTCGATGCTCGCTCTACCATTCTGTTCTGTCCAGCAAATTTCTTTCTGTGCCAAGACGTCAAAGTTGCGGGGATGTAATTCATGCTAGATCATGCTGACGCAAAGCGCATTGTACCGCGTTTCAAGCTCTCAATCGTAATCCATTTCCAAATCTAATTGGGAACAAATCTTATTTTTTCTAATCAACCTCAGACTATTCTAGGAATGTTCCACTATTACTAGGGGACAAAAAAATGAGGACGTCAACAAAAACCCTTTTTTATATCTTACATATAAATACCAGTATTATAGTATCAAATTACCACAAAAGTTCAACTCAATGGACGCAGTGGTTCTACGCCCCAAAAAAAAAAAATAGTATCAAATTGAAACGATATAGGGTGGGTCTACCAATTGTGGCCATACATAAGAACAACTGTTTTTTAAAAAATAAGTAAAAGGCATGCGGGTCGACTTTATATATCAAGCGAAAGGTTTTACTTCCTGCTCCTTAGAACAGCTGTGAAAACCAAAATAAAATTTATTATAATCCTCAAGATAGATTAATCCATAATAGGAACGCATGCACCAGTTGTGGCACTATTTTTAATTTTGGTTCCTTATTTGCCAAATCCCATTGTTTTCTTATGGGATTGGTCAAATAGGCACCACTAGTGCGACAACTGGTGCAAAGGACGTCAACAATTAAGCAAAATCAATTTTTACAATTATGCTTTGCTTGTTTTGGAGGAGATCAATGGTGTTATCGTATCATATGAATATGCTTTATCGATCTGAACTTGTTTTGTGGTGATTTGATTGGCCATTTCGCATATAAAGCACTAGTGCGACAATTGGTGCTATAGCCACGACTAGTACATGTAGCCTAGCATGAAATAGGGTCGGTGTACCAATTGTCGCCATACATAAGAACAACTATCTTTTAAAAAAATAAGTAACAGCCATGTGGGTGGACTTTATATATCAAGCGAAAGGTTTTACTTCCTGCTCCTTAGAACAGCTGTGAAAACCACAATAAAATTTGTTATCATCCTCAAAATTGATTAATTCATAATAGGAACGCATGCACCAGTTATTTGGCAAATACCATTGTTTTCTTATGGGACTGGCCAAATTGGGACCACTAGTGCGACAACTGGTGCAAAGGACGTTGAAAATTAAGCAAAATAAATTTTTACAATTATGCTTTGCTTGTTTTGGAGAAAATCAAAGGTGTTATCGTGTCATATGAATATACTTTATCGATATGAACTTGGTTTGCGGTGATTTGATTGGTCACTTGACATATAAAGCACTAGTGCGACAACTGGTGCTATAGCCACAACTGGTACACCTAGCCTAGTCTCCAAAGGAAAGACTGTATGATTGGTAAAAAATAGGTAGATAAGCTATGTTATTGCTCCTAAGCCAGATCAAGTAGTAAAACATCAGTGCACTTATAGATCAATTCTCATAAGAAGTCCGAGATGTTCTAATCTAATGACAACAACAATATTGGGATTTCCCGATTATGCCACCAGCTTATAATTAGTATCAACAGACCAGCGTTGCTGACCGATCGGCACTTGATGCCAGTTAAGGACACAGCCATTAAATGTGATTGGTAAGCCTTCGTGCTCGGATCGTACGTGCAAACCGATACTATGACGATATCGGATATTGATCGATTGTCAGGCGTACGTGTACTTATTTGAGAATGAATTCAATCAATCCATTAGCGAAAGATAAGCCTTCCTGATCGGAATAAGAGGGGAGGAAGTTAGCAATGTTTCAACCCGTGCAATTCGTGCACAGTTCCGTTAGTGAATTTCGATCTATCGAGTAAAACGGAACTTCAGTACAGAACGAGAAAACTTTCAAGGGCCTAGGCGGCAAAGCTATACTGTGTGAAATTGTGTTGTTGATGAAAATGAAGTGTATTCTAACTTATTCATTGGTGCTACTGTTCAGTGGTCTGCATTTTATGATCGTGCAAAGTAGTCCTGTAAGATTTGTCGATTCTGATGACGATCTGGATGAAGCTATCGTTCGTGGAGCTGTTCACATAGGACGTGAAATCGGTGGAATCTTTTTTGGGTAGTTATTGATTGGATTGGTTATGAAAATAATAATGTTATAAAATATCTTCTTTTTATATAGTCGCCCATCTCGACGAAAACCCATGAGAACAACAACTACTACAAGACGTCCTGAGAATACAGATCAAATTTATTTTCCAAGCGGAAATGGAGGGTAAGTGGTTGTACACCAAAATTATTCAGTTAAAAATACCGCCAGTGCGGGTGATATTGGGCCATAATGTGATATTTTCCAAGTAAATGTTATAAAGCTCTGGTAGTTAACCTTGGAAGAAAGTTTTTAATAGTTTGGTACAAGGATGTTAACGATCATTCAGTAATTTGCGTTCGATCATTTAGTAGTTTGTCAATAACACATTCCAGAAGCTGAATTTCAAATTATGTTGTATGGTGGACTTCTAGTGCGAAGGTTTTTCTACAACTCTGCCTAATGATTCGTTGTTTGAATTCCACTAGTAATGGAGTTATAGCTATAGTTTCAGTAACTTAGACTAAATGATAACAAAATTCCAATCATTTAGTTTAAGTTACTGCAACTAGCCCTCTAACTCCGTTATTAGTTGAATTCTAATAACGAAACATTAGGCAAAGTTGTAGAAAAACCTTCGCACTAGAAGTCCACCATTCAACATAATTTAAAATTCAGCTTCTGCAATGTGTTATTGACAAACTACTAAATGATCGAAAGTAAATTACTGAATGATCGTTAACATCCTTGGTTTGGTAAGATCTTAAATAATAAATTTACTACTCTGTGAAGAAAAAATAACAAATATGATAGCTCAGGTGCCGACTAACAGTTAGCCAGTTAGCAGTCAAACGTGTAGACAACAACTTTCCGTGCACCATGTCTACGGTACTCGTCACTGAGTGGCGGTACCGGCGTTACTATCTGTTTTGTTAAACCTGCTACTGTACACCCAACCGGCGGTTGTTAGATTTTCTAGCAATTCTGGATAAGAATCTACCAAAACCTGTATAAGAACTGGGCATATGCGAAATTGTCAGATTCTTATACAAAAAATGTGAGAAAAGCTTACAAAATTGTTAGATTCTTATACAATATTTGTATAAGAATCTAGCAATTTCGCATATGCCCAGTTCTTATACAAGTGTTGGTAGATTCTTATACAGAATTGTTAGAAAATCTAACAACCGCCTTGTTGGGTGTATGTTTCGAAATTTTCACCATGAACTCATGGAAGAATGGTAGTTGGAAATCGATAAAATTTATGGGAAAATAAGGTATTATGTAAATTAATGGAAAATGGTGGTGTTTAAGAACAGCGGTTCTCAACCTGGGGTACCTTTGACGATCGCTGGGGGTACCTGAGACAAAAAAATCGTAATGGCGGATGTTGTACTATAATTGCAAAAAATACAATTTTTTGGGAATTTTCTATAAATAATCGTAATTGAATTTGACCTTAAATTCCTAATAATCTCTTCATTCAACATATATCGTCCAATAGACGTTACTACTGGATTAAATGGAATCTTTACTTTTTATTGAGCACACTTGTTGTTTTTAAATAGTTAGATTTGAATATAAAGCCTAAGGTCAAAATCATTAAGGTCAAATTTTGAAAAAAAGCAAAGAATTTTAAAAGTGAAAATTAGTTTTCAAACTATTACACTTAATAATGCTCACTAATTCATAATCTCTACTTTGAAATTGTCAAAGACTAGTTCCGTTTAGTAAAGTTTGGACAAGTTCTATAACTTGAACTACGCCGTTTTTCAGCTTTTGAATTATAAGTCTGGCATAAGGAATACTTAATACTTAACCACCAGTGCCGTTAATTTCAAACTATCAGAAAGCTTTATATCATAGGTATAGTGCTAGTATGCTTAAAGTCATATCTTAATCTAGAATTTAAAAAACTTAAAGCCATATCGGTTAGTGAATAACAATAAGTAATCAATACACAGACATAAAAAAATGACTATCCCGAACCAATTCACCTTCAGCATGATCTACTTTGCAGCAAAACATATTCCCGCTGGGCAATGGAAAGCCTAGAGTTATCAACGCAGTATTATAATTTCATTTTCATTAAATATCTAGGCTGAGCGTATACACAGCACATGTTTCTGAAATGAACAACATGATATCAATTTGGCGAAATAGAATGCACGTGTCTTATTGTAACTTGAACCTAACCTCCTTCTAGCTACATAGTCGTGATAACCTTTTGCGCAACATCATATAGGTCACGAATTAAATATCATCGTCACATATACTTTACTGTTGTATATCAAAAGCAATCAAGTTCACATTGTGTGTTATCGAGAAGGAGGATGTAATGGATTAGAGTCCCACCATGACACGTGGATTATTTGCCCAAAACAATATCAATATGTTCCTTTCGGAAACATGTGCTGTGCATATGCGCAATCAGAATATTTAACAAAAATGATTGTTCATACGGCCGATGTGTTGAACAATAGGCAATTAATTTAAATAAAAATTTTCATAAAATTCCCTGATTCTTGAGCACTTCTACGGCTCCTAACTCTGATGTTACAAAACCAAGTAGTATTTAAGAATTCATATTTCATGAGGCCAACACGATGAAACTTTTATGCTTAGGGAAGTTTGGATTTGTTTTAGCTGGACCATCAAACGTCTTTATTTCTTTTGTCTAAATTACAAAGAATTTATCGAAATTCAAATTCCAAATTTTAAGTGCTAAGTAGAAGTACATAAATCCTCGATGTTTTGTCAGAAGCCTGAGTTTAATTTTTGAAATATTTTATTTATTATCAGACTAAGGCCGGAGTGGCCTGTGCTGCACATAAAAGTCTTCACCATTCAGCTCGGTCCATGGCTGCACTTCGCCAAACACGCAGTTTGCGGAGGGTCCGCAAATCGTCCTCCACCTGATCGATCCACCTTGCCCGCTGTGCACCTCGCCTCTTGTTCCCGTCAGATCGTTGTCGAGAACCATTTTCACCGGATTACTGTCCGACATTCTGGCTACGTGCCCGGCCCACCGCAGTCTTCTGATTTTCACGGTGTGAACGATGGATGGTTCTCCCAACAGCTGATGCAACTCGTGGTTCATTCGCCTCCTCCACGTACCGTCCGCCATCTGCACCCCACCATAGATGGTACGCAACACTTTCCTTTCAAAAACTCCAAGTGCGCGTTGGTCCTCCACGAGCATCGTCCAGGTCTCGTGTCCGTAGAGAACTACCGGTCTTATAAGCGTTTTGTAGATAGTCAGTTTGGTACGGCGGCGAACTCTATTCGAACGGAGTCCAAAGTACGTACGATTTCCAGCCATTATGCACCTCCGAATTTCTCTGCTGGTATCGTTATCGGCGGTCACCAGTGAGCCCAAGTACACGAATTCTTCACCCACCTCGATTTCGTCACCACCGATAGAAACTCGTGGTGGGTGGCTTACATTGACCTAACTTGAGCCTCTTCCTATCATGTACTTCGTCTTCGACGTGTTGATGACTAGTCCAATCCGTTTAGCTTCGCTTTTTCGTCTGATGTAGGCTTCCTCCATCCTCTCAAAGTTGCATGCCATGATATCAATGTCCTCGGCGAAACCAAATAACTGGACGGACTTCGTGAAAATCGTACCACTCGTGTCAATCCCTGCCCTTCGTATTACTCCACGAGCAGACACGAGAGACCATCACCTTGATGTAACCCTCTACGCGTTTCGAAGGGACCCGAGAATGCTCCTGAAACTCAAACTACGCACATCACCCGATACATCGTCGCCTTGATTAAACTTATCAGTTTATCCGGAAATCCGTTATCGTGCATAAGCTGCCATAGCTGGTCCCGATCGATTGTACCATATGCGGCTTTGAAGTCGATAAATAGATGATGTGTGGGCATGTTGTATTCGCGGCATTTCTGCAATACCTGACGTATGGCGAACACCTGGTCTGTGGTAGAGCGTTCACCCATAAATCCCGCTTGGTACTGCCCCACGAACTCTCTTGCAATTGGTGTTAGTCGGCGGCATAAAATTTGGGAGAGTACCTTGTAGGCGGCGTTCAGCAATGTGATTGCGCGGTAGTTGCTACAATCCAGCTTATCGCCCTTTTTGTAGATGGGACACACGACACCTTCCATCCACTCCTGCGGTAGAACCTCATCCTCCCAAACCTTGGTAATCACCCAGTGCAGCGCTCTAGCCAGTGCCTCACCACCGTGTTTAAACAGCTCTCCTGGTAGTTGGTCAACTCCAGGGGCTTTGTTGTTCTTCAGCCGGCCGATCTCCTCCTGGATTTCCTGGAGATTCGGAGCCGGAGGTCGCATGTCCTGCGCGCGTGCTCCTAGGTTCATTACCATACCGCCACCGTTGTCTGCCATATCGCCATTCAGGTGCTCTTCGTAGTGCTGCCACCACCTTTGGATCACCTCACGCTCGTTTGTAAGAAGGTTCCCGTTTATGTCTTTACACATATCGGGCTGTGACACGTGGCCCTTACGTGAACGGTTCAACTTCTCATAGAACTTTCGTGCGTTAGTGCGGCGGTACAGTTCCTCCGTCTCCTCACGGTCTCGATCTTCCTGCTGGCGCTTTTTCCTCCGGAAAACCGAGTTTTGTCTGTTCCGCGCCCGTTTGTATCGTGCCTCGTTCGCCCTTATGCGGTGTTGCAGCAATCTCGCCCATGCTGCATTCTTCTCCTCAACTAACTGCTCACATTCGCCGCCATACCAGTCGTTTCTCTGATTCGGAGCCACCGTGCCTAGTGCAGCGGTTGCGGTGTTTCCAATGGCGGATCGAATATCTCTCCAGCCATCTTCAAGAGATGCTGCGCCTAGCTGCTCTTCCGTTGGGAGTGCCACTTCCAGCTGCTGCGCGTAGTCTTGGGCTAGTCTACCGTATTGTAGCCGCCCAATGTTTAGCCGCGGCGGACGCTTCCGACGCGTGTTGATCACCGTCGAGAGTTTTGAGCGCAGACATACTGCAACGAGGTAGTGGTCGATTAGAACGTGGTCGATTTGGTTTTCCGTTACTTGATCAGGTGATTTCCATGTGGCCTTGTGGATATTCTTGCGGGGGAAAAAAGTGCTTCAGACTACCATTCCGCGGGAGGCTGCAAAGTTTATGCATCGTTGGCCGTTGTCGTTGGATACGGTATGCAGACTATCTGGTCCGATGACCGGTCTATACATTTCCTCCCTGTCTACCTGAGCGTTCATGACACCGATGACGATTTTGACGTCCCGCAGTGGGCATCCATCGTATGTCTGCTCCAGCTGCGCATATATCGCTTCTTTCTCGTCGTCGGATCTCCCTTCGTGTGGGCAGTGCACGTTGATGATACTATAGTTGAAGAAACGGCCTTTTATCCTCAGCTTGCACATCCTTGCGTTGATTGGCTGCCACCCAATCACGCGTTGGCGCATCTTTCCCAGCACTATGAAGCCGGTTCCCAGCTCGTTGGTGATGCCACAGCTTTGGTAGAAGGTAGCCGCTCGATGCCCGCTTTTCCACACTTTCTGTCCTGTCCAGCAGATTTCCTGCAGCGCTACGACATCGAAGTTGCGGGGATGTAATTCATCGTAGATTATCCTGTCGCAATCTGCGAAGCCTAGCGACTTGCAGTTCCATGTTCCAAGCTTCCAATCGTGATCCTTTATTCTTCGCCTTGGTCGTTGCCGATTATATGTATTATCTTCTATGTCGTTCGTAATATTTTTATTTTTAAAGGCGGCTTATTGGGCCTGCGCAAACCTCCTGTCTCGTCGGAGGGCCGTCGTGTCAGGGCTGTTTACCGTCCCATCTAACACCAGGACTTGGGCTTGTGCGCTTTGAGCGGCACGGCGGAGCCTACTTGCGGATTCATGCAGCTTTTTATAGAGGTTTAACAGGGCCCACTGTCAAACTCCACCACATCCTAGGCAGGCGCCACAACTCGCACAACTTTGAAATATGGCATAATCGAATGGTCCGGTTTCATAGAAGTCAAGTGAAAAGCGATTACCCACTTTTACATGTGAGCCTAAAACGGACCTGGGGGTACCTCAAGCTATGCAAAGGTCTCAAGGGATACCACCGCTGTTTTAGAAGAAAGTAGTGATAAGGAATGAAGTATGTGTGTGTAAAAAATAACCCCCACTGCCTGGCAGTGATGCTATGGAAGAAAGCTGTATGTTAGAACAGCCAGATTTAATCCAGGAGTTAGAAAGTGCTAGCTCTACTGCAGCTCTAGCGACCCATTTCAGAATGCCTGGTATGTCATATTTATTCCGAGGTCACTGTCACTAACAGTAAGGCCGTCCCGTTACGCTGGGATATGGATACTCTGAAGTAGTGCGTAACGGTGTAAATCCGGTCATATCGCCAGGCTCGGTACAACACTGAAGCTGAAAATATGACGTCCCTAACCCCGAATCCCAAGGTGTCAGGCGACCCGTGCTGAGGGGATGAATGGCCTGGGAGGTGAAACAATTAGCCAGGCAGTTAACGGAGCCTGTAATGTTGGGTAGACACTCTTCGTGTTGCATTACGGAGTAAGATCTACCACACTGTGCTCTAGTTCTTACTATTCTTGTTTATCCAGTATTTTGCGCTCGATAATGGCGGCCTAGTGAGTGCCTTTTTGACATTCAAAGGGTAGAAAATATTTACATTTTTTTATCAATGTAGGCCATGATTCAATGAAAAACATTAGCACTCATGCGGTATCTACAAACAACCCAGTGTCAAAAAATTTCCGTTTTGTTATTCAAAGATTTGTGTTTTTCTCATGTATTTTCGACAAATAATCATTTGATTTTTTTCTTTCTAGGAATTTGAAAGCCACAAGAAATCGAAGAATCTACAATGATATGATCAGTATTTTTGGGACAGGAAATCTTGGTGAGGCCTGATACTTTTGATGATACCTGGTAGAATAATTGGATTCACTAACATCGACTTATTGAAATCCTCTAAAATCAACTTCCTCTGTACTAGTCAGTTTTTTCTCCGGCATTAGTGCAAGTAGTAGCTGTTTTAGGATTGCGCTTACTGCTTTGCGTGCCCGCCGCCGCCCAAAATGCCGCCTTATCTAGAAGACCTCTTATACCGTTTGAGACTTACAGACCTTTAGGCTTATTCGAATTGCGGGCCGGAGGGAATTGGCTATTGCAAAGGGAGTTGGTTGACTAATGATCTAGAAAATCTCGAGTCCCATCGAAGGGAAAGTGGTTACCCTCAATCCATTTTTCAAATCAAAATCTTCCACATAATGTAGGTACATATTCACATCTGAGTTTTCAGAACATTGCAAATCAATGTCCAAATCGGTTGTTTAATACCCGGAACATAGGCAATTAACTTTGATTGAACTGAACCTGAGTGTTCTTGCCTCCGCAATGCGGTCAGGTCTGAGCTTGAGGATCGACTGGCAAATAGCACACACAATCTTACTTGATCAGTACAATTGCTGATGAAGCATTTGTGTAGCCACCAAACATTCTTATTACTCACGCTTGACAAATGGATTGTGAGTGATTTGACTATGCGTTTAGCGTTTAATTTGGGAATCTCGGGCTCATTCAGTAGCCGCTAAGTTCCGACGGAGGTACTTCGTAGCTTAGTTGGTTAAAGCAGTCTAGCGTACGTGGGTCGAGTCCCATCGAAGGGAAAGTGATTACCTCCAATACATTTTTCAAATCAAAATCTTCCACATAATGTACATATTCACTTCTGAGTTTTCAAAACATTGTAAATTAATGTTCAAATCGGTTGGCTTAATACCCGGAACATATGCAATTGACTTTGATTGAAATGAGGCAGGCAGACCTTTGCCGCTAGGTGGTGGTGTATATGAAATCATTATTTTAGACTAACTCAAGATATTCCGATGTATGGAATTTTCTACATTGCAAATATTCCTATCGTACAAATTTGAAATTTGAAAAAAAAAATGTGTTTAGCGAAGTTCATCTGCTATTGTTGAATGTTTGAAAAAAATGTTGGAGGGGGGGGGGGTTTAGTGAGGCGTTTTGGGGCCTCTTCCCTATCAGTACTAAGGCTCATGGAAAATAATTCTGTAAAAAGCACTCCACCGTTTTTATCGGTTTTGTTATCGGTGGTAGCCTCCAGCATCGTACTCTTGTCCACTTCCGCCAAAACATGACTTTCGAAGTTTTGAGGCTCAGGCTCAGCTTATTTGCCTAAATTCTGATCACGCGTACTCGTAGGCGTAACTAGAGTCTCGGTCAAGGGAGGGGGGGGGGCAATGGCCCCAGCTGGTGAGATGTTTTTTTCTATGTCTATGTAAGGCGCATGGGTTGCAAATTGCAAATTGTTTGAATAAATGTATCGCTCATTCGTCCTGGAGCTAACATTACGAAATTTGCGAAAAATGCAACTGATTTCCAATGATGCTGTGATTGCTTCAAAACGCTGTGTCTGTGTCAACTTGTCTTCTTCATATAACTAAATCTCGCGCTTAATTTCATAGGGGCGTAACTGTATTGATCGATTTCTCGTAATCGATTTTATATTTTGGTAATAACTCAATTGTTTCAAAAGCTACAATCGTGATTATTGGTTCTGGTGCAAGATACAATCATCCTTTATCACACCGAACCATTAAATCATCGACAAACTAGCGCAATTCGGTACAATAATAAAAATAAAACGAAGAGAAATCGATCAATACAGTTACGCCCCTATGAAACTAAGCGCGACATTTTGGAAAATTAAGCGGCAGTTCCGTGAAATTCCGTCGTAAGCAATATAAGTATTCATGCATTTCCAATATGTATTGGAATCCTGAGAATAACATTCGAAAATGTTTTGAGATACTTAAATACCGATGAACAAAAATTTGGAATCGTAAAGCATTTTTTATGAGTCATATAAAAAAGTTAAATTCGTGACTAACGGCTAAAAATCCGCTTCAAAATGTTCTAAAATAAAATTGCCTCGATTTTGATTATGGTTTTTTAAATAGGTGAGAGATTTCTGTGCAAAACTAACCCAGCCACTTGAAATGTGAGAATATTAAATATTATGTTTGTGAAAAAAATATTTATTAATGAACATTATCATTGGCTATATATTTCATAGTATTCAATATGAAAACATCATGAGGGTGTTCACCTGAAGTAATCGGGCGTTATCTAGTTTGCCGGTATTTCAAAAGAAGCAATTTCCAGTTCCATTTGGATTTGATGTGATAAAAATCCTACATCACAGTACTAAAAGAACCGTTACACGTGTACGTCAATACCAAATACCGCTACCAGAACCCTAATTGGTATGGAAAATCATGCCTGTTATCTGTGATCTCTACAAATTCAAATTTGCTCAACAAAATTTGTGTCAACTACATATCAGTATTAGGCTGCAGTAGAGACTTCTGACGTCTAGTTCAAAGCAGTTCCTAATCAGTTGGGTTTTATAACTTCTTTTACATCTTCCGAGAAATTTAAACTTCATTTAAAATTACTGTCCTATCCCATTTTCCATTTCATAGATCTTCAGTGTCGGCAGCCGGTGCTGGGGCCCACACAGTTCAGCAGCATGGTCAGTCGGGAGCAAGTGGCGCGGCGGCAAATGCTCAATCTGTCACGGTGACCGGTGGTGGTCAGCCAGGGTAAGCCATGAAGCAACATCACCGTATCACGTATCACTTTTAATCCCACACCACAGACAAACGGAGGTGTATAGATACGCAAACTGTTTGTGAATAAATTATTTCCTTTATTGTGTACCAGAAATGTAGCGATAACTACAACGCACAATGATTAACCAAGGATCGATTATACCGGATGTTATGTCTGCTGGTCTATGTCTAAACCCTGTACGTTCCATGTACTGATTTCAAATTTTGCACTCACCAGATTCGGAGGGTCTGCTGCGGGCGCTAATGCAAATTCATTGACGACGACACACGGTGGCGGCAACAGCGGCCATAATGGATTTTATGGAGGCGCGTCTGGAGCTGCTGCCAACTCGCAAAGTTTCAATGGAGGATTCCCAGGGTAATTAAAGCCTTAACTAACCAAACATAAAAGAGTGCCCGTTTGTTCTATCCTCTTGATCACAAAGTAAGAAGCCGGACATGATATTCTAGTCATGTCTGGGTTTTTACGTCGTCTCAGGAGAGCCGTTGAATCCACTGAGCTGCTTGCAGTATTTGATTAGTTTAAGGTTGATCAACGTCACAGCTGCCTGATTGGAATAGGAAATTTGGTAGTCTATTGCACGTAGCACGATTAGTGGGTTGGAGTATTGATATTTTAGTATAAACATATATGACATCAATAACGATAGTGATATGTTCTTTTTGTTTTAGGGCTAGCATATCTGCTTCTGGTGCCAATGCCAACTCTGTAAATTCAGCGAATGGTAATGGAGTAGGTTCAGCCTCGGCAGCAAATGCTCAATCGACTAGCTTTAATTCCAAATATCCCGGGTAAGTCTATGTTAAATTTCTTCCCTATTTTTACTCACTTTCATAATTTCCATTACTCGTGTTTTTATAATTGTATACATCTCATTAAATAATAACTGATATTGTTAACCCTATAAATCTTTTCTTACACTCACCAAAGTGTTCATGTGTTCAGTTCAACATAGAGGGAGCTTTTGACACAACTGCTCATAATTCCATAAAAAAGGCAATATCGAATCGTTGCTTCGATGAATGCATTATTAATTAAGTTAAATAAATGTTAACAAAAAGAGAAATATCAGCTAACGCTAACGATATTGTCAAGGAATAGTACAAGGAAAATACAACGATATTATCGCCAACAGACTGCAAACTGTTTTTAGTTATGTCTCCACGTGGGGCGATAGTGAAGGTAAATGTGTAAGCGTAAATCCTCCTAAAACCGCTATTGTGACTTTTACGCGCAGGAGAAAATTCTCACTAAACAACATGTTCTTGAAAGGCACACGTTCGAAGCTTTCAAATACAGTCAATTACCTTGGCGTAGTTCTTGATAGCAATCTTAATAGGAACAAGCATTCAGAACACGCTATTAATAAAATTACAAATACTCTATGGATTGGTAGACAAAATCTTGGTAGGCAATGGGGACTTAAGTCAAAAATGATCCATTCAGCGATAGTAAAACCAAAAATTACCTATGGTTCGTTTGCCTGGTGGAGAAAGACGAAAGATAAAAATGCTCAGATGAAGCTCGAAAAACATCTCAATTACAGGCGCAATGAGCAGTACTCTACCAAATGCACTAAATGCTTAACTGTACATCCTTCGTCTACATCAAATTTTTCAATTCGAATCTAAAAAGAGTGCTTTGGGTCATCTTAGCATTCTGGAAAGCTTCAGTATTCCCTAGTAATAAACAATTAAGACAATTTCAATCGACTGTTCGACTGTTCAACGTAATTGGCCCTGGGTGCAGTACATGGTTAAATGGAGGACCGAAACTTCGCTCAGGATCGATAACGATTTATACTGACGATTTCAAATTGAACAACTAATTGGTTAAAGGAGTTACTGGTCCTAGGAATCCTAGGCTAGGATAGATATATCGATTCCCATGGGAAGTTGGCCATCCGTATTTCAACCGAAAGTTCACGCAATTCTAGAGTGTTCTATAATATGTTTGCGTAGAAATTACAGACACTCAAATACATGCATAATATCCAACAGCCTAGCAGCTTTGAATGCTTTAAAGTCGGCAACATGCACTTCAAAACAAGTTTGTGGATGCATTCAGTCACTCCAAAAATTGTCTTGCCGCAATGAAGTCAACCTATATTGGGTTCCAGGACACTGTGGAATAGACGGTAACGAAAAAGCCGATATGCTGGCGTGACTCGGATCATCAAGGCAACTCCCGGGTAGAGGTGAAAAATAAACTACAGTCGACTCTCTACATCTCGATGTTCTATATCTCGATATCTCTCCCTATGTCGATGGTTTCTTCAGTCCCTTCAATCTACATACATTGCAGCTTTCTACATCTCGATAACCTCCCTATCTCGATATCTCTCTATCTCGATGGGTTCTGATCATATTTTGTTCAGGATTCACTCTCCTTATGTCGATATGGTCAAATTTTTTGGCTACTATACCATCTTTGGACAATAACAATCACATCAACAACAGCAAATGACATTCGTTTTGTTGTCGTTTTTCATAGCAACAAGCTTTTTTGGATCTAGTACCCATTCCAATTTTCCTTCCATTCCTTGATCTCTCCCTATCTCGATGGTCCCTTCAATATCGAGATGTGGAGAGGCGACTGTATTAACATAATATTAACAAATTTTGCTGTCATATCAAGTTTTGTTATTTTTATGCTTTTCACAAATAACACAAAATAACATCCCCATAACATTGCGGGCCCTCCTTAGCCGTGCGGTAAGACGCGCGGCTACAAAGCAAGACCATGCTGAGGGTGGCTGGGTTCGATTCCCGGTGCCGGTCTAGGCAATTTTCGGATTGGAAATTGTCTCTACTTCCCTGGGCATAAAAGTATTATCGTGCTACCCCCATGATATACGAATGCAAAAATGGTAACCTGGCTTAGAAACCTCGCAGTTAATAACTGTGGAAGTGCTTAATGAACACTAAGCTGCAAGGCGGCTCTGTCCCAGTGTGGGGATGTAATACCAATAAGAAGAAGAAGAAGAAGAAGAAGAACATCCCAACATCACATATATGACAGCATAATTTGTTATTTATATGTTGTTGTAAGGAGGAGTAAAACAGTAGGGTTCAAATGCTTTTTCCTGCAGTGTTCTGGATATAACCGGAAGTTGGTTGTAAGTAGTTGGGCTAGGGCGTTTGCAACCAGAGCTATGGTCGCGCTCTGCTACTCCGTGGATGTTTGGGGTGATGCAGTTGGAGCTGATTTACTTGACACTTAAGGACAATTCTCACGGAATCCAAACTAAATGTACTGGCGTTTTTAAGGGCACAAAACACAACACGGAAGCGACGCACAGGCACTTCTGTGTCATTTCGGCACCAAGATTTCAAAAGGGCGAAACTGTTTTTTTTTGTAAATAAGAGCTTCTCACGTCGCTGGTGTGCTAATTTGTAACCACCCACGCAATACAGCGCCATATAATGAAAGAAGAGGATTCGCTGCTTTCATCAGTGGTGTTGGATTGCATGGGTGGGCTCAAATTAACCCAATAGCGATGTGAGAAGCTCTTGTTTACAAAAGCAGTTTCGCCCTTTTGAAATGTTGGTGCCGATTTTTATTATTTCAGCTTTGCTCCGTCGCAGCATTAGTGGAATAATAAAAAAGGCAGTTGTGCGTGGCTTCTGTTTCGAATGGAGTACCTTTGAAACGCGAGTGCTTTTTTTATCTATCTTTTATCTTATTTGACAGGCTCAGGCGTGTATAACACCTAACGGAGCCGAGATTCTTTTTGATATTTACAATTGATATCATTATTATTTACAGTTAGTACGAGGAAGGGACATATACCAAGATACTCGTGGCGACTCAAGGTTAGATTACGTAATTTAAGGACGGACGGGGTTGGGATTTAGGTTTGAGGTATTTCAGCTGCTCATCTGGGTATTTGACATGACTGGTGTAGCGTAGCGTCGTGCTCGAGGTATGGTTCTTTAGGGAGCATCTTCCGGATGGCCAGAGCTTCATGGTACACGGAACAATAAGACAGAGGCAAGAAAAAAACTGAGAAAGGAAAAAAATAAGTTATTAGACTTTGATGTCAGACAAGCAAAGAAAGGCATAGATGGCCTGCATATAAACCGCATCGCGATCTCTGAAACGCGAGTGCTTTCAGTTTTGGGTTCCGTGAGGATGGTCCTTAAAATTATCTCAAGCATTAGTTAGCAACAGGTTACTTTCGATGGAGAATTAGGTTTATTCGGCCTGTAAAGTTGTAGTCTAATCATAAACAATTTTGTAAAAAATATAGGAAAAATGTTTATTTTCCAGGTGCGTGGGTACAGCAAGCAAAAAAATAGCTGTACATGGCATATTTAACCCTATAATGTCCAAAGCCGCCTTTAGATGGATTACTTTGATTTTTTTGCTATATATCCCTTATGCTTCTTCGCACTGTTAAAACTGATCGTTATTTTTTTTTGGAAAATATGCATTTTTCATGGTTGGCCAAATTAGGCACTAAGGTGCCCTAATTTCGAACCCTGTAAATAAAAATAAGGCTCTATAAATTAAAATTACGATATATTTGCATTGTTGGGGATTTTAATTTTTTTCTTACTAATAGTATGATTACTAATAGTATGATAAAAATGAATAGATTTAAGAAGTTTTTTTTTATTGATGAAAACTAGAAGAACATTTTTTTTTTAAATTTTAATGGAATTGAAGGAATCGAAAATAAAAACTTTTAATTGTCCAAAAGATGCATACACAGCAAAAAGTATTGGAAATTCAATGGCACGAAAATAAATAACTAGGAACACAAACAAATAAATATTCGGTTATTCGGTTGTCAGTTGAATGAGATTGATTTCCACAAGCTAGCATAGTTTGAATTTATTCCGATTTAAAATAGCAGTAAGTTCTACCGAAACTTGTGTTTGTTTGTATGCTCTAAATATGTGTATGAAAGTATTTTTAAAATCGCAAAATAGAAAGCTAAATAGTGCTTTTGAGCGAAATCAAAAAATTGGGTCTTAGAGGTTTAATCAGAAATTGAGCTCGTCGCTTAAGCAATATTCTTTCATTGAAGTCTCTTGATTTCTCTTAACGGTTCATTAGATATAGCCTGATTTACACCCGGCTTGCTCAAAATTGAGGAACAATGCAGTTTAATCATAGATTGTGTTGCGTGTGTAGAAATTGACATAGGGTATCAAATTTGACGAGTCGTCAAAACTAAGTTCAGTAAGAACTAAAGCACAGTGTGCTAGATCTTACTCCGTAATGCACCATTAAAAGGTGTCTACCCAGCATTACAGGCTCCGTGAGCTGCCTGGCTAATTGTTCCACCCCCAGGCCATTCAATCCCTTGGCACGAGTCGCCTTGACACCTTGGGATTCGGGGTTAGGGACGTTATATTGTCAGCTTCAGTGTTGTACCGAGCCTGGCGATATGACCGGATTTACACCGTTTCAAACTACTTCAGAGTGTACATATTCCAGCGTAACAGGAAATATGGAAGTTTAGTTCATTTTCTTTCTAAAAACATCCTAGATTCACAATTTTATTCTTAACTAGCTGACCCGGCGAACTTTGTCTCGCCAAAAATTGATCAATTGATGCAATCTTTTGCGTCCACAATTTATCTAGAAAACAAATCGGTTCTTCAGAATGATCTCACATGTTTTTTACAACTTTGTTTCATATGGTCGGGGCTCAGTCGAACCGCACCAAGCGGCTTTTTGGCTGACTTGTGATATTTTGTTCATAATTCATATCTATTAGAGCGTACATTTATTGTAGGATACCGTCAGTTATAGTGCTAAGGGATACCCGATACGATTTGTGAATAATTGAATCTGCTACATGAAAGCTTGGGCAAAAAATGGTTAATTTGTAAATTGTACGAAATACCATTTCATCGAAAAGATTGAGTTTTGTTTTTCAAAGTATTCCAGTTTCATCATAACATTTTTCCTCTTAAAAAGAAGAATAAAACGTATATAAATTAGCAAAAATTGGGCTGTCTGTTCTTGAGTGATGCGCGGTCGTACAAATGCCAACTTTGTTTTATATAGGGTAAAAGTTCCGATAGTCGTGGGTGCTCCTATAGTTGCGGTAGTGTTGTTTTTACACAATCTACATATTTAACGCAGCAACCCATATAGTCTATCAATTTGTTGACCTGTCATTACACGAAATACAGGAAAACAGGTTGAGAATTGCATCAAAATTGGTAAAGTATCACTAAAATACCTTTTCCTTTTCTCTGCTTTGCACCAATAGTTGCGGTAGTGTTCCTATAGTTGCGAGTCCCATATGTAAACAATGGGATTCGCAACTATAGGAACACGAATTAAAAAATACCGCAACTATTGGAACACTGCACCAATAATTGGAGGTACCATTTTAGGTAACAATGATGGATGCTACTGCAATCAGGACCCCTTTCGCATCAAATATAATTAATAATCTTCCATGTGCACCCTTGAGGTAAGTGAAATGAAGTATAGGCTTGGTGTGAACCAACAAATAGTGGTGGAACATGCTTAGTTCCTCCACTATTGGGTCTTTTACCCTATATAAAATAGAATAGAAGAAGATAGATAGAAGATAGAATAGAATAGAAGAAGAATTCATAGAAAAACTTGATTATTGCAGAAACGCAAGTTTGATTACTTATTCATCATCTCACATTAGTTTAGTAATTCGAAACGTGAAATAGTCGTCTAAATCAGCGGTTCTCAGCCTATTTCTTGAGAGGTACTCCTTCGTACTTTTGCATTCATTGAGGTATCCCCTATTTTTATAGCCGTTAATGAAAATAAGCGTTAAAGCCTCGCCGCTTGAAAAAAGGCTTCCAAGCCTCTTGAAAGGGGGCCTCTGAGCCGTTTGGAAGTGCTAACCCAAGTAACATTTTGAGTTTTATAACGCTCTTGAAGACCATAATTTACTCTTCAAGAGTGTTATAAAACCACCATAAAACCAAATTATTACTAGGAAAGCCTTATGGAAGGAGGCCCCTGAGCATCTTAAAAGAAGGTTTTCGGGACTATTTGAAAGAATATTCTCGAGTCTCTTAAAAGGAGGCTCCCACACCTCTCGAAAGTCTGAGATACTCTGAAGAAGGCTTCTGAGACTATTGAACGGTGGCTTCCGAGACGCTTGAAAGGAAGCCTCCGAGTCTCTTGATAGGAGGCTTTCGAGCCTCTTGAAAGAAGACTTTCGAGCCTCTTGAAAGGAGGCTTTCAAGTCTTTTGAAAGGAGGCTTTCAAGTGTTTTGAAAGGAGGCTTTCAAGTCTTTTGAAAGGAGGCTTTCAAGCATCTTGAAAGGAGGCTTTCGAGTCTCTTGAAAGGAGACTTTCGAGCCTTTCGAAAGGAGGCTTCCAAGCGTCTTAAAAGAAACTTATTAGCCTCTTGAAAAAAGACTTCCGAGCCTCTTGAAAGGAGGAATCCGAGACTCTTGGAAAAAGGCTTCCGAGCCTCTGGGAAAAAGGCTTCCGAGCCTCTTGAAAGGAGGCTTGCGAGCCTCTGAAAGGAAACTTACGAGTCTCTTGAAAGGAGGCTTCCGAGCCTCTTGGAAAAAGGCTTCCGAGCTTCTTGAAAGGATTTTTGAAAGCAGGATTTCTTGATTGATGGAATCGGATCCTTTTGTCTTACGAGCCACTTTGAAGAGGGCTTCCAAGCCTTTGGCACCGAAGCTTCTCAGCTTTTCGAAAAAAAGTCCTTTAAGCTTCTCAAATGGGGGCTTAGATTCTAGATTTTAGGTCAAAAGCATATTCTTAATATATTATTCACGATGTCTCATTTTTCTTTTCTCGATTCCACGTTCAATTTGAACGATGTTCAAACGAACGGGGTTCAAATTATAAAGTGTTCAAATTAAAAACGGTCATATTACCGGGGGTCCACGGTATACGTATTATGGTCCCCCATTAATTTACATGTTCCCTTCCCACATGTTCCTTGTGCCTATTATGGACCCCCCCTTATGTGATAGCAATGGACCCTTTAGTATATTTACATTTACAGATTAGTTAATATGACTAAATTCCTGCTTCCCTGTCCATAACAAATGTATGGAACTGCTGTCCTGTTAAATGAAACAACTCCACCCGATAGAAGTTTTCAGAAAATAGTCGATTCCAGCGTTTAATGTGGGGATTTGTTCAGGGGGTCCATTATACGCACGGGATCCATTAAATGATGTTACCGATCATTTAGAAATCTGCGTTTTATCATATAATAGTTTGCTAAAAATTTAAAATGTGTTGTATGGTTAACTTCTAGTGCGAAGATTTTTCTACAACTTTGTCTAACAGTTCGTTCTTTCAATTTCACTAATAAAGGAGCTATAGCGCTAGTAGCAGTAACTTATACTAAATGATTGAAATTTTGTTTAATGTTTTGTTTAAATTTTGTTTAAACATCGACCTGTTAGGCAGAGTTGTGGAAACACCTTCGCACTAGAAGTTCACCATACAACACATTTTAAAATTTAGCCTCTGGATTGAGTTATTGACAAACTACTAAATAATCGAACGCAGACTACTAAATGGTCGATAACATTCTTGGGTCCACTCACTCCCTAGCTAGTATGCCTATTATGGCCACCCCCGGGTTCATTATACGCAACATCGAGTTTGTTTATATACCTATATTTGTTTGTTTGACAAATTAATTAGTATTGGGAGTGAGTGCTAGTAATTGACCCCGTGCGTATAATGGACCCCTTGAACAAATTCCCAAATTAAATGTTAAAATCGATGATTTCCTACAAACTTCCGACGGATGATGTTGCTTCCTATATCAGGACAGCAGTTCTATACAATTGTTATGGACTGGGAAACAGACATTTAGTTATATTAATCACTTCTTCTTCTTATTGGCATGACATCCCCACACTGGGACAGAGCCGCCTCGCAGCTTAATGTTCATTAAGCACTTCCACAGTTATTAACTGCGAGGTTTCTAAGCCAGGTTACCATTTTTGCATTCGTATATCATGAGGCTAACACGATGATACTTTTATGCCCAGAGAAGTCGAGATAATTTCCAATCCAATTTCCAATTTCCAAAATTGCCTAGACCGGCACCGGGAATCGAACACAACCACCCTCAGCATGGTCTTGCTTTGTAGCCGCGCGTCTTACCACACGGCTAAGGAGGGCCCCTTCTACATCACTACTTAAATGTAAATACGGTCCATAATAGGCAGAAGTAACATGTGGAAATGGTACATGTAAATCAAATGGAGGGACCATAATACATACATATATAAACAAACTCGATGTTGCGTATCGTGGACCCGGGGGTGCCCATAAAAGGCATACTAGCTTCGACACTTTTAAATGTTTGCTTCAGTATTGAAAATGTATGTTCTGGCAAATGTACGAAACACGTTGCTGATATTTGTTGCTTGTCATCTGGTGCAGTAGAACAACAATTTGTTATCACTCCAACAACCAAGGGATCGTTCAAAACTGATGTCACAGGTTTTGGGGGTGGGGAATCCACTTGAATCACTCCCAACCAAAAGTAGCCTCTTGAACAACTCTGGGACTCACAAATTTTCCCGTCCTTCAAGATTTGTCTAAGACATTGAGATCTCTGATAGGACCTTTCGGAATCTCTCGGGACCTCAAAACGTAGGAGCAAGCCGAAATTTTCAAGCAAATTGTGGATGAGTTTCAAAATATTATGATCTGCAACATTTTTATTTTGACCTCTTAAGCAAATTCGTAGAAGACGGCAGATTTCCAAATCTTGCGGATTCCTAAATATTTTATCCAACGTGTATTTCTATATACACTAGCGCCGCCAAACGGATTAGTTCCGACATATCATGATTTGCGATAGGTTTGTTTTTGACCTTCTAAATATATTTGTAGAAAACGACAAATTTCTAAATTATACGGATTCCAAAATATCTCATCCAACGAGTATTCCCATAAACACCAGCGCCGCCAAGCCAAAGATCCCGAAAGGTCCGATCAACGTCTCAGACAAATCTTGGAGGACGAGAAAATTTGTAAGTGCAAAATGTTTCAAACCATGATACGCTTTTGTACTAGTTCCAGAATACCCTATTAAAATAACAAAAACGGTTTGTTAATCTACGGCGATATTGTCAGCGTAGCACCAAATTAGAATTTGGAAGTAAGGACTTCCGAAGCGTACTTTCTTCCGAAGTTTTGTATATCTGTCAAACTGAATGATGCGTTGTTTAGCACATCTTTTGGCGAATCCAGCGCACTACTTCCGAAGTTGCCTGTATCTTGAGAAAATCCATCTTCTGTAGAACAAGAACAAGAACAACTAAAAGGTTCTATCGGGGGTTCTAGAACAATTTTTATTTTTTTCACTATTTTTGCTACAAAATCCATAGAAATCTCAAATGATAGTCGATTCCCAAGTAACATTTTCGGTTTTATAATGATCATGAAAACCATTATTTACTCTACAATACTTTTATAAAACCGTTATAAAACCCGAATATTACTGGGGTTTAACCAAACCAACCCCCTCCCCCCCGTCCAAAATGTATGGAAAAACGACCCCCGATAGAACATTTTTAAAATGCACTGAAAATACTGATTTTTTTTTTTGAAAATAAGCCTCTTCGGACAAAGACACCGTGACGCTATTTTGCAAAATAAAAAAAAAAGTTTATTCATTTTATAGGGAGCATGCAGCTATCATTTTTACATGTCGTTAATTTTTTCATTTCTTTATGCTGCACAGCAAATAGACTTAAATTTCAGGATTTGAATATCAAACGACGCGACGTGTAAAATTGCAGCTCATCATAACAAACGAATTAACATTCAATTTTTAAAAAAATAATGAATTTTAGAAGTAAACATATAATTTTTTAAGATGTTATAAGAAGAATTTTATGATTTTTTTATAAAGTTAAAAAAATAAGAATTATAAGAAGAACAATAAGATCAATTGAATGTTGCGTTTGTATCCATGTCCTAAATATGTACTGGAAAATACATTGAAAATCACAACATATCTGTGCAGACAAGGCAGTAGAACCAACCCGCGTATCCGCTGCCAGTGGGTCATAATTAGTACCTAGTCACACGTATAAACACCTTTTTGATACAAATTTCAGATTCAGCTTTACTGGTTCAAGCTCCAATGCCAACTCGCAAAGTCACGGCTACGGATCATCGATTGGCTCTGGTGCTGGCGCGGGAGCAGGAAACAGCAATGGTATTGCAGGAGGATCCGCAGCAGCGGCTAATGCTCAGACAGCTAACATAAATTCCGGCGGAAACGGCTTCGGCGTATCCGCATCAAATGCCAATGCTAACTCCATAAGTCAACAGATTGGGTATGAAAATTGAAATTCGTAACATAATTGGTGGCACATTGAATATGATTTTATTTTTCCCCAGGGGATTCGGTTCGTCTAGTTCCAACGCGAATGCCAATAGCTTCACCCATGGGTTTGGGTCGAATGGTTTCGGCAGCAGTGCAGCGAATGCTCAGTCCAATGCGTTTCAAAGCAGCGGTCCGCTAGGTTCATTTGGAGCTTCGAATTCGGCTTCTCAATCGCATGGATTCACAGTTGGATCTGGAGGTATTTCGGGATCAGCGGCTCTTTCCGGCAGCCAGACTTATAGAGTTCCCTACCACAAGGACATAACGCTTTCATATTCGACTGGATTTTCTACAGCAGCGAAAGAAGACGGCAACAATTCATTTGCAAATGGGAATTCTTTTACGATCAATTGAATAAAGGTGATTTTGACGTGACTCCTCACAAATGTATAAAATTCGTTTTAATAAACTTCACAGCCAAGAACAATAGGAATTGTAAGTAATTTCCACATGACTGTAAACACCAAAATAAAAACCATATTAGATTTCCATTTGAAACAATTGGATTTTCGTTCGATTTTGCGTTAATTTGTAATCACGGCATAGTGCGAGCATGGCAATTACAATGACCGACATACCCTCAACTCTTCGTTTTTGGTGGCATCAATCTTAAATAACACACCCAATTAACAAATTTGACAATTATTGGATAAAATCTTGGCATATATTCAATTTTGTAACCTTTTTATACAGATATTGTATTAAAATAATACAAATCTATAAGATTTCAATACAGAACTTATACATACTAAAATCTTCCAAAATTGTATATGTCACCAACCGCGGGACCTTTCATTGGCGAATTTTGATTTAAATAAGCTTAATACTAATTACAAATAATGTGATGATTTCCTTGAGTGTTTGGTGAGCTCCAAATTATTGATAACGTACGAGTTGATTGTGCGAGATGGATAGCAGGATAGCAGTAGTAAGATTTGATTCTGGTTATAGTTAGAAGGTACGTGCCTTGGAGATTAACTGTGGAACTAAAATGTAAGTCGTCTTTATGTACACCCGGTTTTTTTTACACGGGTGGGTTTTATTTGATTACGACCTTTAGCGTTGATGAAACTATGAGTTAACCCCATGAAAAAATTCACAAAAAATCAAAGAAAATTTAGAAGGTATTTAAAAAGCTGTGAACGATCAGGGTAACCGGGAAATTAAAGAATACCAACCGTGTAAAAAAAATATTTGGTGCAAATTAAAATTTTAAATAAATTTACAGTCTTAAAACTGCTAAGACAGTCAGCTGCTGTTGAGAGGTTCTTATTCCCCAAGGAAATTTCTTCCCTAACAACTAACATTTTAAAACTTAATTCCAACACTTTAAAATTTGAGTAGAGCTGGTTAGTAAATAAAAATGGTCGACAAAACGGAAACTATAACGTAACACAACAAACAATAAGGTTAAAACTCCATCTCCAGGAAAGTAGTACGGGAAATCCAGGTAAACTTTGGTAGTATTAATTCAGGTCCAGGTGTCGTTAGGTGCGCTACTCTCAGAAGATAATTGAAACGGGCTATGGCAGGAAACATACCCCAATTGTAGCGATCAAGTATCTTGTTCCCTCTGGTCATGAGAGTTCAGAACGGAAATAAAATTTCCTAAGTGGAGCATAATGCCATGCTCCGCATAACTCTGAAAAGTCAACAAGTTCCAGAGTCCTTTTATTTGAATTTTGTTTTGTTCAATTCCATTCGTGTCGTAGCTTCAGAACGAATGAATCATACATGCCCAGCATTTTAGTTTCAAGATGTTATAGGCAAAATATCGGAGGTCATGTTTGACTATACCAAGGTGTGTGTGTTGAAAAATTGGAAAATTGGATCGCAGCAATCGACGGGCGCGGTTGGCTTCAATAGTTTTTCCTGTCACGAATTTATCCATTTACTCGAATTTTCAATAAAAAAAAATCCGATGCGTGTAGTGCGACAGTGAACGGTATTTTAGATAGGTACAACAAGCCTCCGTTCGGGTTGGCCTCGCCGGGCGGACGTGGGTTCCTGGAGATTCTGCTAAGAATGACGAATCCCTAGTGAAAGAGTGTTTTAATTGAGGAATTAGGGCGGACGTGGGTTCCTGGAGATTCTGCTAAGAATGACGAATCCCTAGTGAAAGAGTGTTTTAATTGAGGAATTACCACGAGGGAGGAATAAGTAAAGTAACTCTATTTCTTTTTTACTTTAACACGAGTGAGTTGTTGAAGAAAGTCTAAGAAAGGGATTCCTCCGAATACGGAGAGAATAGTGAGTGAATAAATAAGATGAGACGAGTGTACTCCATTTTGAAAAATTTGAATAAAAGATATAGATATGGGAAACATTCGCGAGTGGTAAACAGCAAAGGTTGGAAAGGGTGTTGAGATGTTCTATTTCTATTTAACAGTGAAAATCGTTTCGAAAGATCTAATCTTTTTTGAATTGGAAGTGTTTTTAAGGAAATATAACAGATGTGTGGATATGTGGGAGTATACTGACATCCAAATTCCAATCAAACACAATTAATGAATATCTATTTGTGTGGATGGAAACGAATAATTGTATTTTGGCTTTAACAACGTAAGCGATTCATCATTAATTATATAATTCATATGAAATGGAGGACAAAAACGATCTGAGATGTAATAATGTAAAATAAAATACAACACAAAAAAATAGAGTAACGAACTAATCTGTAATGCGATTTTATAATCTTATTCCTTTTAATTTATTATTACAATCTTCCGAACAGTGCATATAGACCGGAATAATGAAAAAAATAAAACAATCGCTTGCGGAAATTATAATTAGGAAAGTCAAAGGAGAAAGGAGAAAACTAGTAAACAAAATAAGGAGAGCCAAGAGCAAAACACAAAGGAAACAGGGGAAAAGTTAGTCAAGATTGCTTCACTAAATGTAAGAGGATGTTGTACGCTAAATAAGAGAGAAGAAATAGATGACTGCCTCAACTCGTACCACCTAGCTGTTGAGCAATTCTCTGTGAAATCATGATTTTTTTTCGAGATTTCAATTTTGTATTTTTTTATTTCTCTGAAATTTTGCACATACATTCTTTGTGATCGAAAAAACAAAGCCCCTGGAGTTGACCAACTACCAGGAGAGCTGTTTAAACACGGTGGTGAAGCACTGGCTAGAGCGCTGCACTGGGTGATTACCAAGGTTTGGGAGGATGAGGTTCTGCCGCAGGAGTGGATGGAAGGTGTCGTGTGTCCCATCTACAAAAAGGGCGATAAGCTGGATTGTAGCAACTACTGCGCAATCACATTGCTGAACGGCACAAGGTACGGCACAAGGTACTCTCCCAAATTTTATGTCGTCGACTAACACCAATTGCAAGAGAGTTCGTGGGGCAGTACCAGGCGGGATTTATGGGTGAACGCTCTACCACAGACCAGGTGTTCGCCATACGTCAGGTATTGCAGAAATGCCGCGAATACAACGTGCCCACACATCATCTATTTATCGACTTCAAAGCCGCATATGATACAATCGATCGGGACCAGCTATGGCAGCTAATGCACGAAAACGGATTTCCGGATAAACTGATACGGTTGATCAAGGCGACGATGGATCGGGTGATGTGCGTAGATCGAGTTTCAGGGGCATTCTCGAGTCCCTTCGAAACCCGTAGAGGGTTACGGCAAGGTGATGGTCTTTCGTGTCTGCTATTCAACATCGCTTTGGAGGGAGTAATACGAAGGGCAGGGGTTGACACGAGTGGTACGATTTTCTCGAAGTCCGTCCAGTTATTTGGTTTCGCCGACGACATTGATATCATGGCACGTAACTTTGAGAGGATGGAGGAAGCCTACATCAGACTGAAAAGCGAAGCTAAACGGATTGGACTAGTCATCAACACGTCGAAGACGAAGTACATGATAGGAAGAGGCTCAAGAGAGATCAATGTGAGCCACCCACCACGAGTTTCTATCGGTGGTGACGAAATCGAGGTGGTTGAATAAAAAAACTTGTACTCGTGTACTCGTGTACTTGGGCTCACTGGTGACCGCCGATAACGATACCAGCAGAGAAATTCGGAGACGCATAGTGGCTGGAAATCGTACGTACTTTGGACTCCGCAAGACGCTCCGATCGAATAGAGTTCGCCGCCGTACCAAACTGACTATTTACAAAACGCTTATAAGACCGGTAGTTCTCTACGGACACGAGACCTGGACGATGCTCGTGGAGGACCAACGCGCACTGGGAGTTTTCGAAAGGAAAGTGCTGCGTACCATCTATGGTGGGGGCAGATGGCGCACATTACGTGGAAGAGGCGAATGAACCACGATTTGCATCAGCTGCTGGGAGAACCATCCATCCGAAAATCGGAAGACTGCGGTGGGCCGGGCACGTAGCCAAAATGTCGGAAAGTAATCCGGTGAAAATGGTTCTCGACAACGATCCGACGGGAACAAGAAGGCGAGGTGCACAGCGGGCAAGGTGGATCGATCAGATGGAGGACGACTTGCGGACCCTCCGCAGACTGCGTGGTTGGCGAAGTGCAGCCATGGACCGAGCTGAATGGAGAAGTCTTTTATGTGCAGCACAGGCCACTCCGGCCTTAGTCTGATGATAAATAAATAAATAAATTCTTTGTGATCGAAAAATATAATTTGCATCATTGGTTTGCCATTTTAACTCTAGCCTAACTTTTGACAAGGGCCTAAGTAAAACCACCTTGAACACTTTCAAAAAAAATTTACTTGAAAAGCGCTTGTCCAATGTATATTTTTTTTCTCATAGCCCCAATGATTACCTGAAACTTTGTCGAAGACATCAAAACGATCGGACAAGCCGTTTTCAAGTTTTTTTTTTTGAAAGTGTTCAAGGTGTTTTTGCATCCCACTGCTCAATCTACGGCAATGAGAAGGCAGACTCGCTGGCAAAGGTGGGCGCATAGGAAGGTGAGGTTTATGGTAGACAATTCTCGAGCAACGAGTTTTTCCCATTAGTCCGTCAGAGTACTCTTCAAAGTTGGCAAAGAAATTGGACACATAACGAACTTGGACGGTGGCTATTTTCTATAGTTCCAAAAGTTTCTGGCCGAGCGTGATTCAGAGGTGGGGACTTAAGCCGAGGCTTCATTCGCACGATGTCGAGGCTTATGTCCACTCACTATTCACTAAACGCACATCTGTACAGAATAAACCTTGTCGATAGCAACTTATGTAAGTGCGGAGCCGGATATGATGACATCGATCACGTAGTTTGATCCTGCTCGGAAAATGACGCCTCCAGAGAGCAATTATTGGATAACCTAGTGGTCCGAAGTAAACAACTCCTTAGGGAAGTTCGAATTGTTTTGGGAGATCGTGGTGTGGTCTATATGCAGGCCATTTATAGTTTTCTTTGTGCTTCTGACATCAAAATCTAATAGTTTGTTTTATTTTTTCTCTAAAGTTTTTTTTTTGTGTTTAGTCTCTGCTTTTTGTTCCGTAGAGCACCATAGCTCTTGTCATCCGGAAGATGCTCCCAGTTGAACCATTCCTCGAGCACGACGACACCCCACATCGTCCCTGACGCCAAATGCCCGGATGATAAGCTGAAATTCCCTGATCCCAAATCCTTAGCCTCGTCCATCCTTAAACATTGTAAACTAACATCGAGTCACCACGAGTACGCTGGCTTCTACCCCTCTCTTACTAACTGACAAATTAAATGATATTGATTGTGTATATCACAAAGAACCATGGCTCCGTAAAGTGTTGCACACGCCTGAGCCTACCAAATAAACGAACTTGGAAAAAAGATGTTTTTGCTTAGGCCTTTGTCAAAAATTAGGCTAGAATCAAAATGGCACACCAATGATACAAATTATATTTTTTGATCACAAAGAATAGTTTTAAGCTTCAGACTTCAGACTTTTACTTTAGTGAAATTCATTAGATTTTTATGGAGAAATGCAAGAGATTATTTCGGTAAAGTCTTGCAAGAGAAATAAAAACCGGAACATCTTAAAAAAATCAAACAAGTGAACTTCGCACGAAGCTGCTGTATAAATAGTTTTTTCGTCCCCCTTCGTAGACTATCGTAGACTTTTTCGAAACCCCTCTCCCCTCAACAGTCTACGTAGTTTATTGACAGCCCCTAAGAGCGTCTATGCGATGATTTGCTGCACCTGTTACGAACCCCTAGTCCATCCCAATCCCTAAACTTGATGAGACTTCTTGCCTCTAAAGTGATCCTTCAAGTAGCATTAAATTTGATCAAATTATTCATAGTACACTGACCCCACAATCATGGGTCACACACTAATATGGATCATTTCCATTTAACCAACATGTAAAATGGAGTGACTAATAATTGATACAAAGTGACCCATATATGTGGGATCAGATATTCACTTTTTATCCAACGCCCCCGGATGGGTGAGGGATAGAGGATGACACACACAGCACTACGAGAAACATTTAAATGGCGCTGAGAGTACAAGCAGTGAAAGTCAAGGCGGCGGAGGAGATGACTACGTCAGTTCAGCGAACGATGGAAGCCAACCAACCCCTACCTTAAGGGAAGTTAAGGATGCCATTCAACTGTCTGTTACCAATAGGGAATGAGTTCGTGGGAAGTTATTAAGCCGGCTTCGTTAACGGACTAGATCTTTACGGTAAATCCTTCAAAATGCCGTGAATACCAGGGCCCAACGCACCATCTGTTCATCGATTTTAAGGCGGCATACGACAGTACAGACCGCGTAGAGCTATGGAAAATTATGGACGAGAACAACTTCCCTGGAAAGCTTGCCAGACTGATCAAAGCAACGGTGGATGGTGTGCAAAACTGTGTGACGATTTCGGGCGAGTGACTGGAGTGTGTTCGTTCGAATCGCGCCGGGAACTAAGACAAGGTGATGAAAAAGGTTTACTACCGCACCAAATGTGTCAGGTGATAAGACCGGTAGTCCTCTACGGAAATGAAACTTGGACTATGCTCGAAAAGGATTTGCAAGCGCTCGGAGCGGTGTGTAAGAAGACGGTGTGTGGCGGTAAAGGGTGAACCACGAGCTCGCCCAGCTCTATGGTGAACCCAGTATCCAGAAGGTACCTGAAGCCGGAAGGGTACGATGAGCAGGGTATGTTGCAAGAATGCCGTACAGCAACCCTACACCATTTTGTTTGTTTCCGATCCGGCAGGTACAACACGGCGCATTGAAGGATGGCGGAATGCGGCCTCGAATCTCGTATTGTGGTGTCAAATTGTTGATTAAGTGTTATCTGTTTAGATGTAAGATAAATAAATTAATAAAGTGAACGGTTACAGGAGACAGGAAAATGCCCTAGCAGATATTTTAATTGATCTTGATGAAATAAATGATGATTTTGTTGGAGATGTTTATGTAGGTACATAATACATAAATAAGTACATATTGTTGCAGTACACTTGTACATCTGGAAGCCTTTTTAACATGCAGTTCGTGTAGCTTTAATGTATTTCTTTTATTTATTTAAAGGGTTAAGAGTTAAAACCAATTTAAAACATTTCCAAAGACAACATTTACGCTTGTAAATGTCGTGGGCTGTATTCCATGGAGTCCTGAATATCTGTACAACTCAGAATCAAACACCTAGGTTTTTTTTTACATGGTTTGATTTTAGTCGATTAAGACTTTTAGCGTCAATGAAACAATGAGTTAACCCCACGAAAAAATTCACAAAAGAAATCAAAGAAAATACAGGTGCTATTCAGAAACCTGTGAAAGATTAGGTTAGTCGAGAAATTAATAAATTCCCCCCAGGTTTTTTACGCGGTTAGAATTTATTAATTTTTCCGTTAACCTGAACTTTCACTGCTTTTTAATGCCACCTGAATTTTCTTTGTTTTTTTTTGTAATTTTTCATTGCCTGATTGACGCTAATTAAAGGTTTTGATCGACTAAAATCAAACCGCGTAGAAAAAACCTCGTCTCATGTAACAAGGAAATGCATTCCCTAATCAAGCTCTTATTAATTTCTATTGGAAAATGATAATTTATCGATCAACAAGATAAATGTCATCTAGAAAGACGAAAACACAAGAAAAGCTTATGTGAATAAATAAAACCTAATTCCCACTCAGTTTTGAGTGGGTTTTTCTTCTTTTAGGAACGCTTGTTTATTAAATCGAAGCTTATTTGAGTCCGCATAGATTTTTTTATAAACAAGAATAACAACATCATACAAAAACTAAACAGAGATTCACCGCCGTTCCCATAGGATTTTGCCTCCCACAGTTACGGATAATTTGCATTTCGTTCGGAGTGACACGTCCGGCGCGCAAGTCGTTCTAAACATCAAACAAGTTGATTACCGGTCTGTTTCTTCGATGCTACCTACGGAATGATTTATGTGAGATTCAAAACTGAATTCTGGGCGTTTACAGTTTGTTGCCGGGTCCCATTTACCGGTTTTTGTTTGTAGAAAGCTCGTTGCTCTGCCTTCGAAGCCCCATTATTGAAGCCTTTATCCAAAAACGATTGGATGAAATTGTCGTTGGTCAGCTTGCTGGCAGCAGGATTTAGTGCATTTGACCTCAAGTTTGAATTTGCATGATCAGTTGAATGACTGGAAAAAAAATCGAAGCACGTTACATAACGCGCATGTTGTATGTTGCTTCTACGCTAAGGCAGACCTGATATCGCGCTTCACGCGGGAGCTCCCATCCTCCAGGGCTCTCAGCTGTTGTCGTCGTAGCACTGTACTTGGTCTCCTTACATAGAGTGATGTTTCGACAACCACTTCTTCGAAAGCTGATCCATTGGATGGTGTTTGCAGTTTCGAATCCGTTTGACCATACACGGTTAATACTCCAAAAACCAAAATCACTAACACAATTGGCGTAGTTATGTTTTTCATTGTCTAAAACAGCGCTTAGTACAGTACAACAATAAGCTCAAGAGTTACTTTCCTAGTGATAGAGTTTAACTGCTATTAGATTAATCGTCCGTGTCCGACTGACTCAATTCAAACAAATGTGCATATTAATCTGCTTCGGAGACGTGAATGTATTCCAGCGAACACTTACTACTAGGTAACATTTTTTAACGAGAGGTGGTTAAATCGTACAGCTGACGTAGTTGAAGAAAGGCAGTAGGGGTAAGTATATGCGATAATGCGATTGGGCCCTGAACCTCTAGTGCTGGTTCTGTTTGTTCAGTCGACGTAAAGTGTATAACCGCATGTTTACTAATCGGATTACATTCGAGATTTTAGAATTTTCATGTAGGTAATGAATGATTGATAGAGTAACACAAATCGTAATTTGAAACCTAATTTTCATTTCGGGGGTTAAACGAAGAAAAAAAAACCTTGCGATTACTTTGAAAGGAAATAGATTTTAATATGAATACCAGGAAGTCGTCTTATCCAGCTAATAAGATTAGTCATAAATTACTAGCCCAGAAATTACGCGAAGCAGTAGTTTATGTAGCACAACAACTCCATTCTGATTAATATTGGTTCTTGAAATATCAGAGAGATCGAAATATAAAACGTCATTTTTATTTACTTAGTTTGACCCGAACTTTCATTTTAGAAACTGTACATCAGGATATTGACTTTCCAAAAGAAACTTTGAATGTTAATTTTAACTATAACCTGAATGTCTAGTAAACCATTTTTTTGTTGTAAAAGTTCGTATCTCAGAACATGCCAAGGAATCAGAAGTGATTCAACTCCATATCATACTGTTTAGTAATTCTGAACATTCAATAATGTATAGTAACTAGTAAGCCATAGGTTTCATCATTAATTAATTTCTATGTATATGACAGGGCAACATATTTATTTGATATTACTGTGATGGCAAGTAACTAGTTTCAAGCGAATTTCACGTTATCTATCAATTGAAAACAAATTTTTAATTGGGGAATTGGATTCAAAATTTCGATATTTTTCTTCACTACGAACTCACTTCAGAGAATTTCGAATTTAGAGAATATTGTGAATAGCAGTCACTTGCCTGACGTAACATCTATCAATCAGACATTTCATCGTAATCTTGGCAGTAATATCCTGTCACCGGCCACCGATCAAGTTTTACCTCCTAATTCTATCTCCAACACGGCCAACTTTGATCCTAGTCTCGTGCTTGTCGGACGCTTCCATCTTCCGCAATTTTGACTTCCTTGACCTTTTCTCGCGTCCATTCACTTCGCCAAGATTCAACCACAACTCGTATTAGATCTCCTTCTGCTACGGGTTACAATTCGCCGAACCACTCCACTGGTAAGTATTGCCAGATATTCTCATATCCAGCGCTTCCAGAAGATGTCTAGTTTGTTTGTGTTGTATCAGGTTCCAAAAAATCTTTATAGCAAAGGCAGGGTTGTTGAGCTGCACAGCAGGCTGATGGACGGTAGTTGACTATGCCCTCGGCTACTTCGAACCACATCTCTAGTCCTTCGTCGTTTAGCTTTCTGTCGCTGTTGTAAGCTATTTCCATTGCTGGCTTTACCGATCCGCCGATCGAAAGGTAAGATGAAGATCCATTTGGTGTCGATATTGTTGAATGTCGTTGACAATTCGCCGTGTATCTTTCCAACTGTATCAGGAACAGATGCTCGGCACCTTTGCAGTTGGTGCTGTGGTCTGTGTAAATCACGAAGCATTGAATATGTTTTACTATTTAAAAAAAAAAAAGACAGGTGCGCACCTCATCTTTTTGTGGCCGTCGAACCGTTGTCGAGAACCATTTTCACCGGGTTACTGTTTGATATTCTGGCAACGTGCTCGACCCCGCGCAGTCATCAGATATTCGTGGTGTGAAGGATGAATGGTTCTTCCAACAGCTGATGCAATTCGTGGTTCATTCGCCTCCTCCACGTACCGTCCACCATCTACACCCCAACACAGATAGCACGCAACACTCTCCTTTAGAAATCTCCAAATGTGCGTTGGTCCTCCAGTGCCTAGGTCTCGTACCCATAGAGGACTACCGGTCAAATTTTCGTTTTGTAATCAGTATGGTACGGCAGTGATCATCTATTCGATCGGAGCGTTATGTGGAGACGAATGTACGTACGATTTCTTGCCATGATGCGCCTTCAAATATCGCTGCTGGTCCTTTCGGCGATCGCCAGTGATTCCAAGTACAGGAATTCTTCAGCCACCATGATTACGTCATCATCAGAGGCGCATACATACCCTAAATGTCTAGTAAACCAAAATTTGGGTTAAATTTCGTATCTGAGAGCATACGAAAGAATCAGAAGTGATTCAACTCCAATAATCTGGGAAGGTTCCTTCGTCCAGGCAACGTTGGAGGCGCCTTCTGAACATGTCTGGAGTAGAAATACTAGAATAAGAGATCGGCGAAGACACCATCTTGTTTCCAATCGAACCGTCAAAAGCGGTTCCATTTCGACTTGTTTACTTTTTGCGCCCATAAAGCCCTCTGTACACCTCCCGTGAACATGAACATGAACAAGAGGTGAGAAAGAGCGATAATTTCACAGTGAACATCGTCGTGGACAATCGAGTCTAGTTGGAAGTGTTGAATTATTGCCCACGAATGCAGGCAGCAAGTAAGTGTGCAGTAGTAAACGAAGAAAATAAAAATGAAACATATTGTCGCATATATGTATATGAATTATTTGAGTGGGTAATCTAAGGAACGATGTTGATCAAGTTATTTAAATTTAATAGTAATTTTCGTTGAAATATTCGGGAATTTTGTTATAAAAAGTCAGTAGTTACATATACTTAATGATTTTTGAATGGCAAATTTTCAACTGTGCTATCAAATGTATACATTTTGCAACGTTCAAAATTGAATTAACAAGTTCCGGTGGTCAATTAACCTGAATCCAAATATTATCTTTCGACTGGTATGCATCAAAGGAGAGAACAACACATTTTGTTAAATTATCTATATAATTCTGTACAGGATCATTACAAAATGTATAAACAAATTTCTATGTACAAGAATGTTGGCCTATATTTTTAATGATTTTCTTCGAAATGTATAAATATTAATTTATCAAATATTCGTTGAATGAAATAAGGCCGTTACAAATATTTATTTGAAATTATGTCCTACTGGTCTTCGAAAGGTTAAGGGGGGATAATAAAAAATAAATATTAAAATGGAAAAAATCAATAAAACTCCTCGGATTTGTTAAAGAATGTTTTGAAAATCCTCAAAATTGCCCGAATTTTTTTTGTTGCCCCCTCAAAATATTATTTTTGGGCAAAAAAAACCGAGGGGGGGAGACATAATTGATTTTAAATATTTGTATCGGCCTAATATTAGATAAATAAATTGATAAAGCAATTGAAATATGAAGCAATTTGTAATGTTGCAAGAAGCAAATCTACTGAACAGAGAGATACGAAAATAAAAATAAATGAGATGGAAAGTAATCACTCACGAGCTCGTGAGGATGCGAACGCAGCGTTTTGTCGATGATGGTTTTATTTAACTCTAGCGAGTTTGAGTAGTTCTGGTAAACCTACCCACGAAGCATGTAATTCACATGATCACAAAAAAAAACGAATGTACGAAAAGAGAAGTAATTTCTTCAAATTCTAGTGACTCATTCTAGTGCTCAATATCTAGTGACTTCTATCCCATTTGAACGATTGATTTTGACATGTAGTAACAAGTTTAATTTGATGAGGAATTTTTTTTTTTTTTTACTTTTGCTAGGTATAATTTTTGGCTTTCTCTTTTGGCTTACATTTGTTAAATACTTTTCTTTATCACATTTTTTTTTTAAATTTATTATTCATTTGTTCGAATAGTGTTAATTAATGGTTGAATATTTGACCAGAGTTCGCCAATAAAAAATCCCAATTTTTGCTCAAGCTTTGGTGTATAAAATTCAATTGATCACATATCGTATCGTATATAATTGTTGTGCTTACTATTGAAAGTCTTAATATGCATTTAATAACTTTTGCTGTGATAAGATTTTGTTGATAGTCATTATCTAAGTTATGTAAATAAGTCACAATAAGTCACTTTCTTGAGTTTCTGATTTTCAAATAAACACCTTTATTGAATAAATTCATATAGGGGAACTGCTCCTTAAATTCATACCATGTACCCAAATCAATACCATTCGAAAACAAAGAATCGGAGCTCAAATTGTTTTATTATTCATTTTTGTGATTTTTTCAGCAGCAGGATTACAACAAAACACGACACAAATTGAGCCTAAATTGCCTGTTTCGCGAATGTTATTGATATAGGAGCATGTTATGATTAATGGAACAGATACCCTATACCTAATCACAAACATTTTGAATAATAATTTTTATTAATATTTGTACCTTGTGGACGGTCATAACGCAAAGAGCATACGAGCATGTGTGTACAAAAAAAAACAAGGGCGGACTGACAGGCAGGATGAAAACGTCAGAGAGGCAATCTACACATCTTGTTAGATTCTTCATTCTCCCTGTATCGCTGTGGTGTATATGGCGTATATGGTGTAAATATCAGAGAGGAGAGAAGCTTTCTCTGGTGAATTCAGGTAAAAAAATTCCACGGAGCTCGTTCACGTTCGAATGGCAAAAGCATTCTGAAAATCTGTTCACCGTGAACGACAGAGACGATGCGCAAGCATTCAGAAGCATATCAAATGATTCAGCAGTAGCCTAATAGGCAAAGTAGAAAAAGTATGCCCAAGCATTTATATCTAATATAGCTAAGACTTTGAATAAACAATAAACAATAAATAAATAAATAACTTGAAATTAATAGGTTGATAAATTTAAAAATGAACAATCGATTAAATTACAAAATTATTGATTTGAAAAACTAATAAATGGGTAAATTTTTATATTAATAAATTCAGAAATAAATAAATTAATAAATTATTGAATCATTAAAAAATAATAAATAATAAATATAATAGAATAATAAAAAATTAAATAGTAGAATTATAAATATATATATAAATATAAATAAATAAGTTTATAAACTTATACTAATAAATTATTTAATTAGCAAATTGATAAATAAACAAATTAATAAATTCATAAATCAATGAAATAATAAATTAATAAATGGATGAATAAAAAAAAAGATGAAATAATCAATTAATAATTAAAAAATTACTAAACTTCCGCTGCAAGCATAACTGTCCAATATTTACAAGATTTGCTATCTATATGGGAAAGTTATGCTTTTATGAGCAGTGAATTAATAAATTAAAAAAAACTAATAAATCAAAAATCTAATATATCAACAACAAAAAATAATAAATCAATAAATTAATTTTAAAAACCTAGTAAATCAGTGACTCAATAAATAAGCAAATGTGCAAATTATAATTAATGAACAATAATAATGGTGTTGTAAAAACACACGAAGAAAAATGATATTTTTCCTTCATTGCACACAAGGTTTCAAAAGAGGAAAAAAATAACATTTTTTACGGACAACTTACAGAAGAGATGAAGCGCTTATTCAAAAGGGAATTTTCCAAAGAATTTAAGAATCAAAGACGTGGAATACTTCTGTATGTAGTTATGAGGCTCGATTTGCCCCAATATCCCATACATCACGAGTTTACATATTTTTGTCATTTTGTCTTTAGGACATTGCTCTTAATTGTGTTTATCTCTTCACTGTGGATCGACAGAAGGGTACTACCTACATATATTTTGCTGGTAAAAGTTGAAAATTAAAGGGATTTTGTTGTTTAATAAGCGTCAATATGCATTTTATTTGAATTTTTCGGCCGCGTCGATTTAAGATCGTCGCAAAGCAAATTGTCGCCGAAATCGTCGCCAGCAAACATGGCCATAAGATCTGTTAGATAAACTGTGAACAAAATTGTTTGATTTTAATAATCAGATTATTTCCAGAAATTGAGTACTTTTTTTGCATGTTTTAATGATTTGGCTTTGCATTAACACACATTTAAATTAAAGATATTGGCGGGCGACGATTTTAAAGGTGCAAAAAAGTGATCGATGCGTTTTGTTACCAGCGAAACTGACAATACAATTAATTCAAATGATATTTGCCAATGATATAATGAAAATAACGAATAATCATATATTTCATTGAATGTATTGAATTATAGGGGACTTTGGGGTCATACAAGTCTCAAAGATCATTAAATTTTTTTTTTACAAAATAGAATAACTTTTTCACGGACGACTCACAGAGGAGAATAAGGGCTTATTCAAAAGGAAATTTTCAAAGAAATTTGGTGAGTGATTTTTTATAGACGCGGGATACTACTGTATGTAGTTATTGAGCTCGTTTTACTTCAATGTCCCATAAATCAAAATTTTTCATTTTTTCGTCCTTTTATCTATAAAATATTGTACTAAAATTGTATTTTCCTCTTCATCGTGGATCCTCAAAAAGTACTATATTTTATTGGTAAAAGTTGGAAATTAAAGTGATTTTGGGGTAAAATAATCATCAAAGCGCATTTTTGAGAATTTATTTTTAATATAAAATAAGCTTCTGAGCTTGTGTGACCTCAAAAACCCCCTGGAATCAATTTTTTCAATGAATATACGAACATTTGTTATTTTCATAGTATAATTGACAAATTATCATTGAATTAATATTAATCCATAATTTTTTAACTCACAGTTACTGAGCTTTATAATTTCATACAGGAATTTGGGCGAAAAGGCATAAGAAAAGAATATTTCCGATCTCATCCTATCTATTGTCACATCGACCCTCAAATAATATGATAACTCTTGTCTAGTTGTGCAATCGGGTATGGTTTGGAAATGTTCGGCATCGGCTCTATTCAAAAGTATTTAAAAATCGTGTTTCATGCAATAAATCACAAAACAAAACATTTGCGAAATGATTTAGTTCTTGTGTTATTGTTTCACAAACATTTATCAATATCTGTATAACATTTTTAGACAATTATATCAACAATTATTTGTAAATATGATTCATTTTTACAGAATACATGAAAGCTCGCATAAAATGCACTTTGATGCCTATTTGACCTCTAAATTCCATGAATTTCTAACTTTTACCATATTTAGTGCCCCTCTATGGATCCACAGTGAAGAGATGAACACAATTTTAGAGTAATTTCCTAAAGATAAAATGACAAAAAAATATGAAAACTCGTGATATATGGAAAATTGGGGCAAAACATGCACAATATCTACATACAGAAGTGTTCCACGTTCAATGAAACAGCACTCACTGAATTTTCTTGGAAAATTCCCTTTCGAATAAGCCCTTGATTTCTTCTATAAATTGCTCGTAAAGAAAGTTAAAAAAAAAGTTCGAAATCGGGTTTTCGCAGTGTGCATTGGCTCTACATTCCACTGAAACTTGGCTGTTCCCTTAACTTAGTGTTCTATTGGCATTTCTGTCAATCGCATAATAGAAATAGAAATAGAAACATCAAATAATAACTGTGGAAATGTTTATGGAACATTGAGTAAAGGAACTAGAAAAAGAAAAATAATGATTTTTTTATGAATGAAGTAAACTATCTATGAAAATATAAATTTTTCGATTGAATATACGAATGATTGAAGTATTAAAATAAAACATATTAAAAAAAAATAATATTAACAAATAATAAAAAAGAAACACAATTCATTTATGAGAAACTACTGAGTTAGTTTCCTTTCGACCAAACCGATACGAGGGCGACAGCGACACACAAAAGCAGGAACCCACCCGAAACCGATTCAACGAGAACAGTAAACACTCTCGGTCGATGTGAACTCCCAATCAAAATCAATCTCTTCTCCTTGTATTTTTGAATTCACCACAGCTTCACGTTCATGTTCACCGTCGCGTTTACACTTGCGGTGAGTTCACCGCAGATACGATTTCACGATGATTTCACAGGCATGACCGTGGAATGCTCATAAATCTGATATTATTGATATTTTTAATGTTTGTATGCATCTCACTACTAAATGTAGCATCTGCCTTTCATTTGAACATGATTCCCTCACGATTTGAGTATGTATCAAGAAGTTATTATCGAAAAACAGTTTGTTCACGTTCACGTTCACGGGAGGTGTAAAATGCGCTTAAGAAGCAAGCAAAAAGTTCAAGTGCTGCCAGTATAATTTTCACGATTTCATGCATTTTCATACGTTGCCATTTCGACAGTTTTTCACTCCGCCGGTCTCTGGTTATAGGGTTGCTAGTCTGGAGCATCAAGAATCGCGTGCTAAAGGACCAGGTTAGGAATACAACCCGGACCTGGTTCCTTATTTAGATTCATTTATTTACCACGTCCACTGACTCTTACGGGCCCTCCTTAGCCGTGCGGTAAGACGCGCGTCTACAAACCAAGACCATGCTGAGGGTGGCTGGGTTCGATTAGGCAATTTTCGTATTGGAAATTGTCTCGACTTCCCTGGGCATAAAAGTATCATCGTGCCAGCCTCATGATATACATGGTAACCTGGTTTAGAAACCTGGCTTAGAAACCTCGCAGTTAATAACTGTGGAAGTGCTTAGTGAACACTAAGCTGCGAGGCGTCTCTGTCCCAGTGTGGGGATGTAATGCCAATAAGAAGAAGAAGACTGACTCTTACGGTGTAGCGGACACACGCGGCTCTCGCATAACTTCGGTGGGTGCCCGTTCCATGGGCAGGCCGTGAGGCTGCGCAGATGAGGCGATAGAAATGGGATTAAGGAAATGCGAGTCCCCCCAGCTGACCTTGATGAAAACGATGGTTGATGATGTGAGGGACTTAGAACCCGGTTTACTGGACATTTAGGGTATAATCGAAATAAACGAGTTGATCTTTTAATTGAAATAATGGTGATTAGAGTCAATATGTAGAGTAGGGTGAGACGATGAAATTTAATTCGACAGTTATAGTATAGCTACACAAGGGATGGAAATGTATAGGAAGGCGCCATGGAGAGCGAACAAATATTTCGTTTTACGACGCTACTTCAAGACATAAAGGCGAAAACAGTGTTCCAATTAAACGCGGTTTGAATTTGCATTAAATGTTTTTTTTCTTCCTTTATTCATGTGAGTTTTTTAAGTTCTTCACTCAGATCCAACTGCGGGACCTTCCATTGACAAATTTTGATTGGAATAAACTTAATATCAATACTTTAAAATTTGAGTAGAACTGGTTAATGAATAAAATGTCTATGCAACGGATACGTTACGTATTGACGTAACATAACAAACAATAAAGTTAAAATAACTCCTACTACAGAACGCCAAAAAAACGAAATCAGAAAGCTGATGATATTCAGAGGTCTGAAATTGTTGAAATCAGCATTTTCGTTCTTGCTGCAGTAAAAGTACAGGGAATTTGTGGCTGTGCAGATGAGGCGACAGAAATGGGATTGAGGAAATGCGAGGCCCCCCAGCTGACCTCGACGAAATCGGCGGTTGATGATGTGAGGGACTTAGAACTCGGGTTGAGACTCCCGGGTTGCCCGATCACTTGGGGGTGGTAGCCTTGGAGTTAACCAAGGAATGCCCGAAAGCTTTGTGCTGTGTAGCCGTTTATGTTAAGTTAGTTCATTACCCTGATATTTGGGACATAGACAGGCATAATGTTCTATGGTGCTGAGAACATCACAGACGTCGCAATTTATATGGAACGGGCTCCCACCGGAGTTATGTGAGAGTCGCGTGTGTCCGCTACATCTTACGAGTCAGTGGACGTGGTAAATAAATTAAGCTACATAAGGAACCGGGTTGTATTCCTAACCTGGCCCTAAGCACGCGATTCTTGGCGCTCCAGATATACTCAGATGCTGACTTAAACGTTGGCTGGACGAAGGAAACTTCCCAGACTATTGGAAACGGCAGAAGTTGATTCTATTGCCTAAGCCTAGGAAATCCCTATTTTTTGCTGTAAATGATTTAATTGATTACAAATCTTATTGTATATCTCTAAACCCAATAACTGAGGATATCCTACATCAAATGTACGTATGAATTTATACGAAAAGATCTCCGTTTTCCTTGAATGAACAAAATACCACAAGTCAGTTAAAAAGCCGCTTGGTGCAGTTTGGCAGAACCCCAACGATATCCAAAGCGGACCCGAAAACTAACGGGATATAAGGCTCTCCAAAAAGTTGTTTGAAATTTTCATTATTCCGTAAAACTTTCCAATTAAAATTGAGTGCTTCTGTAAGACTTTTGAAGGCTTGCGAGCCTCTTGAAAGGTGGCTTCCAAACATCTTGAAAGGTGGCTTCCGAACCTCTTGAAAGGTGGCTTCCGAGCCTCTTGAAAGGATGCTTCTAAGCGTTTTGAAATGAGGCTTCCGAGCCGCTTGAAAAGAGGTTTACGAGCCCTTTGAAATGATGTTTCCGAGCCTCTTGGAAGGAGGCTTCCGACCCTCCTGAAAGCATGTTTCCGAGCCTCTTTAAAGAAGGCTACCAAGCCTCTTGAAATGTGGCTTCCGAGCCTATTGAAAGGAGCCTTCCAGGCCTGTTGAAAGGAGGCTTCCAAGCCTCTTGAAAGGATGCTTCCAGCCTCTCGAAAGAATGCTTCCGAGCCTCTTGAAAGGAGGCTTCCGAGCCTCTTGAAAGGAGGCTTCCGAGCCTCTTGAAAGGAGGCTTCCGACCCTCTTGAAAGGAGGCTTCCGAGCCTCTTGAAAGGAGGCTTCCGAGCCTCTTGAAAGGAGGCTTCCAGGCCTCTTGAAGGAGGCTTCGAGCCTCTTGAAAGGAGGCGTCCGAGTCTCTTGAAAGGAGGCTGGAGGCCTCTTGAAAGGAGGCTTCCAGGCCTCTTGAAAGGAGGCCTGAGCCTCTTGAAGGGAGGCTCTGAGCCTCTTGAAAGGAGGCTTCCGGGCCTCTTGAAAGAGGCTTCCGGGCCCCCTTGAGAGGCGGCTGCCGGGCCTCTGGAAAGGAGGCTTCCGGGCCTCTTGAAAGGAGGTTTCCGGGCCTCTTGAAAGGAGGCTTCCGGGCCTCTTGAAAGGAGGCTTCCAGGCCTCTTAAAAGGAGGCTTCCGAGCCTCTTGAAAAGAGGCTTCCGAGCCTCTTGAAAGGAGGCTTCTGAGCCTCTTGAAAGGAGGCTTGAGGCCTCTTGAAAGGAGGCTTCTGAGCCTCTTGAAAGGAGGCTTCTGAGCCTCTTGAAAGGAGGCTTTCGAGCCTCTTGAAAGGTGGCTTTCGAGCCTCTTGAAAGGAGGCTTCTGAGCCTCTTGAAAGGAGGCTTCTGAGCCTCTTGAAAGGAGGCTTCCGAGCCTCTTGAAAGGAGGCTTCCGAGCCTCTTGAAGGGAATCTTCCGACCCTCTTGAAAGGAGGCTTTCGAGTCTCTTGAAAGGAGGCTTCCGAGACTCTTGAAAGGAGGCTTCCGAGCCTCTTGAAAGGAGGCTTCCGAGCCTCTTGAAGGGAATCTTCCGAGCCTCTTGAAAGGAGGTTTCCGAGCCTCTTGAAAGGAGGCTTCCGAGCCTCTTGAAAGGAGGCTTCCGAGCCTCTTGAAAGGAGACTTCCAAGCCCTTTGTAAGGAGACTTCCGAGCTCCTTGAAAGGAGGCTTCCAAACCCCTTGAAAGGAGGCTTCCAAGCCTCTTGAAAGGAGGTTTCCAAGCATCTTGATGGGAGGTTTCCAAGCATCTTGATGGGAGGCTTCCGAGCCTCTTGAAAGGAGACTTCCTAGACTTCTGAAAGGAAGCCTTCAAGCATCTTGAAAGAAAGCTTCCGAGCCTCTTGAAAGTAGGTTTCCAAGCCCCTTGAAAGGATTCTACCGAGTCTGTTGAAAGTAGACTCCCGAGTATTTTGAAAGGTGAATTCGGATCATCTTGAAAAGCGGCTTCTTGAAACGAGGCTTCGAAGCCTTTTGAAAGGAGTCTTCGGTGCCTCTTGAAAGGATACTTTGGAGAAGGCTTCCAAGCCTCTTACAATGGAGCTACTATGCTTTTAAGAAAAAGGGCCTTCATGTATATCAAATTAAGGCTTACTTTCTTACTTTCTTATTCAACATTTTGACACAATAAGGTAGAATACATAGAAGATTTTTGAAATTTGTTTTTTCGACATTTTATCCTTTTGATCTTTTGTCCCACATACTAAAATCTTCGATTTACTGATCACCTTGCATTTACAATACAAAGTTTTAGAATAAAAAAATATGCAATTACCAAAACTGTGTCAATAATTTTTAATGGAACTGTTATACAACCGCCATTACGCATACCAAGGTACTCATTGGAACCAGCGAAAGTACTCCCAGGGGTACATGTACCCCAGGCTGAGGACCGTTGCACTAGATGTAAAGAATGCATTCAATAACGCTAGCTTGGCAGCTATAGCTGATTGCTTGCATCGCTTGAAAATCCCGGATTATCTGTGCATTAGAGTAGAGTGGGGTAAGAGTACGCACTTAGTTTTCAATCGATCATGTGGCCCTTATGAAGCAAGCTTCTGCATATCAAATCAGTGTCGATGATTCATATACTCTTCCTTTATGTTACCCAGTGGAAAAAATATTGAAATTATTGAGATTCGTTTTAGTAGAACCCTTATTGCAAGACAAGTGAAAAACGCACTCTTACCCCACCGGTGGGGTAAAAGTGCGCATCGGGTGGGGTAAGAGTACGCATTTATCCAATCATGTGCTTTAAGTATATATTAACACAAATAAGAGTTAATAACATTTAATTGATGTTTAATGAACATATATTAGGGAATGTTTAAAGATTACGTAACTCTTAAGGGGGGGGGGTCCTAAAAATGTGCACTTTCATACGAAAAACCATTGTTCTTTATATATACAAAAAACTACAGAGGTAAAAATATATATCAGGTTTCGCGTGGCGTATACAAAGGCATTTTCCTTAAAGAAAATCCACCAATCACGTAACGTAAAATTTGGCTATTTCATCACCCCTCCCCCTATCTTACACTATTTGTATGAATCCTCTAAAAAATATATGGATCGTCACACCGAGCGTCACACATCTCGCAACCCCTCCCAGCTAAACGTTGCGTAATTTATGAATGTTTCTTTTGATGAAATGAAATTATCATTTAGATGAAATTGTGTTTTCGTACTATGTTTAGTCCTAACAAGTCCTAATGCAATTTCATTATTTCGCTTCAGTGCTTTGATCGCTAAGTCCTTTCTAACACCGAATTACTTCAACTTATCCTAAAAACTTGTGATAATTTCGAATTCTGTCCCTTTTTTCTTAGTTGTGGATCTTTACGCTTTGGAAGAAGTCTTATTTCGGCCGGAGATACGGGTTTGACATCATAACTTGAAAATTCATATGCGTACTCTTGCCCCACCGGTTCCTGCGTACTTTTACCCCACAGTCCCAAAAATTATTCAAGTAATGGTTTTGACTTCTTGGAAAACCAACCGGATTGGTGTTCTGTACCATAAAGTACTCTATACAATAGGTTATCGAAATGGTATAATGTTCACCTGATTGGACGTATATATGGTAATGAAAAACTAGTTGCGGAAACCCAATTATTTTTAGCAAAATGACCAAAAAGTTATCTAACTCCATATCTCCCTTGTTGTTTATTTAAATCGTTTACAATTACACATGATAATAGTTGGCCAGAATACCTGTCAAACTGATGCAGTGCTGCTAGTTTATCTTTTTTTATTACTTCAAAAAATCAAAAACGTACTCTTACCCCACGCGCACTCTACTCTATTCTGAAAGCGTCAGCGTGTGTTTCTCAGGGATCGATCCTCGGACAAATTCTGTAGAATATCATGTATAATGAAGTGTTACGCTTAAATCTCCATGCCGGTGTGAAAAAAGAAGGCTTTACGGATGATGTAATGTTAGACGTTACAGGCGACACTCTCGACGTTGTTGAACTAAAAGCTTCATACGCGATTAGCAGAGTCGAAGAATGACTCAACTCAAGGAGGTTGGCTTCAGCACATCTGATGTTGTTGTGGTGCTTAACCACCATGGGTTGCAGCAAGCGAAGGACCTGAACAGTTAACTCCGTGAGCTCATCTCGACGTGATGGTCGACGATAAGCTCAATTTTACAAGTCACGTCGATTATGCTGCTAAAGGGTTTCATTGGCGATAAAATCTTTATCGCGAATGATGTTCACGTATCTGCGGTGCAATGGCAGGTGCTTAAGCTTATAGCGGGTGTAGTATTGTCTATTACCGATACAGTGTACCAGCATGGTCCAAGGCCGTAGAGGCCGGGTACAATGTCATCATAATGCCGATAGACATACTCGTGGTGTAAGATGTGAAGCGTTTCAACGACAGGGACTCGATGCAAGTGCGAAGTTTCAAGAGAGTAGCCTCGTTGCTCAAATGGCAAAGAGCATATGGGATACCGCAGTCAAAGGTCGATGAACCCACAGACGGATTCCGAATATGTCGAGTTGATCAAAGAAAGATCAACTTTCACCTTACACAGGTGTTGTCTGAACATGGCTGTTTTTAAAAGTTCTTGCATAGGTTCGGGTTCGTAGAATTCTGCAGGGTTCCTAAAATGCATGGTCGTCGAGCCCTTGCTACACATTGAATTACATTGCTTGCTAGCCCCACTTGCATTTAGTGGAATTGGTCACATTTCAAAGGCTAATGTTCGAAATACGAACAAAAAACAAGTTGGTCCTTTTTTACGTGTGCACGTTGTGTTGAAAACACGGATTAAACGCATACTGGATAGGCGCGTATTCATAAGCGCGAAAATATTTTAAGTTATTTGATCGGTTTGAGTTCCTGGGCAAAAGATTTAATGGATTTAAGAGCACGAACAGAAAATCGCTTTAATAAATTTTACTATGGAACCCTTTTGCCTTCATCTATATCAGGAAATTTTTAAAGGATTTTCACTCATATAAACCAGCGATTATCTACTTTACAAATATACGACTTACTAACTATTCATAAATTGTTCAACCTTATTTCAGTTCAGCCGAATAGAGGTCTTGATTTACTTAAAACGTCCACTCGAGAAGGATGGACAAATGTATGATTCACGAGCACAAGAGGCGTTTTGCCAATCATCAAATTAGCTGGCAATTACATGTACGCGTACGGCCAGAGCCGTAGCGTGAACTCTCAGCGCCCTTGGCGAAATCTTTTTGGGCGCCCCTTACTAAGGAAAAATGTGCAATATTTAACAATCCAATAACATTTTGATTCACACCTTAATGTTTTATGAATTTTTATTATGGCGGTATGTCCCTGGAAAGTTTTTAAATGTTGTGAGCTTTTACACTAATTTGCAAAATATGGTGAGATATGTTAGGACTTGGTAGAGTCGTGGGCATTTCTGGATCCTCGTATGGAATCTGTTGGACACCAAGGCTGAAAGACCATTAAAATTGCTAAACTTGCAGCTCATAGTGCCCTAACGGCTGTTTCTTGCTTTTAGTGGAAGAAACTGACGTACTTGCCAGTACATAGCAGAGAAAAGAGATTTGAAAATGGCAGCCCAAAAAATGTCCAATTAAACAGATGAACTTGAAAAATTGAAAAATGCTCCTTAAGAGCCAGTTCACGAGAAGCGCGACCCCCTTTCCAAGGGAGGTTGCAACGATGTTCTCCGATTTGGATGAAATTTTCAGGGTTTGTTCATATATGTAAGAGAAGACATTTTGCAAATTTTCATTTTTTTTCATTGAGGGGAAGTGGGGTAAAACGGCCCTTCGAAAATTATTGTTCAAAAATCGCCAAAACCAAAAAAATGCAATAACTTTGGCTATAACTGACCGATTTTGTTTAAATTTTGCACGCTTTTTCTACTCAATGAGTACTTTATACCAAGAGGTTAATATGGTTATAAAGTTGTTTACTTTAGGAGAAAATGGACTTTTTCGATAAAAAATGGTCGTTTTCCAAAGGGAATATTTTTTACCAACAGATCTAGGATAAAAAACTAAACCCGCAAGGCAATTAAGGAACTAAAGAGCTTTCATCTCATATATAATTCAGAAGCGCCAACTCAAGAATTTCTAAGAAAATCGCAATTTTCTGCAACACTGTTTATTCAAAAGAAAGTTCGCACAAATTTCGCCCCTACTTATGTTGATGTTTAATAAATTTAATAAACTCTAGGGGCTATACAATTGTGCATGAGAATCTAATTCATGATAACCAATTTTAAGGTACCTTTTGAACTATTTTATAATAATTCTTTTGTCAATATACTGCGCAATTATCATTAATTACGTAGCAAATCTTTGCTTTTTTAAGGAGCATTTTTAATTGTTTACGGTACATTTTTTTCGTTTTTACGGTACGCTTTTCGAATGTTTACGGAGCATTTTATATATTTCAAGGTAATTTGTTAGCTAATTTAAGGAAAAATGATCACTTTTTTAAGGAGCACTTTTCAATTTTTCAAGGGTAATCATGAATCTTTCATGATGCATTTACCATTTTGCCTTTGAAAATCGTGACAAATCATATACTAATGTCAAATGGTTGGAACAAGGATATCCAACCCTGAAGTGGATCGATCTATGATCGAAATCGCTATCGGAGTTCGGATCAAGAAAGATACAACATAAGAATGGATCTGTCAGTGGGCTGGAAGTGGATAACATCCAACTTTGAAGTGGTCGGAATCGACATCGGAAGCAGGACGGCCATGTGGTGAAATTAGGCTATGACTGCCAAGGGGCAACTAACTCTAAACTTTCGACAGTATCTAAAAATACATCAACTAACTTGACAAATGCCATAACAACCGAACTATAGCAACCGTTTCATTGTTTGACGAAAATCGTGGATACTAGAAATATCACGAAATACTATTGTGAGACAATGAGTGATATTATCGCAAAGCTTAGAGTTACTTGCCCCTTGGGGCAACTAACTCTAAACTTTCGACAGTATCCCAAAATACTAACAAATACTAGCGACAAACTACGTCGTATCTACGGTAAATTGATCAAAGAGCCCTGGTTGGGAAAGCATGAAACACAACGCCACCAAGTCAATACAGTCCGCACAGTTTTAGGCAACATATGATTTCAGTCTCCTTTAAATTCTTAAAAAAAAAACACTGAACAACTATTTCTATTACTGTTACTCGTTGAGCAACCTTTGGGGCCCAAGTTTTGGGTTGATGGTATTAGAAACATAAAATGTGGTTTGAAAGTTTTCTAGAATCTGTGGAAGGTAGAAATCAGGTGTTTTCTATACGGGGGAGTACTGTTTTTCATCAACTACATAACTTGACAAATGCCATAACAATCGAACTAGCAACCGTTTCATTGTTTGACGAAAATCGTGGAGAAATATCAGGAAATACTAATGAAATGAGCAAATTTGTCTTAAATCTACACCATATTTACCCTTACCCCAACCCGATATAAGTCATTAGCGCAAAAGGTCTTTTACAATTTTGGTCAACACTTGTGGCAGTAATTGTGCCCGAAAATGGTAACAATCCGATATACAATTTTCAAATAACTTTTTGAATATAAGTTTTCTAAACTTTTTCTTAGCCCCTTGTAGACGGTTCCGAAAGGCTCAGAGAAACCGAAAGGGAAGTCAAAGTTAGGACCAAATCATTCGACTTGTTTATTTGAGATAGAAGAAAGATTAGATTTCTTGAAATATCTCCGCCATAGACCTTTGGACTTTATGGTCGGTTTGTTATTATTTGGCCATGTAACGAATAAAATTCTTCTGTCTCCCATACCGTAATTCTTGATTCCGGCGCCCCCTGAGGGCTGGGGCCAACACGGCCAACCCCACGCTACGGCGCTGTGAACGGATAACAAAATTATGCAAATATTAATGTACAAACAAAAGATTTTTGCTCTCGTATGAATATCGATCTCCAAACCGTCGACAAATCAGTTTACAGCTGGTGATCTTTGTGGTAGCTTGTATTGTCTGAAGAATGGATCTTTCGGTCTTATGTGTAGTGATGTTAGTTATTTTACAACAATTTTGGCGTTCATCTGGTAAGTATAATACAGAAACTTGTTTGTTTTTTGAAATTATGTTGAAAGTTGGTTTACACCTAGGGTTTCCGTTATATGAAACGAATTCAGTCTTACCAGTTCTACATAGTCGGAGGAACATGATGAATTTAATCCGGCAAAAGCGCCAATTTGGGCAAGTTAAATGTGTTATTAGTTATTACCATCGTTTATAATGATCATAGATTATATGCACCTTAGCATCGATTTTTCTAGTGCTTTGGCTAACGCAGGCACAAAAACAGGATCCGGCGGAGCGGAAGCACTTGCGGAGGCACAGGCAGCTAATTCTGATTCTGGGTATGTATTCTTGAATCGCTAATATACGAAAATAAGACGTACGTTTATTTTTGGATATTCGCAGTTATGGATTCTCTGGAGCCAACGCCAATGCCAACTCGTTCAACCAAAACTACGGGTAGGTAATTGTATTTTTTATAGTTTAAGCGAAAACCAATCAAAATGCTAATGAGATGTATTCTATTTTGGACAGGGGATTGGATTTCTCCAGTGCCAACGCGAATGCTAATGCGTTCAGCCAAGGATTTGGCCCTAATGGATTCGGCAGCAGCGCAGCGAATGCACAAGCTCAGTCATTCGAAAGTAGCGGACCGCTCGGATCGTTCGGAGCGTCTGCAGCCAATGCGGCATCGCAGGGGATCGCCTTTGGGCCTGGTGGCCTGTCCGGATCGGCATCTTTTGCTGGCAGTCAAACCTATGATCTGCCGGGGGGCAAAGACATATCGATATCGTACTCGCAAGGAATTTCAATTGGGGAGGATGGTCTGCCGACGTACTCCGGGGGACATGCAGTAAGTGTAAGCTAATTGATGTTGTCTGGTTCGTGTTTCAAATTCGAATAAAAAATTCACAACGCTTATATAGTGAAGAATAGAAAATTAATAAAACATTCTACATTTTTATTTTATTCGAGGGGTAAGCTCAGGTTGATTTATGTAATCGCCTTTGCATCAATTCAGTGTGAATATTTTTTCTTGGTGGTTTATTGTGCTAAATAACAAACAGAATTTAATACTCCTTCAGTTATATCTTTTTTTACGTGATTAGCAAAAAATACCTAAATTAACCCTCTAGTGCCCAAGACCGGTTAGACGGGGTATTTTGATATTTTTTTTGTAATTTTTAATTGATCATTCATGTTTAAATGTGGTTTAAAGTCAATTTTAGACGAAAAATAAAAAAATACCTCTGAAAATTAAAAATAAGCCCGCATTGGATAGGGATTTTCGAACTCTAAATATGTTGAAAAATCAAAAAAGGTCAATAGATTCAAGAAACCATTTGATTGGATAAAAAACTTGAAAAACAAAATTCTAAAAAATCAAAGTGTGAAATTGATAAAACCGCGAATTAAAAATTTTTAATGCCCAAACCGTGTTTAGATCGATTTTAGAAAGCAAAATAGTGATTTTGAGCGGAAACAAAAATTTGGGTTGTAGAGGGTTAATTACTTTTTACTCGAATGGGGGGTTTTGTGGGCTTCATGGCCGTGCGGTCCACTACGTCATTCGTCTAGACGCATGGGCTAATTCATTTGAACTTTGAGAAACATAGAAAACATGGTCAGCCATTTTTGGCCATGTCATTTACTATGGATTTAACAGATTCACTGTAAAATGAGAGTTTTCAAACGGGTCAATAGACTGACGACTCGACGATAGTTCGGGAAACTGGAGAAATTGTAGGAATATAATTTTTACTACTGTTGATTAATTTGTACTGTTAATATCTTGTGCTTAAGACCATATAGGCATAAGTGTTTATAGATTTCTGCTTATCATTTTTTCTTTCTTTCTCAACTGGATTAAAACCGTGATTGTTGTTTCTGGTACAAGATGCAACAATCCTTTATCACCCCAAACTATGAAATCTACGACAAGCTGCCGAAATTCCCTGAACTGATAAGAAAATGATAATCGACGAGGAGAAATCGATCAATGCAGTTATTACAGATGTAGAGTTGGTGCTGAGGCAAATTGTAATCGTTGCCAGATTTAGAACACGGGTCCGAAACCTTACTATAATCCAATGTTATGCGCTATCCGATGCTGCCGATCTGCAATCCAAAGAGAACTTTTATAGCCAACTCAATGTCGTCGTAGATAGAATTCCAAAGGGGGATTTTTTTTAGCTTTATTTGTCCCGTTGGGCTTTCCCGTTAGATCTTTGCTACCTATTCTATTCTATTATTAGATGCCGATTGTATTTCACTTCTCGCGCTTAGTTTCATAGGGGCGTAACTGTATTGAACGATTTCTATTCGTCGATGTTTTCTTTTTATCATTGTTCCAAATTGCGCTAGTTTGTCGATGATTTAATGGTTTGGTGTGCTAAAGGATGATTGTATCTTGCACCAGAATCAATAATCACGGTTGTAGCTTTTAAAAAATTGAGTTATTAACAAAATATAAAATCGATTAAGAGAAATCGATCAATACTGTTACGCCCCTATGAAACTAAGCGCGAGACTTATACTTTATCGATTAAGCAGTGGCCAACACATGTTGTTTGGCGTTGGTCAGTTTCCATTGTCCGAGTCGTTGGAGATACACCTCCGAGAAATGCAGTGTCAGTCGCTGTCCGACAGTCGTGATAAGCAGGTGTTCCCCAATACACTGTCGACCATGTGATTATCTTTCAGCGGCATGACGAAGATTGTTTTGGAGTGGTTGGGAATCAAACCCATGATCATCCGCTTGTGAAAGCGAACGTGTGGTCAACTACGCCACGAGACCCCCATTCCAAAGGGTGATATGAAGATCGGTATGGGCGACTTCCTTAGCCTAGCGGCAAGATGCGCGGGGGTGGCTGGGTTCGATTTCCGGTGCCGGTCTAGGCAATTTTCGGTTTGGAAATTGGCTTGACTTCTCTGGGCGTAAAAGTATCATCGTGTTAGCCTAATGATATATAAATACAAAAATTGTAACTTGACTTAGAAACCTCGCGATTAATAACTGTGGAAGTGATGAATGAACACTAAGCAGCGAGGCGGTAATGTCCCAGTGGGGGATGTAATGCCAATAACAAGAAAAAGAAGAAGATGGGGGATTTCAATGCGAATCGGATCCGACAACTCGTACCTTGAGCGCATTATGGGACGCCATGGTCTCGGAGATATAAGTAAAAACGGAGAGCTGTTCGCAGAATTTTGTGGTAATAACGACATGGTGATCGCGGGATCGCTCTTCCCTCATCGACCGGTTCACAAGGTCACGTGGGTCTCCCGTGACGGCTTTTCAGAAAATCAAATCGACCACATCTATATCAGCCGAAAATTGAAACGGAGCCTTCTTGATGTACGGAATAAACGTAGTGCCGATATCGCGTCTGATCATCGCCTGCGCATTGCGAGGATTCGTCGCCAGGATGAGAGAGTTGGACGACGGTTCAACACACGCCGACTGGAAGATGTCTTAGGTAAATAAAGTAGGCAAATAAGATTAGATTAGGTACCTAGCGTAGTATAAATATTGTAAGCTGCAATTGTTTTCTTCAAGTCAAGTCAAGTACGAGACACTGAAGACGGCCTACCAGTTGAGGTCAAAATACGTATCTGCAAAGATAACAAAACGTAGCTGAATTAAATGGAAAGTACTAAACTCGTCTTAGACGGCCATACTGTAACGCTTCGCATTATTCTGGAGCAGGTCAACGAATTCCAAGAGTTCCTTTACTTGGTATTCATTGACTACGAAAAAGCTTCGACCGTCTCAATCTCGAGAATATATGGGGCGCCCTGAGACGCAAGGGGGTTTCTGAGAAAATCACTGAGAAGGCACAGTACGAGGCTTTTCGTGTAGAGTGCAGCACAATGGGGTCTTGTCCAACCCTATCCAGGTCGTAGCTGGTGTCAGGCAAGGGTGTATTCTACCACCGTTACTGTTCCTCATCGTAATCGGTGCTCTGATATGCAGTAAGCTCAACGACCTTGCCGAGCGCTCCTCTTCGACAGGTTTTGTCATCAACGTCTATAAAACCAAATCGGTGAACACGGCGACCCCTTTCAGTTTCACAGTAGCCGGGTAATCAGTGTAGAATGTTGAAAGCTTCCAATATCTTGGTAGTAAAATGGCATTGACATAGGCACACTTATCAATAAAGCAAGAGTTACAGGCAGATACGCGAACGCACCAAAATACGAATGTTCAACTCGAACGTGAAATCTATGCTGTTATATGCTAGTGAAACATGGTGTGTATCAGTGGAGAACAACCAACGGCTGCAGGTGATCATCAACCGAAATCTAACCTGGCATCAGGTTAAAGCGAGCTGAGCAGATGGAGATCGTTCAAGTCGGCCCTTTGCACCACCGGAGGTGTACACGACCCATAAGTAAGTAAGTAAGTATCTTGCGTCTAAGGGCGCTCCACAGATTTTCGTGATTCAGGCGATTGAAATATTTGTCGTAGTCAATGAATATATATACACAGACAAACAGACGTAACACAAGAAAAATTACCATCGACCATGACTTCAACGATCAACTTGAATTTGATTGATTGCGCGTTTCACAACTAGAGGCGCTAGCGTCGTAATCCTTCGAGTTTGACATTTCACCCCGGCGCCTTCTGGTGACGATGTCATACGAAACATTGTTTCGTGTAACATGCTCGCAAGGTGGTGGTAGAGGAGTTGAGCGATGGATTTTCAGAAAAACGTTCAAGCTGTTACGTCTGTTTGTCTGTGATATATAGTTTAGTATAGTATATAGTAATTAGGTTCAGGTTTCCCTTAATACAAGTTGCTATACATAAGCAATGGACACACTTGTACATTTTATTTAATTAAACGAATTAGGTGAAAATTGCATAAAAAGTTCCGTCTCAAGACGAATTATTGCACAGAAGTACCATGCGTCTCCATATGCTGTTATGCTTGTATGCTGCTGAACAGTTCTCAACATCGCTACCTACCATTTCCCCAGGGAGGCCCATTTTTGCCTGAAAAACACTTATGGGCAGGGTTTGCAGAAATCGCTCTCAATAGATAACGAACAACGATAAAAGAGAGCCAAAAACTGTTCCGAATCATAACAAGCCATGATTACAAATTTATCAAACTTGTATACGAGTGGGAAAAAGCAAAATCGCATAGGCAGCCCCTACAGAAAAATGGTGATTCTCGCTTTGTTTTCACTCATTTCGTGTTGGTTATTGCACATCTGTGTAGAACAAGTTGAAATGCATCATCAGAGCCAGGGCTCCCCGCATTTGGAGCTTTCTAAAAGAAATTCACCATGAGGTATAGCCTCCCGAATAAGTTTTCTATCATGACAGGTTGTGAAAAAAGTCTCTCGCGGTATGCTACATATCGTATATATATACAGAGATGATAAGTCCTTGCTTATGGGGGCATACAGATATCGTAATAACTTAGATTATCGTATTAACTTAGTATTTTAACGTCTATGAATATATAATCATGCAAACGCCATTAAAGCGACAAACCTTCAAATTTTGTGATCAAATAATCTCGGAATTTTCCCAATCAATCAACTAACGCCGCACGCCGCAATCAACTTTGCCAATCTAGCCGGAATAAAGTTGATTTTAAAAAAATGGCGTTTTCGTAGTGTAAAAATATTTAAAAAATGAGACCTGCTATCTGTATAAATTTTCTTGTTTACAATTATATTTTGACAGCTACGCTCTTCGAAACTTTGCGATTTTTAACTAACTTTTTAATTTTTGCGGCTTGCTTTTTCATTGCATGCAATTAATTATTTCGGTGTTCATTCTGTTAACCTTAATTCACATTATTACCACGGACGGTGATAATGGTGGTAATATAGTAGTCTATACTTATTTAATTCATAGAAAAAATCGATTGTTGTGAGATATATGGAGCAATCAATAGTTGTTACTTTTGAGTAAAACAAAGATGAAAAACTCACAATTTCGTTGGTATGGCATTTCGTTATTCGGCGAAATTCGGTAATAATTCAGTACATAGCCGCTAGATATACATTCATATTTTGTAATCCGCAATTAAATCTTGCGCAAATTTGCGCCATTTTGAAATCGGGGTCTCGAAAGTTGTGATACAATTTGAGATTTTTCTGTGAAATTCAAGTTATTTCCAGATGCGATAAACTTACCATCCCACTTTCTAAGCGTATAGTTGTCGACTAACTATATGATAGTATATAACAAAACATTTCTCATATTTACGAGATTTTTATCACCCGTATTACGCTTGGGGAACATGGGATAAAACGACTCATAATTTATAACGACTGGAAGGAATGTATCTGTGACTGTCGGTTATTCACAACTTTAATGTTAAATTCACTTTATAAATCCAATACAATACAAGTCTTTCTGTTACTATTTGGAAAGTTGCTAAAGGGTATCCAGGAAAGTTGTGATTTTTGAATGACTCCAAAACAATAATATAAAATAAAAGGATAAAAACAAAATTATCATACAATGTACTGAGACGCTAAGCAAAACATGATTGAATTGATAATAAAGTACACTCAAGTCCTTCTTCCTTCTTCCATCTTCCTCCTTTTTTCTATTTTCTTCTTCCATTCTAGTTCTTCTTCACTTCGCACTACTCACTTATCACTCCACAGTTCTCATTCGTCCTAATGACCGTTCGGCCTTATGACCATTCGACCTAATGACCTCCGGCCTAACGGCTTTCGACCTAATGCCCCAGCATCCTTACACACATATTATCTCGCATACTCACTCACTCACTTTGTCGCCTTTTAATCAATTCGTCCGTTTTTTTTATTCTTACTCAAATAATCATTAATTTGTTTTCTCGCTTACTCACTTCCCACTCAATCACTCACCTTCTCACTAATTCATTTGCTCACTCACCCAATCAGTCACTCACGGCTTCACACGCTTATTTCCTCACTAACTTATTAATTCCCAAGCAGCACGCGCAACATCTTTCAAATAGGTGTTTGTTCCTAATAAATTGCATTGAAGACACTGGCAATACATCGAGTCACATTAAAGCCACTTCCCTGTTTCAGAAAATCACAATGTCTCATTTCCGTTTAAGTGGCGTCGCAATATTCTACCCATCTGACTTCTTGGGTGGTTTAAAATTCGATGTGAATTCGATATCAATTCGATATCAGAAACAAAACAGATAAGTTGCAGAATTAATAACACTTCGGTTCATTGCTGTTACGACAATGTTTCTGATATGTTGCAAAACACTTCGAGCTCAGCTGAGCAGTATTTTATTTTTGACAGTTCTGCATGTTCCGTATAAGGTACAATAAAGTTACAAATGACTTTGTTGTTTATGTAGTGCACTTGTAGCAGAATCTCCAAATAGAATTGTTGGTGTGATGGTTATAGTAGACGGTTGCAGATCTCAAGGTCCATGGTTCGATTCCCGGTTGGTTTTTGTGTTTTTATTTTCATTGTAGCCGCAAGATGTTGCCAATAAACTCCACCTCTTGCGCTTTTTGTGTCACAAAGGAGTTCCAAATACGACGCGTTGTGCATAAGTCAGACCTTTAGTAAGTCACACCACAGTTGTTGTTACTCACTGAGAAACAAGAGGTGTTACTTGGGTTAGTCCTTTTACTAACACACTTAATCCCTCGTTCCCCTTGTTCATTCAATAATTGAAAATTATTTTTCTCACTCTCAAGTTTTCCACATCATCTGATTAACTCTTCACTCACTCACTTATTCACTGACTTACTTCACTCACTTACTCATTCACTCACTTACTCTCTTACTAACTTACTTATTTATACACTTACTTATTCACTCACTTATTAACTTACTCAATCACTTACTGACTCACTCACTCACATTTACTCACTCACTTACTCATTCACCCAGTTTCTCTTAATTACCTCCCCATTCACTCACTTACTCACTCTCTCATTAACTCACTCGCTCACTTACTCACTCGCTTACTCACTCACTCACTAACTTAAACAGTCACTCATTCACTCATACGATAATATCTTCATTTATTGGTCTATTGCGTTTGTTTACTTTTTTATTCACACGCTAATGAACGATAGCCTTCCATTCACTTGTTCACATACTCACTTACTTGCTCATTCACCTATTCACTCACTCACTCACTTGCTCAATCACCTTCTTACTCACTCACCAACGCACGGGAAATCTGCACACCCTCATCAACTAGCATTTTGATCGGATTCTACATACAGTCACTATACGGTGCACTGAACTAATAAAGCTTTACGTTTATCGCTCGAAAAATCAAGGAAAAATTAGATGAAATTGAAAAAGTCGTGGATGAGGTGACCGAAAAATTGATGAAAATCAACTGCGTAAAAAGTGAGCTCGGTGTATATGAAGGTCATGTTATCCTTAAAACTGTTATATCACAATAACCAAAACGCAAAGTAATTTGAGTGGTTTAAACAAATAGAAAAAAATATTCCGGCTAGATTGGCAAAATACCCCTATGTGCAAAATACCCCTATCCCCTTTCTGAGTCCTTCACTAAGGTGCCTTGCATCCAATCGATCGGAAAAGTTGCAGTGTCTCAGATGCTGCACAATAGCTGATGCAGTATTTGTGCAGTTAATTTGGAATCAGTTTTGAGCATATCTGCTGATATGTGAGGCGGCTCTGTCCCTGTGTCTCATCCCTCTGTGTAGAATATATAGATATAGAAGAAGAAAAAGAAGAAGAAGGGGCGTGGGTATTTAGAATGTCTGGCGGCTACACACACCTCTTATGTGAACGTGTCACATGTGAAAGTGTTGGTTTGACGCACAAGTTGTCAGTCGTCATCAGGCAGCCGTGATGGTAAGGCGCGTACCCTAAAAAACGCCACCGTATGGGCTGCGAATCCGGCGATTGACGAGGGTTTGGTGAAGGGGCTGGGAATCGAACCCATGACCATCCGCTTATAAGGCGAACGTGTAGCCAACTACGCTACGGGACCCCCCTTTAGTACTTAAGGTCACTCCTGACAGAATCAAAGTTTCAAAGTGCTCGCTTTTTCGGGGGCGCACCACTCGATACGGAAGCAACGCACAACTGTCATTTTTATTTTTTCACGCATGCTACGACACAGCAAAGCTGAATCAACAAAAATGACATTTGTCCGCCGCCTCCGTATTGAGTGTGCCCCGAAAGTGTGCTCCGTGGTGTGCGCCGAAAACGCGAGCACTTTGAAACTTGGAGTGACCTCAAGTGTCAAAGTGTCAAAATAGGAAACAGATTTTTTTCCACTTTTCGATAGAACTTCATAACATTTCGGTGAGGTAAAACGCCCTAGTGGGAATAACCTATACTTAGGGTGGTTCAAAAAATCGATTTTGCTCCACAGTGCTCATCTGATTCTTTAGCATGTTCTGAGTGTCCTCTGAAAATTTGAGCTCATTTGGATTAAAACTGTTTTAGCACAAGCCGTTTCAAATTTGCATGCAAATTAGTATGGGGAAATTTATGTTTTCGTTATACTGTTATTGACGTTTCCCCATTAAGCGCAGGTTAAAAGAAAACCTGCATAGCTAAAAGGGATACTCAACAGCTTTCACCCAACGAAAACCGCATGTTGATTAATCGTCCCAATAATTAGTGATTGGGGCCCTCCTTTGCCGTGCGGTAAGACGCGCGGCTACAAAGCAAGACCATGCTGAGGGTGGCTGGGTTCGATTCCCAGTCTAGGCAATTTTCGGATTGAAAATTGTTTCGACTTCCCTGGGCATACAAGTATCATCGTGTTAGCCTCATGATATAGGGACACGGCAGGTATTTTCGTCTGTTCGTCATAGTCTCGAAAACCAATAAAAAATACGCTTTTTTGTAAAACTAATACGTACCAAATCGTAAGCTCAGGAGAAACGTTCTACTATAGTGGAGTTCTAGCAAATGTACGTTGCTTTCGTTGCACGAAGGACGGAAATACCTGCCGTGTCCCTACGAATGCAAAAATGGTAACCTGTGGAAGTGCTTAATGAACACTACGCTGCGAGGCGGCTCTGTCCCAGTGTGGGGATGTAATGCCAATAAGAAGAAGAAGAATTAGTAATCGATTTTAAGACAGGTTGCGAATCTTCAGTCATGATCGTTAAACTTCTTTGAGGGCATCACTGAAATGTGCAGTGCAACATAGTAGCCTGAATTTGTGTGTGCTATCTTTCGCGTCACGAGCAGCAATGTTGCCTGTTGATGAGTTATGCTCTTAGCTCCAAAAAACCACGGTATAGATTAAATTCGATTACTAATTATTGGAACGATTAATTGAGATGCGGTTTTCACTGAGTGAAAGCTGTTGAGTATTCCTTTTAGCTATGTAGGTTTTCTTTTAACATGCGCTTGATGGCGAAGCGTCATTAACAGTATAATGAAAAAATAAATTTCCCCATACTAATTTGCATGCAAACTTGAAACGGCTTGTGCTAAATCAGTTTTAATCCAAATGAGCTCAAATTTTCAGAGGACACTCAGAACATGGTAAACAATCATGGCACTGTGGAGCAATATCGATTTTTTGAACCACCCTACTATACATACAATGTACGGCGCGTCGCCATGTACTGTTTATACCAGAATGCTGATTCGCCGACGCGTTGTGCGTTGTTCCCTAAGAGCTGCCAGCTAAAGGTTCCCCCAAACACACGCGACGCGACAATCGCGACGCGATTCTATCGCCTGGCGACAGCGATTCTGTCGCTGTTGGTATGGAAGCGTAAATAGAACATTGCCTGCAGCGACCCAACGATAGAATCGCGGCGACTAGTTGTCGCCGTCGCGGCGATGGAATCGCTTAGGTCTGGGGGAGCCTTAAAAGGCGTTTTGCCGCATGAGTTTTCCGGCAATGAAATATATATATATATATCCACTTGTTTTTAATGTGAATATTTTCAATATGATTGAGATTTTCTACAGTTTCAAGATGGCATCGGTAAGACTATGCTGAAGGTGGCTGAGATCGACTTCCCTGTGTCATCGTGTTAGCCTCATGAATCATGATATACGTATGCAATGTAACTCGGATTAGAAACCTCGCCGTTAATAACTGTGGAAGTGTCTCATGGACACTAAGCTGCGAGGCGGTAATGTCCCAGTGGGGGATGTAATGCAAATAAGAAGAATAAGATCATAAGATCATAAGAAAAATAAGATCAGCTAGCTATATTGTTTAATTGTTGCATTGGGTGAGGATACTCTTGAAAATTGTTACAGTGTCTTAAGGACAAGCATCCCGGAATCCAAAACTAATTTCACTCGCGTTTTCGAGGGACAATTAGTTTTGGATTCCGGAAGGCTTGTCCTTAAAGTAGTCTTTGCTTAGCTTGAGAATATTGTCCCCTTTACTATTATACCTGTACGAAGACGCAAACCTATACAATTTTATTTAGCAAGTTTAATCCACTGCTTATCCAATTTCTCAGTGTTTCGTAATCGATTTGACTATTCCATACAACAACAAAAGTATTTAAACTTGAACATTAATTTGTATTTGATTGGAAAAATCCAGCTTGAGTTTCTCCATAATCGAACATTCAACCTATCATCGAAGCGGGTATTCCTGAGTCACCGTCCTGAGGATTGTAACGCTGCGACTACTCGCCACTCGTTGGATTACATGGGAAATCCAAATTAGAAACATTCACACAAAAGCAACTGCGAGAGAAGATTTGGCTTGAAATTTTGATTGAAACTTGTTTCTCGAATGCTACAACTGGAGCAATCGTGCACCATGGGGAAATCTGCTAAACCGGAATTAATTTTTTCCAAATTTAACCGGCTATACGCTTAATACGTAAAATTTATAATATGTATTGATCTGGCACGATTTTGTGTTAGCAAGCCCGGAGAGTATTTTTTGGATCGTAGTATTGGTTTACTTGCAACAATTTGCATTCAACGGGACATTTGAACTTATTGTTTGGTGTTGAACAAATGCTCGATTGGTTATTGCATTACCAAAAGATTTTTCTAATTCTTTTATTGAATTTTTAAAGGTTGTCATAAATGTGACATAAATGTTAGTATGTTCTTATAATTATAGCCAAACCGGGTATGCTTTTCTAAAAGTGATACATTTTTTCTTCTTATTTCCTTTTCTTTATTAACCGTTATCTAAAATACAGGAGAAAGTTATTATCACCGCTAAGTGATTCAAATTGTTTTTTTGTTGTGGCTACTACTACGTTATCGCCATGTACAGTGTCGACAGTACGCACCTCGGGTTTAGTCCCGATGCTCGTCATAAATTAATAATACAGGAACTTACTAAAGGAATTACTTTTTACTATATAAGGTTACTGACTGATATAGAAGCACACATCATGCATCTCTGGGGATCCCTCTTTTTGAATTCTTCGGTATCTTCCTTCCGTGGGCTAGTTCAGTTCAGTTGTATGCAAACACATGAGCCAAAACCGGCTGCTGAGCACAAGGCATCTCTTGTGGGCAGGTACAACCGCTTGCTTGGGCAAGATGGGGAATCCACACTATCGGACCATCAATAACAACATGTTATTCCGTAGGCCGCAAGGTCGGGATTGTATTTTATATACAACTATCATCATTTTATTCATACCATTTGTCTAAAACGTCACTGATATAGTACCGTTTGGAAACTGAGTCAGTCCTAGTTCACGTAAACCGCCCTATCAATTTACATACATGTTGTATGATTTTGTCGCCTTCACTGTTTTGTTGTGTTTCGTCTGGATGCTGCGAAGATAATTGAGACAATCATTAATACATATATTGATCGCGAGAAAGAAAAAAAGCAGGAATTCAGGTTTTTACGGAAGAAGTGATAATACAATGGGATCGCAAAATATTACTTTAGTTTCGTTTTGACTGTGACCGCGATCGGACGGAATTATTAGAAAAAAAAGACTTTGCTGTGTTCATTATTTAAACGATTTCGTGCGTTAGTAGATTAATAATATTTATAAATTTTGATAACAAAATGAAGCAATATCTATGTGTATTAGCACTAGTTGCACTAGTAGCCGTTGGCAGCGCTCACAGTACGGATAAAGGTATGTTTTGGTTTATGCTTTCGCCTTTAAAGTCAGTTCCTGTTCAAAGAGATCATCCCTAGATATCCACGATTATCACAGGAGCTGTTTTTTTTATAGAAAAAAGAATAAATGAAACGTGATATTAGAAGCTTTTAATTAGTGTAACTGGCGTATTTTTGATCAGGGATTTTTTAATAATCTTTATGATAGCGACTTTAAGCCCGAAGTTGGTTCGTCTTTACAAATCAGTGATTGGTTTTGTGTCGTTTACTAAATTTTCCACAAAATGAAAATTAAAATTTTATATGAAGACCATATGCATGTATGTTTATATTCAACCGGAATATGCAGGATTATGATACGTTTCTTCATTGTGCAGCAACAGGAAAAATCATCGTTTTCGAACAGCAAAACATTTGGTATCGATTTGATTTGCTTTTTCCATCTATTTCGAAAATACAAATTTTCTAATGATTACGGACTATAATTATATGTAAAGAACTTTACACTTTTAAATTGATTGTATGTAGAAATCATACAATCAAGTTAAAAAAATAAAATAAAAATTGATTGTATGTAGAAATCTTGATGGGCCCTCCTTAGCCGGCTACAAAGCAAGACCATGCTGAGGGTGGCTGGGTTCGATTCCCGATGCCGGTCTAGGCAATTTTCGGATTGGAAATTGTCTCGACTCCCCTGGGCATAAAAGTATTATCGTGTTAGCCTAATGATATACGAATGCAAAAATGGTAACCTGGTTGATGGACATTCACTCACCTCCGGGCCCATGCCGACTGACTTGAAGTCTATGTTTGAAGGTTGCAGCAGATGTGTTGAAGTCGAAGAGCTCGTAGAATTCGTTGAAGCTCCTTGACATAAATCTAATTGGGTCATGTAATCCATATTCAGTGTTCCTGACATCAAGTCTTAGGAACTCTCGTTGTCGAGGGACCCGCTCCAGAGCATATAGGCACAATTGATACCAGATGGTTGGCGAATCAATCTCTCCTAACAGTATTTTTGCAACGAGTACAGCTTGTGAGCATTTACTTCTTCGCTCAAGGGTTTCGATTCCAAGAAGTTTACAGCGATCTTCATATCGTGACAAATTTAAAGGATCACGCCATGGAAGACCACGTAAAGCAAATCTGACGAATTTGTATTGAATTGCTTCGATCCTACCGATCCAAGCAGATTGATACGGGCACCACACAACGGCATTCGATTCGAGTGTTAACCTCACTAAGGCACAGTACAGGGATCAAAGGCATAGCGGGTCACGAAATTCTGTAGTTATTTTGAAAATAAACCCGAGCTGCTGGTAGGCTCTAGAGATCATGTCGTTATAGTGTATACGGAATGTGAGTGCCTGCAAATTCAAAGATTGTATGTTCGAGACTTGGTGCTGGTGAGTTTTTTTTAAATATATTAATGTTTATTCGTAATATTGTTCTCTTGTTGTCGGGAAAAAATCGTAAAATAAAACTCGCAGATGCGGAAAGCGAGGAAGCAACCAATCGGGCCCAAATTCTGCACAGTTGTTTGGGACCTAGAATGGTTTCGAAAAACCATTAATTTAAATATATCGGGACCGCTTTGCGATTTGGGCGTAACTTATTTTGTAAACAAACATTGGAAGGCGAATTCCTACCAAAACAAGCATTTCATGAGGAAACCACGGTATGGATCCGATAGATTAAGCTTTCCTCTACCAGATAAGGGAATTAGTTTAGGATGAAAACGCTTGCATTCTCCGGAATTCATGAAGCAATGTTTGTTTACAAAATAAGTTACGCCCAAATCGCAAATCAGTCCCGATATGACATATGATTTTCATTACTTTTATTTATTTTTAATAGCCATGAGATGAGAAACTGGAACAGCAGCACTACAGTTTTTCTTCCTTCGCTACGCGAGACTGGACACAACATTTATGGTTCTTACAAACGAAAAGGGATTTTTATAATTTACCTTTTTGTTGACCGGTTTCGGGCTCGATGCTGCCCACAGTTGGACCACGTCCTGTACACGACCATAAGTGTTGTGTCTAGTCTCGCGTCGTGTTTTTTTGTGTGTGTGTGATACAGTTCTTACGTTAAAACAAATCTCAAAAAATTTAATATTTTGGAGAGGCAAACGTCTTAGTAGGACTAACCTTCAATGTAGGGAAGAACATTGAGCATGCACCCTTTAAGCATTTTCTTTGTTTTCATCAATATAAACAAGAATACCGAAATTGTGTATCAATAACAACAATAATTTAAGGACCGTCATACATCAGTAAAGTTGAATTTTACTTTTCTTAGAGAGTCTGTGTGGAAATCGCGTATGTTCATTTACTTTTGACTGTGATACATCGGAAATCAGGAAAAGGAATCAAGTCTACTCAGTCTCCCCTATATATTTCAAATTGTAAATATTTCACAAATGTAATCGCAAAGTGTTTACGGCAGCAGTTTGCCAGGTATTAAGAAATAGTTTTTCCTTTCTCATACAAAAAGTTGTATTAAAAGGCTTTCATTTCCTTCCAAATTAAAACTTTTTATAGGACACTCGGAGACCAATTGTCCAACATACGGGAACAGTTCCGATCTCCATCTCACTGAACATATATTCATCTCATCGCTAAACAAGGAAATACGGCACCAATTTCGTTGCTTCTTTTTGTCAACATGCGTGCCCACTGCTGAAAAAAAATCACAAAAATAATAAACAAATCAAATTCCTTTTCATTGCTTTGTTTGTGATGGGATGGAAATGGGAGCTATGAGACGAAGTGCCGAACCGTTTCCCTGAAATCAGCTCGACGAACTGAGCAATTGTCTGTTTGTCCTTGTATATGTGTTTGAGCATATGAGACATGCAAACGTTTGTTGCCAAATTTTCATCATCAACCGACTTCAATTAAGTGCAAGAAACAACTGTTATGGTCAGTATAAGCTAAAAGCAATCAGTAAAGTAAAGAACTTTCAGCAATTTTAATGATATTTCAACCCGTTTTGATTATTTTTGCATATTCCATGCTAAGATCTAGAAATGCTTACGACTCTGCAATGTTCCTTATATATTGTGCAACTAGTCAAATTATAGCTGTACACATCTCAGTTGCTAATCATGATTGGGCGAGAAACAGCAAACATGCACAGCTCACCAATTGAATAATCTTCTTGGGATAAAAAAAAATCATAGTACTTGCTTCGGAGTTTCCAATTCATGACCAACACCGGACACGTCCTTACAGTCAATTTAGGATTAGGAGAGGAAAAGTAGTTTGACACTCATTGTAATAAGAGACCGAGGAATGCTCTGCACCTCCGTGAGCGCCACGGGAAAGAAATCGTTGGTTAGTTTTAAAAGTAATTCATGTGATCCACCTTGGTAAGCAACTAAATATTTATTGTAAATGAAGTTATTTTGAAAACACGAAAACGTAAACCGTGTTTCAAATCAATCGAACGCAACATCTTTGTGCTTAGTTTAATAAGCTTCTACCCAACACGATCGATTCTGCACTACATAATTTTCTGCTCTTCGATGCAGACATTAATTTTTTATCTCGAGTGGCATGACCAGCATCAACATGATCGTTCGCACACTGATTAAACAAATTTCTGCTTACCGCAGAGAAGTAAGATAGTAAAGCATATTTTAGTATTGTTGGATTAGATGCAGTAAATAGAGCTTTCTTAATGATTCACAGGCTTTCTCAAATCGATCAAAAACGCGAGTGTTACAAATAAATATGTGATCATGAGCAGTACTGGTTTATATCTCATTACATTTGAACCGTTTGTTTGAGAAACTGCATATGTAATTCATTAAATTTTGTTAGAAGCTATTTTTTTTCTAGCGTATTTTTTGTAATTTTACGATACGAAACGAAATTAGAAAATCAGATTTCACTACGTTTAATTTCCGCGAAAATTCCGCGGAATTTCATTTGGAACCACCTGAAACGATTTTTTATTCAAAATACTGCATATACCTACTCACTCAATCTACTCAGCGGCTGAGCTTAATATATTTTTCTTAAAACTGTATTGTCATCTCTTTTTTTCCAAGGAAATTCTACAAGCTTCTTGATAAAGTGGGACAAGTACAAATTCAAGTGTTATCAAAAAAAGGCTAAAGTGACAGAAAATAGACGGCAATATATACTCAGTCGGCGAGTAGATAAAAGTTGGCGTGTAATCAGAGCCGTAGCGTGAGCTCCCAGCGCCCTTGGCGAACCCTTTATCGGGCGCCCCTCTATGATAAAGGGGAAATAAAATGCTCTAATATCATATGTATTTGAAGAACTGAATGAATCTCACCAAAAATAAGTAAAATAAGAAGGTTTATATGGGAGTTCATAATCACTATTTTTTACGTAGTGCAATAAATGAATATTTCCTATGTTTTTTTTAATGATTTTATAATCTATTATCAAAAACGATTAAAGCGGTAAGGATTGCTTGTTTTATTTGGAAAATACTGGAAATTTTACCAAAAAAACCAAGATCAATCCACCTACAGTGAGAATTTGACCCTTCCTTAATTAAAAGGAAATATTTTCAAACTCCAGTATTTAAAACGAGATAAAACTACTCAACCTCCCACGGCGATTGAAAGTGTAAATGACAAATTAATTGCCTACCAAAAGGCGGATTCCATGGGTTGAGTGACAACAAAACGAATGTTTCCGCACTGTACGTCAGGTTGCCTATCTATCAGGCGCTCGTCGGATTGAATAGCTATTGTAACATGTGGTAACATGGTTGGTTAGATACTATCGTAACGCTGGCAGCATGTATACTCGCAATTTCCAAAGACCTTGATATTAATTAATCCAGAACTCACTTAATCACTCATTGATCTGAACGAAACTCAATAGCGTTCAATAATAACATATATTTTGCCTTATGGCTGCCTAATTTTGTAAAACTAATGATGCTTAATACCTTAAACATGAGCGAGATTTATATGGTAGTAAATTCTAGAATTTGCACACATACGCACATATACATGCATATAAGTGGTCTATTAGTATCTCAAAACATGCTCACATTTGTTATCTAGCTTCCACTAAAGAAATTTGTGAAATTCCTTAAAAATTTTACGTTTTTGCTTTTCTGAGAAGGTTTTGTGGTACATGCTTCCATCTGTTCCTCAATTAAAATCAAATGTTTCTTTGAAACAAATCCGAAAAATAAGCATATTTTCATATCATATCACTTGTTGTAATTATATTTTCAATATTGAAGTGGATTTGCTTCAATTGCCATACATTTTATTTCATAATTCAAGAGGTTTATTGATAGATTAATACATAACACGCCTGCGTAACGCATACAAAGTGAAATTATAGACACTTCCGAAGGAAGGGTCAAAAACGTACGCTAATAAAAAACAGATGTTTTTCAGAACCCACGCGCTGCAAGACCTTGTTGGGTCAATAATATTTAACTTTGGAGTGAATTAAGAAAAATCTACCTCTATAGTGGGTCTGACGATGATTTCGAACCACTACTGAACCTGTTTGGAATCATAAAATCCCATTCTGGGGTGAGTAGGTTGCTTGCCAGAATTGCTATTGGACCTAGTCTTAATCATAAAAATCCTACTTTGCTACTACTAAGTGGAATCGTGATATGACCTATACGGATCAAGAATATTCAACTCTGGATTAAGTCTTCGGAAGGCTTGTTTAACGAAATTCGAATCATAAGCAAGATGAATGTTCGGAATCGCAATAGGATCTAGTCTGATAAAAAAATCAAAATCTGGCGTGGCTAGGTCAGTGGTTTGACGGAACAAACGGATTTTTTTGGGTCATTTCGACCAAATCTGTAATCGAAATGGCTATTAGACCTGGTTGGATCAAGTGGATTGGTTAGTTGGTGGATAAAATCACCCTCGGATCTATTCGGATCACGGAAAATCCAACTCTGGTATTGGGCCTGTTGGTGTACATAGTTGAGTCAACCAAATGCATCTATAATGTGGTTTAATCAATCGTCTAAAACGTCATTGGAAGCAGAAGGTTAAAGAAAAAAATAAGTTTGGTTTTGGAGCGAATATATAACCTTAGTGTACGAAATAGGCAAAAAATCCAACTCTAGTTTTGGTTGAAACATATTAGAAGAAAAGAAGGAAAATCCGCAATGATGTGGAAATAAAGAAAGACATAGTTGGAAGAGTACCACGATGGCCGCCAATATGGCACCGGACCCTCCACGGGCCAACTCCACACCTCCCGCACTCCTCTCCTACCAACATTCGAATGCATCGAACAGCATCGAACAAAAGTTTAATATTCAAATTACTAACCTGCTCACAGCATATTTATTCACTTCCCGTGATAATGAACATGTTTATCCAAAGTGTCTTATGCATTTCGGCTCGAATAATATTATGAATCAGCAGTTTCGTGCCAATTTATTAGCCGTTCGCGATTTGGTGGGCTCATCACTGCACTTCACTTCTTCTCAAAGGGCACTGAAAAAATCAAGTTTTCACTCACTTCTCCGCACATGAGGAGCCCGAAATGTTGATGGAATGCAAATTAAACATCACTTTTCGAAATCAGTCACTTGTTTAAACCGAAAACTTAATATAAACTGCTATTTTTGCCCGAAAAAAACGATTAAAAACTGATCGCGGAGCGAATGTAAACAACGGCACCGGCAGCAGCAAACTAATAATTAGGGTGGCTCAAAAAATAATTTTGCTCCGCCACGCTCAGTCGATTGTGATTTATAATTTGTGTGTCATCCGATGGTTTGGGCTGGTTTGAATAGAGGCTTACACTACTAAAAATCCACACATATTTATTGGCAAAAATCCATAGATTTAACTTATGATGTATATCAGCGCACACATAACCATTCTCCACGCGAACTACTAATTAAATATATGTCCAAATAAACTTTATGTGTGGTCTCGAATTAGCAATTATTTAATTTATGTGTGGTTCTATATCAATTATATTAGGGTGACGCTATTGCAAAAATCTATAACGGCGACACATATATCTTATATAGATATTTTTGGCAGTGTACCGTGCACAAGTCGTTTCGGGTTTGTATGACAGTTTATATGGCGAGGTTGAATGTAACATTATTCTGATTGTGGTGCTTCGTCATTGGACCCTGGCGAGGGGGGAGACCATATGACTGGATGAAATATTCAAGGGCTTCAGCTCCATAGACAATCCATATTGAATGGTCGTTCCAATAGTTGCGAGTCGATTTTAATCGAGTTGGCGAATCTTTAGCATGATAATTAGGCTTCTCAGAAGGCATCAGTGAAACGTGCAATTCAACAAAATACCCAGAATTTGTCTGTGATATCTATCGCACCAGGGGCAGATACTGCTAGTCTAGTCTAGTCTACACTATCGCACCAGTGCAGTGGCAGATGCTTCATACAAAAAGTGTGACATGGGGGTGAGTGGGGTATAAAATGCTATTTTTGCGTTAGGGGCCATACACATATTACGTAAGCACTTATGGGGGGAGGGGGGTCGGTCAATATCTTACGATCCATATAAATAAAAAATCATTTGTATGAAAAAAATCTTACAAGGGAGGAGGGGGGGTCGAAAAACCCAGAAAAATTGCTTACGTAATAAGTGTACGACCCCTTACGTAATTAATGGATCTTTCCTGCGGTGCGGTTTTCTTTCAGTAAAGTCCCTGGAATGTTGCTTTCAGCTATGTGGGTTCTCTTTTCGCCAGCGTATGGAGGGGAGGCACTGTAGCCAGTGTAATAAAAGGTTTAGTTTCCATACTAGTTTTCATACAAACTTGAACCGGCATGCGCTCAACCACTTTTTGTTCAAATCGGTTTTTGGAGGACACTCGAAGCATGGGACGGAATCGAGTGAGCGTGGTGGTGCTGAGTCGTTTTTTGAACCACCCTAGTAATATTCTTTGTTTTTTTTTAATACGACACCAATACTACTACAGTATTTGACAGTTTTTATTGTACAAATACTTTCAAAGCTTTGTTTTGGTACTCAACCCACCTTCACCTTAAAAAAAATCTTGTGGCGCAAATATTCATTTTGGCGCTCCCTGAAGACTGGCGCCCTTGGCGGGGGCCAACCGCACGCTACGGCGGCGCTGCGTGTAATCAAAGGTGGCTGTGACACGCATTCAACCAAATAAATTCCGAAGTGTACAAGCTAACGCTAAATGGATCAGCCGAAAACTAATCAAACATCGTACAACTTTCTGTGGAATTGATCCTTCATCGACAGTTTTTTTTGCGATTCTGGTGCAATCGGGCTTGTCGAACCATTTGCTTAAACGAAAGAGTGACGGTAATGTATTTTTCCATAATTTTGGCTGAAACCCCCAAATTAAACCTCAAACGCCAGCTTTATGCAAGGACTGATTCCCGTAGGTAGAATGCGAAAAGTTTCTTGGGCCAGTCTAACCTGTAACACCGAGATTCAAACTTTCAAAGCCAATGTTTTACGATTCACCAATCGTAGACGTGCGAATGAACTTGAATAGGGGTAAAATGCAGTTTACGTAAAACACCAAAAACTGCCGTTAAAGCGTAAAAACCTCTCCACGCCTCACATATTATGTATTATTATTATTTTTTATATCTTTTTATTAAAGAGAATTTTTGGCTAAGGCTGGACCATCTCTTAATAATAAGCATATTGAATGTCGTAGGTTGTGCCAAATAAGTTAACATGATAATGTGAATTAATTTTTTTTTTTTGAAAGCATTGATCATTGGGTTCGAAATGTGCTGGGATAAATTGGGATCGAATGCCCAAAATGCATTATTAGCTACCACAACAAATAGAAGAATAATTAAATTATTATTGTTCCTCTATAGTAGTTTTGAGAATAGAACACGGGATATCCATCACGAGGGTGTAAAGTTCAGAGTAATTAATACGATTTAATCGTAGGAGTGCGAACGAAGGCAGGATAACAAATACCAGATGATATTCATTCAACTTTTATTTAACTTTCTTTTAATTTTACAAATTATTTATACAAAACAATTTAAATTTTACAATTAATATCATGTTTATCAAACAGGGCTCTGACCCGGTGGAGAGCGTTAAACCTCCTTACCCTTCACCGATACAATCTACTGCTTAGTGTTTTGTTTCATTGATGGTGACGGAACCGGTTCGTTTAAGCGTTGTATTTGGGATTCCCCTCGTTTGATAGATGCGATCGCTGTTAGGCTGGTCATTATTTCCTTAATCTGGTAAATGGTGAAGCAACCGTAGACGCATAATTAATTTCAAATCGCCGCACGGCAAAATTGAAAATTTGAGATAATATTCATTGTTCTTGTTGTATTTTTGATGGAATTTGGTAAACACAGGACCATAAGACGAACAAAGATATGGTCATTTTAACCATTGTTCAAGATAAAATTGTGTTTCGGGACCAGCCTTGTAGGGGCCTCCGGGGTAATTTGTTATTTAAAGACATCATTTAGAATTATTTTTGTGAGATATCAGCATATCAGCATATTCTGCGTTTAGAGTGAGAAAATATTATCTAAGTACAAATACTATATTTAAGAAATACCAATAGTTTTTAATGCATTTCTAATATGTTTTGCTCCCGTGGGGGCATTTGGAGCAACTTTCCCTCCATTTGTATGCACTGGACGCTCGGACACGCTCTTTTTTCGGTGCGAAGTCTTGGTCGTGCGTGTTTGTTGCCAACACGCTTTCCGAACCAAACTGGTTTTAGGTAATAACTAGATTCTGCGACGGTACTGAAACCGCTTTTCCCAAAATCCATGCAGAGACATAAAACCAGAAAAATAGCAGTCATGAATAAAACTCCATTATTGAATAATGAATGGGTGTTATTTTATGGCAGTTATAAAAATGTTTCGTGCATTTTGCATTCCTAAAATCGCATATTTTTTATTAACGGAAAAAGCCGTATGAATAAATGATTTTCACGTTTATTGTAGATGTGGCAGCGAAAGGCAATTCAGATGCAGGAGCGTACGAGGAGATTCGTGTTGAATCGTCCCTAAACGTGCGGAAGACCAATCCAGCTGCGAAACGGCACGTGAGAAGCGTCGTGGATATCCTGGTGCCTAGTAATGCACGTGTGAAGCGGCAATTTGGGTAAGTTTGAACAAAGTTTGAAAAAGGGCTTGTTAACAGGTGGAATTGCTAGGAGTTCGTTGGTTGGGATGATGCTTTAGGTGTGAGTTGTCGCGTCACGCTTCACGTCATCAATTCAAATTACATGGGGAGATTGATCCTGAATTGGAATTTGAGACATGCATTTCCTCAACATGCCGTTCCCGGGAATGTTTACAACAGTCATAATTCAAAAACTAAACACTTGATATTTTATTCAGATTTGAATCTGTAGTCCAGCAATTCTCAACCTGGGGTACATGTACCCCTGGGGATACCCTCGATGGCTCCAGGGGGTTCCTCAGACAAAAATGCGTGATGGCGAATGAATTTCAATTCCAATAAAAACTTGTTACAGGGTGGCCATTGAAAATCGATTTTCAAAATCCCGTTTTTTTTTCCAAAAAAATTTGTCAAATTTTCCCGTTTTTTATTTAACTTAAATTTTAATTTGGGTAAGATTTTTTTAACCTCAACTAGGTGTTTTATTTTCTGACCAAACCGGAGGTCAGTTTTATATCGAAGCAACTGATAATTTGTAACGAAACTTTTGAAATACAGGGGTTAGACAAAAAGGTTGAGATAGGCAAAAATTTGTCGATGTTCAAATCATCATAACTTTGCGTAGAATGATCCGATTTTGATGAAACTGGGACCATCGGACGCGGAAACTCTTCTAGTATACTGTCCCCATGCAAAACCTCTGATCGGCGCTTGGCCACCGGAGATGTTCCGGGTTTTCCGAGGGTATGTTAAAAATGCATTTTTTCTTCTGCTTGTCATTTTATATGACGTTTATTGCCATCATGTTTTATGCTTTCCCCAGAAACTAGTACTAATATTCTGACCAATGCTCGCTGCAGATTGAAAATTCGTTAGATATACGCAGAGATATGGCCATTTTCGTGAAAACGGTACGGGATTGGCTAAACTCCCTCAACAAATGTCACTTTCGCAGAACACCCGGAACCTGTTACAAATTGGCCAGAGAATCTTACAGTCCTCAAAATGTATCTTTAATAAAGATCCTACATTCAGCGTCTTGGGAAAACATGAATTTTGGCACCAATATATGCATGGTTCCAGATGGCGCCAAACCCGCCCCTTCTGGAAGGCCCATGGAACCTGCTGTAAGGGTGGCAGTGGACATTATCATTCTGGAAATGTTTCTGTAGTCATCGTCTCGCAAAGCCATGAAGACAGATACTCATATTTGTATTATTCCGATCTGTTATCATTTCATCATGTTCCCGGTACCGTTTTTACGGAAATGGCCATATCTCTGCGTAGTTTAGATGGATTCTCGATCTACAGCCACCATTGGTCGGCATATTAGTTCTAGTTTTTGGATAAAGCACAAAACATGATGAAAGTAAATGGTACATAAAATGAAAAGCAGTGGAAAAAATGCATCTTGAACATACTCTCGAAAAACCCGGAACATCTCCGGTGGCCAAGAACCAATCCTCGTTTTTGCAGGGGGACAGTAAACTAGAAGAGTGTCTGCTTCTGATGGTCCTGGTTTTATCAAAATCGGATTGTTATACGCAAAGTTATGCTGATTTGAATTTTGACATAATTTTACCTATCTCAACCTTTTTGTCTAACCCCTGTAGATACATTAAATTACTAACAACGTGTTATGTGAAATGCTTTAATCAACAGGTACACTGAAATATGGTAATTCCACATTAGCATCTAATTACAATGGTTTGATTCTTAGTTGCAAAACTTTCGTAATTTTTATTTTCTTTATTGCAAAGTTTCGTAAGTTCCTGACATTGCCAATGAACATTGCATGCCCGTCTGTTTATTCTTTCTCAGAGCAAAATGTTCACAGAAAGCAGTGAAAACGTATGGTACCGTCGTCGGGGGTGACAATGTGTCAAATGGGGGTGAGAATGGGACACTGTTTCAACTACTTAGAATGCTTGTGGAATGGATTGAATGTATCTGAGGACAAGAAGACTAAAATATAAGATACCTTTTTGAACGATTTTGCTCTACGACCTCCAGGCTGTCGGTGAGAGCGATGACCCATTCTCAATTAGAGTATTTAGCAATAGTAAAGCAAAACTTCTTCATAGTTTTTAGTACTGCTGTTCTAAAAATCGACCCAAATCTTCGTTTCTGATCAAAATATTTATTTTGTTTTCTAAAATAGATATCAGCGCATTTTGGGAAATCAAAACATTCAATTCGTAATTTAATCAATTCAACAGTTTCAAAATTTTGAAACATTCTTTTCTTTTATCCATTAAAATAAAATGTTGATCATAACCTTATATTGTATGATATTATTTGTGGAATAATACTTAACTAAAGATATTTTACTCTTTAGAATAGAATAACAAAAACAAGATTAATCCACCTACAGTGAGATTTTGACCCTTCCTTAATTAAGGAAATATTTTCAGACTCCAGTATTTAAAACGAGATAAAACTACACAACCTCCCACGGCGATTGAAAGTGTAAATGACAAATAATTGCCTACCAAAAGGCGGATTCCATGGGTTGAGTAACAACAAAACGAATGTTTCCGCACTGTACGTCAGGTTGCCTATCTATCTGGCGCTCGTCGGATTGAATAGCTATTGTAACATGTGGTAACATGGTTGGTTAGATACTATCGTAACGCTGGCAGCATGTATACTCGTAATTTCCAAAGACCTTGATATTAGGGGCTGTACACTAATTACGTAAGCAATTTTTTTGGGTTTTTCAACCCCCCCTCTCCCCATGTAAGATTTTTCCCATACAAACCATTTTTTATTTATATGGAGCGTAAGAAAATGGCAGACCCCCCCTCCCCCTATAAGTGCTTACGTAATTAGTGTACGACCCCTTAGTTAATCCAGAACTAACTTAAGGTGATTATACAATCCGACCTTAAGGTGAAGGTGGGTTGAGTACCAAAACAAAGCTTTGATAGTATTGGTACAGTAAAAACTTTCATATACTGTAGTAGTATTGGTGTTGTATTTATAAAAAAACAAAGAATATTAGTAGGGTGGTTCAAAAAACGACCCAGCACCATCACGCTCACTCAATTCCGTCCCATGCTCCGAGTGTCCTACACAAACCGATACGAACAAAAACAGGTTGAGCGCAAGCCGGTTCAAGTTTGAATGAAAACTAGAATGGGAAACTAAACCTTTTATTACACTGACTACGGCGCTTTCCCTCCAAACGCTGGCGAAAAGAGAACCCACATAGCTGAAAGCAACATTCCAGAGACTTCAGTGAACGAAAACCGCACCGCAGGAAAGATCCATTGATTACGTAACGCAAATATAGCATTTTATACTCCACTCACCCTTATGTCACACTTTTTGTATGAAGTATCTGCCCCTGGTACGATAGTGTACACTAGACTAGACTAGAAGTATCTGCCCCTGGTGCGATAGATATCACATACAAATTCTGGGTATTTTGTTGAATTGCACGTTTCACTGAAGCCTTCTGAGAAGCCTAATTATCATGCGAAAGAATCGCAACCTCGATTAAAATCGACTCCCAACTATTGGAACGACCATTCAATATGGATTGTCTATGGAGTTGAAGCTCTTAAATATTTCATCCCGTCATATGGTCTCCCCCCTCGCCATCGCCCAATGACGGAGTGCCAGAATCAGAATAATGTTAAATTCAACCTCGCCATATCAACTGTCATACAAACCTGAAACGACCTGCACACGGTAAGCCTATTCAAACCAGCCGAAACCATTGGATGACACCCAATTTAAAAATCATAATCAACTGAGCGTGGCGAAGCAAAACTATTTTTTGAGCCACCCTACTTATTAGTTTGCTGCTGCCGGTGCCGGTGCACCGCGGTGTTTACATTCGCTCCGCGATCAATTTTTAATCGTTTTTTTCGGGCAAATCCAGCAGTTTATACTAAGTTTTCGGTTCAAATAAGTGACTGATATCAAAAAGTGGTGTTTAATTTGCATTCTATCAACATTTCGGGCTGCTCATGTGCGGAGAAGTGAGTAAAAACTTGAATTTTTCGATGCCCTTTGAGAAGAAGTGAAGTGCAGTGATGAACCCAACAAATCGCGAACGGCTATTAAATTGGCACGAAACTGCTAATTTATGCTACAATTCGAGCCGGAATACATAGGATTCATTGAAGAAACATGTTCATTATCACGGGAAGTAAGGAAATATGCTGTGAACAGGTTAGTAATTTGAATATTAAACTTTTGTTCGATGCTGTTCGATGCATTCGAATGTTGGTGGGAGAGGAGTGCGGGAGGTGTGGGGTTGGCCCGTGGAAGGTCCGGTGCCATATTGGCTGCCATTGTGGTACTCTTCCAACTATGTCCTTAATCAGTCATTGATCTGAACGAAACTCAATAGCGTTCAATAATAACATATATTTTGCCTTATGGCTGCCTAATTTTGTAAAACTAATGATGTTTAATACCTTAAAAATGAGCGAGATTTATATGGTAGTAGATTTTGGAATTTGCACACATACGCACACATACATGCGGTGGTCTATTAGTATATCAAAACATGTTCACATTTGTTATCTAGCTTCCACTAAAGACATTTTTGAAATCCCTTCAAATTTTTACGTTTTTGCTTTTCTGAGAAGGTTTTGTGGTACATGCTTCTATCTGTTCCTCAATTAAAATTGTGTGGGGCGAGACAGCCCTGTTGAATACCACTCTATATTATATGCTGTTTATGCCGTCTTGGTGTTGGTGACGAGCAAGCAGCCAAGCATCGTTCTCCCTCAGTCAGAGTCCAACAGTGATCCGAGTAAGGCGATACCTTCGCCGAGTGCAATAATGCGCAATGGGTGATTTCCTGGCGCAGCAGCAAGCTACACATTTGGCGACAGTGGCAGGTTTTACTGCTCATTTTTTGTTAGTATCAAGTGGAATAATGTTAAAACTAATGTGCCTGATAAAAATACTGCGTCATGGAAATCACCCACTGCGCAATCTCAGAAGAAAAGGTAAATTCCTGAACCAAGAAGGATGTTTGCTTTTGCAGTGTTTACGTGGGGACCGGTACTCCAAATTGGGAGAGACGCGGTTGCGTAAGTAAGTAAAACGGAGAAGATTCGAAATTGTTTGCGTGTCTTGAGTACCGCAATGGCGTTTGGCCAAAAAAAAAAAAAGATGAAATGATTGGCGAGTTTGGAGGACCGCCAAGAAAAGATTAATTGTTTTGCGAGTTTTGAGGACCGCAATGGCGAGTTTGGAGGACCGCCAAGAAAAAATGAATTGTTTTGCGAGTTTTGAGGACCGCAATGGCGTGTTTGGAGGACCGCCAAGAAAATATGAAAGGATGGCGAGTTTTGAGGACCGCAATGGCGAGTTTGGAGGACCGCCAAGAAAAGATGAATTGTTTTGCGGGTTTTGAGGACCGCAATGGCGTGTTTGGAGGACCGCCAAGAAAAAATGAAATGATTTGAGGACCGCAATGGCGTGTTTGGAGGACCGCCAAGCAAAAATTAATTGTTTTGCGAGTTTTGAGGACCGCAATGGATGGCGTGTTTGGAGGACCGCCAAGAAAAGATGAAATGATAGACGAGTTTTGAGGACCGCAATGGCGAGTTTGGAGAACCGCCAAGAAAAGATTAATTGTTTCGCGTGTTTTGAGGACCGCAATGGCGAATTTGGAGGACCGCCAAGTAAAGATGAAAGAATTTGCGTGTTTTAGTACCGCAATGGCGTGTTTAGTGAACAGCCAAGTAAAGATTAAATGACTTGCGTGTTTTGAAGACCGCCAAGCAAAGTAAAAATGATTAGCGTCGTCGAGTCAAGTACGAGACACTGAAGACGACCACACAGTTGTGGTCGAAATACGTATCTGCAAAGATATCGAAATATTTGGTGGAATTAAATGGAGTTACTTAACTCGTCTTAGACGGTTGATGATTGGCGTGTTTTGAGGACCATAATGGCGTATTGGTAAGCTCGCTAAGTGAAGCTTGAATGATTTGCGTGTGAAAGAACTGAAATGTCGTGTTAGGTGGACCGCCAAGAAAAGTTGAGATTTTTTATGTGTTTTGAGAACCGTAATGGCGTGTTGGGAAGACCGCCAAGTAAAGTTGGAATGTTATGCGAGTTATGATGACAGCCAGAAAAATTGAATAGCTGACGGTTTGCGAGTTGGAACACAGTTCAAAGCATGTCGTGGGCGATTTGAAAGGTCCGTTCATAGTTGAAATGGTTTGATGACGAAAAACACAATGGTGTGTTAATAGCACTAGAAAACACAAAGCAAGTTTCTGAGGAAACAACAATGGGGCGTTGATCCTAAAGTATCATGCTATGTTTTAACCGAGGTTTTGACAAGGCAAGTAATTTCATCATTTCAGTAAAATTCATTTGACTTTCCAAAGGTTGAACATGTTCAACTTTCTTTTCGTGCAAGTGAGTTGAACGGAGGAGTTTAGATGTTCAAGTCAAGCGACTTGCTCAATTCACTTGCGTAATCTAAGCTTAGTTCAAGATTACCAATGACTCACCTGGTCACGTATCAAATATCTAGTTTACCTCAGCCTAGCAGCTAAAGTACCAGTACCATAAGTGCCAAATCGATGTTGGTGATCAAACAAAACACACACTACAACATAATGCATAATAATCTGCCAAATTCAGCTTATTGTAGCATGGTTCTACTAAACCACCGAATAAAAAAATGCGAATTAAAAAAAACTACAAAGGCACGTTGTAAGAAAGTAATATTGAAGTTGTGGATGCCGCAATGACGCTTGTGAAAAGCCTTGATTTCAAATTGCAAAATAAAATAATGTTTAGCAATTGTGATATCCCATCTATGGCTCTGAATTTCAACTTCTTATTCTATAAGCAGTGACAATCCTACGTTTTTGCTCACAAGGCTAACTGGAGACCCCAACTTGGTGCAGCTAATATCGAATGTCAGGAATAATATTGGATGTATCTCCAACCATGGTGGTTAAATAATATCCAGAGCCCTGCCCAGATCTTAATATTGGAGTCCTAATGTTGTGGAAAACTTGCTCGCAAATTTGAAGAAATGGATTATGCTTGAGTTTTAATTCATGCGAAATCACGATGTTTCGCTCCAAAAGCGATTAGAATTAGTCGAGGCTCTTGTCTTATGAGAAGAACACTGCATTTACAAAGTAGAACATGAGCATGATAACTTTACATTTTGTAGTTGCTACTCCGTGTTTTACCAGAACAAACGGCGCTGGCCACGTCCTTTCGGGCTACCGTAGATGTAAAGGAATTGATAAAGATGCAGTCACTCGCCACATTGTAAACCAAGAACATTTCTGCACTCGCCACGAGAATATTATTGGAATCTAGGAGATAGGTTCTATGGAAGAGGCTCATCTTGATTAACAGGTTGCAATGGATGCCAAAACGAGCTTCCTTTCGCTCTTTTCGATTTATAACAGTTACGGCTAGAATTAGTCAAGTTGTAGAAAAAGAATAGAAGATGGAACCGGTATTCAGTCTATTTCTAATCTTAGCGATTGCTAAAACATGAGAAATATATGGAGAGAAAAAAGTAGGAGAATTGAACTTGGGATTGATCCCACGACTAGCTGCGTATGTGGCAGAAGTAATTATCATATGATCATATGACCTTCCCTTACATGTTATGAGCACACTACAGAATAGAATACTAAAAATAAATCTGTATCGTTTTGTTATGTTCGTTTGCTATGGCATTTAATGCACGAATGTGAACTTTCGGATAAACTAACAAGATTAGTTAAGGCGACGTTGGAGAGGGGAAAAACGAGTATTTCAAATTACACGAACGGTTTCGATCCTTTCGGGAACATTCAGAGAGTTACGCTTTGGTATGGAATAACTCTATTAGTATGATTTGTATAAGGACCGTTTAGCAATGTCGGAATTGGTGCTTTGACACGGAACGACAAGATAGAGGAAATCTGCTACAGTCATGACCACCTGGAAAACGATGAACTGACAGGAAAAGACATAAAAGAAGACAATGTAACTGCACCATGAGTTTGCATCGATGGTGATCAGTCTTGTCTTGAGATGTATTTATCATTCAGATACAGTTTCATATCAAAAAGAATTTGATATTTTGCTAGCTCTGATGCTCCCTAAAATATCGTGTCAAATTTGATCAGTACTCGGAATATGGCCATATAGTGATGTCGATCACTATTTTTAGAGAATGTGCGTGTGATTGAATAACAAAAAAAGAGCGGATAATAAATGCAGAATTTGCTTAACTGCTATATGTGGCCGATAATTTTGCTTGTGTGAGAAATGAAGGCTTTTGAACGAATGCGAAGATGCACAAGATAGTGGTGCACTGCTAGCGTGTTTTGTCGATGCGAGATAGCTGGTGTTTATGCCATCATAGCATGCAAGATATAGGCTAGAAACCCAACTTCGGACGAAATGCGTATTATCATAAAATTGCACAAAAAACGCATCATTTAGTTTGACAGATCAAACTCCAAGAGAAAGTTCGTTTTAGAAAAAGTTCGGAGCTGAAACTAGGGCGGTTATTGTGTTCGCGTACTTTCTAGGGAATCAATACCAGCGACGACAGATCCAGTCAATTTATTTGTTTCGCGGGTGACATGGACATTGTCGGCCGAACATTTGCAAAGGTGGCAGAACTGTACACCTACCTGAAACGTAAAGCAACAAAAGTTGGACTGGTGGTGAATGCATCGTAGACAAAGTACATGCTAGTGTGCGTAACCGAGTGCGACAGGTCCCGCCTGGGAAGCAGTGTTACGATAGACGGGGATACCTTCGAGGTGGTTCCTTGGATCCTTGCTAACGGCTGATAACAATGTTAGTCGTGAAATACGAAGACGCATCATCTGTGGAAGTCGGGCCTACTACGGGCTCCAGAAGAAACTGCGGTCAAAAAATATTCACCACCGCACCACCATGTGACATGTACAAGACGCTGATAAGACCGGTAGTTCTCTACGGACATGAAACATGGACATTGCTCGAGGAGGACTTGCAAGCACTCTGATTATTCGAGAGACGGGTGCTTAGGACCATCTTTGACGGTGTGCAAGAAGACGTTGTGTGGCGGCGAAGAATGAATGAAGGGTACGATGGCAGGACATGTTGCAAGAATGCCGGACAGCAACCCTGCAAAGATGGTGTTCGCTTCCGATCCGGCAGGAATGAGACGGCGTGGAGCACAGCGGCGAGGTGGGCAGACCAGGTGCAGGCCTCAAACCGTGTATTGTCTGTTTAGAAGTAAACTGAATAAATGAAATGAATGAACCAGCGACGAAATTCGGAGACGCATCTGTAGGGATTGAGACGGGTATGGTAAATAACATAAACCGAATAAAGGGCATATATATTAGCCATTAGCATTAGCCCTAGATGGGAAAGTGACAGATGAGAGAGTGGAATATTTGGTAGGAGGTTGTGGTGTTGAGTTGTGCTTCGCTCAGCAGCTGGATATTGACGCGCCAAAATTGTAGTAGAAAATCGTACATTCAACCACCTACAAAGTGCGATGGCCCTCTATGGGTTGAAGACCAGGAAGACCAACGTACAAATTGAATCTTGGAGCATATGAATGAGGTGAATGAACAACCGTTGGAGGAAACTTCATCTATTCAAACCGGAAATATCTGTTCGTTGCCTGAATATAAGACAATATTCCGTAGAAAATGGTTTTCGATTGCCTTGGCCTTTGAATGGTGCCTTCAGCAAATAAATCTTTAAAGTGGTATTTTTACCGAGTGTTTAATTAAATATAAGCTCAATAATACATTGGCAATAAAAGAGAAAGCCAAGGATAAGTTATAATTGCAAGAGACTAATAAAAAAGCCGGAGAGAAAGGGGGATGTGTGGGGCGAGACAGCCCTGTTGAATACCACTCTATATTATATGCTGTTTATGCCGTCTTGGTGTTGGTGACGAGCAAGCAGCCAAGCATCGTTCTCCCTCAGTCAGAGTCCAACAGTGATCCGAGTAAGGCGATACCTTCGCCGAGTGCAATAATGCGCAATGGGTGATTTCCTGGCGCAGCAGCAAGCTACACAAAAATCTAATGTGTCTTTGAAACAAATCCGAAAAATAAGCATATTTTCATATCATATCACTTGTTGGAATTATATTTTCAATATTAAAGTGAATTTGTTTCAATTGCCATACATTTCATTTCATAATTCAAGAGGTTTATTGATAGATTAATACTTAACACGCCTGCGTAACGCATACAAAGTGAAATTATAGACACTTCCGAAGGAAGGCTCAAAAATATTTTCAATAACTTGTAGAATTTTAGAATATAATTCTATATTATTCGCCATATTTTTTTCCTAATTCTGTGTGATTGTAACTTTTAACAATCAAATAATAGAAGTCTAGACACTAGAGAAATAATTAAAAGTTAAAATACATTCATTCCAAAGAATGAATATTTTGATATTCGATTCTATGCGTGCCTCATAATACAATATTCATGATGTCACTCTAAGCTGAAATCAAAGTGATCTAGTAATAACACAAATTGGATCTGAGTAAGATCTACTTAATGTTTGCACCTCACATATGGTACCGCCACGTGATGGTTTGTAGCAGTGAATTCTTTGATAGCACGCGCTATTTGTACTACGCATATTTTTTCAGATCTGTGGAAGCCTTGAGAAATGATCACGAAGTTGTCATACCATGTACTAATATTCAGTGGCGCTTCGTAACCTCACTTTTTACCTGTTAAACGATACAAATATGGAAAATTTCGATATTTCGACAAGCCAAAAAGGAAAAAAAAATATCAGATTCGATTAAGCTAATCCAAATTTATTTATTCTTAGCTTAGCTTAGCTTGATTGACTGTACCCATCGTAGTTGCTAGTCGTGATTGGCTGAGAAACAACAAATAACTTTGTATTGTACATTATATGCATGGTGATCAGCACCTCTTTTCAAGAGGTTCTCGGAAGCCTCCTTTCAAGTGGTTCTCGGAAGCTTCCTTTCAAGAGGTTCTCAGAAGCCTCCTTTCAAGAGGTTCTCGGAAGCCTCCTTTCAAGAGGTTCTCGGAAGCCTCCTTTCAAGAGGTTCTCGGAAGCCTCCTTTCAAGAGGTTCTCGGAAGCCTCCTTTCAAGAGGTTCTCGGAAGCCTCCTTTCAAGAGGTTCTCGGAAGCGTCCTTTCAAGAGGTTCTCGGAAGCCTCCTTTCAAGAGGTTCTCGGAAGCCTCCTTTCAAGAGGTTCTCGGAAGCCTCCTTACAAGAGGTTCTCGGAAGCCTCCTTTCAAGAGGTTCTCGGAAGCGTCCTTTCAAGAGGTTCTCGGAAGCCTCCTTTCAAGAGGTTCTCGGAAGCCTCCTTTCAAGAGGTTCTCGGAAGCCTCCTTTCAAGAGGTTCTCGGAAGCCTCCTTACAAGAGGTTCTCGGAAGCCTCCTTTCAAGAGGTTCTCGGAAGCGTCCTTTCAAGAGCTTCTCGGAAGCCTCCTTTCAAGAGGTTCTCAGGAAGCCTCCTTTCAAGAGGTTCTCAGAAGCGTCCTTTCAAGAGGTTCTCAGAAGCCTCCTTTCAAGAGGTTCTCAGAAGCCTCCTTTCAAGAGGTTCCGGAAGCCTCCTTACAAGAGGTTCTCAGAGCCTCCTTTCAAGAGGTTCTCAGGAAGCGTCCTTTCAAGAGGTTCTCAGAAGCCTCCTTTCAAGAGGTTCTCGGAAGCCTCCTTTCAAGAGGTTCTCGGAAGCCTCCTTTCAAGAGGTTCTCGGAAGCCTCCTTTCAAGAGGTTCTCGGAAGCCTCCTTTCAAGAGGTTCTCGGAAGCCTCCTTTCAAGAGGTTCTCGGAAGCCTCCTTTCAAGAGGTTCTCGGAAGCCTCCTTTCAAGAGGTTCTCGGAAGCCTCCTTTCAAGAGGTTCTCGGAAGCCTCCTTTCAAGAGGTTCTCGGAAGCCTCCTTTCAAGTGGTTCTCGGAAGCCTCCTTTCAAGAGGTTCTTGGAAGCCTCCTTTCAAGAGGTTCTCGGAAGCCTCCTTTCAAGAGGTTCTAGGAAGCCTCCTTTCAAGAGGTTCTCGGAAGCCTCCTTTCAAGAGGTTCTCGGAAGCCTCCTTTCAAGAGGCTGGAAAGCCTCCTTTCAAGAGGCTCGAAAGCCTCCTTTCAAGTAGCTCGGAAGCCTCCTTTCAAGAGGCTCGAAAGCCTCCTTTCAAGAGGCTCGAAAGCCTCCTTTCAAGAGGTTCTAAAGCCTCCTTTCAAGAGGTTCTAAAGCCTCCTTTCAAGAGGTTCTCAGAGCCTCCTTTCAAGAGGTTCTCAGAAGCCTCCTTTCAAGAGGCTCAGAGCCTCATTTAAGAGGCTCAGAAGCCTCCTTTCAAGAGGCTCTCAGAAGCCTCCTTTCAAGAGGCTCTCAGAAGCCTCCTTTCAAGAGGCTCAGCCTCCTTTCAAGAGGCTCAAAGCCTCCTTTCAAGAGGCTCAAAGCCTCCTTTCAAGAGGCTCAAGCCTCCTTTCAAGAGGCTCAAAGCCTCCTTTCAAGAGGCTCAAGCCTCCTTTCAAGAGGCTCAGAAGCCTCCTTTCAAGAGGCTCAGAAGCCTCCTTTCAAAAGGCTCAGAAGCCTCCTTTCAAGAGGCTCAGAAGCCTCCTTTCAAGAGGCTCAGGAAGCCTCTTTCAAGAGGCTCAAGCCTCCTTTCAAGAGGCTCAGGAAGCCTCCTTCAGAGGCTCAGAGCCTCCTTTCAAGGCTCTCAGAGCCTCCTTTCAAGAGGCTCTCAGAGCCTCCTTTCAAGAGGCTCTCAGAGCCTCCTTTCAAGAGGCTCTCAAGCCTCCTTTCAAGAGGCTCTCAGAGCCTCCTTTCAAGAGGCTCTCAGAGCCTCCTTTCAAGAGGCTCTCAGAGCCTCCTTTCAAGAGCTCTCAAGCCTCCTTTCAAGAGGCTCAAGCCTCCTTTCAAGAGGCTCAAGCCTCCTTTCAAGAGGCTCGTAAGCCTCCTTTCAAGAGGCTCAGAAGCCTCCTTTCAAGAGGCTCAGAGCCTCCTTTCAAGAGGCTCAGAAGCCTCCTTTCAAGAGGCTCAGAGCCTCCTTTCCAAGAGGCACAGCCTCCTTTCAAGTAGCTCGGAAGCCTCCTTTCAAGAGGCTCGGAAGCCTCCTTTCAAGAGGCTCGTAAGCCTCCTTTCAAGAGGCTCGTAAGCCTCCTTTCAAGAGGCTCGTAAGCCTCCTTTCAAGAGGCTCGTAAGCCTCCTTTCAAGAGGCTCGTAAGCCTCCTTTCAAGGGGCTCAGGCCTCCTTTCAAGAGGCTCCAGCCTCCTTTCCAAGAGGCTCAGCCTCCTTTCAAGAGGCTCGAAAGCCTCCTTTCAAGAGGCTCAGCCTCTCCTTTCAAGAGGCTCAGAAGCCTCCTTTCAAGAGGCTCAAAGCCTCCTTTCAAGAGGCACAAGCCTCCTTTCAAGAGGCACGAAAGCCTCCTTTCAAGAGGCTCAGAGCCTCCTTTCAAGAGGCTCAGAAGCCTCCTTTCAAGAGGCTCAAGCCTCCTTTCAAGAGGCTCAGAAGCCTCCTTTCAAGAGGCTCAGAGCCTCCTTTCAAGAGGCTCAGAAGCCTCCTTTCAAGAGGCTCGTAAGCCTCCTTTCAAGAGCTCGTAAGCCTCCTTTCAAGAGGCTCGTAAGCCTCCTTTCAAGAGGCTCAAGCCTCCTTTCAAGAGGCTCAGAAGCCTCCCTTTCAAGAGGCTCAGAAGCCTCCTTTCAAGAGGCTCAGAAGCCTCCTTTCAAGAGGCTCAAAGCCTCCTTTCAAGAGGCTCAAGCCTCCTTTCAAGAGGCTCAAAGCCTCCTTTCAAGAGCTCAAGCCTCCTTTCAAGAGGCTCAAGCCTCCTTTCAAGAGGCTCAGCCTCCTTTCAAGAGGCTCAAGCCTCCTTTCAAGAGGCTCAAAGCCTCCTTTCAAGAGGCTCGAAAGCCTCCTTTCAAGAGGCTCAAAGCCTCCTTTCAAGAGGCTCAGGCCTCCTTTCAAGAGCTCAGGAAGCCTCCTTTCAAGAGGCTCAGAGCCTCCTTTCAAGAGGCTCAGAAGCCTCCTTTCAAGAGGCTCAGAAGCCTCCTTTCAAGAGGCTCAGAGCCTCCTTTCAAGAGGCTCCAGAAGCCTCCTTTCAAGAGGCTCAGAAGCCTCCTTTCAAGAGGCTCAGAAGCCTCCTTTCAAGAGGCTCAGGCCTCCTTTCAAGAGGCTCAAGCCTCCTTTCAAGAGGCTCAGAAGCCTCCTTTCAAGAGGCTCAGGAAGCCTCCTTTCAAGAGGCTCAGAAGCCTCCTTTCAAGAGCTCAGGAAGCCTCCTTTCAAGAGGCTCAGAAGCCTCCTTTCAAGAGCTCAGAGCCTCCTTTCAAGAGGCTCAGAAGCCTCCTTTCAAGAGGCTCAGAAGCCTCCTTTCAAGAGGCTCAGAGCCTCCTTTCAAGAGGCTCAGAAGCCTCCTTTCAAGAGGCTCAGAAGCCTCCTTTCAAGAGGCTCAGAAGCCTCCTTTCAAGAGGCTCGGAAGCCTCCTTTCAAGAGGCTCAAGCCTCCTTTCAAGAGGCTCAAGCCTCCTTTCAAGAGGCTCAGAAGCCTCCTTTCAAGAGGCTCAAGCCTCCTTTCAAGAGGCTCAAGCCTCCTTTCAAGAGGCTCAGAAGCCTCCTTTCAAGAGCTCAGAAGCCTCCTTTCAAGAGGCTCAGAAGCCTCCTTTCAAGAGGCTCAGAAGCCTCCTTTCAAGAGGCTCAAGCCTCCTTTCAAGAGGCTCAGGAAGCCTCCTTTCAAGAGGCTCAAGCCTCCTTTCAAGAGGCTCAGAAGCCTCCTTTCAAGAGCTCAAGCCTCCTTTCAAGAGGCTCAAGCCTCCTTTCAAGAGGCTCAGAGCCTCCTTTCAAGAGGCTCAGAGCCTCCTTTCAAGAGGCTCAGAGCCTCCTTTCAAGAGGCTCAGAGCCTCCTTTCAAGAGGCTCAGAGCCTCCTTTCAAGAGGCTCAGAAGCCTCCTTTCAAGAGGCTCAGGCCTCCTTTCAAGAGGCTCAAGCCTCCTTTCAAGAGGCTCAGAAGCCTCCTTTCAAGAGGCTCGGAAGCCTCCTTTCAAGAGGCTCAGGAAGCCTCCTTTCAAGAGGCTCAGAAGCCTCCTTTCAAGAGGCTCAGAAGCCTCCTTTCAAGAGGCTCAAGCCTCCTTTCAAGAGGCTCAGAAGCCTCCTTTCAAGAGGCTCAGAAGCCTCCTTTCAAGAGGCTCAGAGCCTCCTTTCAAGAGGCTCAGCCTCCTTTCAAGAGGCTCAGAGCCTCCTTTCAAGAGGCTCAGAAGCCTTCTTTCAATGAGCTCAGGAGCCTCCTTTCAAGAGGCTCGGAGCCTCCTTTCAAGAGCTCAGAGCCTCCTTTCAAGAGGCTCAGAGCCTCCTTTCAAGAGGCTCGGAAGCCTCCTTTCAAGAGGCTCGGAAGCCTCCTTTCAAGAGGCTCGGAAGCCTCCTTTCAAGAGGCTCGGAAGCTTTAAAATTTTCTCAGGAGTTCAGATATTCCATAGGAGTTATGTATTACGAAATTTCAACGTGAACTAGCAAATTACCTGCGGGTTATTTATATTTTTAACGGATATTCCTCTAGAATGTCCACCAGTTTTTCCTCCAGAAATTCCTCCAAGAACTGTCCATCTTCTTCTTCTTCTTCAATGGCTCTACATTGCAACTGGGACTTAGCCTGCTTTTCAGCTTAGTTTTCTATTAGCATTTCCTCAGTTATTGCTTACATAAGTGCTTACGTAATATGTGTATGACCCCAAACTGAGGATTATAGTTTTGGTTATAAAATAAATTTTCATGATCAAAGTATCAATTCGACCTTAGATTGTGACGTGATGAATAATGAGTCACATTTAAAAGGTGAGATGTTGCAGCTATTATTTTTTTATTCCAAATATAGCATTATTCGATGTCTCTTTAAAACCCTCCAACATTAATTTATTAATGATGTTGAATTTTTCTATGAGCGCGGGTTTTAAGTAGAAATTAAAAACAAACCTTTTCCGAGCCTCAGAGTACGAACGGAAACGTATGCCATTCGGAACAACGCTTCCCTACCCTCCAACCGACTGAGATATGAGCGTTCAAAATCAATCATATTTTCGTGATGCTCTTCGATTTTCGCACCAAAAATTGTAGCTCGGTATAGAAAACACAGACGTAGCCCTATGTCAAAATAAGTGTGTAGTATGTGAAATGCGAAAAAAACCCCAAAAAACTCAAAGATATATTTCTAGACGATGAAATACAATCAAAATTTTGAAATATAAATATACTGAAAATGAAATATACTGTTTGCAAATGCTATATGAATTGATTAATCGCTTAACTAATTAACACCTTTAATCATAGTTTTTACTGCAGACACCAAATTATCAATGAACCGATTACGCCAAAACTGCCATCATCAGAAACCATTACCAGAACTCTGACTCCGCCAGGGATTACCATAACAATAAGACAAAACTGAGAGTATGTTTCAACATAATCAAGCATATCCTCATTTTTAGATGATATAAGATTTTGATAAGAATTTCAATGCGATTTAAAAAAATCACTTTTAATTTTTGATTGATTGATTGATTGTCCTTATTACCAAGATTTTCGGCCCTAGGCCGGTTCATCTTATAAACGCTTTAAATTTTGGTAACACACACATAAGTAGCGCTTCTAGCGAGAAGCATCTATCACAAACTGATTTAAAAATAATCAGATTTGATTTCGTTTCTTTTCTAAGCTATCTGAACCAAACGGGACTTTGATTTTGTATCGTTTCGAAGTCTCCAAAGTCGAAAGTATATCTAATATCTATATTCAATATCGTAACAAATCACCGAACAAATTTCAAATATAGTTCCGTTTCGTTCCGACAGGAATAAAGTGTGTTATGGCATGTATGCCCGGCCCATAATAGTTGAAGCAATGCTTGGGCACATAGCATGGGGTCAGCTTTCAGCATCTCTGTTGACATGCGATTTTTCCGTTGGTAATTCGGAAGAACTTGTTGAAGAATTTATTTGAAGTTCGGTAAAATTTCTATTGCGATTTCGAAACAATTTCCATTTTCATTTGACTTGACATCATGCACCAAAGATTGTACGAACAAAATTAATATTATAAATCAAACTAGCTAAAAGTTTAGTTCCTTTTGATTGTTGTCCTCTATATAATTTATGAACCACCAGATGTCACTCGATGCATCTACGATTTGGACACTCCTAATGAACTAATGACTATTTATGCAGTATTGCATTCAACGGACGTTTGTATCGATCTTACTGAATCCAGTAGATCAACACAATTGCTTCTGGCGAGAACCGCGATGCCTGCTTCCAAAAATGGTTTCATGAAGATTTATGCACCCCTACGGGGATTGCCCCCTTGCGAAGGTCAAATATGGATAGTGGCGCATCTAAATCTTAATGTTAGGAAACCATTTTTTTTTATATTACCTCTGATACTTTCGTATAGTACTGACAACATTTTATTTTGAAGAAAAATTTCCATTATGTCATATTGTAATTAAACTTCGAACAACCTGAAAAATAAATAAATCATTCAACCCGATTGCATAATCGAGACAAGCAATTTAGCAGTGTTCATTCTTGTACCATCAAGATTGATTGTGTCTTGGATATTGCAACGGTTTCTATCTTGATTCAACCACGCGCTTCCAGTCGCCCAGCCATATTGCTCATTTAGCATTCCGGTGGTCATGTGATTGAGCCTGATCAAATTCGAAACAGCACTGGGTACGTTTTTATGACAGATTTGACCCTGAAACTTTGAAGATCGCCCCAACGCGCTTGATTTCAACGCATGTACGTTCCCAGGTGACTGCTACCCAGATTAGATTAGGAAATCATCAATCTCGTGTCACCAATTTCTTTGCACCATCTCGAAAGACGGGATTGCTTTGCAACACTCATCCAAATGAGCAAGTGAACACGAGCAGAATTCGAGATGTTTTCCGGTGGTTAAATTAAAATTGCAATGGACATCCACCCCTATTGGGGACATAGATATGGTCATTTTATTAACCTGGGATGTCTGGTGAAGCGTCAGAAAGTTACCTCTTGAAAACCAATAAAATTAGCAACATTTGCCACCTGGTTTTAATCGATTGTATCGAACTGATAGCAGTATAATAATAGATCTTTCTTCTTCCTTTTCCGGCATTTTTCACAGTGGCTTCGGAGCATCGAGTTCGCAGGCCAATGCGAACGCATTCAATCAACAATTTGGACCAAGTGGATTCGGATCCAGCGCTGCCAACGCTGGTGCACAATCATTCTTTAACCAGGGCCCAGGAGGTGGCTTTGGAGCTTCCGCAGCAAATTCTGCGTCCCAAGGATTCCAAGCAGGTCCCGGTGGAATAACCGTAAGGATGTCCATCGTATAAGAAATGTTTCCATATACTAATCATATGAATTTCGTAGGGCTCCGCTGGTCAATCTGGAAGTCAGACATACCATCTTCCCGGAAACCGTGACATAAGCCTGGCGTACACCGGGGGATTCTCTGTAGCGGATGGTAAACCAAGCGTCTCACAAGGAAACTCTATCAGTTTCAGCGGGTAATCAGTTGGACAACGGAAACACCGAGCGAATTTCAATCAACGAAGAACGTGTTATAATATATGTCGAAATTTTTTCGGAAGGCTTGTCGTTTCTTTTTTGTTTTTTTTTTTAAATTCAGATCCTTTTGGTTGTGGGTTTTTGTCCATTTGTAATATCGATTGGCAATTGATGTGCGCAGGAATGTTTGCAAAAACTGCTCCTCGTATACTTACCTGAGCTGTGGATCGTCTGGTTGGAATTGGATTTATCTCTTGATGTGATTAGTATGCAAAAAGTGCTGCTGAAGTTGTACTTTTCTTAATACCGCGTTAATTTAAATAATCGGTTCATTTTATCTTTTTGGCATTTTCGTTAGCCTCGCAAATTTTTGCCACCGATTTACCTTCTCAGTTCGAGAACGATCTAGAATAACTCTTGATAATGTTAGCAATGATTTGCGTGGAAGAAACTAATCGCAGACGTTGTAGATCTTAATCTACAACACGAGCATCGTATTTTGATTGGTTTAAATTTGTTCAGGAATAATATGTGTTCAGATTAGGCATGATGATTTACATGACCACCCATCATTTGAACCTGACTTTGCCTCAGTAGCACGTAAAATCATCTTGCAAAGTAGGGAATAGAGGTAGTCTAGCTGATAATTATTACATTTCATTGCTTTCGGACTAGACTGCGTTTTGTAACATTTGCACTGCGTTTCGATGGGGTCGATGTTCTTTCTTAGGACAATTGTTTGTTATTCGGTTGTGGCACAGTGAGGTGGCAACATGGAGGAATCGTCATACAAAATACCGGTCTTCGCAAGTTTTTATCTCATCACGCCCGAGAACGTGATTAATCGACAAAAGTGTCCATCATCTCTGCACATGGCATTCAAAAGACATTGTTATTCGAGCAATCGTTTATTGACATTCCAATGATCAAGGGAGAGAATCTGTGGAAAGATTTTAGCCTTTAGATAATTTCAAAGGTGTTTTCACCTGTTAGGAATTTGCGTCTACTACAGAATATCATCAATTGACATCAATCACAAATTTGCTGCGCATTGATTTTCAGCAACATATTCTAAAAATTTGAATAAATTTCGTTTGGGCCGCCATACCCTAGTAACATTTTGGTTTTATGTTGGTTTTATAGCACTCTTGTAGAGTAAATTATGGTCTTCAAGAGCGTTATAAAACTTTTAATGTTACTTGGGTAGTTTATATTTTCTCACGCCCTGGTAATTTCAAGGCATATTATAGCATAAATGAGTATGAGCATAAATCGTAATTACTACTCCGTGATTGACTAGAACTTGAAATTTTTTACAGAGACAGAGATTGAAGGAAATGTGGCAGGAATTCACAGCTATCCATTCGCAATGTACAATTCTGGAGGCTAATGCACTTTCAATCAATAGCGGCACCGAATATGTTTGTCTTTCGTTGCTACAAGAGACTTGTGATGGATTTTGTGTTAAGTTGTTATAACGGATGTTTTATATGGATTCACAGTTGTTATTATTTTATGCGTTAAATGTAATTTCCAACAATTCTTCATGCCGTATCCTAACGGAACTATCAAATACATTCGCCTCTAATTCTATCATGAACATGTACGTCTAAGTTTGGAAGATGATATTAGCATTTCCATATCATTACCAATTGTTTGTTTTCTTAAGCACTTTGGGCAATGTTACTGAATGTATTTTCACGGAAGGAACCTCTATCAAAGTCGTTTTCATGCAATCTTCAAATAGTGTGTGCAAAATACTATACGAATTGAATAAGTTACTCAATTCATAGTTTGAAATTTTAAAAGGTTTCGAATTCATTGGACATAGGAGGGTAAAACGACCTGGTTTTTGTAAGGGTAATGGACCTTCTTGTGAAGTGCATTGCGTTCATTTTAGGAAATTATCGATGTTTATAGAAGTTTGCATCCCTACAACCAGTCCGTTTTCATTAAATTTTATATATAAACACCTATTAAAACCTGTATAAGAACTGGGTATATGCAAAATGGTCCTATTCTTAGGCCAATTTTTGGCTTGATTTCTTGCCTTTCGAAGGGTGATTTTAGAAATGCTCATGAATTTGCGTAGCATTAATCCCAATAGTATGTAGCCATTGTGCATGTCCGTGGATCAACACAATTCCTGATTATTTCACGGTCCGGTGTCCCCCTGGAAGACCCGGAACGTCCGTAAAAGTGGTCAAATCATAAAACTTATCATAGAAAAGCGCGCCAACCAACCTGGCAGCACCATCTCAGAATCGAATGAAACTTGGAGGGCATAAAGATATTGTATTTCTAAGCCACTCTGCATGGAAAAAAGGTGTTTCTAACAAAAAGTTTTTTCATGTCCATATTGAGTGAAAATTTATCAGCGTGTTTTATGCCTACACTGTGCCACCAAAGTACTCTTTAATGGGTAAAAAAGTACCCATTATGAAGTTAAATAGTTCAACTCATTAAAAGAGTAAATGGCCTTTACTCATTAATGAGTAAAACGCATATACGTCAAATCAAAGTATAATTTTTACCCATTCTCAAATTTAAAAAGAATGCCTTGATGGGTGAATTTTACTCATTTCCTAATTTGTGTTTTTCATGCAGATTAAGTACAATTTTCAATTCATGATAATAATGTTTAAAAAACGTGGAAAATGACTGACCAAACAAATTTTATTTATTTACTTAAAGGAAAAACAAAAGAATAATGACTTAAATAATGAAGATTGTAGTTGACCACAGTTGGCGACGACAATTTGTTTTGATGCCAAAGGATTCAACTTTCCAGTTCCAGATGAGGTTCATGCTTTCGACGACGCTGTCGGAAACGCTGGTGGTCATCGAGATACGGTGGTGATGAAGTACTGGGATCTGTTTGTCCAACGTTTGCATGAACACAAATTCGGGACCGGTGTGTCGCAGGATAAAGCTCCATCCCGGTGCCGTTGCGTGTGAGAATTCTGTTTTGGCGTATGTGCTATAAGAAACACCAACAGAAAACGACGAGTTACACATCCATTTCCACAAACGATCCGCTCCAGCTCTTCGTTTATTCCGTACAGATCCCTTCTTTTCCACAAACGTCGTCCACCGACAAAATTGCATTTTGTGGCCAGGATAATTCTTCTAGCGCAAACTAAAATTTAAGATGAATATTTTTCCATAATCATTCAGTTAAAACGAACGGTATTTAAGTTCAAAACTTACCGTATTTGAATATTATTTACTTTAAAGCTCTCATGATGTTGTTTTAGAATTTTAAAATGAAGCAACGCACGGCCCACTCGACCAAAACTTAAATGAACACTGTGACTTCTAAGATGTTTTTCACCCATTAATGGGTAAATGCTTTGTACAGGAAAATGGATAGAAAATCCCCATTATTGAAAAAAATAAAATACCCATTTTTTTGACAGCTCCATATATCGCAAAATTATGTATACTTTTTACTCATTAAAGAGTATTGTCAGGTTTACAGTGTATAGCGCCAAAACATTCAGCAGCCTATTATCAACCAACGACACATTTTGGACGTGTAAAAATTTGTTTAGGAGGCAATTTAACATAATCTAACATTAATGTGGACCATCATTTGAAAAGGGTTTATATTTTATTTGACTTTTTGTATCGAAGTAACTAAAAACAGTTGGGTTCACAAAAAAACAAATAATTGCTTTGAAAACGAGCAACATTAGAAACGAAACTGAAGTGATATTTAAACGTACCCAGTCATTGTTATTCTCAGCGTTTGTTTTATTCAATTAAATCACCGTTGAATTACCTGAAGATGTCGTACGGTGCAAAATTTGAAAAAGTCTTGTTTATTAATTGCTGCTGACTACCCATTAGTACCTGTATATAAACTACAGTCGACTCTCTACATCTCGATATCTCTCCCAATGTCGATGGTTTCATCGGTCCCTTCTATCTACATACATTTGGGCATTCTACATCTCGATAACCTCCCTATCTCGACATTTCTCTATCTCGATGTGTTCTGAACATATTTTGTTCTGGATTCACTCTCCTTATGTCGATATGTTCAAATTTTTAGGTTACTAGATTATCTTTGGACACAAACAAACACATCAACAGCAAGAAATGACAGTTGTTCTGTTGTCGTTTTCCATAGCAATGAGTTTTTTGGATCTAGTAGGGTTATGCGTTAATTCGTCCATGGCGCTAGTATCCGTCATATCAAATTCTAAATCACTAAATACTCGCGAATCGTAAACTAACATAATAAACTAATCATCTGGCGAGATAGAAAAAAGTGTACACTACGATCTGCATTCATTTAAATTACATTCCGGTGTTACTTACTCTCTCCCTCTCTCCCTATATCGATGGTTCCTTCAAAATCGAGATGCGGAGAGGCGACTGTATATAGTTGATATGAAAAGACTGTTGTCTATGAGAATATAGGGTATCTGGCCCTATATCCATCTCATTAAGCGAGCGTTTATGTTATAAACATCAATAGCTCAAGGGAAATGCATTTGATCCTGAAATAAATATAATAATCCTGCTTGCTCACATTTAAAAATCATCCTAATCGCATTAAATATCGCATTTCATTCCAATAATTAATCTCATTAATTGATTAAGATTCCACCGAATTGTACCGATATCCATCTAATTGCTGAATTTTCATTTTATTGCATGTCCCGATATCCAGCTTATTTTTTATTCACTCAATATTGCATCTCACACCACCGCAATTATGCCCGCCCAGCATAGATTTCTTTATGATTACGACACACATATGCTCGTTGCATTGCAGATGACAGCTCCGATGTAGATGTTTTTCTTGTGTTTAATGGATAATCAATATCAACACTCTTTGTGACGTAATGTAAAGATTTGTCTATTCGTCAAAATGTACAGCATCATTGCCAGCTAGCGCATGCGCATCGTGGTGCTATGGAAACGATGGAAACATGCGTGCTGTGATGCCAAATGCGTGGAATTCGGAGCAGTGCAGTAGAATAGATAATTTTTGATCTTCTTCAAATTCATTATTAGAACATAAATTTGAAGCTGAATTTTCAATCATTTATTGTTTCCAGTATTATGTGATGGAGCAAAAATATATTCATTGTCATTTGGCTTTTAGAAGTAGCGAATTACTAAGTATTTTTTTCCAATTTCGTTTATTTGGTAGGCTCAAGCATGTATAACACTTTACGGAGCCATTGTTCTTTGTGATATATACAATCAGGCTTGTAAAATGTCATCTGCATGTCATTTGACTAATTTGTTCATAACTTTCTTTAGAAGCCAAATTTATTCCATAATTTTAGATGAACTCATAACGCTTGAGTAGGGCTATATTTTTGTCCAAGGGTACATTGCTCTAAATATAACATCTGAGGCTGGAGAGTGAAAACTCTCCAAAATGTCACGTGTCATTTGACATAATGTCATTTGAATGACATTTTGCCTCCCACGCCACAGATTACAAATTTACAGCAATGTCTTGTTAGACAAAGTTGTAGGCACATTTAAGCGCTATAAGTTCGTCATACATCATGATTTGATAGCTACCTTCTGGAAAAAGTTCTGGGAAAATTATACAAACGAATGCAAATGACATTTTACAACACTGTATACAATCAATATCATTTTATTATACGGTTAGTAAGAGGGGGGTAGAAGCCAGCGTACTCGTAGTGTCTCGAGGTTAGTTTTCCAATGTTCAAGGATGGGCGGGGCTTAGGATTTGGGATAAGGAAATTTCAGCTTCTCATCCGGGCATTTGGCGGCAGTGACGATGTGGCGTGCCGTCGTGCTCGAGGAATGGTTCGACTGGGAGCATCTTCCGGATGGCAAGAGCTACGGAGCTCTACGGAACAAAAAGGCAGATACTAAACAAAAAAACTCTGAAGAAAGAAAAAAAATTGATGTCAGAAGCACAAAGAAAACTATAAATGGCCTGCATATAGACCACATCACGATCTCCCAAAACACCTCGAACTTCCCTGAAGGGCTGTTTACCTCGGGACTTAATTGCTCTCTGGAGGCGTCATTTTCCGAGCAGGACCAAACTACGTGATCGATGTCATCATAATCGGCTCCGCACCTACATAAGTTGCTATCGACAAGGTTTATTCTGTACAGATGTGCGTTTAGTGAGTAGTGATTAGACATAAGTCTCGACATCACGCGAATGAAGTTTCGACTTAAGTCCATACCTCTGAACCACGCTCGCCCAGAAACTTGTGTGTCCAATTTCTTTGCCAACTTTGAAGAGTACTCTGACGGACTAATAGGAAAAACTCGTTGCTCGAGTAGTCTACCATAAACTTCACCTTCCTGTGCGCCCACCTTTGCCAGTGAGTTTGCCTTCTCATTGCCGTAGATTGAGCAGTGAGATGGGACCCAAACAACGGTAATCTTGAATGACCTTTCGACCAAAACACGCATTTCTCTCTTATGTTTATAAGAAGGTAAGATGCGTGCTTAACCGGTTTCATCGACCGGAATGCCTCGATGTAACTAAGACTATCCGAGAAGATGAAAAAATGGTCTATGGGATGATTGGAAATTATCCCCAAAGCGAAGGTTATTGCTGCCAGCTCAGCAACATAAACCGAAAACGGTTCCTGAAAGTGGTTGAAGCTACATTGAAAACACTGAAGCCAGTAGATCCGTTGAAGCGAGAACCATCAGTGAAATATCTGTTGTCGCAATTGACATGTTCATATTTTCTGAAAAAATGGGAGGAAATAGATGTTTGTCGAAGACAGTGGCGTAGCCAGAAAATTGGTCGGGGGGGGAATTTCCGAACATTTTTTTTCTTATAAAAAAAATTTTCTTCTAAAATTTTCGTCTCTTGGGGGGGGGGTGTGTTTATGTCCAAAGCGCCACTGGTCGAAGATGATCTGGTATTCCTTGAATAGAGTGTATCATGGACAGATAGTATTCAATGGAGGAACTGTCGTTGGTGAAGTGAACTCGAGGTAGATTATAACACGGAAGCCAAAGATCTGAAGAAATGTAGTTGAGATAGACTCTAAGGAATCTTGAACGACAAGTCAGTTCAAGCATTTTATCGAAGCTATCTAAGACAAGTGTGTTACTTGTTCCACATATGCATACACTGAAAAAAAATCCGTGGTAAAAACTACTTTTTTGTAGACTACGCTCTGTTTTTAAAACAACCGTGAAATTTCAGTAAATTTTACCAAGGTTCCAGAAAAATACACCACCAGTTCATGTGACAACATTCCGCAGTTGATTTTTACTGCGCACATGGTATAATCAAATGGGCTTGTTATCTGCTGAAAATCGTTGGTGCATGTTCTTAAAATAACCCTCGGAATGGTAGTTTCGACTGCAATATCTTTTTGCGTGTATATATGGTACGCATTCTTAGTGAGAGCTCCCAGAAACGGTGCTTTAAAGTAGTGACTCTACCAAGCACGTCCAGGCTCATGTTATGCGTTGAATGCATACAGCCAAGGGCAATACGCAAACAACGATGCTGAATTCGTTCCAATTTGATCAGGTGCCATGTTGAAATTTCCCTTCGTTGTGATAAAAACACATGGAATAGGTTTGAGAACTGATAGCTATATTGAATTTCATCGTCCGTATTGTTATGGTTGTGAAACATAAAATATTATTTATTAAACAAGTTGCTTTTCAGCTGAACTGGCTACACTGCCCGTGCAGCCATTTGGATAATTCGAAATTTAAACTCTACAAATGTCATGTGAAATACACCCTACCACAGTTGACTATTACTTGTATATTAAGGGAACGGGTGAAAAGAGAATTGTTTACAAAACAATCGTAATGGCCTCACGAGAGTTGTTATTGTTTATCAAGTTGTTTTCTACTCTCGTGAATCGATGGATATTTCAACATGCCATACTCTAGAACAGAGAGAATAGTCGTTTTATAGAGTTTTAAAGATTTTAAGAAGATTGAATGTGATGTTATCGCATCCCGGAGCAGAGTTAAACGATGAAAGAAGAGACATGGAAAATTCCAGCATTGAGAATACTCGAAATAGCGGTTCTGCTGGTACGGAATCTGGACAGACCTTTTTTGCGAAGTTTAATATCCATCGATTGGAGTATTCTTCACTCACGTTGGTGGAAATGCGGTTCCGCATGTTTCGGGCTGTATTCCAAAGTGTTGTCATTGAGGTTTCTCGTGATAGTCCCTCGACAAAACGTCGCCAGTAGCTGCGTTTTTTTGCCTTGAGAAGATTTTTGAGCTTTCTTTCAAGCCTCAAATACTCTTCGAAAAGCTCAGACCTTCCGTGTTTACGGAAGGCTTTGAAGGCATCAAATTTCTCAGAATACAACTTAGTACATTCATCATCCCATCCAGGAGCGGCTGGCCTTCTTATGACAGATGTACTTGGAACGCGTCGTTTCTGAGCTTCTGGTGCGCTTGTTTGAATCACTTGGTAAGAAATCGATAATCATCCAGCGGTGGAAGAATATCAGTTGATTCAATACCAATTTTTACCGCCCATGCTAATTTTTGCCAGTAAATGTTCTTCGTTAGGTCAAGAGGGACATTAGCTGGCTCAGATCGTTGATAGCCACCTATAATTGTGGTAACTATCAGCATATGGTCACTACCATGGGGATCTTGAATTACCTTCCACGTGCAATCTAATAATAGTGAATTTGAACATAAAGACAGATCAATACGGCTTTGTTGACCATTTGGTCCTATTCGAGTCACTTCACCAGTGTTCAAAATATTCGACCCTATCCGGGTCGTAGCTGATGTGAGGCAACCCGAGTAGCACAGTTCAGCTCGATTTGGTTGTAGCAACGCCAATGTTACTGTATTTGGTCGCACATGAGTCACAGTGACTGATATGTGACAAGTGTGCTACTCGGGAAGGATGTATTCTATCATCGTTACTGTTCCTCGTCGTAATCGACGAGATTCTGGTAGATGCGATTGACCGTGAACAAAACCGCGGGCTGTTATGGTAGCCTATAACCATGGAGCAACTAAACGACTTCGAATTGGCTGATGACGTTGCACTCCTCGCGCAACGGCGCTCTGATATGCAGAGTAAGCTCAACGACCTTGCCGAGCGCTCCTCTTCGGCAGGTTTACTCATCAACGTCAACAAAACCAAATCGTTGGATGTAAACACGGTGACTCCTTCCAGTTTCACAGTAGCCGGGCAGTGGAGAATTTTGAAAGCTTCCAATATCTTGGTAGCCAAATGGCGTCAGACGGCGGTACCAAGATCGACATAGGCGCACGGATCATGAAAGCAAGGGCTGCCTTTGCGAGTTTAAAAAATATCTGGAAAACAGGCAGATAAGTGAACGCACCAAAATACGAATTTTCAAGTCAAACGTGAAATCTGTGCTGTTATACGCTAGCGAAACATGGTGTGTATCAGTGGAGAACACTCAAAGGCTGCAGGTGTTCATCAACAGATGCTTGCGGTATATAATTCGGGCCTGGTGGCCTCACAACTGGATCTCAAACAACGAGCTCCATCGTCGTTGTCACCAGAGGCCGATAGCAACAGAAATTCGGAATCGGAAGTGGGGCTGGGTCTGCCACACTCTACGTAGGGGCGGAAACGAAATCTGTAAACAAGCATTAGAATGGAACCCAGCGGGATATCGCAGAAGAGGCAGACCCAGAGGCTCATGGCGGCGAAGCCTCAATAAAGAAATAAAAGAAGTCGACCGAAATCTAATCTGGCAACAGGTTAAAGCGATAGCTGGGCAACGCTCAGGATGGAGATCTTCCAAGTTGGCCCTTTGCACCACCGGAGGTGTACAGGATCCATAAGTAAGTAAAAATTCTCCTAGCCGGATCGGATTTAGGCAATGGCGGGAATGTCTTACTGCAACTAGGATCAAAAGAAGCAGTAGGGATAGGGACAGGTTGTTTCGGAATTTTAAATAAACCCCCATTACCTTCAGATTTTGGCAAGCTTTTATGAATGATTTTTGTTCTCTTACGGCGCGATCCCGGGAAAACGGTTGTTTCCTCTTTTCGGGCACGGCTGCGTCAGAGTCCAATTCGTCAATTGATATGGAATCATAATTATCACTTACACGAACGGTGGCTGGAATAGCAGTCGATGCAGTGGCTGTGGCGAATGTGTCTTGCGACTTAACCATTTCCGCATACGACCGCATACTATACCAACGAGCGCTTCACTTTTTAGATGCGCTTTTTGTACACCGGGCATTTTTGCAAACCATGGGGAGGGTTCAAACCACAATAAGCACATTTTGTAGCTTGTTGCTGGCAGGACTCCTCCCGATGTCTTTCTGACCATTTGCCACAACGTGGTTTGTTGTTACAAAACTCGGCAGGGTGACCAAGTTGTTTGCACCAACTATTAAATACCCTTGGCACAAAAAGACGCACCGGAAACAACATATTCTCTATATCGACATATTTTGGAAGCATCGAACCAGCGAACATCACCCGAAGCGAACTTGCCTCGGAATATACCTTTTTGCCATCTACCGTGGCTGCTGAATGCAATTCCTTGCAGTCAAGAATATCCACGGTAGATTGCAGGGCATTCTCTGCCTCCATTCTCACCCCATAAGATGAAAGGATAATTATTGCTTATACTAACTTAAGACTAATAGCTAATTAGAAAAAAAAACCTTAGAAAACTAATTTGATTAATAAGAAAATTATTTTGAGCTTTTTTAGCTTTTTTAGTCGAGTCAAGTACGAGACACTGAAGATGGCCTTGAGGTCGAAATACGTATCTGTCAAGATACAATTAAGTGGTGGAATTCAATGGGATTGTATTAACTCGTCTTATGACAAGTGAATTTGATTAATACTAATCAGTCCCACAATACAAATCTTTGCCACTTATCTGCCCCTGCTGCTATTGGTAGCAGCAGTAACAATAGCCTGCTACAAACAGCTACTTTACTCGCCGACAGCGATCGCCTTGGATCCGTAGGTAGGAGCGCACCACACAATGGCTTTTTCACTACCGAATACAATCCGCGATGAGACATCTGGCTCGTTCGAACTATCGGTGTTGCGAACTGGGTGCACTGCTTTTTAAGTTGATGTTCACTTACTACCTGTCAACGAGATATGTCATCCAAGGTGTCACCCATCGGCATAAATGATATTGACGGACTGTGCTGTTAATCCCATCGAAGTGCTCGGTTCGTCAAAACGTGTAATGAACTAGAATTTAGTAAACTTAATACTGAACTTATTATTCTGCTAGTATCACAGTGTATATCACAGCAAAGTAAGCTTATCTATTCTTATGTAAAACTATTCCTAACCTCTAAATATGATCACAGCTAGCAGCTTACGTGCATTAATTTGAACTACAACGAAGAATCATTGTAAAGCTCTAAACCGAATTATGTAAGTCATCCAATCATCTAATGTGAAAACATATTTTAAGCAAATACATTATTCCAGCTTGAAGCTGTATCAGCATAAAACTGTCTTTGCTATCAGCTCGTAGACTCGGTGAAAAGGGCTCTTGTTCTTCGGAACAATTCTTCAGGATAATTCGTCATGGCTTCGGCAGATGACGGAGCACCGAAAGAAATCGGTGATAATATCAAGCAGGGTAGTTGCGCTAATTGTGACAGACCGGATTCATATGACAACTACGTGCAATGCGATCGTTGTCAAGCGTGGTGGCATTTCTTATGTGCAGGAGTTACCGAATCCATTGCTGATGAATCGTTCACATGTGAGGCCTGCTCACCACTCAGCGTATCATCTCGTGCGTCTTCAAGATCCAGCAGTAGAGTTGCTGCGATGCAGCTTCGTTTGAAAGAAATGGAAGCGCAATGCAAGTTGGTAAGGCAAGAGCTCGAAAAGGAGCGAAAGGCGTTTGCAGAGGAAAGGAAATTGCTACAACAACGAGACGATCCATCACAACAACAACAACAAGATAAACAACGAACCGAGGAGTGGGTTGATCAACATACGGGCAAGGTAGATAGCGCCGAAGGCCAACAAAAGGACCAGGAAGCAGCTGCAATCGTCAACTCACGCCAACAGGTAAATTGGCATCAAGAACGGACTCCTCTACCGGAAGGGCAACTGTCTCCTACGATGCAGGCGGCTATTAATGCAGCGGTACAGGCAGCAGTGAAAGCTGCGCTTCAAGCAACAAACCCATCACGGCTACCACAAGAAGCGACAGGAGGTGAAGTTCGAGCCACAGGTGCAATCCCTAAAACAGCACCGAAAGATCTCTCATCTACCAGGATTGGGATCAACAGAATCAGTAGCGGGGCGCAGAAAGGTAAACAGGATCATTCCCTCCCCCCACACTATCTCCTCAAATTATAATCAATGGATCCAAGAGCTAACCAAGAAGTTTGGTAACGTAAAACTGGATCAAACGTTGGCTTCTACCAAGCCACTTAGTTTCCACAAAAGCAAATTTCTGTTCTGATTTTCAAACGAAAAATATATCGTCCAACTTTGATACCGCACTACAGTCCGGTGAAAATGTCAACCATTCGTACAACCATATACGAACAAGCATGTCTTCGATACCAGATAATGTCTTGGGATTCTCGGGAGTGCCCACCTATGTCCCCTCCCCCTCGCAGTTAGCCGCCCGGCAAGTAATGCCGCGCGATTTACCATCTTTCAATGGCGACCCCGCGGATTGGCCTATTTTTATTAGTAGCTTTGTCAATTCAACGCTCGCGTGTGGTTATACCAGTGCTGAAAATCTCGCGCGATTGCAACGTTGTCTAAAAGGTGATGCTTACGAATCGGTCAGGAGTCGTCTATTGCTTCCAGACACGGTTCCCCAAGTGATGAATACACTGCAATTGCTATATGGTCGCTGGAGCTCCTGATAAACGCCCTGCTCCAGAAAGTTCGGTCGGTTCCAGCTCCGAAGGCTGAGAAGCTGGAAACTCTGGTAGAGTTCGGGATAGCATTTAGAGGTGGCGGGTCAACACACTTACCTTTCAAACCCAACATTACTAATGGAATTAGTAGATAAACTTCCTGTCCATACCAAGATGGAATGGGCGGCCTTCTTACAGAAATATCCCGAGGTCAATCTGCAAAGTTTCGGCGTTTGTGTCAGCTAGCAAGGTAACTGCAAGCATACCCGGAGGGTGTAAATTAATTTCGTCGGATAAATCTAAAGGCAAGCAAAAAGGATTCATCAATGCTCACAACGAAGATGGAGAAGAAAACGTGCGCTATGTGTGTGAAGAACCAGGTCATCGTGTTTCAAGTTGTGAATTATTTAAATCGTTTTCGGTCGACGGACGTTGGAAGTGTGTGCAGTCCAACGGACTGTGCCGAAATTGTTTGAATGCCCATGGGAAAAGGAGTTGTCGCTACCTTCGACGCTGCGGTGTGGGGGGATGTGAATTTCGGCATCACCCTCTACTACACTCGAACCGGAACAATCGGCTGTCCTTCAAGGAGACATCGCCGGAAATCGTTAGCAGTAATACTCATCGCCCAAAGATGCAATCCACTCTGTTTCGCATTGTTCCTGTTACATTGTATGGACCCAGAGCAATTGTGAAGACATATGCATTCCTTGATGATGGATCATCGTTCACTTTAATCGAAGAAGACTTGGTCGAAGAACTTGGAATCCGTGGATCCCCAATGCCCTTTGTCTGGCCTGGGCAGCGAACATGACCCGAACGGAATCCATTTCTATGGAAGTGCAGTTATCGATAGCAGGTGCGGGTGATAAGAAACGGATGGAGATGGTAGCACATACCTACAGTGAAAAAGTTGAGCCTTGCTAGACAGACATTGATATATGATGACATCATAAGAAAATTCCAACATTTGAAAGGTCTTCTGATCAGTTATAAGGATGCAGTGCCGCGTTTATTAGTCAGCGTCGACAACTTAAGCTTAACAATTCCTCTGAACACGAAGGAAGGTGGACAGTACGAACCGGTGGCGGTAAAGACACGACTAGGCTGGTGTATATATGGAGGAAGAGACTACAGAACATCGGGAATTCCACTCAACCTACATGGCTGTGTTTGTATGTGTGACCGTACACTACACAATACGGTGAAGAACTACTTCACCATCGAAGACATAGGAACGACGAATGAGACTGTGTTGGAATCAGCGGAAAACAGAAGAGCGCGGAAAATTCTTCAAGAAACCACTAAGCGAGTAGGAGGGAGGTACCAAACTGGCTTGTTGTGGCGATATGATTGTATTGAATTTCCCGACAGCTATCATATGGCCTTGAAAAGACTAGAATGCCTCGAAAGAAGGATGAGCCGTGATTCCACATTAAAAGAAAGCATTCATCGGCAGCTTGTGGAATACCAGGAAAAAGGGTATGCAAAACCAGCAACGCGAGGTGAACTCGACGAAGCTGACCTGAAACGAGTCTGGTATTTGCCATTAGGAGCGGTGGTGAATCCCAAAAAACCAGGAAAGGTGCGGTTAATATGGGACGCTGCGGCAACTGTGGACGGGATATCGCTGAACTCCTTACTTCTGAAAGGTCCGGATCAATTGACGTCATTACCAGCAGTTCTATCGCGCTTCCGACAGTTTACGGTAGGAGTCTCAGCAGATTTGAAGGAGATGTTCCACCAGATTGAAATACGTGAAACTGATAGACTTTCCCAGCGATTTCTCTGGCGCAGCGATCCATCCGAGAAACCTACCGTGTATTTCATGAACGTAGCCGCGTTCGGCTCGTCCTGTTCCCCAGCGTCCGCACAGTACGTAAAAACAAAAATGCTGGAGAATTCGCCGAAAGATACCCCCAGGCCTCGCAAGCAATTGTACATAACCATTACGTAGATGACTACTTGGATAGCTTTCAAACCGTTGAAGAAGCCTTACGAGTTTCGCAAGAGGTGAAGATGATTCACAGTGAGGGAGGATTCCTTTTGAGGAATTGGTTATCCAATACAGTACGTGTGATAGAAGGCATGGGAGAAATCAACGCAAGTGACACCAAAAGTCTAGCGCCTAACAAAGGATCGGACTGCGATCCAGTGTGAGGGATGTTATGGAACACGAAAGATGACGTACTTTGTTACTCCACCCAACAGAAGGATTAAGCGCAGTATGAATGGACTAAGTGCCCTATTGGACGATAACGCACGACTAACCAAACGACAAATGCTGAGATGTCTGATGAGTTTTTTTTCGACCCGCTCGGTTTACTCAGCTCTGACCTGGTGCATGGAAAGATTCTGCTTCTGCAGGATGTTTGGCGTGCCGGAACACAATGTGATGCACAAGTCGATGACAGTATTTGGGAACGGTGGATCAAGTGGAGTGATGCTGTAAGGAAGATAAACCAAATACAAATATCTCGCTGCTACTTCAGAAAGGCGACACTTAGAAGTTACAAGGATTTACAGCTCCACATTTTCGTCGATGCGAGTGAGCTTGCCTATTCAGCTGTTGCCTACTTTCGCATAGTTAAAACAGATAAAACATCAGAGTGTGCACTTGTTGCGGCGAAGGCCAAGGTTGCGCCTTTAAAACCGCTTTCGATTCCCAGACTGGAACTGCAAGCGGCATTGTTAGAGCTAGATTAATGCAATGTGTTATCGAGAGTCATACCGTAGCTGTAACGAAACGATATTTGTGGAGTGATTCATCTACTGTACTGGCGTGGATACGAGCTGACCATAGGAGATACAAGCAGTACGTAGCCTGTAGAATCGGGGAGATTCTCACATTAACTGATGCTAAAGAGTGGAGATGGGTGCCGACTAAATCAAATCCGGCCGACTCAGCAACAAAGTGGGGAAACGGACCATCTTTTGAAGCAACAAGCTACTGGTTTAGAGGTCCGGAATTTCTTCATTGGGCCGAAGAAGAATGGCCCCGTCCTAGGAGTATGCATTTAACTGCAGCGGTAGAAGAAGAATTGCGGCCTTGTCATACACATCGAGCTGCAACTGTATCAGAAGCGATAATAGATTATCAACGGTTCTCCAAGTGGGAACGTTTACTGAGAACTATGGCGTACGTGTGCCGGTTCATCGAGAACCTGAAGCTGAAGCGAACGGGTAATAATATTCTTCAAGGGATACTCACTGCAGATGAACTGAAGCTGGCGCAGACAACACTCTTCCGATCAGTACAATGGGAAGTGTACCCTGATGAGATGGCGCTTTTGTCTGTCAATAAAACGACTCCACTTGAGAATACATGCATTGAATCCGTTTATTGACGAACAAGGAATTTTGCGAGTTGACAGCCGGATCAAAGCAGCTAGTATCGCAGTAGCGTCGATGAAGTATCCGATCATTCTTCCACGTGAACATAAGCTTACATTGCTGCTAATTGACGAGTACCACCGCCGATTTCGTCACGCTAACTTCGAAACAGTTGTGAATGAGATTCGTCAGCGGTATCGTGTATCTCAACTGCGCCCAGCCGTTAAAAAAGTTATCAAAAACTGCCAACGGTGCAAAATAGACAAAGCAAAACCTTACGTACCTCGAATGGCCCCATTGCCTCCGGCGCGACTTGCGACATGCGTCCGACCATTTTCCTACGTGGGAATAGATTTCTTCGGACCGTTTCAGGTCAAGGTTGGCCGCTGCTATGTGAAAAGGTGGATAGCTCTATTCACCTGCCTCACAATTCGAGCTGTTCATGTAGAAGTGGTATTCAGCCTCACAACCAAATCCTGTATAGAATGTGTACGCCGTTTTATCTGTAGACGAGGTATTCCAATAGAAATCTATAGCGATAACGGAACAAACTTTAGAGGGGCTGCTAGGTTGCTGAAGGAACAACAAGAAGCGATTCGAGAAATAAATGAAAATCTGGCCGGTACTTTCACTAGTACAAAAACAAAGTGGATTTTCATACCACCTGCGGCACCCCATATGGGTGGAGCCTGGGAGCGCATGGTGCGCTCCGTAAAACGGCTATGTTTGCTGCATATGAAAATAATCGTAAATTATCCGACGAAGGTCTTCAAACTCTAATAACGGAAGCGGAGGCTATAGTGAATAGTAGACCCTTGACATACTTACCTCTGGAGTCAGCAGAATGTGAGGCAATTACGCCGAACCATTTCTTGCTACCATTGGGGAGTATCGGCGATACTCGTCAGACGGTGACTGGCCAGGACACGACAACAGAGGAACACAGACAAGCAGCGGCAATCGTTGAGGCAACATGGAACGCAACGCAACTACACCTTAACATATTTTGGAAACGTTGGATTGTGGAATACCTGCCGATTTTGACGAAACGCACAAAGTGGTTCGGAGAACAAAAACCTATTGCGGAGGGGGACCTAGTCATAGTGATAGATTGAAACGCACTTTGGAACGAATGGATCCGCGGGCGTATAAAAGAGGTTGTTGTAGGAAGAGACCGAAGAATTCGCCAAGCTGTCATACAAACTGCGAGGGGTTGATGAGAAGACCGGTATCTAAGCTCGCGGTATTGGACGTAAAGGAGAGTGGTTAGGATTGGTAAAACTGAACCGTTGGTCAGAATTACGGGGAGGATGTTGCGAACTGGGTGCACTGCTTTTAAGTTGATGTTCACTTACTACCTGTCAACGAGATATGTCATCCAAGGTGTCACCCATCGGCATAAATGATATTGACGGACTGTGCTGTTTATCACATCGAAGTGCTCGGTTCGTCAAAACGTGTAATGAACTAGAATTTAGTAAACTTAATACTGAACTTATTATTCTATATTCTATCTCTACAGTGCAAACTACCTTAATCGAAATCTATTATACTACCTTAAATGCTAGTATCACAGTGTATATCACAGCAAAGTAAGCTTATCTATTTTTTTTTTTTTTTTTATCTTTCGTTTATTTGGAAGGCTCATTTGCCGTGAAGCGTTACGGAGCCGAAATCAAGTTTAACAATACATTTCTTGATTCTTATACATAGTGTTAGTTTTGGGGAACCGAAAGACTCGCGGTTTAGTCGAGGTTAGGGAATACAATAATACAGTAGGAAAGGAAAGGATTTTAGGGTGCTTAAGTAATTACTATGCTGATGTTCACAAAGTTGACATTCCTCGCATTTTTACATCTGTAACAGGACAAACAAACTTTTTTGGGAGACAACGACGAGAGGAAGACATACGGAAGGGATTAACGACAGACATTGAAATGTACAACAAGAGGAAGACATTCGTAATGGGGTACGACAGACAAGGGAATGGGCAGACAATGATTACAGTCTTACATCTGCAACTTTCAAAAATTGGTGGACCAGGAACATGTACTCGAGATCAAGGTCCGACAACACTTCCGTAATAGGCTTTGGTTGTTTACCTCGGACCCGGAGATGTTCAGTTAGCGCAGATCTGGGGCCACGATGCCCCTCGCACGCCCACACGACCTGATCGATGTCCTGATAATCCTCGCCGCAAACACAGAGATTTCCTTCCGAGAGCCCCGCTCTGAAAAAATGTGCATTTAAAGTGTAGTGATTCGACATTAGACGACACATGGTTCGAATGAAGTCTCGTCCCATATTCAATTTTTGAACCATGGACGCTTCGACACCTGCGGGCGAATTGAATACAGCCATCTACCCAACTCCCCATTTGTCCATTTCTGTTGCCAGCTGTTCAAGGTTTCCTGACGAACTAATGTGAAAAATTCATCGAAGGTGATTTTCCGATCGTAAATATCACCTTCCATAGCGCCCACCTTAGCCAAAGAGTCCGCTTTCTCATTTCCCGGGATCGAGCAATGAGAAGGGACCCAAGCCATGGTGATTGTGTAAGACCGTTGTGATAAGGCACTCAAAGCTTTCCGTATCCCATTTAGAAGATACGCTGAGTGCTTAACCGGTTTCATTGACCGAACAGCCTCCAAGGAACTTAGACTGTCGGTGAAGATGAAAAAGTGGTCAGGAGGTAGGGATGCGATTTGCTCGAGTGAATAGTGTATAGCTGCTAGCTCAGCAGTATACACGGAACAAGGCTCTTTGAGCTTAAAGTAGGCGCTATGAAAAACGTTGAAAACACCGAAGCCAGTGAAGTCATCAATTTTTGACCCGTCTGTAAAAAAGCTTCTCTGCTCACTGGCGTGCCCGTATTTGCTTGCAAATAATGGAGGTATGACCTCCGCACACAGAAAGTCTGGTATTCCATGAACCTCCTGCTTCATGGACAGATCAAAAGTAACAGAGGAACTGTAAGAGTCTAAGAAGTTAGCACGATTGGTATCTACCGAAGAAGGGCTTACCTCCAGCGTTATGTACCAGTGGTAAATACTCATGAATCGAAATTGAGGGTTTTGTTCGAGCAGCTTCTCGAAGTTATCAATGACCAATGGATTGAAAACCTCACAGCGGATGAGGAACCGGAGCGATAATTCCGCGAAACGATCTGTTAGTGGCAGTACTCCCGCAAGTACTTCCAAGCTCATTGTATGTGTCGAATTCATACATCCTAACGCGATACGGAGACAGCGGTACTGAATTCTTTGAAGCTTCAGCATGTGTGTTTTAGCCGCGGACTGGAAGCAGAAACTACCGTATTCGAGGACCGACAAAATGGTTGTTCTATACAACGTCATAAGATCTTCGGGATGCGCTTCCCACCATGTTCCGGTTATTGATCGCATGAAGTTGATCCGTTTCTGGCATTTTTGTGTCAGATACACAATGTGCTTCCCGAAGGTGCGTTTCGAGTCGATCCAGACCCGGAGGTATTTAAAAGACATGCTATGAGTGATTGTCTTACTCATCAGTTGGAGCGGGAACTTAGCCGGCTTACGTTTTTTTGAAAAGATAACCATCTCAGTTTTCCCCGGAGAGAATTCGACACCCAGCTTCGTAGTCCAAGTGGACAAATTGTCCAGAGTATCTTGCAACGGTCCTTGCAGATCAACCGATGTTGGCCCTGAAACGGATACAACACAATCATCTGCAAGCTGTCTCAACGAGCAATTTGGCATGAGACATTCATCAATGTCTCTGACGTAAAAATTGTAAAGAAGGGGGCTCAAACATGAGCCCTGGGGGAGACCCATGTAGCTAATTCGTGAAGTTGCCGAGTCACCATGAGAAAAACTCATACGCTTCTCTGACAACAAATTGTACAAATAGTTGTTCAAAATTGGTGAAAGTCCACACTCGTGGAGTTTGTCAGATAAGACATCGACGCAAACTGAATCAAAAGCCCCCTTAATGTCCAAAAATACTGAGCCCATTTGCTCTTTTTTAGCGAAAGTAAGCTGAATTTCTGAAGAAAGCAACGCAAGACAGTCGTTCGTTCCCTTGCCCCTGCGGAAACCAAATTGTGTATCTGACAACAAACTATTCGATTCAACCCATTTGTCTAGCCGGAAGAGAATCATCTTCTCCAACAGCTTCCGAAGACATGACAGCATCGCGATGGGGCGATACGAGTTACAATCCGACGCGGGTTTTCCGGGCTTCTGGATGGCTATCACCCTCACTTCCCTCCAATCATCCGGAACAATGTTGCACTCCAGTAACTGATTGAACAAGTTCAATAAGCGCCTCTTCGCAACGTCTGGGAGGTTTTTAAGCAAATTGAACCTGATTCTATCCATCCCTGGAGCGGAATTGTTACATGAAAGGAGAGCAAGTGAGAATTCAATCATCGAAAAGGGACGATCCATATCATCCCTGTCTGCAAAAGCATCACGTAGCTCTTGCCTCACCGGTACCGAATCCGGACAAACTTTCTTTGCGAAGTCGAGTATCCACCGCGACGAGCTTTCACGATCTTCGTTTACGGACGACGCGTTGCGCATTCTTCTCCCGACGGTCCACAGAGTTTTCATTGAAGTCTCGCGCGATAAACCTTCAACAAAAGTGCGCCAATATCCGCGCTTCTTCACTTTGACCAGTTTCTTGAACTGGATTTCGAGCGCAATGTATCGTTTGTGAAGAACGATCGCCCCGTGTTTCCGAAATTCTTTGAACGCGGCGGATTTCTCGCGATAAAGTTGCGTACACTCGATGTCCCACCACGGACTGTAGGGTTTCCTACGAACCGAAGCTCCTGGCACCGGCCGACGTTGTGCCTGAAGAGCGCTTTCAAGGATCAACTGCGATAGAAACTTGTACTCTTCCCGCGGGGAAGTGCTTCTATCGACTGTATGCCATCGCTGATGGCGTCCGCATATTGCCCCAATCGATGTGCTTCGTGAGGTCATATGAAAGATCGATGGAAGCAGATTGCTTATGTCCATTGGAAATCGAAACTTCGATCGGCAAATGATCACTACCATGGGGATCTTGGACCACCTTCCAAGTACAGTCCAACGATAATGAGCTCGAACAAATGGAAAGATCTAGACGGCTATCTCTTGCCGGAGGAGCCACTCGTGTAACTTCTCCTGTATTCAAAATTGACATATTGAAGTCGTCGCAGAGGTCGTATATCATTGATGAACGGTTGTCGTCGTACAGTTCCCCCCAGCCTGTTCCGCGGGAGTTAAAATCTCCCAAGAGCAACCGTGGCTCGGGGATAACCGAGTAGATGTGCGAGAGATCTCTACAAGATATCGCGGTGTTTGGAGGAAGATATATCGAGACGATACTGAGGTCTTTTCCTCGAATAGTCACCTGACATGCGAAAGCTTCGGTGCCAGACATCGGAGCAAGATCGACTCTATGCTGTGTTTTGATCCCTAAAAGCACCCCTCCATATCGATTTGCCCGATCACGGCGGATTATGTTGAAATCAGAAATATGAAGGTTCACGTCTTGTGTTAGCCATGTTTCACATAAAGCAAAACCTTCGCATCAAATGTTAACTAAAGATTTTAAAATATCTAATATGGAAGGAATACTTCGACAGTTCCTCTGTAGAATCAAAATCATGTTACTCTTATTGACTAAGTTAGCCATCGAAGGATACAAATGACTCGAGGAGGGGCATTTTCGAAGCCAGCTGCTTCAGGAGAGGAGTCAGAATAGGAAGAACAGTTTTGACCATGTTCTTCACGGGGTCGGAAGCATCAAAGAAGTTGAGGATGAGCTCCACGATGCCAGAAAGTGTGAACATTGGAGCGCTCGGGAGTTCTTCTGCTCGCTCTGTATGCTCTCTATCTGGCTGAGAAATCGCAAAAAATGGGGCATCTGGGATTTTAGATGTTCCCGGAAGCGGTGGAAACTCTCGATCATCCCGATGTGAAACCACAAAAGTTGATCGTTTTTGAGTATTTCCTCCCGCTTTGAATTTGACCATGTTGGATTGGGGCTCACTTTGAGGCTGTTTTCTAGGCTTTTTCGAGGGTCGCTGGCTCTGTTTTATTCTCTTCCTCGTTGAGCCATTGAAAACAAAGGGAACCCCATTTCCAACCTCGGAGTCAGAGCTACCTTGATCGTCCAAGGGAAGAGACGAGTAGATGGTGTCAGAAACGAGTGGAGGAGCGGCCTTCCTCAACATTTCGGCGTAACTTCGCCGAGAACGTTGCTGAAGAGACCGCTTCTGGTGGATTCGCTGCTGAATGTACGTTGGGCAAGCTTCAAGAGCATGTGGAGGGCTTTCGTTACAATAGACACATTTCGGTGCCGTCTTGCACGCGCCCTCCACATGCTTCTCTCCGCATGATGCACAGCGAGGTTTATTGCAACAGTACTGAGCGGTGTGGCCCAGCTGCTTGCAATTAACACAATTCATCACCTTCGGTACATACAGCCGAACAGGTAGACGAAGTTTGCCAATCACTACGTAGTCAGGCAGTGCGGACCCGGAAAACGTGACGCAGAAAGAGTCAGCCGGGGAATAACTCCGCTTCTCTCCCTCCTGCGACACCGAATACATTTGTTTGCAATCCAGTATCGCAACAGGAGGCAAAGAAACGTTCTTGAAACGACCGAAACCTTGTTTCAAATCGTCGCATGTCATACTTCCTCCGTCACCACCCCGCGATCTCTCTCACACACTGCTGACGGTAAATACACCCTATATTCGAGAGTGAAAAGCTCACAGGTGACAATCTCGTTGGCCTGTTTGCGATCACTGACCGTGACACGGAGTTTACTGGACCCAACCATGTCAATGGTCGTGACAGACGAAAATCGCTTTTCCAGATCTTTGCTAATCTGGCTGATATTCAAACGTTTGCCTTTGGGTCGAAAGAAAACAACATACGGCCCACTAGAGTCGTGAGGGTAGACCTTGGGACGGGGGCTCGTAGAGGAAATTTTAGCGTTGCTGGTGTCCATTTCGTTTTGGTTTGGAACACCCGAATGCAACGAAACATCTGACATGGAATACGAAGTACCCCCGCCAACTTCGCCTTCGCGCATTGCGGACACGAAATGCGCCGCTGCAGCGAGGCACAATCTCTTTTAAAACTAAACAATTATCACAAGGGCAGAAAAAAAAAACACACACTAAAAAAAATAAAGATTTGGGACAGAGGGGAAGACGAGTAAAAAAGAAAGAAAAAAACTATTCCAATAAGATGGAGAAGAGAGGGGAACAATGAGAGGGAGCTCAATTAAATACTTGCGTTCACACTGCTGTGTTGCCGGCTAACAGTTCTGGCAGCACACACTAGCTCGATGGACACTCGCCGGTGGTGCGGTCGAAGCGAACTACGCTATTGTTGGTGTTCTCGCCGCACCCAACGCTGCAACTGGGTGGATGGATGGTGGCAGGACGGCAGCGTCTGTGTTGGTGGAGACGCACGATGAATGATAATTGTCGGCGTGGGGCAATGATGCCTGCGCCTGCGATGGACGCCGAATAAACTGCAAAGTTTTGCGTAGTTGCAAAAGCAACTAAATGGCTACTTAACTGCTTCAGCTAAGCACCACTTCCACTCATGCACTATGCTTCAAAACACTTTCGGAAAAAAACCTGCTACCTGTACTTCAGGAAAAAAACCGAATGAGAAGCAGACCGTACGCGGACTTACAACCGTCTCGCACGGATGCTCGACGTGGAATGAAGCTTATCTATTCTTATGTAAAACTATTCCTAACCTCTAAATATGATCACAGCTAGCAGCTTACGTGCATTAATTTGAACTACAACGAAGAATCATTGTAAAGCTCTAAACCGAATTATGTAAGTCATCCAATCATCTAATGTGAAAACATATTTTAAGCAAATACATTATTCCAGCTTGAAGCTGTATCAGCATAAAACTGTTGCTATCAGCTCGTAGACTCGGTGAAAAGACCTCTTGTTCTTCGGAACAATCGGAATGATAGTAAGTCGAGTCAAGTACGAGACACTGAAGACGACCACACAGTTGTGGTCGAAATACGTATCTGCAAAGATATCGAAAATTAATTGGTGGAATTAAATGGAGAGTACTTCATTCGTCTTAGACGGTTGATAGTAGAGCGTTAAGCACAAAAAGAACAAGATAGGAATACAAAGTAGGAAAGGAACGAGCCTGGAACTGATCCCACGAGCTCCTGCCGTTAAGGCAGAAGCGGTAGCCACTAGACCACCGAGCACGTCATTATTCGTTGTTTCAATCAATAATGTAAATAAATAATTTTAAAACCCAGCATAAAAAATCCTCAAAATAAGTTAGTTGATAACTACAGCGGTATTGAACTATTTGTCGATAATACGAGGGTGACTATAATCGAACCAGTTAGTATAATGAACTCTAGGCCTAAGAAGAATCACTCACTAATCACAGATTGATCAACCTAGCAGTGATTGTGCCTTTCTCGTGCATTATTAAACAACCCAACTAAACAATCAAATGCATTATCGGGAAGTTTGTTGAAATGCTGAATAATTTGTGATAATAATTTTAAAATCACTAAGTAAAGTATTATTAGCGAGCGCTTTTTTATTATACCAGAAAGCTGCAGAAACGTTATGGCGTTATGCGTCGTAACTTGCATGCAATCAAAGCTTGCGTTTCAATTGTTGAACTAAAGTCGTGTACTAAAACGAGTAGAACAGCTTGCATGGGTTGATACTTCAAGACATTTCATGGCATGTTATAACTTAATTACTATGTTTCAAAACTATTTTTATATTTAGATTTTTTTGGAATGCGCAATCGTTATGAAATTCAATAGTGATCAACTACGCTTTATTCTCTGTCAAATATAACTTGATATGCATGTGAAAAACTATGTGAAAAATTGGCAAATGTTTTTTATGGCACATGTGCAGAGAAAGAGAGAAAGAAGACCACGTCAACTCCAGGAGCTCGGACGATCTTCCAGTTAGGTATGGCCTCAATGCCGAGTTTTATTGATGGCCTCGCAAGTTGGCGAAGACCACTAAAAATGGCGGCGTTCATGGTGAAGCCATGGTATACGTATGTGGCCCTTCGATGATGGATGGCACTCACCGCAGTCTGCGTCTTCATTCTGGTCTGATTATAATAACTTTGAATTGTATTTAAATTTTGTTATTATTTAATACAAGTTACTACAACCAGCGCAATAACTCCGATATTAGTAAAATTCAAATAATAAACTAATAGGCAGAGTTGTAGAAAAACCTTCACACTAGATGTCCACCATACAACACATTTTGAAATGAACCTCTTAATTAAATTAATAACTTACTACTCAATGACCGAATCCAAATTACTAATAGATCGAAAACATCTTTGATTATAGTCAATTCCAATACCCTTGTATTAATAATATGAATATGATACTTACTGATACTATAGTAACTGGAGACCTGATCAATAGAGGGGTTAGGGACAAAACGTCGAAAGACAAATGGTCGAAGGGACAAATGGTCGAAGGACAAAAGGTCGAAAGACAAAAGGTCGAAGGGACAAATGGTCGAAAACGACAAAAAACTGAAACGGAGAGAATCAATCTCACATAATAAAAATTTTATTCATTTCTCAAATCAACAGTCTTTTGTATCTCTAATAGAACGGGTCCGCGACGTTAGGAATAAGTACTTTAGGCATAGTTGACATAAGGCATAACGGACGTTAGACACAATGCACGTTAGGCATAATTGACGTTTGGCATAATTCTGCCTTTTTTTATGTCGGAGGCTGTTCTTTGGGTAATTTTATGCCTAACGTCCATTATGCCTACCGTACATCATGCCTAACGTCCATTATGCATAACGTCTTTACGTCGGGCTATACCCAATAGAACTATCTAGATATTCATGATATTGTTTCATAAAATTACTCCTTCTTTGAAAATTGCTCATTTTTCAACTTTGATTGATGAGATGAGTATATTTTTCTGCTTGAAGTCAAATGCATTTAATAAATTCCTTTACACCCTATCCTGATTATTTACAACCAAGTTGTTCTTGATTGACTTTTTGTCCTTTTTGATCTTTTGTCCTTCTCGACCTTTGGTCTCTTTCGACCTTTTGTCTCTTTCGACCTTTTGTCCTTTCGACCTTCTGTCCTTTTCGACGTTTTGTCTTTTCGACCTTTTGTCCTTTTGGCCTTTTGTACTTTCGACCTTTTGTCTTTCGACCTTTTGTATTTCGACCTTTTGTCATAGATTCCAATAGAGGTCAAGAGCAGCAATGTTACCTGTTAAGTGGTAAGTAAATATTGGTAAGTGAATAGTCCCAAAAAATGCGTTTTCATTTATTGTTATGATTAACCGAGATGCGGTTGTCGCTCAGTGATAGGTCTTGAGTACTACTATAAACTAAACGTGGTCTCTTTTCGCTAGCACTTATAGTGTTTGTCAATAAATAAAAAATAATAATGATGCCCTCATACTAATTATCATACAAACTAGAAACGTGTGCTTAATCAATTTTTGTTCAAATTGGTTTTATGGATGACGCTCGGATCACTGGCTACTATCGTATAGTGTGGAACAAAATCATTTTTTTTTAATTACCCTGTTATGCCACTTTATTTGATATTTTAAGTTTATAATCCACACAAAAAACACCAAATAATGTTTTCCGTTTAAAGACATACTTGATAGAATCTATAATGGCCGATTTTGCCCTCACCTGGTGTTTTTGGATGTACAAATCGCAACTTACTCACTTTTCCACGCATGCTGTGCATTGATTTTTCTTTGTTAAGATGTGTGCGTCTGAAGTTTTAAAAGCAAATTTTGAAATGGATTCTGTCGGGGTTTTCATTAATTTATTATCAAGTATGGTTTACCTACACATTTTTTTAAATCTTTATTTGTGAGGTTTTTAGCCCTAGGCTAGTTCACCTCAAGAACCTATACACATTGTTCCCATTACATCCGTACACCTATGTAACGACAAATTTTCGCTATCCAATAAAGCATAACAAATTATTAACCTTATCTCAGCTATTTATCAAGAATTGTTCCCTCAAAAATACGGGTTAAGTATATATTTCGATTTCTTCATCCACAAATTTGACATTTACATCGCTTATTCCACTCCGTTCATATGCTTAGCTTATTTGACTCAATCTTTTGATCTAAAACTTCAATGAACTCTTAAAAAATCAGGAATACGGTTATGAATATGAGCAGGATCCTCGAGGTAGTCACGTGAACCATTCCGAATATTTTTTCATTGCTTTTAAAAGCTGGCGTGCTACTCGAATGCAAACAGGTCATTGATATTTGATGACCACAGGCTTAGCAGAAATAAAAATTTACTTCGAAAAGACAGTGATTTAAATCTTTACGGTTTGTGTGGAACTTTGTCGCAAAGGTCCGGTTCGGCTTGAACTTCAACTACTATGATTTTACTGATCTATGCACATTTGTCGTATGTCAACTTCCTCTAAATCATTCGAACTCACGTTGCTTCGCTAAACCTCGGGTAAGATAATTTGCTTGAAAAAGTTTATTTTTAATGAGTCGTGGTAAACCAATGCTTTTATACAGTCTTCAGTATATGTGCTTACTGTATAGAACATTAATTTGTAGTGAAACAATTTGATTTGAATTTCTTTCTGTCGCAAAAGCAGTATGAGACAATTATGCATTGAATGGCTTCCTGCCATCAGATTCAAGATCCGCAAACAGCTACCGATTCAAAATTCAGACAACGTTCGTCCCTGACTAGTAAAAAGCTCTTCTATTAACGTACTCTCGTCCCTAAATCAACAGTATGTTATAGTGGATCTGTCTGAAGAACTCAAACTTTCCACTTCTACGAACTCGTATATCATACGTCTGATACAATTATGTATGCAAACCCTATTCCTTCTGACGTAAATCTACATCCAGTGAGTCACGCCCAAGCCCGACCATGAGCCATGCCCTCCCGGATTAACGGTTGGGATAGATTTGGCTGATTTTACCTTTTGGTCAATTGGTTTTGCATAACACGTGCATCATTCGATGGACAGCAACATTATCTACATAAAATTGGGCGGTAATCATTCTTGGTACGTGCCCGAACCTATTCTTCTTAACCGCCATTCTGTGTTGTCTGTCCCTTCGTGCTTTATAGGGAGTCTGGGTCGCTGTTTGTCGGGGAGTCGTACGATGTTGTTCGACGTGATTGATACTCAGCAAACAATCAATCAATCCACTTGCTTAGCATGCACCTCACTTCGCAAAGATTTGAATGTTTCGCCCCTACCGATTGTATCCGCGTTGGTTCGATTCTATTAGTTGTGTTCCACCGTCTACATATGCTTCTAAATGGCTTACTATGATTGGACGACTCTTCGTATGACTTCTCAGGTACGACTCATAGATTTTCAACGAAATGCGCAGCAATTTTTGCGACAAAACAACATTTATTCAAGGCTTATGTAAACTTGAAAGATGCAAAGAATGTTTAATATGAGATAGGTTCCCACAATTTGTAGGTTTTGTCAGACACAGTGGCAGCACTTTCAATTCCAGGAAAATCCACTACAAGCACTTTAGGGTTTTAAAAATGGGTTGGAATGGCAATGCGGTCCAGTTTGTGCATGGAATTCATAATGCCTAATAATGATCCGCTGCACAGGTTAGACATGCGATAGACAAAAGATTTATAATTATTATGCGAATGTTTCTCAGACAGGTGTGAATTTATTTTCGTGTTTTTTGTGATATATGCCATGTTATAAGGGGTGGCTGCTTTATTTCTTCATCTTGTAATTTCCATATCAATTGTATGGTCCGTTATGCTTAGTAAATCACTTTTATGTGTGTCAGGGAGTGTGATCTATCAATGGAGCACACAATCGAGCTTCAGAGTGCGTTATATCAAAGCTTCAGTATTAGAGCTATAAATGCTAGCCCTGTTTTTGAACGCTAGGGCAATATGTTCAAGTAATTTGTGGGCTCATGGTAGTTCTTTTGCCATCGGTCACAGTTTCTGAATAAAAACATAAATAACTTGTCTTGTTATAAAACGAGTTAGTGCTATCCCATTGGTTTTGTAACAAGATGCAACCAAAAGTAACCCGAAATTTGGGATTCAATATGATCGTTATTAAAGATTTTTTTTTGGAAAAAATGAGCGAGGCTTCACTTTCAAAACTAAAGTTTGTATGGAGTCCTGGAGATGTTTAGATTAGAAGTAATTGGTCAGTTTTAAAAATTGTAATTCTTTTCTTCACTAGACCGTACTTCAAGATGCAAACAAAAATCAATCGAAATTTGGAATTCAAGATGATCGTTAGTGAAGCTATTTTTAAAAAGAAAATTAAGCGTGGCTTTACAATCCAAAAACAAACCAAAGCCAAAGTTTGTAAGGAGTTCTGGAGTTCCTCAGAGAAATAATAGGGGGATTCAGTTAACGGCGTAGGTTGCTGTGTATCTGTTTATGGAAATGTTTCATAGGCGATTTGAAATATGTCCCTAGTGATTGAGTGTGAAACATTTCTATAATCAGATACGCAGCAACCTACGCCGTTAAGTGTATACCCCTAATATATTATGACAAGGTCCTGCTATTTAGACCTTTCGCTGAGAATTATCTCATTGAAAGTTCGCCCCTAATCAATCAAAACTTTATCCTTAAATGAGAAAATAACAGTAATAATGTTATAATGTTATTTGGCCATGCATCGGAGCCCTATCCGTATCTTTGTCTTACTTCTAAAATATCACCAGTAGGTAAAGATTAAAATTCAGGATTTAGCTCTATCTACAAGACCGTTTCCATGCAGAGATTTTGTTGAGTAACAAGAATTACCGTGTGTTCCTCGAACAACCATTGTTTGCCAATTCATGAAGAGTTAGTACGTATTTACCCCTTAGGGTTAGGGGAGGAGGGGGTAAACCGGACTGGGGTCCCGTTTGAGTTAATTGCACTCTATAAAGTGCATCTTATTGCTTTCTTTAAATTATGAGTGTGACATGTTTTACTACATTCAAATAATGAAAACCATTCGATTTATTAATGATTTAATGTAAACTATGGCCGAAATGCCATGCTGATGAAATTTTTGATGGGCCTTATTTAAGCTTTTAAACCAGAAATCAGCAAAACTAATGCGCATGATCCTCGAGGATCTCAAACTTAGTCTACACAAAGATTCTATCTGGATTGAACTGATGAGTGCAACCCCTTATCATTTTCCCTTTTCGCCTTGCTTACTTTCGCCATATGCTCCTTGAACCTTACATCATCCCCCGCAAGAATATCCACAAGGCCACATGGAAATCACCTAATCAAGTAACGGAAAACCAAATCGACCACGTTCTAATCGACGGTAAATTCTTCTCCGACATCACGAACGTACGCACTTACCGCAGTGCGAATATTGAATCCGACCACTACCTCGTCGCAGTATGTCTGCGCTCAAAACTCTCGACGGTGATCAACACGCGTCGGAGTCGTCCGCCGCGGCTTAACATTGGGCGGCTACAAGACGGTAGACTAGCCCAAGACTATGCGCAGCAGCTGGAAGTGGCACTCCCAACGGAAGAGCAGCTAGGCGCAGCATCTCTTGAAGATGGCTGGAGAGATATTCGATCCGCCATTGGAAGCACCGCAACCGCTGCACTAGGCACGGTGGCTCCGGATCAGAGAAACGACTGGTATGACGGCGAATGTGAGCAGTTAGTTGAGGAGAAGAATGCAGCATGGGCGAGATTGCTGCAACACCGCACGAGGGCGAACGAGGCACGATACAAACGGGCGCGGAACAGACAAAACTCGATTTTCCGGAGGAAAAAGCGCCAGCAGGAAGATCGAGACCGTGAAGAGACGGAGGAACTGTACCGCGCTAATAACGCACCAAAGTTCTATGAGAAGTTGAACCGTTCACGTAAGAGCCACGTGCCACAGCCCGATATGTGTAAGAACATAAACGGGAACCTTCTTACGAACGAGCGTGAGGTGATCCAAAGGTGGCGGCAGCACTACGAAGAGCACCTGAATGGCGATATGACAGACAACGGTGGCGATATGGTAATGAGCCTAGGAGCACGCGCGCAGGACAGGCGACTTCCAGCTCCGAATCTCTAGGAAATCCAGGAGGAGATCGGCCGGCTGAAAAACAACAAAGCCCCTGGAGTTAACCAACTACCAGGAGAGCAGTTTAAACACGGTGGTGAAACACTGGCTAGAGCGCTGCACTGGATAATTACCAAGGTTTGGGAGGATGAGGTTCTGCCGCAGGAGTGGATGGAAGGTGTCGTGTGTCCCATCTGCAAAAGGGCGATAAGCTGGATTGTAGCAACTACCGCGCAATCACATTGCTGAACGCCGCCTACAAGGTACTCTCCCAAATTTTATGCCGCCGACTAACACCAATTGCAAGAAAGTTCGTGGGGCAGTACCAGGCGGGATTTATGGGTGAACGCTCTACCACATATCAGGTGTTCGCCGTACGTCAGATATTGCAGAAATGCCGCGATTACAACGTGCCCACACATCATCTATTTATCGACTTCAAAGCCGCATATGATACAATCGATCGGGACCAGCTATGGCAGCTAATGCACGAAAACGGATTTCCGGATAAACTGATACGGTTGATCAAGGCGACGATGGATCGGATGATGTGCGTAGTTCGAGTTTCAGGGGCATTCTCGAGTCCCTTCGAAACCCGTAGAGGGTTACGGCAAGGTGATGGTCTTTCGTGTCTGCTATTCAACATCGCTTTGGAGGGAGTAATACGAAGGGCAGGGATTGACACGAGTGGTACGATTTTCACGAAGTCCGTCCAGTTATTTGGTTTCGCCGACGACATTGATATCATGGCACGTAACTTTGAGAGGATGGAGGAAGCCTACATCAGACTGAAAAGCGAAGCTAAACGGATTGGACTAGTCATCAACACGTCGAAGACGAAGTACATGATAGGAAGAGGCTCAAGAGAGGTCAATGTGAGCCACCCACCACGAGTATCTATCGGTGGTGACGAAATCGAGGTGGTTGAAGAATTCGTGTACTTGGGCTCACTGGTGACCGCCGATAACGATACCAGCAGAGAAATTCGGAGACGCATAGTGGCTGGAAATCGTACGTACTTTGGACTCCGCAAGACGCTCCGATCGAATAGAGTTCGCCGCCGTACCAAACTGACTATCTACAAAACGCTTATAAGACCGGTAGTTCTCTACGGACACGAGACCTGGACGATGCTCGTGGAGGACCAACGCGCACTGGGAGTTTTCGAAAGGAAAGTGTTGCGTACCATCTATGGTGGGGTGCAGATGGCGGACGGTACGTGGAGGAGGCGAATGAACCACGAGTTGCATCAGCTGTTGGGAGAACCATCCATCGTTCACACCGCGAAAATCGGAAGACTGTGGTGGGCCGGGCACGTAGCCAGAATGTCGGACAGTAATCCGGTGAAAATGGTTCTCGACAACGATCCGACGGGAACAAGAAGGCGAGGTGCACAGCGGGCAAGGTGGATCGATCAGGTGGAGGACGACTTGCGGACCCTCCGCAGACAGCGTGGTTGGCGAAGTGCAGCCATGAACCGAGCTGAATGGAGAAGTCTTTTATGTGCAGCACAGGCCACTCTGGCCTTAGTCTGATGATAAATAAATAAATCAATAACATCAATAATTTAAGGACTGTCGTACATCAGTAAAATTAAATACTTTATTTCTTAGAGAGTCTGTGTGAAAATCGCGTATGTTTATTTATTTTTGGTTGTGATACATCGGAAACTAGAAAAAAAAATCAAGTCTCCCCAGTCTCCCCTATATAACACTGGATGATCATGGTGTTTTATACATACATCTCAAAAATAAAAAATATTTATGAAATATGCAAAAATGTCCACTAGAGTGGCCCAGCCTAGTAGGGACACGGCAGGTATTTCCGTCTATCGTCATAGGGGCTAAAATCGATGAAAGCAACGTCATTTTACTAGAACTCCACTATAGCAGAACGTTTCGCCTAAGCTTACGATTGGGTACGGATGAATTTGGCAAAAAAGCTTCTATTTTATTGATATTTGAGACTATGACGATACGACGAAAATGCCTGCCTTAACCCTATGGGGAGAAAAAAAGTCGTCGGATTCTACGGGGCACCTTCTAGGATTTTGCCTTTAGGTAGGAAAATCATTCTCTGAAAATTTCAGTCTGATTGGTTATTGCATAAGCTGGCGCAATTGATTTGAAGTTAATATGGGGGTTTCAGCCGAAATATATGGGAAAATACGCCTCTGTTATTATTTCGTAAAGAAAATTGCATGGAATAGTCCGATTGAGCCCATATTTGCAGGAAATGAAGTTACCCAGGCAGCACAAATCAGACCAAAATGGTTACAGCAACTTGATTGTGACTGAATCTGGTCACATATAAGTTGCAGTAACCTGTGTGGAACATGCGTGCTGCTAGGGTAACATGCCCATGAACAATTCGACATAAAATTCTACTATTACTAAATAAACTTTAAATCAGTTTTTGGCTGATTTAGTTGGATTTGGGTTGAGCACTTTGAAATTCATTAATTGCCATGAAAAAATACGCATGCAATCAAAGGTGCCTGCGATGCGTGATTTCGCGCGCACTGAAACATAAGTAACTGCACGCGCGCCACAACACATATCGCAGCTACCTTCAATTACATGCGCTTGTTTTCAAGGCAATTAATGAATTTCAAAGTGCTCAACCAAACTCCAAATAAATCAGCTAAAAACTAATTTAAAGTTTATTTAATCATAGTAGAATTTTATGTGGAATTGTTCATTGGCATGTTAACTTCATTTCCTGGGCTCAATCGGACTATTCCATGCAATTTCCTGTACGAAATAGTAACAGAGGTGTATTTTCCCATATATTATGCTGAAACCCCCATATTAACTTCAAATCAATTGCGCCAGCTTATGCAATAACCGATCAGGCTGAAATTTTCAGAGAATGATTTTCTTACCCAAAGGCAAAATCCTGGAGGGTGCCCCATAGAATCGGACGACTTTTTGTATCCTGGGCCAGTCTATTGTCCACTGCCTACCGGTGGGAATCTCACCCACATCGTTAACGTTACGTTTTTGAAGATGAAAGCAATTTTAAATCATATTAACCACTAAGAAAATTCGTGGAAACTATTGGTCATAACAAGTGGCGAGACGCGCAAACTATTTGTTTCTATCAGATCGAAATTTTGAATTGCAGAAATGTTAGATTGCGCGTAATAAAAATATTTGTCATTTTATAAGCGTGGTACATTTAATTTTTGGCGCATTCCCATTTTTTGAAACGAGGCAATAAAAATATATAGGGGTGGTGGGGTAAATTGGACACCCTAAGAACTGCTGATGTTTATCATGTGGCTATCAAGAAATTGCATGGTCCAATACAGGTGTGTCGAAGCTTATCTTATTGGTCAACATAGCCTGCAGTGAAAAAAAATTGAAAAAATATTTAAATATGTTATTTTCAACATTTAAAATTAGTCCAAAATAGTTCAATTTTGTTTTCGGCGGGGTAAAATGGTCAGGTGGTGGGGTAAAGTGAACAATATTGTAAATAAAGCAAATAAGTTGATCAAAATATTTTAAACTAAATACATATTTTTAATAATATTCAAATAGTTACCTGACAGGTATAAACCCTTTGTTTTATCACAGACAAGCAGACGTACCGGGCTTGGTCAAAATGATAGTGCGGGATTTTTTTTTCAATATTCAATTGACCATTGCTCAGTGAAATATTACCAGGTTCCTTTGGTTTTGGCATGGTTCGGCAGGAAATTTATCTAGTTTTGTAAAATGGGTTAAAAATCATGCTCTGGCCTCAGGAGAAATTCCGGATTATTTGAGAGCATGTCAAAAATGCTAGATTTTGTGCGCCTATATTATTAAAATGGATGAAATGCTGGCCCTTGTTATACTATTTTACAGAAACTAGAGCTTTTACTGAGTTGATTGATACATGGATATCACATATCGGATGACAAACATCTGAAATATGGATGTTTCCATGAACGAGGTGTGTTGTATGGAAATACTCGGTCAGGAATGTAGAAATAGTACGAAAATGTATGTGTGGAGCGTAAATGACCATATCCCCCTTTTCTTCACCTCCTGATTGATGATCCCACTATCAATCGAACCGATTAAGGTTGAAATTTGAGCTAGTTTATCTTCATTTCTCTGTCAGAACATTGCTCACTTTACCCCCAGGCAACATGACCAATTTACCCCCACAGCTACATGTTTTTCAAATAACACCTAAACTAAGAAAAAAGTTAAAAAACTATCTTCCATCAACCAGTTCCGCTTCATAACAAGCAAAATGAACGATGTGAACGATATTTTGGTTTAGAACTACTAACTCAGAGTTTTCATGGCTTAAATGCAACAGTGCCAAAATTACATCAAACTAGCATTTTGCGAAAGCGCGCAGAATTTTGCTAAAATCTAGCTGTTAAATAGATATTTCATGATTTGAAATAGCTCGGAGAGCATGAAATGCTTAATTTATGATGTAGCATGGAAAATAATACGAAAAATCCATAAACAGGGGATAAACAAGCCGTTACCCACTTTACCCCGCCTGTTCACTTTACCCCCGCTACCCCTAGTAAACAAATGTTTATTAATGATGATGATGATGATACCAGCATCTATGGTATCCAAGTATAAGAATGACAAGAAATCTATTGAGATTCGAGAGTTTAAATGGGACAAAATTGCTACCTGTGCAGTGCACAGGTTGCACATGCGGACGCCTCTGGTTGCCTCTGGTTGGATCCCAAGGAGAGTTTAGTGGATGAGAGTCCCACACTACGGTACACTGCCATGTGGTAGATTGGCAACTACTACGTGTGTGCTGGGTCAGTGCATAAAACATTAATCCTCGTAAAAATAAACATCTTTCTCGATTGCACACAGATTGAAGGTTTTCTGCTCAACATCAGATTTGCTGGTCTCTCTTCCAGCATGCACACTACATATCTGCCGTATTTTGTCAGCCTGCCAATGTCTGCATTTCTGTACACTTGGTACCACTCGTGATTCATGCGTCTGCGTCATTCACCATTTTTCACCACGCCGCCAAGTATTGGGCGTAGTATTCTTCGCTCAATCACTCCGAGAATTCGATAGTCTGCATTTTTTTACGTCCATGCTTTGTGGCCTGGACTGGACTGGACGAATCAACGATGCATGTAAGACTTGTTTAAGATGGTTTCTTTTCTTTCCACACCAGATCTTCATATTGTACCTTCATGAGCTATGTTGAATGGCAGAAAAATCCATCTAAAGTCACGAACTAATCTGATATCTCGCTAGATATTCTGACGCTCGATTTAGATCCATCCAGCGTTGCAGAGCGACTTGTGAATGGCTAAAAGCGAAAGTGAATGGTCAGTGCTGGAAAGGATTTTTCGGCTGCACCCAGTCGCACTTACCATGGCGGCGATGAAGGTGACCGCAGATTATACTGAGATCCATGTTTTTCACTGCCATTGACTGTAAAATATTTCTACCCTGGTTGCCCGAAACAATCTAGCCAGAAAGTCATGTTCTAGCACAGGCCTGCCCAACCTTTTCAAGTCACGGGCCAATTTTCAGAATTAACATCTGCTGGCGGGCCAAAAATTCGGCAAATTTTTTAAATATTTTTTTTAAATTTTCAAACATTATTTTTCCAAAAGCGTATAAAACTTCAGAGAAAAACTTAACACGATTGAATTGCATTCAAAAATTCATTTTTTTTACTGCTTCAATTCTTGATGAGATTAGGATGAGATATGAGTAGATAATATCGAGATGTGAGTAAATAATATCTTGTCATAAGACGAGTTTGTACAATGACAAGTGAAGACATTCCACTAAAAAGCTCAAAATAATTTTCTTAAGATAAAATCTATTTGAAACATTTCGGATGCATTTTATAATTCACATCATAAAACGGTGTTAAGAAAATTAACAATTTGTAACTGTGTTCTTTAAAATCAACAAGATGAGGGAAATGTATCGGTTATCAGAAACAAACTGTGCCAAATGTTTCGCGCCAATTTCGTTTCAAAATCTTTATTGTTGGATAATAAAAGTTCAACGTGTTGATCCGTGCCTTGCCGCTCTATGTTCAAGTCATTGAAATGATTGCTAATATCTACTCGCCCATGCAGTTCGAACATTGGGTTTTCTTTATCTTGTAGAAATAATGCGACTTCGTTTCGAAAAGAATAAAATCTTCTATGGTCAAAGAAATTCGCAATAATACAGCAAATCTCCGTATTCTGGTTCCATTTCCGACAACATCATTTAGAGCTGGTGGTTGTGAATCCCTCGCGTTGATAAAGTTTATAAACTTAATGACAAACGTCAGTACTTCAGGAATATTAATCGTTTTCACTCTTAGACTCTCATGGTGAGTAATGCAATGTGCGGAGAAGTATAACCATACCACTTTGATTGTTTTTTCTTTCTTAGAAGTGTCGCAATGCCATTGTTCTTTTCCGTCATTGCCAGTGCCGGCCCGTCAGATGTAAGGCCACTTGTAGGTATTTAGAGGAGTATACAAGCCCCTTCATACAGGTTTGAACAGCTCCTCTCAGGTCTCAGGTCAGGATTTCTCTGTAATTTAAAGATGATCATCCACTCCCTTTATGAAATATGTTTTCAACATCAGTATTGACATCGATTGCGAGAGAGTAGAATTTGAAGCAGGTGGCTTTTCCACGTAACGTAGTTTTCAAATTATTTGCAAACTAATGCTACTGATGTAGATATTTTCCTTAGAGCACACGATGCCGATGAGCATTCCTTAACAAGTTCTCCGTCCTAGAATAGTTTTATTCGCTTTGCCAGAATTTCACTAACAGCAAAACTGGCCCGTATTGCATTTTCCTGACTTCATTCAGTAAACCGGCTTTCAACGTGAAATTTTGTTTCAAATACGAAGAAAAGAAACTATTGTATCACATAAAGTGAAGGGCTCGATTACCAGACTTATTTTTTTAACCCAGTAATATCCTAAGTATGTATTAATTTTCTTCTTCTTATCTATATATCTATATACATAAAAATGAATTTCTGTCTGTCTGAACCTTATAGACTCCGAAACTACCCGAGCAGCAGAAATTGGCTCAATAATACTTAATTCTGTTATTGATACCATACTCTGTTATGAACTAGCCCTGGATAAGAGGTAAAATACCAAAGGAATAATACCAAAAACTAATATGCACAATACTTAAGCCATAACAAACTCAGTTATTAAATTGAATTTCAATACCAAATGCATAACCAATTATTATTCGTTTGGTATTGAAATACCTAAGTATGGTATGCCTCAAGTATTCTGCAATTCTGCATATAATTTTTTGTGGTATTATTTTTAGGTATTTTACCTCTTATGCAAGGCTAAATCATACCAATTTCTGTTATCGAGGTCATCGCTCCTGCTCGGGTACTGAACCGATCAGCGTGAAAATTTGTATGCAGAGGTTTTTGGGACCGGGGAAGGTTCTTAAGATGGTTTGAGACCCCTCCCTCTTTTGGATAGGGGAGCTCCCATACAAATGAAACAGAAATTTCAGCATAACGCGAGAACTAATCGAAGGAGAAATCAATTTTAGGCGAAACGAAGTTCTGCGGGTCTGCTAGTAAATTATTTAAAAAAAACAGCTCCTCGAGCCACATAGCTAAGCTTGTGGGACTATTATGAAGCATATTCTACCACGGTGCGCGGGCCACAAAAAATGGAGCCGAGAGCCGCATCCGGCCCTGTTCTAGCATTATATACCTCAGCTCGTTCCGTACGTGTTGGAGTCGTAATGGGGGAGGTTAGTAGTAGTAAAATTCTTCTTTATTTAATCATTTTCTGTTCTACACCTTCATCATTGCTGCCACCTGGAAAAGTTTAGAGAAAAAGTAGAACCATTTGACATGGCATGATATAGAAAATGAGAATTAAAATGTCTCTAAAACGTTATAGAATTTTTTTTGTCAAACAATTTTTAGTTTGTGGGGTTAGAAATTCAACAATCTTAAGCATTAACTGCTTTTTCGAAAAAAATATAAAAATCGAGATATCATGTCTATTTTGTGTGCTTTTAAAATTCTAACCCCGTAAATCAAGATTTTTTTGAGAAACTTCCTTAATTTTTGTTTTATAACAAAAATATACTTCATTTCCTATACCACACCGTGTGAAATTTCAATGATTCTACTTTTTCTCTCAATGACAGCTGGTGGTCTTCTCCTCCCCTATTGTTTACCAAACGCATTGAACTATACTCGTATTAGTAATCGAAGATTCTTTTTTATCAAATAAGCGCAAACATAGATTCTAGCAAAGTATCACAAGATAGTCTAAAAGCCGCTTGGAACTCCGACTACATGACCATATGTATTTATTTTTAAGGATTGTTGTCCACTATAAGTTGCCGCGCAAATAACGACAGCATGTTTCAATAGTGTTTTTGAAGCCAGGTGAACATGTCAGCAGTGTTGCATAGAACTTGAGTAAATCTGCATTTCAAATATCAATTGAGTTTTCTTAAACCTTCTCTTCATCAATATCGGAGCATGAACAAAATCTTGATTACGTTCCGTAGCTTAAAGTACGTTGATATGATAATTGATAGTCAACGTGTTTCCTGGAGTTATTATCCAGAAATTTTTCAGTTGAATTTCGCCTTACATATTTTTATCAATAAGAGCATCATTATTACGGAGCAGTGTGAAGCAGCATAATTCTTAAATGAAGTTCAACATCAGGCTCGTTATATATGCGAAGAAAAATGCTATTTTTATAGCCCGAGTCAATAACATCGAAGTATGGTTGCTGTTAGCCTACATAATATTTATGAAGGGATGAATTTCATTAATCATGATGATAACATAATTCATGCTTTATATATGGCGCTTCAACAACATAATGGTGCAAACTTAATAAAATCCTTGAATTCAACAAAAAAAAAAAAATGGGCACAATGAAAAGCTTTTGTAGTCATGTATAATACTTAACAATGGGCTACATGTAGTGTATTCTCTGAAATCCTTCGCGGGCCGCAGGAAAAGGCTTGGGGATCACTGATCAAGAAGATCGGAAAGAAACACACTGTCAATGATTTGTCGATATTCAGAAACAGTAGAGCCTGTGGCAGCCCGAAATCGGAATATAAACGGTTGGAGCTGTTGGAAATCCAATAAATTAAGATTGTTATGGATATAGCAAATTTCTGAGTTAGAATTGAACCGTTTGTTTGAGAAACTGCATATGTAACATTTTTGGCCAAAATGAGATTTTTATATATTCTGAATCCTCGTCCAAAAATACGTACTCTGGCAAAAAAAAAAACGAAAAAAAAATTTTTGTTCAGGGATGTATGAAAATGTTTTCGTATGTTTGAGAAACTACATATGTCCACGTACTTTGAAGAGCAATTGTGGAGTACTGCATACATTTTTTGCACTGGAAGTACCCCAGGGTGTTGAGTTTTGCCAAAAACTATTGATCTGTATTGAAGAAATCGAAAGATTCGGTGCAAGTTTGTTCAAAAACAGTTTTTTGTTGTTTTCTCGAAATAGTGTAAAATGGACTTATGCAGTTTCTCAAACAAATGATTCAATTGTTTCCTTAATAACTGGATTTCATTTCTAAAAGGTCAGATATATATTCAACAAAAATGAAACAGATTTCTCAAAAGATTTATGGTTTAAAAAATATCGACAATACAAAGTGTCCTCTTTATAAACTGAACACTAGCGCTTAGTTTCATAGGGGCGTAACTGTATTGATCGATTTCTCTTCGTCGATGTTTTCTTTTCATTACTGTACCGAATTCCACTAGTTTGTCGATGATTTAATGGTTTGGTGTGATAAAGGATGATTATATCTTGCACCAGAATCAATAATCACGGTTGTAGCTTTTGAAACAATTGAGTTATTAACAAAATATAAAATCGATTAAAAGAAATCGATCAATACAGTTACGCCCCTATGAAACTAAGCGCGAGAACAGTCCTTAGGCAAGAAAAGGGCACGCGATGAACCGGCTTAGGGCAGAGAATCTCGTAAATAAAGATAATATACCTAATTCAATTCAAAAGGCAAAACAAATCTCGCGCTTAGTTGCATAGGGGCGTAACTGTATAGATCGATTTCTCTTCGTCGATGTTTTCTTTTTAATATTTACCGAATTGCGCTAGTTTTTCGATGATTTAAAGGCCTGATGTGATAAAGGATGAATGTATCTTGCACCAGAATCAATAATCACGGTTGTAGCTTTTGAAACAAATGAGTTATTAACAAAATATAAAATCGATTAAAAGAAATCGATCAATACAGTTACGCCCCTATGAAACTAAGCGCGAGAAATGTTCGCGAGTATTTTGCATTGCCTACTTCTCGTTTTGTTAATAAGGTTCAAAGATTTATATAAGGTTCAAAGATATCTTGCATTGTTTGTTTTTTCAATTGGAGATTATGTAAGTGTCCGAAATTTAACGTGGACAGGCTTTATATAGAGATTTGTCGCATAAAAAAACAGATTACCTTGTATGCGGTATTTGGAGAATTATATCTCGATAATTAGCACGATCGAGTCTGTTCCCTTTCTTGTAGATAGGATATATGAGGCCATCAAGCCAGCTTGAATGCATTTCTTCTCCCTCTCAAATCATAGTACCAAGTACCTCTGTGGCTGTTGTATTAACCACCTCGTGGTCTTGTTGCCACAATGCGATAATGTTCTCTAGTTGGGTGTTCTTCTATGATTTTGTCGAGTTTTTAGGTGAATTGTCAGGTTGAGCACAATGTTTAAAGCAGAAATTGTAAACCATCTCATCATTTGATCTTCTAATTAAGAATACTTATTGTTATTGATCTTATTTATCTATTGTGCAATGATCTTCATAGAGAAAAAAATTCAACCAGGAGAAAAAATAACAGCACCTTTGCAACGTGAAGAAACCCCAGAATTGATTATTATCATTGAATGCTCAAATGACAATATCTTTTCAGATTGCTCTTCCATTAGCGAACCTGTGTTCAGATGATAATGCAATGGCTAGCTTAGAGCCATTTCCCCTATTCATTAAGTATCTGAGTTACTCCTATCACTTACGATCTAGCCTTTATTGCCCAGAATAATGAATTATTGCACAATTCATCGATACTTTGTGCATATGATAAAAAAATATGCCTGCATTTTACTTTATATTTTGGTCCGCTTTACATTGCTCCGTCTGTAACATGGTCTATTATAAAATTTCTTAAATTGGTGGTAATATATGTCTTGAAACGATCTAAAACATTTCCCTTTATGTTTTATTCGCGTTTATTCCATGGTAATAAAAGTTTTCCTGTTCGGCAAGTTTAGATAAAATATATGTAGCATATGAAGCATATGAGAAGGATAGTCACTTTATAGTTATGTGTATGCTGTGTGACGAAATCTTCTAGGACACCTGCTTGGTCACGAACAAAATTTTCTCACTTCCAGCTCTGGCATCTTCACACGTTCATCTATTGTCCTATTGTCATTAGAATGTGATTTAGTGGATACGTGCTATCAAAATTTGCAAATATGTCGTTAGTTTTGATGACTTTGTTGGAACCTGACATTGGTCATAGACGGAAGCATATTCTTCGTCATCGATCCACGCACCTAGCGGACCCCGAACAATTGATTTTATTGCCCCATCTATCAGATCGCAATACCGTTGGAATTATAAGCATTCCAGCAAGCAGTCTCCTTCTCCCCTTGTCAAATGCTGAAATTTTAAATCCGTCTGGGCGTCACTTTGCAATCACTAAGCATAAGTAACATACGCGAAATTATCTAAATAAAATTATCATACAATAAGTTATCGAATTCTATTAGTTCTTCTTTATTTTTGTAGTGTACTCCCGACAGACTGGAGGACATCGAAGGCGGTCTACATCCGCCACCGAAAGCGCGGTGTAGGTAAATCACCAGTTTCAGAAGGCGCCCGTCGTACCCGAAATGGGGCTCGTCTTCAGAATCCGCTTAGCCGGGCACCTGGTCACGTCGCCTTAATCGTTCTCGCCGTCACTTGATGTATGTCCGCAAAGAGGGACCCGCAGTGCAGGAAAACAGAAAGAAAGAAACAAATGAATAACAGGTGTTGCCCGAAATGAATGACAGCTGGGCTGTGGCTCGTCAAACGTTAGAAATCGGGAATTAAACATTTATATAATATCGGATTTTCGACGAAACGAGACTGCAATGCTAAATAATGCAACTTGGTCAAACGAAATTTGTTGCCGAGGACGAATCGGGAACAGTTGCTTGATATTTGGATTTCTCGTCGAAGATTATTGGCTCCATACGGATGACTGCCAATGTTGAGGGTGGTTGCATGTTTCATTTTAATACATATTCTAAAGAATGATGGTGGTTTAATTTTTAGAATATCTCCAAATTTTTGAAAAAATCATGGATTATGCTTTTGATAAGGCTGATCCGATATTAAACACTACAATCTACTTTCAGGTGGTCTTTCTTGTTAGAAAATTCAACAAAAGCATGTCAACAAAGCAAAGACCAGAAATATCAAAGCTAAAAGTTTGTTTTCGAAATCATTAGTGATGGACGAATCTCAAATTCGCATATCACATGCGCGATTCAATTCAAGCGCGAGTCAAATTCCACCAGACTTATGGCACAGAAAATCGATTAAGATTCGACTAGATATTATCATCATTGCATGGTTTTTAAGTGTTCCTCTATGACATAAAACCAAGGATATTTCATCCATATGTGAACAAAAAAGTACGTTTTTATTAGGTTATTGACGCCTTTCAGAGAGAAATGATTGTATTGCGAATGAGTGAAACAATGCGCTACATCCAATGACCAGATTCAGTGTTAGATTTTAATAACCTTCTACATTTCTTTATGTAGACTACGCCACTTTTAGCCCCTGGGAAGGCGATTTCGTTTTCCCATTTCACATTAGCTTCCACTTTTATATATATTAAATTTTTGAAGTATGTGCAATATTTATCATTTTTGTTAAATTAAAAGGACTAAACTTGATTCTTGACTAAAACATTACCTTTTGCGAATGTATGTAATGTATCACCGTGTTTGCCTCATGATAATACGAATGCAAAAATGGTAAATTGGCTTAGAAACCTTGGATATACAACGGTAAAGCACATGTGGAGATTGGACAAATCAAGTATCCAAGATATTCAATTTGCAAAAAAGAGCTAACCGCGGTGGAGGTTGGTACTCGGATTCTGATGGCTTTTCCGCAAACGTGACCTTTAAGTGGTCTTGTTGTGTAAGGGTTATCACGCCTATCTAGAGAGTAGGAGGTTGAGGGTTCGAGTCCTTCCACCAAGACACGTGGATTCTTTTTCGCACTGGAGTGTTTTCACTGGAGTGTATTTTCAGCGCGCGCGCTCCTGTGGCTCTGGCGTGCATTTTTTGACAGTTTGACATGACATTTAGAAAATTCAAATATCCCTCTATTAGTTGAACTTACTTAGTTAAGACTATAAAATCGTTTAGATTGAGTAAAATCAAAGAGCAGATTTTTTTGCATTGAGTGTAGGACAACACTGCATAAGAGTCCCATGTATGTTTTTGACGATATTGATTTTCTTTCAGAAATTAGCTGAAAATTGTCTCCTGTTTAAGAAAAACTGTTCTAGAAATTTGAAAACAAATCCCACTTTTGTTGTCTAATATTGATATTTACTCGCATAAAAATCATATTCCAGATTTTAATACTCTTTTGCGTAAGAGACCAAATCTGGAGAACGCACTACGCTGAAAATGTCAAATTGATTTCCTCCTACTGGTAACTACTCGGATTACTATTCAGAATGGTTCAATATTTGGTTCACTTGTATATTGTGCACTTGATTAATTCGGTTGTGGCTTCTTCAAAAATGAACATTAATTAACCAGTCAGCATATCTCTCATAAACTCATAAACTGGAGAAATAGGCGGCTGGGGAAGTGAAAGGTGGAGTTAACGAAATGTTTACATAACGAAATGTTTACATACTATGTTTTCTTTTCAGTAAGTAAGAGTCTCAAAACTGCAGTTTAAACATGATCCCTTTTCATTCTAGTGGAGATTGTAGGAGGGTTACATTCATGACTTAATGGACGGAAATTTATTGAATTCATTTTCAGAAGTTTTGCATGTTTTTATTAATTAATTGCATATTATTCGGCAACTCGGCCGTACGAAAACCATTTTTTTGTTAAATATCTTGGCTGTGCATATGCACAGCATATGTTTCGAAATGGACAAATTGATATGAAATTTGCGAAAAGAATCCACGTGTCTTGGAGGGACTCAGACCCTCAACCTCCTACTCTCTAGATAGGCGTGATAACCCCTACACAACAAGACCACTTAAAGGTCACGTTTGCGGAAAAGCCATCAGAATCCGAGTACCAACCTCCACCGCGGTTAGCTCTCTTTTTTGCAAATTGAATATCTTTCGGATGCTTGATTTCCCCAATCTTTCCTTTGGCTTTACCGTGGTAGACCCCCGCCCAAGCGAGCGCACATTGTTTCTTAAACAGGAGGTTCGCAATCCATGCCCCCCAGCAACGAACTGGCCACGACGATAGAGAATGCGAATTCAACCGCCCTCTGCTGAGCCAAAGGCTTGCTTGGCTAAAGCATTTGATGAGTTTGATTGCCTTTACGTAAACGGTCGCGTGTACTCAGACGACTAATGACGGTGAAAGACCGACTTGATTACAATTAATTGCATATTATTCGGCAACTCAGGCCGTACGAAAACCATTTTTTGTTAAATATCTTGGCTGTGCATATGCACCATATAAATTCAGTAAAGCAAATGTGGAGATTGGGCAAATCATCCGAAAGATATTCAATTTGCGAAAAAGAGAGCTACGTGTCTTGGAGGTTGGTACTCGATTCTGCCTTTTCCGCAAACGTGACCTTTAAGTGGTCTTGTTGTGTAGGGGTTATCACGCCTATCGAGAGAGTAGGAGGTTGAGGGTTCGAGTCCCTCCAAGACACGTGGATTCTTTTTCGCAAATTTCATATCAATTTGTCCATTTCGAAACATATGCTGTGCATATGCACAGCCAAGATATTTAACAAAAAAATGGTTTTCGTACGGCCGAGTCGCCGAATAATATGCAATTAATTGTAATCAAGTGTCGGTCTTTCACCGTCATTAGTCGTCTGAGTACACGCGACCGTTTACGTAAAGGCAATCAAACTCATCAAATGCTTTAGCCAAGCAAGCCTTTGGCTCAGCAGAGTGCGATTGAATTCGCATTCTATACCGTCCCGCCCAGTCCGTTGCTGGGGGCATGGAGTGTGATCCTCTCGTTTAATAAACAATGTGCACTCGCTTGGCTGTGGATATACAACAGTAAAGCAAATGTGGAGATTGGGCAAATCAAGCATCCGAAAGATATTCAATTTGCAAAAAAGAGAGCTAACCGCGGTGGAGGTTGGTACTCGGATTCTGATGGCTTTTCCGCAAACGTGACCTTTAAGTGGTCTTGTTGTGTAGGGGTTATCACGCCTATCTAGAGAGTAGGAGGTTGAGGGTTCGAGTCCCTCCAAGACACGTGGATTCTTTTTCGCAAATTTCATATCAATTTGTCCATTTCGAAACATATGCTGTGCATATGCACAGCCAAGATATTTAACAAAAAAATGTTTTTATTAATTTATGTTTTGTATGTATTTACGGATCATGATGATGATGATGATGATGATGATGGTCCCGCCACATACCCCTACAAAGGTTTGAGCTAGACGATTTATCTTTAAGATAATTAATTGAATTTAATTTTTCAACAATTTAATCAGATTTGCAAAACAAAACAAAAACGATCTGATTACCATCACAGATATAAATTTCTTAACTTTCCATTACTATCCAGCAAAAATATTAAATGTAAAAAAAACTGTTTATTTCATCTACAGATTCTCATAAGTATCAGTAGTGATGCTTCGAGTGCATAAAAATGCAAAACTTGTGATACCTCTCGCACAGATTTCAAAAGTTCCACCAAGAATCGCGTTTCATGTAATTACAAGTAACGTTAGCCACTCGAAAGCATCAATAATAATCTAATAAACTATGTCGTTGTCAACAAAATCAAAACTTGTGTTACCGCTCCGTCGATATCAAAAGTTTCGGTATCAACCGCGGAAACCAAACTCTACTAGATAGCCTATCATTGAAACAGCTGAAAAAGCGCAAGTCTGTACATAAATTTAAAATCATTCACATCTGCTTTACGCGCAAGACTCAAACTTTTGTAGACTACACAAGAAAAGGTCAAATTACAATTACGTCAATAAATATAAAATCCATCATCATCATCGAGGCGAACAAAATAGTTTATTAGTGCCTCAATAATTGAAAAACACAATTGTCCAAACAAAATATCCGTAGGTCAAACTTCGTCAAGATACAATAATTAATGATTTTTAAAAAGTCAACTAAGTAGATGCTTAAAATACAGCTTTTACGTGTGAAACACAAAGTCTCTTGAATTGTGATAATGTCGTTGCACGTTTGATATGTGTAGGCATCGAATTGAACTCATTGATACCTTTAAAAAACAAAGAATTTTGTGAAGCTCCATGTAAAAAGTTAGGTGTTCTTACATCTTCCGCGTTTCTAGTGTTATATCTATGAATGTCACTTCCTCTTTCAATTCGATCACACAAATATCGAGGCAGCAAACCATTTACTACTTTAAAACTGAACACCATTTTTAAATACACAATTCTTTGCTCCCCCGGGGGCCCCTGCAAGGCATCCAACAAAAAGTTGAGGAAGTGAATCTGTTACATCTTAAAATCAAACGCATAATCTTATTCTGCAAGCGCTGCAATCTCGATATTTGTGTTTGATTTGCTAAAAACAAAATGGAAGGGCAAAAGTCCAAGTGAGGAGAGATGATTGATTTGTACAACTGTATTTTACTAGCTGTATTTAATTCGTTTTTCAGTCGACATAGGATTCCATACTTCTTGGCTATTTTCTTGATGACATTGTCAATATGTTGGTCAAATTTCAATTTATCATCAATAATCACGCCAAGATATTTAATTTCCCGTACGCGATCAAGAGTCTCGTCATCAATTTTCACAGAGACATTATCAATTGAACGGTTTCGCGAAATTACCATATACTTTGTTTTACTAATATTCAATTTTAACTGTTTGTACTTCAACCATCTACTTAAAGAATGCAAATCTTCATTCAAGTGTTCAATCGCTTCCTCCAGCTGCAATGAATATTACAGTATCATCAGCAAACAAATTAATATCACAATAACGTAAGACCCGTCGCATGTCATTAATGTACATAATGAACAAAAGGGGCCCTAATACACTTCCCTGTGGTACACCAAGGTCATTCTCCACGGGACACGACACATAATCATTGAAAGCAGTCCGTTGGGATCTATCAGACAAATAGCTTTCAAACCATTTGTATGCAGAACCCGAAATTCCAAAGCGCTTAACAGTTTTCAACAATAAGGGCCGAGAAATTGTCTCAAAAGCGCGTTTGAGATCCAAAAACACAGCTAGAATAGTATCTTTACGCTCCATATTTTCTTTCCATTTAGATAATACCAAGTTCAATGCAGTTTCACAGGAATGACCTTCCCTGTAACCTGATTGTTCCGGTATTAACAAGTTATTACTATTTAAATATGTAATTAGCTGGCCTTTAACTACAAGTTCTAAAATTTTCTCTAATGTGTGCAACATGTTGATGGGACGAAACTCTTCGGCTTTAATCGTTCCAGCAACTTTTTGTATTGGAATCACTAGTGATTCCTTCCAAACATGCGGCACGTGCCCAGTTTGTAACGATTCATTTATAAGGTCCAGCAAGTTGCGTCCAATGACATGAAAGCAATCTTGAATAACTCTAGCATTAACATTATCAACTCCAGCCGTTTTACCTAAAGAAAAGCAAATGTTTTAAGTTCTTCAAAAGTAATAGGGTGAAAACAATCAAATCGACAGTTAATATTTATCGGCTGTTTTATTTCATCAGGCTCATCCACTAACTCGATAGATCGGTTAATGGATAAGACACTATTGACGAAATAATCGTTGAATTTAGATGCAATTTCTTTTTCTGACTGTTCTAATGTGCCATTAAAAGTTATGGACCGCGGCTTGCAACTACTAGGCTTTAATAATGATTTCAATATTTTCCATAACTCTTTGCTGTTGTTTTGATGCTGATAAATTTTCCTCTGAATATACTCGCATCGTGTACGTGTCAAAGATTGCGAATATTTGTTCCGCGCTACCTGATACCTATTCCAATGATTTTCATTATTAGTTCTTTGAAACTTTTTATACAATTTATCTCTTTTACGTTTCAGGCGCAAAAGATCTAAATTATACCAGCTGTTAGAATTATGCAAAGTTACAAACTTCTGTTCTATTAATTGATTGGTACAGGATTTCAAAACGTTTGTGAGAACAGCTGATCTTTCATCTATATTACCGGAATTTTCTTGAAAATCCACGTTTCTTTCGACAAGACCCGAAATTGCTTGTTTAGAGTATTTTCTCCAGCACTTCATTTTAATTAAATTACTATCATTACTATTATTGTCGGTAACATTAATGACTAGCGTTTCATGATCGGTTACTTTTAAATCATTACTCGTTTCGCTAGTTACAGAATCAAAATTTGTATACACATGATCAATCAAAGTTCTACTGTGCTGGGAAATACGCGTATAAGAATTTACTCTCTGTTTTAAATTGAAAAAATCCGCTAAACGTTTCAAATGATTCGAATTGGAATCGTCACACCAATTGATATTAAAATCACCAGCAATTACATTTAATTTACTAGGATCTATAAATGACTCAAACCAGTATTCCAAAATCTCAATAAAGCGCTGGTCACTTGCACTGGGAGAGTGATATAAAACACCATAATTACCCATCTTCATGCCACGTACAACTGCAATGCCTAAGAACCAGTTTCCATCACAAACTTGAAGCTTGAACTGAACTGATTCTTTGACATAAATAGCAACACCGCCAGTGTGTCTAGAATGTGATAAACAAGCAGCTACACTATAACCCGGAATGCTATACTGATCAAATGCTTCAATGTCGACTATATGAGTTTCAGATAGAAACACTAAAAATGGACGTTTATCTTCTACAATCTTACGTAATGCAACGTAGTTTGTAGACAAACCCGCAATATTCAAATACAAAATATCGAATTTGCTCACATTTCTACTAGAACTTGGTTGCTATTCATTGAAACGTAAGCTGCTCTTTTTCCGTTCAACTAATCGTTTATAAACACTACACTCAGTACTGAAGGCACTGTGGTTCACGTCCAATTTCATTTTACGTTCGGAATTCATTTTTATACAATTGACACATTTCAATACAGTTGACGTGCATTCGGATGTCTTGTGACGATCGCTGCACTTTGAGCACGCAATACCATTTTTGCAATCCGTACTCATGTGCCCAAATTCTCCACATTGAAAACATCTCAAAACACTAATTTCGGGAACAACAAGGCACCGATCAAACCTTATGTTAACTTTTCTCGCGGTCAACAAACAACTATAAGTCTCTTTATCGACTTCAATAACAACATTGTTCTTGTTATATTTAAAACGTGGATTTTCATACATTCTTATTACTTTAACATCATTTATTGCGATGTCTTCATTCTGATCTTGCAAAATCTGAATGAATTCATCGGAAGAAAACTTATCGCACATTCCCATCACTTTTAGTCATGGCACCGATGAGGGAACAACAGCATCATAGTTTTCACCCAGATTGCTTTGAATGCCATTTTTCACAACATCAACATTAAATCCATTTGCACACTCAGCAATAATAGAGCCGTTTTTCCCGTTTCTAAAGTTACTGATCCTGTGTGTTTTTGGATCCAGTTTACTATTCAAAAATTTCCGAGTATCATCGCTACTCTGGTTGGACTCTTTCGGTTTAATCACAATGACCGGACGAGCCTTACGAGTAACCTTTACTTCCTTAGGCGCAGTGACTTTTTTCGTTACTTTAACGTTATTTTTCCCAACATTACTTTTAACAATATCCGCGAAACTAACATTTTCTGGCATTGCAATATCAGATGTGTTGTCAACATCTTGTACCTTTTTCGTTTTGGGAGTCAAATTAGGCCCCGAAGCCTTTTGCGATGTACCTTGCATTTCATTCATTACAGCTACATTTCTACTACAAAAAATGAACATTTCATATTTTCCATTTCTTTGCTGATCGAATCTTTGAGACCATTAACAGCCTCGTTCAAAACCTCAGATACATTTTTCTGTAATTTCTCAATACCGATTAACAACGCGCTGTCTATTTGGGCAGTAATGTGATTCCGAATATCACCGATCGCATCAGAAAGAGAAGAAAGTTTCTTCATCTCTTCATCGAAACGAATGGTATTTGGAACCTGTACATTCTGTCCGTCGCAAGATCAATTAAATAGACAGTCACAACACTTGAAAAAAACATTTGCATTCTCCGTAATCAATCTGGCCGCTGCCTTCGCTTCAATAGGAGAGCAGCGGGCATGAAAATATTTCTCACATTGAAAACAACACAGTGGGAAATCGTTGATTGCGATCCCCACTTTGCACTTTTCGCACTCCATCCTCTACACAGCAGTGGACTCAAACATGCAACAACACACTACACGATCCACAGAGACGAATAAAAGAAATAGGGCAAGCAAATGAACAACAACAGCTTGCCGCGCGAAGCTATAGGTAGAACTATGGCTTCACGGGATGCTGTGTTGAGTAATAAATGTTAAATTAAATGAAAATTTGGCACGGAGGCTAAATGCCTCCTACTTATCCTGATACAGTAACAAAAAGGGCACACGATAGAAATATTTTTCCCGCGGCACAAGTTCACTTTCACACGCAAAAATTAACTTTTCTTTCCGCACAGAGGCAAACAAACTATGATGTCCACCATCACCACACAGAATAATGTTGAAATCTGGAAAAAAATATTACTTTTTATTGCGAGGGTGACGTTTTGAATCGTTGTTTCAACTTGCCCCGCACCATGCATTTCATTTTGCCCCGATGATTTGAACAAATATCAAACAACTAAAATACAAAAATTAAAACGGGTCTTTCATCGATTTTTCATAATCATTATGCTTATTCAACATTGAATGATTATCTACCGTGAAAATTTGATGAAAAACTCTTCCAAACATCGTTTTGAGACCTGTTTCATTGGCACGTCAAATAGTTGCTTTGGATTTTTCAAAGGGTGAAAAATAGACAATGGCAGGAATTGGTTTTAAAAGTTGCAATCTTCCGGGAAAGACAGTCAGAAGGTGCGTTTAGGGGAGTAGTTTGTTGAAAAAAACCCAGATTAATCCACCTAGCGGTGATGGTGCCTTTCTCGTTTTTTTCGAGTGAGTAATTTCTACGCACTTTTGGTATGAAAAAAAAATATTTTGGGCATATCTACCGAGCCCATAGTCCGATCTGGCCAATTTTCAATAGGAAACAATGGGACAGGATTCTGCGTCGAATTCAACTTGTTGCGAGCAAATCAGTTAAGGCTAAGTGCCTGAAAAGTGGGCTAGACTTTTCCACTCGTTGTGGCCTAAAAAAAAGTATTTTGACCATAAATTCTGAGCCCATAGTCCGATCAATTTTCAATAGAAAACAATGAGACAGGATTCGCCGTCGAATGCAACTTGTTGCGAGCAAATCGATGTAGGGTAAGTACCTGAAAAGTGGGCTAGACTTTTTGCGCACATACACACACATACACACACACATACACACGCACACATACACACACACAGACATCACTTCGATTCGTCGAGCTGAGTCGATCGGTATATAACACTATGGGTCTCCGAGTCTCCTATAAAAAGTTTGTTTTTGGAGCGAACATATAGCCCAAGCCTACCCAACCTTTTCAAGTCGCGGGCCAATTTTTAGAATTTACACTTGCTGATGGGCCAGAAAATATTCGGTACATAACTTTTTGAACATTTTCAAAATTATCAGTTTTTTTTTTATTTTCTAAAAAGAACTAAACACGATTTTAATGCTTTCAAATAACCTTTTTGTTTATTTTGTTTTTGTCGTTGCATTAGGGATCCATTTAAAACAATTCAGGTAAATTATTCACATTGGTAAAAGGTGTTGAAAAATGGGAATTTCGTTACTTTACCGCATATTGAACAGATTTGCATGAAATGTTTTCAACAGGATGAGAGAAATGTACCAGATTTCAGCAACCCACTGTGCCAAACTGCTTTATGTTCAAGCCAATGAGATGTTTGGCGATATCTGTTAGAAAAGCCAAGCACTCATCTATTCAGGATCATTCAACTCGAGCAGTAGTTTTCCTTTGTCTTGTAAAAATTGTGCCTTTTTCTCTCGAAAAATGAAAATCTCTCAAGCATGGTACCAATGAACTTCGCAATAATGCAGCAAGTCTCCGTATTCGTCATTTCCGTCAACATAATTTATAATTGGTGGTTGACAAATAACATTTTAAGTTTTACAACGCTCTTGAAGATCATAATTTACTCACAAGAGTGTTACAAAAACTGCATAAAACCAAAATGTTACTAGGGGAGTTCCCTAATGTCAATACTTGAGGAATATTGATCATTTTCGCATATCGATTCTTTTAGTAAATATTTAATATGGCAGGGAAATATGGCCATACCTTTGTGATTGCTTTTCCATGCTTAGAATTGTCACAACGCCATTGTTATTTCCTATCATTGATTGCAGGTGCTCCATCAATCATAAGGTCACTAATGTTTTCGAAGGAGAAAAAAAAATCCTTCACACATGTCTTATCAGCCCTCAGGTTTTCCCGTTAGTTGCTCCCTGTATAGGGGTCAAAGCTGCCAATTTTTCTGTCATTCGAAGATGACCATCAATTCCTCTTATGAAGACAGCCACCTTTGCCACATTTTTCACGTCAGTATTTTGATCGTTTGCAATAGAGTAGAATATGAGGCAGACGGCTTTTCACGTAACATAGCTTTCAAATCTTCTGCGAGAACTTGTACTCTTCAACGTGTTGCTGTGCAAACTAGTGCTACTGAAGGAGGCTATTTCCTTAGGACATACGATTTAAGAACAACCGAAACGCTTTCCTTAACAAGCTCTCCGTCCTGAAAAGGTTTCACCCGTTTTGCCGAAATCTTACTAACAGCAAAACTTACCCGTAATGCATTTTTGACTTCGTATTTGCTCGAGTGAAGAGAGTTTGTTGTTTCTATAATCCACTGTATCATTAATTTGAATCAATGAATGGAGATTTAAATTGACTGAGCGAGCACCCTACATTTGAAGCTCTATCAACTTTTGTTTCCTACCTGAGCCTTTTCAAAAATCATATTTCATAGAATGCTTGGATTCAAATTTTGTTCGTTCAATATAGCAAAACTTCCTGAGCAAATAAAGCAAACCGGCCTTCCTTTTTTGAACGTGAACGTAAACTAGGTACTCGTGCCAATCTTTATTCAAAACGCGATGTTCCACATCAACCTTTTGTGTCTTGAGATTGCTCTATGCAATCATTTGTATATGTAACTATGTAAAATATAATTTTTCGTTTCGAGCTTTGATTTAAAACTTACGTATTTGAAAATGAATAAATAGCTTCTCGAGACAGCTAAAAAAGCTATAGCGGGCCGAATCAGAGTTTATCTTTCTTATATGCCGCGGGCCACAAAAATGGAGCCGAGGGCCGCATCCGGCCCGCGGGCCGTACGTTGGGCAGCCCTGATATAGCCTTTACGTATACTTTGTATACGAGAAAGGCAAAAATCAGAGAATTCGGTCATTTCCTATCTAAATTACAGCTTCCCCACTGAGTGTCTCCTTCTGGATGGTGAATGTGATCCCATCTTTTGAAATGGACGTTTGCCCATAACAAGGTATCGGTGGATGTTTTAACTTCTTTAGAAATAGACGCTTGCCCGGAATAAGGCGATTATGGGTTTGATGCCTTCTTCAAAATCAGTCAATGTTTTCCAATGGAATCTGCCTTCTTTTAATCAAATGATGAAGTATCAATAAGAAAACACAATTATCCTGTTAACCAATTATTGTTTTATTCAATTTCCGATTGTGAAAAAAACTGCGGATCAAACTGGCAATTCCGAGCAAGGTCGGGTACGTACAGCTAGTTTATATTCAATGCTTCAATCCTAATCTAACGCAAATTTTTGCGAGCAAATCGGATGAGTATAGGGTAAATCCGGCTGAGATGCCGCATCGGTATAGATGCCGCACTTCAGAGATCTGGTAGAACAGACTTGATATATTGGCGCAAATGTATGTGAGAGGGTGTCTTTTGTAGCGAAAATTAACACGTAAGTAGTAACTGCCCATTCTTATCAGCCAAAAAAGTAATAGGGAAACTGCTCCTCAAATTCATACTATGTACCCAAATCAATACCATTCGAAAACAAAGAATTGGTGTGCAAATTGTTTTATTTCTCATTTTTGTATTTTTTTCAGCAGTGAGCCTAAATAGCTTGTTTTGCGAATGTTTATGATATAGGAGCATATTAAATAATGGAACAGATTGACGGTTGAAAACTTTTATTTACGTCGCGGTGGCGGTAAAATTTTTAACGCTATCTCTACGTGCTCACTACTAAAAACATCACTATAATGAGAAATAAATTAATTTGCGCCATATTCCTTTTTTTTTGCTCGGTTGTTATTAATACGGGTACATGTTATGTATTGCAAGAGCAGATACCCCACGAAGGAAATGCCTGCTGAAGAGCATGGCAATGAAGACAGTTAGGCCGGCCCATCAAAAAAAAATTGGAAAAAGTTTTTGCCATACTAATTTGAGCCACCTTAGTATAACCAATTTGAAACAATTTCACTAAATCACAGTAAATCCAGAGGATGGAGACTTCAGCGAAACTATGGGCATACAAAATGTGCGAATTTGCAAAACCTATACCTGTCTAAATCTCGGAGCTCTGCTGTCATGAACTATAATACCAAACAGACGGCGCTATTTTTCACATTTGACATTACTTTAGACGGAATCCTTCCATCCAGAACGGCACTAAACTCGAAAAATGTATGACGCATCGCAAGAAAAAGTAAATAATTGAAAAAATTTAGAAAAAAGCGCAGCGAAAAAACTCTACACGAGGTCTCAACCGCGGCACACTACGATCGGCAAGCTTTTGAAACTTTTAAGCTTAAAAAATATGCTTGTTTGCTTTTAATTTATTCATTTTTATTTTTTTCTGAAATGTGTTTATTCAATAGTTTTTAATGTTACCATTACTAATCTTTGTAGGAAGGTACTTGGTAAGCATTTAAAAAATATTAGTTTTGTCCAGTTTAGCAGAACAATGCTGCCTGTTTGGCGACTACTGGACGAGCACATCCAACCGATGGTGATCAGGGATCTGTTACTGTTTTACTTCTATTACGCCTTGTACAGGTTACAACACAGGTAATATTTCTCTTTTACGAACCCTTTCTAAAAAACTGAATACTGTTTTGACTCAAATCCCAAACAGACTCATATTTCGAAAACTTGTAACATGAAGGTTTACTTCGTTATTTTTGCATAAATAAACAAATTTTCTTGCAAGGCATACAATCAAGGACATTACAGTTTAACAACATTGGAATTACATTGAAATTTTGCATTTTAATGCTTTTAAGGTGGTGTTCAAAGGGAATTTGAATCAAAGTGTTCGGAATTTGAGACAATTTTCACTATAGGTGTTCGGCATTTCAGATAAATTTCAGTAAAATGAAATCATTCGGTATAGATAGTTACAATCAATAAAATATTAATATCGAGCACTTATATGAAAGTTCAATTCTTTCGCTAGTTGATGGAAATTATTGATCTATTAAAATATTTTAATTCATGTGGCATAAAGTCCTCCGAAGTGAAAAATGTCCTTAAATGTTCGAAATATGAATCAAAACGGTACAGCTTCCAATACACCTTTTCCGCAGTTTCCACTTCGATTGTTTTTTCAGGCACTTTACCGCATCAGTCTTTAGGCATCGCCAAGAATATAACTTCCACATAGGACCTAGGACGTTGTGTCCAACAGGAAGGACACTAGCGATCACCCCAAGATAAACCTGCATCGAAGGCAACTGTGAGGAGGAAGCAGGAGCACTGGTGATATGTACTGGCAGCATACTGGGGGTCATATTGTATAACATTTTTACTTCTGACCTACATGACTTACCATCAGGCTGTCAAAAATCGTTGTTTGCAGATGACACGGGCCTCTCCGCCAAAAGGGCGAAGCCTTTGCGTCATTTGCAGTAGATTACAAATTTTTTTTTGATTATTTTTACAAAAAAAAAAACAGATCAATCCACCTAGCGTTGGTGGTGCCTTTCTCGCGCATTAAAAAAAATAAGAAAAACATATAAGAGAGGTCAAAATAGCACTTTAGAGGGATAGATTTTACTTTTTCCTTTAATTCATATGCATTTGCGGTCATTTGAATGCATTGCTGCAATCTTTGAAAAAAAAAATTTTTCGGTTTTTGAAGAAAAATGCAGAAAAACAATGTTTTTTATGAAAACTCATATGTGAATATGTACGTTATGTGGAAGATATTGATTTGGAAAATGTATTGGAGGTAACCACTTTCCCTTCGATGGGACTCGAACCCATGACCCTACAGTACGCTAGACTGGTGCTTTAACCAATTAAGCTACGAAGGACCTCCGTCGGCCTTCGCAACCTAGCGGCTACTGAACGAGCTCGAGATTCCCAAATTGGACGCATAGTCAAATCACTCGCAATCCATTTCTCAAGCCAATACTTCCACATGTGTATTGTACACGTCCACATTAGAGGAGCGTGAGTATTTAGAATGTCTGGCGGCTATACACATTCTTCATCAGCAACGGTACTGATCAAGTGAGGTTGTGTAAGCTATTTGCCAGTCGGTCGTCAAGCTCAGACCCGACCGCATTGCGTAGGCAAGAGCACGCAACTCAAGTTCAGTTCAATCAAAGGTAATTGCCTATTTCCGGGGATTAAACCACCCGACTTGGACGTTAATTTACAATGTTATGAAAACTCATATGTGAATATGTACGTTATGTGGAAGATATTGATTTGGAAAATGTATTGGAGGTAACCACTTTCCCACATTGTAAATTAACGTCCAAGTCGGGTGGTTTAATCCCCGGAAATAGGCAATTACCTTTGATTGAAATGTTTTTTAAATAACTTTGGAACGCAATGACCGATCGGGCCAATTTTCAATAGGAAACAACTAGACCATAATCCGCGTCGACTGCAACTTGTTGCAAGCAAATCGAATAATGCTAAGTACCAAAAAGTGTGTCTCACATTTTTGTACACACACACATCCACATACATAAACACATACAGACATCACCTCAATTCGTCGAGCTGAGTCGATTGGTATATAACACTCTCCGAGCCTTCTATCAACAGTTTTGGTTTGATCCTATAGCCTTTACGTATACGTTGTATACGAGAAAGGCAAAAACAAATTTTTAATTCACAAACAAATTTTTAGACCAGCCAGCAATATGGACTAGATGCTGCAATACCAGAAAGAAGGCACTTCAGAGGATTCAAAACAACATTTTGAAAACGTTTCTGAAGTTGCCTTCTTGGTACCACGGTGCTCCCCTGACCGTTATTAACAAAAAAATCTCCATCAAAACTTATACCTGCAGTTGAATTATTCCAATGAGTCGTCAGCAATAAAAGTAGTGTGTTGATATACCAGTTGTATACTACAAGTACATCATAGCTTTTATTCAATGTATTAAAAACAGTAGGCATATCCTCGTCGAAAATATGTTTATTATTAAGTGGGTATCGATAACGGAGGTAGATTATCAAAAAAATACTCTCCCTGGTTTCGAAAATTCCAGATCAAAACCAAAGTTTCAAAATCTGAAACTCGTACATTTAAGGTTGGTGGTGACAATCGGCTACAAGTACTGTCTTTGGATCCACACTTGCCTGAAAAATTCGAACTTTATTGCATGGAACAACTTGTTAAAATTGAACGATTTGGAGTACATTATTACAGGTGTCCTCAAGATTATAAACCTGATAATATGAATAATGGCCTATTCGTAAATAAATTCCTGCCTACATTGTGAGGCAAAAAAACTCGAGAGCGGCGTTCCCAGGACAATTGGAAATATCCACGATAACAGCAGCCGCGATAAAGGTTCTAATGGAAATCAGTAAAGTCGGGCATGCTACATCTCATTCCCGGCAAGGACAGTGATTCAATATTGATGAGCTGTACTCCTCTTTCACTTCACAGTGTAAAACGAACTGGGCAGATTTAAGAATTTATGTAGTAATGTTATTTCGGATACCTTAAAAGTGCCTTAAGGCTCTATAAACCGTAATCAATCCGATAATGACGATGATTTTATTCGAATCCGCACTAATACTAATAAAGTTTTGAACTAAATTCAATATTTTGGGGCTATTTACGGACTTACCCTCCATCATAATATATTCAATATTAATTTTTCACTTAGCAAAACTAGCAATTGCTGAGGAATTGCTGGAAAAACGCTGAAAACTGCATTTTTCCTAGGCCGATATTCGTATGTTCATCGAACGCATACCAACGTTCGAACGTTCGGGTCAAACACATACACACTCACTTGATTTTGCACTTGATCTTTTCCCATTGTTTCTTTGATTTTATCACTCCTAAAACATATTCACTAACTGAGTTTCACATTTTTCTTCAATATTGACTACCAATTAATTCACTTCACGTCCAAAAACTGTCGAAAACTGCTTTCCAAAAATCGAAGTGAGAGACAAATTTGACGACCGTATTGTGAATGCAATAAAATGCGGAAGGCTCAAATTCAGTAGCGCAATAAGTGAAATGGTGAGTACGAAATTTACGCGATGCAGCTTCATTCAATACAAACAATACAACGTATACGCCAGCCAACACGCAAACAAAGATGTGCATACACAAGAAAATAATCATCTCTTCTCCGTTGCCAGCTTTATTTATTGGAAAAAATCATTGCTGTATGCTGGATTGAACAAAAAAAAAAACAAAAATAAATATTTAAACATGTAATGTAAGCTTCTATTACGTTCTAAGTGGTGTATAACATTTTTTAAACCGGTAAATTCCCATATATTTAATACACCGTGAACATTTGTTATGATATAAAATAAACAATTCGTCAAGTCTGGCAACATTATGCATCAGCTGGCATGCTTTGAACACCCCATTTCCACCCACCCAGTTGTAAACAAAATTTATTTATCGCTGCTGCACTTTTCCGTACCAATTGCATTACTATTACAAACAAGTGATACAGTCATCAATTTTCGAAACATTGTGATGGAGTCTTGAGCCTTAAGCGTACACATAGCTTCACTGGGCATCCCACGATCTTCTTGATGCTGCGTACATTTTTGAAAAAAAGCGGATTTGATAAATTTTGTTGACGTAAGTAGGGATGGAGCTTTAATAAAGAACAAATTAGCTTACTGCTCCTTGAATCCATATCAATATCAATCAAAAACAAAGAATTGAAATTGCGTTGTTACTCATTTTTGTAAGCAGCAGTAAGCATGCACGAGAGCATTAAAAAATGACACAGATCAAGTCGAATAATCCATTTTGCGAAAGTTATTGGTATATGAGCAGTGACGGAAAATGTCATTTCGATGTCATGAGACTTATTATTTAATAACATTTTTCACAAGGTATGTATAATGGTGTTCTCATTTAAACATGTATTCCTTAAAGGACCCTAAAACTTTTTCTAATATATCATTTCTCTAAAGCTGAAATTTGCGGCGTTATTGGAGCATGTTATTAATAATAGAACAAATACCCTATGTTAATAACATCTGTCGTTTTTGTTTAACGGTTTTGAAGCATTTTCAAAATGTTTTTCAATTCTTGCTTTTCATATGAACTTTCACCTGGATTCTATGTCGCAATTGATAAGCTCGATGTTTCTTGGGAAAGTTTGGATCTTCCGAAGACCTCCACATATCATATCACAAAGTTTCATACAAAAGGATTTTTTAATTCATTCGGCCATGCGCAGGGATCATATATCGGATGAGCATATATCGGTTTCCGTCCACATTAACTTTAACGCCACATGTAGAACCATAACTTTGAACATCAGAACATCCAACTCTTGCAAGCTGAAATTTATTGCAGAAAAAAGGACATGTGTACATTTAATATTGTCCATTTATTATTTAAACGTAAAGGGATAATCATTCTTAGTTGGCTATAGAATTGAATGTAGAAAAAGATGAAACTAATCTTAATTTTTTAATGTTCTTTGATAAATCTCATTTTACTTATCATCGTAGTCAACATGTTTGTATAGAATTCTATTGGTTGTAACTAGTAATGAACTTAATTAAAAAATTAAAAAAAAATCACCTAAATGAAGAATAAAAAAATATTGGTTGTACCAAAAAAAACTATTTTTATCGCTGACGACACCTTGGAAGCTGAGGAATATGTATTTGACGAGATGTTATACACATAGGGTTTCTTACCCCATTCCCGGCCTAACATGCGTACGACTGCATTATTTAATTGATATTTATGACAGGAAGCAACTTCTGCTGAATTTTGTGGTCTGTATAATACTGCATTGGGGTTCACTTCTGCTTAAAAATAGCTATTCGAGCTAAATATCGTTCAAAAAAGCTTTTATTTGATTTAAATTAACGAGGTCCAGCACTAATTTCAGTCATAGCGATTTAATTTCCGGCCCACTTCAAAACCGGTTCCCGGCCTAAGCAAAATTTCACTCAATCTCTCAACATTTTACTCTCATTCTCTCTCGGGACGGTAGAAAATGCGACGTAAACAAAAATATGCACGTTCCACGACAACAAGATGCCAGATGGTATCATTCATAATCATTTTTATTTGGTTGAGAAGATATATTTACTCATCCAAATTTCTTCCAAATACTTAAAAACAATACTTTTTGCACCTTTTGAAATCGAGAGAATTATAAATAACATGATAGCGTCAACGTATTAGACAATTTTCCTATTAAAGATGAAGGATTATTTTCATAATTCTGGCCTTTTGGCAGCACGGTGCGGCTAGAAGTTCTTGGGCCGAGGTGAATTTTTGTTCGGTTTGAGAATACATTTTGAAATGTATTCTAATATGTTTAAATAAGTTCTAGTGAAACGAACAAATAGAAATAATTGAAGTGCTTGTGTTTAGAATTATGGTGTGGTGATTGACAGCTTCAAGCAATGGTTGTATCGAGCTCTGTGATGATTTTCAGGTAGGTGTTTATTCGATGATACCGTTTTGTAAAAGTGGAAAGATTCACTCCGGCTCAGTGGTGTGGCATCGGAGAGCGAATTTTGAAATCTACATTTTGTTTTCTACAATTGGATCAATTAGGAGTAAAAGTGATTGAAAAATATTGAGTATTGTGAAGAATAAATAGGAGACTTTTTAAAAATTATCAATCATTAACCTGCGGCATCCAAACAGTATAAATCATTAGTTTTCTGTGCAGTGAGCCGGGAATGTTTTCATACGATTTTGTTTCGGTTGTATTTTTAATCGTGTAGCTTTAATTTATGACCAAAATCCATGCAACATGTTCCTAAAACCCCAAAGTAATCCAGAGAAAAATCAGATGGTTATTCATATACGATAAACATTTTAGATTCATATACGATAAACATTTTAGATGGGGGAAAACTGAAAAAAATGTAAATCGTGTTGAAACAGAATCCTGTGCATTTCTTCGAAATATGTCGTAACTCCAAAACGGGTCCTACGATTTTTTAAAAACTTCGTCCAGAGATGCAGTATAGCCCCAGAATTCAGCTCCAGGTATAAGTTTTGATGGAGATTTTTTTTTGTTAATAACGGTCAGGGGAGCACCGTGGGTACTAATGAACTTCATGGAATTTCTAATATTGAGACATTGCAACCTCAATTGCAATCTTAACTAAAATGTGTTAAAAATAACTTAAAATGTATCATAGCAAATAATCTAGTCATCAACACGTCGAAGACGAAGTACATGATAGGAAGAGGTTCAAGAGAAGACAATGTGAGCCACCCACCGCGAGCTTGCATCGGTGGTGACGAAATCGAGGTGGTAGAAGAATTTGTGTACTTGGGCTCACTGGTGACTGCCGAAAATGACACCAGCAGAGAAATTCGAAGACGCATAGTGGCTGGAAATCGTACGTACTTTGGACTCCGCAAGACGCTCCGATCGAACAGAGTTCGCCGCCGTACCAAACTGACAATCTACAAAACGCTAATTAGACCGGTAGTCCTCTACGGACACGAGACCTGGACGATGCTCGTGGAGGACTAACGCGCACTTGGAGTTTTCGAAAGGAAAGTGCTGCGTACCATCTATGGTGGGGTGCAGATGGCGGACGGTACGTGGAGGAGGCGAATGAATCACAAATTGCATCAGCTGTTGGGAGAACCATCCATCGTTCACACCGCGAAAATCGGACGACTGCGATGGGCCGGGCACGTAGCCAGAATGTCGGACAGTAACCCGGTGAAAATGGTTCTCGACAACGATCCGACGGGCACAAGAAGGCGAGGTGCGCAGCGGGCAAGGTGGATCTATCAGGTGGAAGATGACTTGCGGACCCTCCGTAGCCTGCGTGGTTGGCGACGTGTAGCCATGGACCGAGCCGAATGGAGAAGACTCTTATATACCGCACAGGCCACTTCGGCCTTAGTCTGATTAAATAAAATCATAGCAAATAAGGATGATAGTGTTAATCAAGCACGGAACACCTAGTCTAAAGGATGAATGCATGTACCTAATAGGTCATTAGCAATTAAAAATGGTTAAAATTAGTTATATAAACGGGTGATTCGAACTACAGAAATTTGCATATGTTGCTGGAGGAGATACCAGATAGCTGAGAGAAAAAGCGATTGCGGTTTAGTGATCGGTTAGGATATTACATTTAAATCTAGTGGAAGTAAAAACACGTAAAAACACGTGAAACCACATATAGTTAGTGTTACCATGTGTTACCACTTCACTCTTTCCTTCAACCCCTAATTGTTTTTATTTAATTTAATATATTGGTTTTAATCATGATAAGATTATACATGAAATAAGCATTTTCAATGAATAAATTTAAATTAATCTTTCAAAGATAATTGTTCGATCAAGCAAAGCAATGAGTGTATAGATTGAATATGCTTTTAGATTAAGATTTAATCTACCTAGCTTTTTTGTTATTTTTATCTGTGTAGCAAACTAATCGACTCATGAATAGGGGGCTGCACGGACGAATCTCTTTCTCTTTCGTTCTTCATGAGATTTTCCATTTACTGGACTTGTTGTTTTCTAATTTCTTTGCAGTAAGAAAAAGACAAAGCAGTCCGTGCCGTGCAGTGCCCTATTGCCAATATTTGGGAGGAGAAGGTTCTGCCGCAGGACCAGATAAAGGTGTCTTGTGTCCCGTCTACCGAACGACGATCAGCTGGATTACAGCAACTACCGCGCAATAATATTGCTGATCGCCGCCAACGAAGTACTCTCCTAATTTATGCCGTCGACTAGCACCAATTGCAAGAGAGTTTATATGGGGCAGTGCCAGGCGGGATTTATGGACGATCACTCTGACTCGGACCAGATGTGCGCCATATAATATATTGCAGGAATGCAGTAGGGTCAGGGGTTGGAGTCCCATCGAGTCCCACCTCCAATAGGGGAAACTGGACACACATGATCCTCACTTTTTGTTTAGGATATTTCTCGATGTAACATGCACTGATTTGCACGCTTTTTGATGGACGTGATAAAGATTTGAAATAGTTATTCAAAAACGTCATTGGAAGCAATTATTTGTTCATAAAAGTTACCAAAAACTCGATTTTGCCGAAAGATAGAAATTTGGCATTTTCAAAACTTGCGGAAGACTTGATCCCCATATAGGGGGAAATTATGAGCTGTGCATGTTTAGGTTCTTTAAAGCCTAATGAAAGGTCGAATTGGTCTATTCTCAAATTCTAACAATTATTCATAATCTGTCGGAACAGCAGTCGTGCGAAAATGAAATATTGTTGGTATTAAGCAAGGCAAGTATTTTGGTTCTCGAATAGAGTAATAGTGACAGATATAATGTCAGCTATAGCAACAAAGTTGGCATGGTGATGATGATTTATCTGCAAACCATTCACTCCACTGAAAGACAGTGGTCATATCACGACAACTATGATGTTCCCAAGAGAATCTCTTCTGAAAATTGGCCACACTGCAAATGCATGGCCAATGGTAAATATCCCTGAGTACCTGTTTTGGGACCAACAAAAAAATTCTGTGATACATCGAGATCGCCAGACTACTACCAATACCAAAACCGTGATCATACCAGGATGCTGACTTCATACATCACACAATGGGGAAATCCGATTTCAAAGGTGGAAAAAATTGATAACTTTCTTCACGAACAACTTACAGAAGAGATCAAGAGCTTATTCGAAAGGGAATTTTGCAAAGAATTCAGTGAGTGCTGTTTCATGGACGTAGAACGCTTCTGTATGTAGTTATTGAGCTCGTTTTGCCCTAATGCCCCATATATTGCGAGTTTCCAAACTATTTGTCATTTTATCTTTAAGATATTGTTCTAAAATTGTGCTTATTTCTTCACTGTGGATCCACAGAAGGCCACTAAATATATTTTGTTGGTAAAAGTTGGAAATTTAAGGGATTTTGGGGTCAAATAAGCATCAAAGTGTAAAATTTTATGTGCAATTTTCATGTATTCTGTAAAAAATAGTAATATTTACAGATAAGTGTTGATATTATTGTCTCAAAGTGTTGAACAGATGTTGACAAATGTTTGCCGAACAAAAATCAATGAAATAAATCGTTTCACAAATGTTTTATTTGGTTATTTATTGAGTAAAAAACGATTTTTAAAAACTTTTGAATAGCACCGATGCCAAACATTTCCAAACCATACCCGATAGCACAACTAGACAAGAATAGTCATATGTTATGAGTCTTGATGTGATCATAGATAGGAGGTGATGGGAGATACTCTTTTTTCTTACCTTTTTGCCCAAATTCCCCTATGAAATAATATAGCTCAATGATTCTGAGTAAGAAAATGATGTAGTACTTCTTCTTCTTCTTCTTCTTATTGGCATTACATCCTCACACTGGGACAGAGCCGCCTCGCAGCCTTAGTCTTCATTAAGCACTTCCACAGTTATTAACTGCGAGGTTTCTAAGCCAAGTTACCATTTTTGCATTCGTATATCATGAGGCTAACACGATGATACTTTAATGCCCAGGGAAGTCGAGACAATTTCCAATCCGAAAATTGCCTAGACCGGCACCGGGAATCGAACCCAGCCACCCTCAGCATGGTCTTGCTTTGTAGCCGCGCATCTTACCGCACGGCTAAGGAGGGCCCCTAGATGATGTAGTAATGTAAATTTAATTGATATTTTCTAATGATATAATGAAAATAATAAATAATCATATAATTCATTAAACATATTGAATTATAGGGGATTTAGGGGTCATACAGCTCATTTAATGTAACTTTTTATACAAAATGGGATAACTTTTCTCACGAGCGACTCACAGATAAGGTTAAGGGCTTATTCGAAAGCAAACTTTCCAAGAAATTCAGTGAGTGATGTTTTATAGACATGAGACACTTCTGTATGTAGTTATTGAGATGGTTTTGCCCCAATGTCCCATACATCAAAATTTTTCATATTTTGGTACTTTTATCTTTTAAAAATTATACTGAAATTCTGTTTTCCCCTTCATTGTAGATCCATACATATTACTATACATATTTTGTTGGAAAAAGTTGGAAATTTAAGGGATTTTGGGGTCAAATAATCATCAAACTACATCTATGTGAATTTTTCATGTATTCTGTAAAAATAATGATAACCAAGAAATCATTTGCACTATATTACGTCGAATAATCATTTAGGGTTAATATACGGTGATTTAAAAATTTGTAAGCATTGATATAGCTCTACATATGGTCAATTTTGGCGAAATCTACAGCCTATTTATTATTTAGATATTTATAGATAATAGTTGATATTATTGTCATAATTTTTTTTTAACAAATATCCATATATTACATTAAAAATGTATTTTTAAGGCATTTTGGGACAAATAAGTGAAAAAATTCATTAATTATGTATTTAAAAAAATGGTTCTGAGCCCTGAACCCTTGGATTTTTTTTCAATGCAATCTACGAATATTTGTTATTTTTATAGTATCATTGACAAATTATAATTGAATCAATGTTACTCCATCATTTCTTAACCCAGTATCATTGAGCTATATTATTTCATAAGGGGAATTTGGGTAAAACGTCATGAGAAAAGAATATTTCCTATCTATTCCTATCTATTATCACATCGACTAATATATTTACTCTTATATAGTTGTGCAAACGGGTATGGTTCTAGAATGATTGGCATTGGCACTTTTCAGAAGCATTTAAAAAATCGGGGTTTACCCTATAAATCACAAAATTCATGTAAAGTGCAATTTAATACTTATTTGACCCCAAAATCCCTTAAATTTCCAACTTTTACCAACAAAGCATGTATAGTGCTTTTCTATGGATCTATAATGAAGAGGAGAACACATCTTTAGTACAATACTTGGAAGATAAAAGCACGAAAAATATGATAAACTGTGATGTATGGGACATTGGGGCAAAACGAGCTTAATAACTACATACAGAAGTGTCTCATGTCTATAAAACATCACTCACTGAATTTCTTGGAAAGTTGCTTTCGAATAAGCCCTTAACCTTATCTGTGAGTCGCTCGTGAGAAAAGTTATCCTATTTTGTATAAAAAGTTACATTAAATAAGCTGTATGACCTCTAAATCCCCTATAATTCAATATGTTTAATGAATTATATGATTATTTATTATTTTCATTATATCATTAGAAAATATCAATTAAATTTACATTACTACATCATTTTCTTACTCAGAATCATTGAGCTATATTATTTCATAGGGGAATTTGGGCAAAAAGGTAAGAAAAAAGAGTATCTCCCATCACCTCCTATCTATGATCACATCAAGACTCATAACATATGACTATTCTTGTCTAGTTGTGCTATCGGGTATGGTTTGGAAATGTTTGGCATCGGTGCTATTCAAAAGTTTTTAAAAATCGTTTTTTACTCAATAAATAACTAAATAAAACATTTGTGAAACGATTTATTTCATTGATTTTTGTTCGGCAAACATTTGTCAACATCTGTTCAACACTTTGAGACAATAATATCAACACTTATCTGTAAATATTACTATTTTTTACAGAATACATGAAAATTGCACATAAAATTTTACACTTTGATGCTTATTTGACCCCTAAAATCCCTTAAATTTCCAACTTTTACCAACAAAATATATTTAGTGGCCTTCTGTGGATCCACAGTGAAGAGATAAGTACAATTTTAGAACAATGCTTTAAAGATAAAATGACAAATAGTTTAAAAACTCGCAATATATGGGGCATTAGGGCAAAACGAGCTCAATAACTACATACAGAAGCGTTCTACGTCCATGAAACAGCACTCACTGAATTCTTTGCAAAATTCCCTTTCGAATAAGCTCTTGATCTCTTCTGTAAGTTGTTCGTGAAGAAAGTTATCAATTTTTTCCACCTTTGAAATCGTATTTCCCCATTGTGCATCAATATGGCCATGTCACTCATCCTTTAAACATCATATTTTCTGTTATTATTACACAAATGCGATTTCTCTTGAACGATTGACCAAAAGTTGTTGAATTAGACAATTATTAAAAAATATTTAGGAAGATTTACAAATAAATGGTGATTGTAAGCAAACTTCCCCTAGTTGAAACGGAAAGAATTGAATACCAGATCGAACAATACTGATTTTAAGCCCAGTGATTTGTTGAGATTTTTCAAAGCTCAATTTATACTCGTTTTCATTGAAAATAATGTTAAAATGCATTTGATAAAATTAATCAAAACTAAGTACAAAGTACTAAGTATGTTCAACTTCACTTTGTTCTGGTTAATGAAATAAGGCTATTGAGACATTCAAATTGCGCGTGTATTGCCTGATTGACAAAATTAAAGAGAAATAAAAATTATTTATACTGTTTAACTAGAAAAGAATTTTAACAGATCAATTTAGTTACATACAATACAATAATATGTGATCGTAAACAACAAACGCCTTAATGTATGCAATATCGGGATCAAGTGTGTCCAAACTGTGGGGGATCAAGTGTGTCCATGTTGAGTATTTATCTTATTTTGTTTATTGTATTAAATTGAAATAAGCAATAGTTAATTCAATGAATTTATTCAATTCTACAATAATAAAACTTTGTCCAGTAAAAAAATTACACGTTTTGGTTGGACATATTCAAAGTTATTAAACTTTTCTCCTTTGAAGAAAAAAAGGATTGAGAACGCTAAAATAATAAACCTCTCTAAAACCCATATACATAAAGTAACAAATATCAAATGTTACTCAGATTCAATAATCTATCTAACGGATCCTTTTGCACATATCAGTGATATAAAAATGTGATTAGTTTTCGAGAAAACAGGGGGGGATCATGTGTCCCCAGGGATCATGTGTGTCCAGTTTCCCCTACATTTTTCAAATCAAAATCTTCCACATAATGTCTGAGATTTTAGAACATAGTAAATTAAATATAATATGCTTAATTTGAAAATCCTTAATTTTGGAATAATATGAACATATCAGATTTGGATTGTCAAACATTTGGAAATTGATCAATATATTGAGCTTGTGGTTTGATTTTCTCAATATTGAGACTGTGAGGCCGTCTTCAGTGAATCGACTTGTCGGGTCGAGTACTAGACACTGCAGACGGCCTTACAGTTGCGGTCGAAATACGTATCTGCAAAGATTACAAAACATGGTGGAATTAAATGGAAGGTACTAAACTTGTCTTATGACAGATAAAAATATGTACCATAATATAATTAAAATATCCAGTCTTGCTATTGACGAATTTCGCGCCAACTCGAAAGTACTAAACTCGTCTTATGACAGATGAAGATATTCCACTAGAAGAGCTTAAATAATTTTCTCACATATTTAGATATTGTTGTAATTAACATGATTGGTCGTACAGCTGAATCTCCGAATAATGTACTATTAATAGTTATTTCTTCCTTCGCCTGATAAAAAAGTGAAAACTACCAGATTTTCGTTAGCACTAATAAATTATAAAATACAAAATGTACAATTCGACCGACTTGCTTTTAAATTATAAGTGTAGATGCGAAGATGACGAACTTTTGTTATTTTTTGATAGCAGACGAATACATTTTCACGATAAACTTCTTTATTGGGAGTGCAGAAAGAAGCAGTTTCTCTAATGAGTGTAAAACGTCCTCATCTCAAATAAGTAATGTTTTACGAGAATTGAGAGCATACTATTCGAAAAACATTGTGCAAAACACTGACACTTATTCCAATCAAAGTATACATGAACCAAATTATAAAGTACGAAAATAATTGGAAAATGGTAAAGTGATTAGAATTATATTTGTTTTTTTGTTGATATCAGCATAAGATATGCCTAATCTTCAAATAATGCAACAACACTCCATTAGGAACATTAAAGAGAAATTCACTCACACAATTTAGTATCACTTTTCGCAATCCTTATTATTATTTTGGATGGCGTTAAAACTCTATAAATCCCTAAAAACATATTATTATTTGAAGATATTTGAAAAAAAAACCTAAATCACCAATTGATTTTATTCATAAGGCACGACAATCAAAACATACTACATTCAAACAAGCTATTACATAGAAAGTACAACCACCCCACGATGCGGTGCCGCATGGACTGACCACAAGTGCCGGTATGACTTTTTTGTCATTTCTTTCGTTTTTTCGCAAATCCGGTGGCAGTGTGTTGCTCGTGGTCACACGTACGGACTCTCGTTTTTTCCTTCATTCTGAGACTCCCGTTTCTCTCAATTAATCGCGCGCCGCGCGGACGGGTCTGAGTATGTCTTTCTCTCGCGCATTGCTTTCGAGTAAGTCAAATTCAAATTTATTCTAAAATCTAATAAAATCGATAGCTTTACACATGGAGTTAGTTAACGCGCACACTGGGACAAAAGAGGCAATAATATTTTACTCCACATGAATACCAAGTGCTCATTTCGCTGCTTCCAGTATAAAAGCGTCTGTTCCCGGCACCAGAATTATCAGTAATCGGTGGGAACTTATCCAAGAGCATTTCATAAGTTTAGCTCCTGATTTTTGGTCTGAGAACTTCGGCCGAAGACGAATTCGAAACTTTCTCTAAGTTTCGAACAAAAAAAAACAAGATCATTTTGATCATTCTCGTATTGTGCATCAATAGAAGAAAAAAGTGAATATAACAAACATGATTAAGATTGTGGCTGTTTTTGTGGTGCTGTGTGGAATCAGTTCTGGGTACTCGGTCCCTGTGCGAAATGGTGCGTGTTCTTACAATCAATGGACATTTATAGGAATAAAAATTATTTCTTGAGTGGTTTGGAAGTGATACTAACTGTGATATTTCTCAACTGGCAGCTTTCATGTACTATCAACAGCCCATGGGCTACATGGGTCAACGGCAAGCCATGTACGGACTCCACTACCAGAACCAGCAACTTCGGAATCTACGCCGCTCGGCTGGAGTGTCTGCCTTCGCCGCTGGAAACAACCTTGCTGCCGGAACATATCTGAAGGGTAAGTTCATGGAAAATGCTTCAAGCTTAGCTTGATGTGTGACATGTGATGTTATTAATCGTCAGATTGCAAAAACACAGATGTTGAAAGCGCTGAAACACCTGTTCAAGACCCCAGCATACCGTCTGTTGCTGATGCGTACCCAGCAGAACAGTACCCTGTCGAAGACATTCCAGCTATTCAACAAGATGTCCCAGCTGTCCAGGAATTCGATGCAGTGGAACCTATTGCTGATGAGCCGGTAGCTGCTCCAGTTGTTCCAGCTGTTATCCCAGAAAAGAAGAAGAAGAAGGTCACTGTTCAGTTGGACTCTGCCGAAGAGGAGGAGCAGGACACTCAGGTCGGACGTCGTGGTGGAAACCGCACTGCTGCTCCAAATGCGTACTTCCCCGTCAACTTCGGAAGCACGAACGGAGGTGCCATCGCCATTGCCAACTCCTACAGCACCGGAAAGGGAGGATCTGCCACTAGCACTGCCACTGCTTACGGAAGCCCAGCCACTGCTGAACTGAGAAGGGCTGCCCCTGTTCAACTGAGAAAGAAACCTGCCAAGCTGCGAGCCCGTCCATATTAGATTTCTAGTATTGAAGTTGGCTTCAGTGGTTCCTAGTGATAAGACTTCTTAATTTATTAAGTGCAATCCAACTCCTCCATAGGTTATCAAAAATACGTGTGCAAAAGGAATTGACTAGATTGTTAATTCTGAAGAAGTGCAGGGCGCATTTATTATTTATTTTGTAATTAACTAAACTCTTCGAACCCCAAATAAACCCAAGAACGACTACTGAAATACACGAGACTCTGATCTGCCACAGTAAAAATATCTATCTTTTTTCAATATCCGAATTAACATTATTTGATCCCTAGTCAAGATTGAGAGAGAAAATATTGCGATGTTATTCAGTCATGCTACACTTTTTGTCTTGTTTCTCTGTGAAGTATTGGAAGCCTTTTTGGAGCTGGCAGAGTCAATTTGTTAATTTGTTGTGCATCACTTGAAACCGTCTTCTTGTTTTATTCTTGGCATTACATCCCCCACTGGGACATTGCCGCTTCGCAGCTAAGTGCTCATTCCACATTTCCACAGCTATTACCTGGAAATTTCCAATCCTCGCAACCTCGTCTCATGATAATAAACTTACAGATACTAATCATTTAGAGTGGCCCAGCCTAGTATGCATAGAAAAAAAAGTCGTCGGATTCTACGGGGCAACCTCCAGGATTTTGCCTTTGGGTAAGAAAATCATTCTCTGAAAATTTCAGCCTGATCGGTCATTGCATAAGCTGGCGCAATTGATTTGAAGTTAATATGGGAGTTTCAGCCGAAATATATGGGAAAATACACCTCTGTTACTATTTCGTACAGGAAATTGAATGGAAAAGCCCGATTGAGCCCAGATTTGCAGGAAATGAAATTAACATGCCAATGAACAATTTGACATAAAATTCTACTATGATTAAATAAACTTTAGATTAGTTTTTAGCTGGTTTATTTGGATTTTTGTTGAGCACTTTGAAATTCATTAATTACCATGAAAACAATCGCATGTAATCAAAGGTGCCTGCAATGCGTAGTTTCGCGCGCACTGAAACATAAGTAACTGCACGCGCCCACAAAACATATTGCAGCTACCTTCGATTAGATGCGCTTGTTTTCAAGGCAATTAATGAATTTCAAAGTGCTCAACCAAACTCCAAATAAATCAGCTAAAAACTAATCTGAAGCTTATTTAATCATAACGAATTTTATGTCGAATTGTTCATTGGCATGTTAACTTCATTTCCTGCAAATAATCCAAATTCCTGCAAAAAGTAATAGAGGTGTATTTTCCATATATCAAATATTAACTTCAAATCAATTGCGCCAGCTTATGCAACAACCGATCAGGCTGAAATTTTCAGAGAATGATTTTCTTACCCAAAGGCAAATTCCGGGGGGGTGCCCCGTAGAATCGGACGACTTTTTGTATCCTGGGCCAGTCTATCATGTACTCAAAAAAAAAAAAAAAAAGCATTTGAATATTTAATAAATGGGGTCATGAATGAGGGTGCATCTCAGAAGGTCCTTTTTGCTTCAAAGAGTAGTAATTTTTCATGATATACGCAATTACAAGTCACCAAGGAGGCCAGCATTTTTACCCATGGCAATGCCTTACTATATACGTTTATTTTTTGTAAAGTCTCCCTTCTTTGTCACCTCATATCTGAACATATTTAATATTACAATTAATATTCGCAATACCATATTCAATGTATCCGAAGTCAACACTGCACTTTCATTTTGTTTTTTTTTTATGAATATGGGTCAGTGAACATTTATTAATATTTCACAACCATTAAGTTTTATAGCAATTCCATAAAATGATGAGAAACTACGATATGAACTCCGATATGTACCCTTTAAGCTTTTTCGTTGTTTTCACCAATATAAACAATTATACCAAACAATTTCAACGTGCAGGATTCATTTATTCAGACTAAGGCCGAAGTGACCTGTGCGGTATATAAGAGTCTTCTCCATTCGGCTCGGTCCATGACTACACGTCGCCAACCACGCAGTCTACGGAGGGTCCGCAAGTCATCTTCCACCTGATCGATCCATCTTGCCCGTTGCGCTCCTCGCCTTATTGTGCCCGTCGGATCGTTGTCGAGAATCATTTTCACCGGGTTACTGTCCGACATTCCGGCTACGTGCCCGGCCCACCGCAGTCGTCCGATTTTCGCGGTGTTCGATGGATGGTTCTCCCAACAGCTGATGCAACTCGAGGTTCATTCGCCTCCTCCACGTACCGTCCACCATCTGCACAACACCATATATGGTACGCAGCACTTTCCTTTCGAAAACTCCAAGTGCGCGTTGGTTCTCCACGAGCTTCGTCTAGGTTTCGTGTCCGTAGAGGACTACCGGTCTAATGAGCGTTTTGTAGATTGTCAGTTTGGTACGGCGGCGAACTCTATTCGATCGAAGCGTCTTGCGGAGTCCAAAATATGTACGATTTCCAGCCACTATGCGTCTCCGATTTTCTCTGCTGGTATCATTTTTGGCAGTCACCAGTGAGCCCAAGTACACAAATTCTTCTACCACCTCGATTTCGTCACCACCGATGCAAACTCGCGGTGGGTGGCTCACATAAGCTGTGTTGTTAAATTCAACAATCGCCTTTGATGACTAATTTTGATGAGTAAATCTGTCATATTTTGTTTCGTATGGTTCATCCGTGACAAAATTGGTTCACGCGATATGTTGCACAGATTTTGCTGCATAAAAACTCGGTTTGTTGACATCTAAGATGTCAAAAAAAAATTCATTTGCAGTAAATTATTCAAAGCTGTTCCAAGCGTTGATATTCAAAGATGATTTTTCATGAAATTAAATTATATTTTAATCCTTAATTGTTATTCTAGGTCGATTAATGATGTTGATTCACGATGGCATCTGGTGTTCGTACTGGAATTCTACTGGAACTATGCTCTGAAAGTTTATCAGGACGTTCAGGAATTTCTGCGGAAATACTTCAAGAAATTCCACTAAAAAATCCTGCGGAGAGGTTATTCAGCAATTCCTTTTTAAGAAAGAGGGTTGTTATCTGTGAATTCCACCGGCAGACTGAAACCTTTGGTAGTTTCACCGAGAATTTCATCGGCAATTCATCCGGGAATTTCTTCACAAATTCCTCCGTAAATTTCTTCCGGATCTTTCAGGATCTCCTACGGGAAATCCTTAAGAATTTTTTTCGAAAATTTCTCCGAGGTTTCTTCCGGCAATTCCTTTAAGAATACTATCGGGAATTCTAAAAATTCACTCAAATATTCCTCACATCACGTTGGGATGTTCTTCGGGAAATCGTTCCTGACCTTTTTCCGGGAAATTCTCCAGGAATCTCTCCGGGAATTATTCCGATAGAATGAATTCGCAAATTCCATTGGAAATTTTCCCGAGAATTGCATCAGAAATTCTTCCAAAAAGTTCTTCGGAAATTATTTTAAGAATTCCTTTGGAAGTTCATCCTGGAGCTCCTTCGTTGATACCATAAGGATTTCCCAAGAGAAGTCGTTCAGGAATTTATATTCCTTCGCGAATTCTTCATAGCAGTTCTTCTGGAGTTCCTTTAGTGAATTCCTCCGGGAAGTCCTATGGGAATTGCTTTGTGAAATCCTTTGGGAATTCCCCTGTGACTTCCTGTTCCTCTGGGGGTTCATTTGTGAATTCCTCAGGAAAATTCTCCAAAAATATTCCTTTGGGAATATACGCTTTGCAACCTTTCTTGGAATATGCTGGAGAATTGCTTCGTAAACTCACTTGGGAATTTGCTCGGGAATTCCATTGGAAATTCCTCCAGAAATCCACCCGACAATTCTTTTTGGAGTTTCTTTGGGTATACCTTTTGGAATTTCTTTGAGATTTCCTCTGGAAGTACCACCGGTAATTCCTGTGGAAATTCTTCCGGAAATTCCTCCGGAAGTTCATCAACGATTTTTTTTTATTTCTTCTCAATAAAGACAGGGACACCATCTACGACCAAAGGTCGTACAGACTGAATACTTAACACCTAGCATGAGACAAAGGACATGACACATTACACCCAGTGGACCAGTGAAGGATTTTCCGTATCACGAAAAGTTTCCTCCTTAACGGGGCGGGAATCGAACCGGCACTCCATAGCATATGCTCCTGGGCAAATGACGTTGCTAACCGCACGGCCACGAAACCCACATTCTCCTAGGAAGTCCTCCGGAAATTCCTTCAGAAATTTGCCTGGAAGTTCCTCCAGGAATTCACCTGGAAGTTCCTCCAGGAATTCATCCGGAAGTTCCTCCAGGAGGTCGTCCGGAAGTTCCACCAGAAATTCCTCCGGAAGTTCTTCCAGAAATTCCTCCCGAAATTCCTCCAGAAATTCCTCCGGAAGTTCCTCTAGCAATTCCTCCGGAAGTTCCTCCAGAAATTCCTCCAGGAATTCGTACGGAAGTTCCTCTAGGAATTCCTCCGGAAGTTGCTCTGAGAATTCCTTCGGAAGTTCCTCTAGGAATTCCTCAGGAAGTTCCTCTAGGGATTCCTCCGGAAGTTCTTCTAGGAATTCCTCCGAAAGTTCCTCTAGGAATTCCTCCGGAAGTTGCTCTAGGAATTTCTACGGAAGTTCCTCTAGGAATTCCTCCGGAAGTTCTTCTAGGAATTCCTCCGGAAGTTCCTCTAGCAATTCCTCCGGAAGTTCCTCTGAGAATTCCTTCGGAAGTTCCTCTAGGAATTCCTCAGGAAGTTCCTCTAGGAATTCCTCCGGAAGTTCCTCTAGGAATTCCTCCGGAAGTTCCTCTAGGAATTCCTCCGGAAGTTCCTCTAGGAATTCCTCCGGCAGTTCCTCTAGGAATTCCTCCGGAAGTTCCTCTAGGAATTCCTCAGGAAGTTCCTCTAGGAATTCCTCCGGAAGTTCTTCTAGGAATTCCTCCGGAAGTTGCTCTAGGAATTTCTCCGGAAGTTCCTCTAGGAATTCCTCCGGAAGTTCTTCTAGGAATTCCTCCGGAAGTTCCTCTAGCAATTCCTCCGGAAGTTGCTCTGAGAATTCCTTCGGAAGTTCCTCTAGGAATTCCTCAGGAAGTTCCTCTAGGAATTCCTCCGGAAGTTCCTCTAGGAATTCCTCCGGAAGTTCCTCTAGGAATTCCTCCGGAAGTTCCTCTAGGAATTCCTCCGGAAGTTCTTCTAGGAATTCCTCCGGAAGTTCTTCTAGGAATTCCTCCGGAAGTTCTTCTAGGAATTCCTCCGGAAGTTCTTCTAGGAATTCCTCCGGAAGTTCCTCTAGGAATTCCTCCGGAAGTTCCTCTAGGAATTCCTCCGGAAGTTCCTCTAGGAATTCCTCCGGAAGTTCCTCTAGGAATTCCTCCGGAAGTTCCTCTAGGAATTCCTCCGGAAGTTCCTCTAGGAATTCCTCCGGAAGTTCCTCTAGGAATTCCTCCGGAAGTTCCTCTAGGAATTCCTCCGGAAGTTCCTCTGGGAATTCCTCCGGAAGTTCCTCTAGGAATTCCTCCGGAAGTTCCTCTAGGAATTCCTCCGGAAGTTCCTCTAGGAATTCCTCCGGAAGTTCCTCTAGGAATTCCTCCGGAAGTTCCTCTAGGAATTCCTCCGGAAGTTCCTCCGGAAGTTCCTCTAGGAATTCCTCCGGAAGTTCCTCTAGGAATTCCTCCGGAAGTTCCTCTAGGAATTCCTCCGGAAGTTCCTCTAGGAATTCCTCCGGAAGTTCCTCTAGGAATTCCTCCGGAAGTTCCTCTAGGAATTCCTCCGGAAGTTCCTCTAGGAATTCCTCCGGAAGTTCCTCTAGGAATTCCTCCGGAAGTTACTCTAGCAATTCCTCCGGAAGTTCCTCTAGGAATTCTTCCGGAAGTTCCTCTAGGAATTCCTCCGGAAGTTCCTATAGGAATTCCTCCGGAAGCTCCTCTAGAAATTCCTTAGGAAGTTCCTCTAGGAAATCCTCCGGAAGTTCCTCTAGGAATTCCTCCGGAAGTTCCTCCAAAAATTCGTCCGGAAGTTCCTCTAGGAATTCTTCCGGAAGTTCCTCTAGGAATTCCTCCGGAAGTTCCTATAGGAATTCCTCCGGAAGCTCCTCTAGAAATTCCTTAGGAAGTTCCTCTAGGAAATCCTCCGGAAGTTCCTCTAGGAATTCCTCCGGAAGTTCCTCCAAAAATTCGTCCGGAAGTTCCTATAGGAATTCCTCCGGAAGCTCCTCTAGAAATTCCTTAGGAAGTTCCTCTAGGAAATCCTCCGGAAGTTCCTCTAGGAATTACTCCGGAAGTTCCTCTAGGAATTCCTCCGGAAGTTCCTCTAGGAATTCCTCCGGAAGTTCCTCTAAGAATTCCTCCGGAAGTTCCTCTAGGAATTCCTCCGGAAGCTCCTCTAGAAATTCCTTAGGAAGTTCCTCTAGGAATTCCTCCGGAAGTTCCTCTAGGAATTCCTCCGGAAGTTCCTCTAGGAATTCCTCCGGAAGTTCCTCTAGGAATTCCTCCGGAAGTTTCTTCAGCAATTCCTCCGGAAGTTCCTCTAGCAATTCCTCCGGAAGTTCCTCCAGAAATTCCTCCGGGAGTTTCTCTAGGAATTCCTCCGGAAGTTACTCTAGGAATTCCTCCGGAAGTTCCTCTAGCAATTCCTCCGGAAGTTCCTCTAGGAATTCCTCCGGAAGTTCCTCTAGGAATTCCTCCGGAAGTTCCTCTAGGAATTCCTCCGGAAGTTCCTCTAGGAATTCCTCCGGAAGTTCCTCTAGGAATTCCTCCGGAAGTTCCTCTAGGAATTCCTCCGGAAGTTCCTCTAGGAATTCCTCCGGAAGTTCCTCTAGGAATTCCTCCGGAAGTTCCTCTAGGAATTCCTCCGGAAGTTCCTCTAGGAATTCTTCCGGAAGTTCCTCTAGGAATTCCTCCGGAAGTTCCTATAGGAATTCCTCCGGAAGTTCCTCTAGGAATTCCTCCGGAAGCTCCTTTAGAAATTCCTTAGGAAGTTCCTCTAGGAATTCCTCCGGAAGTTCCTCTAGGAATTCCTCCGGAAGTTCCTCCAGAAATTCCTCCGGAAGTTCCTTTAGCAATTCTTCCGGAAGTTTCTTCAGGAATTCCTCCGGAAGTTTCTTCAGGAATTCCTCCGGAAGTTTCTCTAGAAATTCCTCCGGAAGTTCCTCTAGGAATTCCTCCGGAAGTTCCTCTAGGAATTCTTCCGGAAGTTCCTCTAGGAATTCCTCCGGAAGTTCCTATAGGAATTCCTCCGGAAGTTCCTCTAGGAATTCCTCCGGAAGCTCCTCTAGAAATTCCTTAGGAAGTTCCTCTAGGAATTCCTCCGGAAGTTCCTCTAGGAATTCCTCCGGAAGTTCCTCCAGAAATTCCTCCGGAAGTTCCTTTAGCAATTCTTCCGGAAGTTTCTTCAGGAATTCCTCCGGAAGTTTCTCTAGGAATTCCTCCGGAAGTTTCTCTAGGAATTCCTCCGGAAGTTCCTCTAGGAATTCCTCCGGAAGTTTCTCTAGGAATTCCTCCGGAAGTTCCTCTAGGAATTCCTCCGGAAGTTCCTCTAGGAATTCCTCCGGAAGTTCCTCTAGGAATTCCTCCGGAAGCTCCTCTAGGAATTCCTCCGGAAGTTCCTTTAGGAATTCCTCCGGAAGTTCCTCTAGGAATTCTTCCGGAAATTCCTCTAGGAATTCCTCCGGAAGTTCCTCTAGGAATTCCTTCGGAAGTTCCTCTAGCAACTCCTCCGGAAGTTCCTCTAGGAATTCCTCCAGAAGTTCCTCTAGGAATTCCTCCGGAAGTTCCTCTAGGAATTCCTCCGGAAGCGCCTCTAGAAATTCCTTAGGAAGTTCCTCTAGGAATTCCTCCGGAAGTCCCTCTAGCAATTCCTCCGGAAGATCCTCTGGAAGAAATTCCCTAAAGAGTTCTCGGGAGTCCTTTGGAAATTGCTCCGGGAATGCCTTCGAAAACACTTCAGAGAATTCTTCCGGGAATTTCTTCGGAATTTTTGAGAGAATTCACCATCGCGAATCTATCTGAGAGATCTTTCAAGAATTTCTTCTTGAATTCCTTCATAAATTCCTCCGGGAATTCCTTCGGAAATTCCTCAGAGAATTCCTTCGGAAATTCCTCAGGGAATTCCTTCGGAAATTCCTCAGGGAATTCCTTCGGAAATTCCTTAGGGAATTCCTTCGGAAATTCCTCAGGGAATTCCTTCGGAAATTCCTCAGGGAATTTCTGTGAAAATTCCTCCGGGAATTCCTTTGGAAATTCCTCCAGGAATTCCTTCGGAAATTCCTCCGAGAATTTCTTTGGATATTCCTCCGGGAATTCTCAAGGAATTCTTCCGGAAATTTCTCCAGAAATTCCTCCAGGAATATCTCCGGAAATTCCAGGAATTCCTCCGGAAATTCTTCCGTGAATCCCTGTGGAAATTTCTCCTTGAATCCCTCCGGAAATTTCTCCGGAAATTCCTCCAGGAATTCCTCGGGAAATTCCTCCAGGAATTCCTCCAGGAATACCTCCGGAAATTCCTTCAGGAATTCTTCCGAAAATTTCGCCAGGATTCCTTCGGAAATTCCTCCGGAAATTCCTCCAGGAATTCTTCCAGGAATTCCTCCGGAAAATCCTCTCGGAATTCCTCCGGAAAATCCTCCCGGAATTCCTCCGGAAATTCCTCCAAGAATTCCTCTAAAAATTCCTTTATGAATTCTTCCGGAAATTTCGCCAGGAATTCCTCCGGAAATTCTTCCAGCAATTCCTTCGGAAATTCCTCCGGAAATTCCTCCAGAAATTCCTCTGGAAATTCCTCCAGGAATTCCTCTGGAATTTCTTCCCGAAATTCTTCCGAAAGTTCCTCCAGGAATACCTACGGAAATTCCTACAGGAAGAGATTCCACCTGGAGAAACTTTCAAAGGAATCCCCGAAGGAATTCTTGAAGAAATCTCCAGCAGTATTCCTGCAGAGATTTCCGAAAAAGCACAAGTGGAATCTCATTTGGCAATTCCTCCGGAAGTTCCTCCAGCAATAACTCCGGAAGGAACTTACTGGAGGAACTTCCGGAGGAATTCCTGGAAGAATTTCTGTTGGAATTCCTGGAGGAATTTCCGGACGATTTTCTGTGGGACATTCCTGGAGTAATTTCGGGAGGAATTCCTGGAAGAATTTCCGGAGGATTTCCTGGAGGAATTTCCGGAGGATATCCTGGAGGAATTTACGGAGGATTTTCTGGAAGAATTTCCGGAACATTTCTTGTTGAAACTGCAGGAGGGGTTTCCGGAGGAATACTTAAAGGAATTTCCGAAGTATTTCCTGGAGGAGGTTTTTCTGGAGGAATTGCTGAAGAATTTTTTAGAGAAATTCCTGGTTGAATTCTCGGAGACATCCCTGGAGGAATTTCCGGAGCAACTACTGAAGGAATTTCCGAAGAAATTTCTGAAGTAATCTCTTGAAAAAATTTTGGAAGAATTTTCAGCAAAATTCCTGGAGGAATTTCCGGAGGAATTTTCAGATAAATTTTTAGAGGAATTGCTGGAGGGATTCCTACAAGAATTTTTGAAGGTATTTCTGGAGAAATATCCGGATGGATTCTAGGAAGAACTCCTGGACGAATTCCTGGAGAATTTCCCGGGGGAATTCTTGGAAGAATTTTCAGAGGATATCCGAAGAGGACTTTCAGGAGGAATTCCAGGATAAATTTCCATAGGAGTTTCTGGAGGATTTTTTTGGAGGACTTTTTTGGGGGAATCTTCGGATTTATACCTGGAGAAATTTCCGGAGGGTTTCCTGGTGGGGTTCCCGGATGAATTCCCGAAGAAACTCCTGGAGGAACTTTTGGTGGAATTCTGACGAATTCGGAGGATCTCGTGAAGGAACTGCTTGAGGAATTTCTAGAAAAATCTCCGGATAATTTCCTGTAAAAATTTCTGGTGGAACTCCTGGAGAAATTTCGGGAGGAATTTCCAGAGGAATTCTTGAAAGAATTCCTGAGGGAATTCATGGAGGAGTTTCCGGAGGAATTCTTGGAAGAATTTTCGGACATATTCTTGGAGGTATTTCTTGCGGAATTCCTGGAGGAATTTTTGGAGACAATTCCGGAGAAATTTCCGAAGAAATTCCTGAAGTAATTTTTGGAGCAATTTCCTGAGGAATTCCTGGAGGAATTTTCAAAGAATTCCTGGAGGAATTTTCGAAAGAATTCTTGGAGGAATTTCTGAAAAAATTTCTGGAGTAATTTCCCGAAAAAATCCTGGATAAATTTATGGAGGATTTTCCAGTGGAACTGCTGAACAATTTCCCAAAGGAACTACAAGAGTTATTTCTGGTTGAATTCGGAGGAAGGAATTCCTGGAGAGATTTCCGGAGGAACACCTATTCTGAAAAATATTCTGGAGAAATTCCTTGAGGAATTATCTGAAGAAATTTCTGGTGGAATTCCTGGATGAATTTCCGTAGGAATTCCTGAAGGAATTTCCGTATGATTTCTTTGAGGAATTTGCGAAGGATTTTCTGGGGGAATTTTCGATGAAATTTTGGAATTCCTGGAGGAGTTCCCGGAGGAATTTCTGGGGCAATTACCGCAGGAATTCCTTGATGAAATTTTGAAAGTATTCCTGGAGGAATTCCCTGGAATTCGCGAAGGAGGAATTTCTGGAGGATGAAATTTCTTGAGGAATTCCTGAGGTATTCCCGAAGGACTTTCTGGAGGAATTTGCTAAGAAATTTCTGGATGAATACCTGAAGGCGTATGTTCCGATGAAAGTCGTGACAGCATTTCCGAAGGAATACCTGAAAGGATTCCAGGTGTAATTACTTAAATCATTTCTGAAGTAATCTCTTAAAACATTCCTGAAGGAATCACTGAGGGACATCCTGAGGATTTTTTTAACGATCTCTTTGAATTTTTGTTTGGAGGAACTTCCGAAGTAGTTTTTGGATTAATTTCTGGAGAAATTCCTATAGAACTTCTGAAGGGTTTCCAAAAAGAATTCTAGGAGGAATTCATAAAACAATACTCGAATACTTAAACAATACGAATTCTTGGAAGAAAGGCTAAGTCTTCAATTTCCTGTATGAATTTCTAGAGGAATTGCTGAAAGAATTACCGAAGTAATTCCAGGAAGAGATTTCAAAGGAATTCCCCAAAAAATCTAGGAAGAAATTCCGCAAAAAATATGGAAGAATTCCTGAAAGAATTATCGAAGGTATTCCTAAAGTGATTTGCAAAGGGACTTCTAAAGGAATATTAAAAAGAATTTTACCATTAGAACTCAAGGAAGAAATTATGAAAGAATTTTTGGGGGAATTCCTAGAAGCACTTCCTGAAATATCCAGAGGCATACTTTGAGGAATGTTTAGAAGATTTTCAAATAATATTTTTCGAATTTTTCTTAAGGTATACCAGATGGAAGGGGTCACTCTCGTAAAAAATCTTTCTGGGGAAATTTCTTGAGGTAGTTTTGGCGAACTTCCCAAAGTATAATTCTTATTTTTCTTTATTCATTCTAAATTTAATATTATTCATCCGATTCTTATTAAAATTGTGACTTATTTCACGCAAATGTTGATTCAGAATATTTCTCCTATTATTTTGAGTATAAGCCTAGCAATATTTCACATAACGCCTTGATATTAACTAACGAAAAGGGACATTTTCCTCTATTCGTTTTTCCGCTTGGCTGGTGGGCATCTTTGTAATCCTCTTTTCTAATTGTTTTTAGATATGACGCCCTAAAAAAAGTTTAGTTTTAAACCAGTTTTAAGACACCCAGCAATGGTCCTTACTCAGATCCTTATTATAAATGTAAGCTGGATTTATGACGGAGTTCTATTGAAACAAATTTACGTGAAAGGATTTTGTTAGAACCTTCAATTTCAGCGGTCAGAAACAAACGAACTGTCAAAACAATTCATGCTTTCTGTTTCACCCGCTGATCTGCACCATCAGCCCATCACGATCCACCTTAGGATGCTTTGATGGGTTGCATGATGGTTGCGAATGAACAACTTATCATGTAGCGCGACGTCGTTGTGACAACATGAAACAAACTCATCAAAAAACGATAAGATGAGTTTAACAACACTACTATAGTCTTCTCTTGAACCTCTTCCTATCATGTACTTCGTCTTCGACGTGTTGATGACTAGTCCGATCCGCTTGGCTTTCCTCTTCAGTCTGATGTAGGCTTCCTCCATCTTTTCAAAGTTACGTGCCATAATATCTGTGTCGTCGGCGAAGCCAAATAGCTGGACGGACTTATTGAAAATTGTACCACTCGTGTTAATCCCTGCTCTTCGTATTACGTATTTGCCGTAACCCTCTGCGGGTTTCGAAGGGACTCGAGAATGCCCCTGAAACTCGAACTACGCACATCACCCGATCCATCGTCGCTTTGATCAACCGTGTCAGTTTATCCGGAAATCCGTGTTCTGCTATCTAGGTGTGTTAAAAAAAGACAAAAACCTCCGACGTAACATATTACGCGATAAATGGAATTCAAACAATGTTGCAACTCTGTTGAATATGCGTTGCAAGCCACCGATTGCCCCATGTAGTCCGTAATTCGTCCTTTGCAGTGGTGGTCTAAGCATTCCGCTATTGCGGAGTGTCCTTGGTCGAACATTCAAATCTATCTGCTCCAGAATACCTTCGCAGTCGATTCGTCCCTGTAGTATATCGGCGATCGCCATCGCCCAGATTGGTATCTCTCCTAGCACGAAGAAGTTCCAGATCGATCAACTGGCATCGGCTCTCATAGCTCGGTAGGCAAAACGGATCCCTCCATGGCAACTTCCGAAGTGCAAATCGCAGGAACCGGCGTTGGACCGATTCGATACGTTCGGCGCCATTGTTGTACGCTGGGCTCCAAACTGCAGAGCAGTACTCTAGGGTAGAACGCACAAGAGAACAGTAGATGGCTTTCAAGCAATAAATGTCGGAAAAATTCTTGGCAGTCCTAAATATTAGTCCCAATGTCCTAGAAGCTTTATCGACAGCGTACGAGATGTGCTGCTTAAATGTTAGCTACGAGTCCAGGACTACACCAAGGTCCTTGATGTAATTCGTGCGTTCGAGTGTAGTGTCAAGTAGGTTGTAGTCGAAAATTATCGGTTGTTTCTTTCGAGTGAACGTTATGACGGAGCACTTGGCTGGGTTTACGACCATACGGTTTAGAGAACACCAGCTGGCAAAATGAGTGATCTGCCGTTGTAAATTAAGACAGTCAGTAGTTGAACTAATTTGGAGAAACATTTTCAAATCGTCAGCGTACGACAGTCGAGGGCTTTCGATGACTAGATAGACGTCATTGAAGTAGAGCAGGAATATAAGTGGCCCAAGATGGCTTCCTTGCGGTATTCCAGTTGTTGCTTGGAAACTATTCGATTCGCAGTCATCTCAAGTCACCATCAGTTGTCGGCCAGTCAAGTATGAGCAGAACCAGCACAATAAATCACTACCGATGCCGTATCCTGTCGAGTTTGGCATCAGCGATAGCATGATTCAACTTGTCAAATGCGGCGGACAGATCGGTGTAGACAACATCGGTTTGCATCCTTCTGAGCATGCTGTTGGTGATGTACGAAGTAAGGCATAGCAAATTGCTAGTGGTAGAACGACCGGCGGTAAAGCCGTGTTGGTCGGGGCTGAGATGTTGCTTGCAGTGCGAATGTAGTGGTTCCATGACAACGAGTTCGAACAGCTTAGAAACGGCGCTTAATGACGTGATTCCTCGGTAATTGTCTACGTTGCGTTTGCTACCTGCGGCTTTGAAGTCTATGAATAGATGATGTGTGGGCATGTTGTATTCGCGGTATTTCTGCAGTACCTGGCGAATGGCGAACACCTGGTCTGTAGTGAAGCGTTCGCCTATAAAACCCGCCTGGTACTGCCCCATGAACTCCCATGCAATTGGTGCTAGTCGACGGCATAAAATTTGGGAGAGTACCTTGAAGGCGGCGTTCAGTAATGTGATTGCGCGGTAGTTGCTACAATCCAGCTTATCGCCCTTTTTGTAGATGGGACACACGACACCTTCCATTCACTCCTGCGGCAAAACTTCCTCCTCCCATATCTTGGTAATGAGTTGCAGCGCTCTAGCCAGTGCCTCACCACCGTGTTTAAATAGCTCTCCTGGCCCAGGGTCTTTGCTGTTCTTCAGCCGGCCAATCTCCTCCTGGATTTTTTGGAGATCCGGATCCGGTTGAATTATGTCCTGCGCGCGTTCCCATGTTTATGCATCGTTGGCCGTTGTCATTCGATACGGTGTGCAGACTGTCCGATCCGATGACCGGTCTATGCATTTCCTCCCTTCCTACCTGTGCATTCATGTCACCGATGACGATTTTGACGTCCCGCAGTGGGCATCCATCGTATGTCTGCTCCAGCTGTGCGTAGAACGCTTCTTTCTCGTCGTCGGGTCTCCCTTCGTGTGGGCAGTGCACAATGATGATCCTATAGTTGAAGAAAAGGCCTTAAATCCTCAGCTTGCACATCCTTGCGTTGATTGGCTGCCACCCAATCACGCGTTGGCGCATCTTACCCAGCACTATGAAGCCGGTTCCCAGCTCGTTGGTGGTGCCACAGCTTTGGTAGAAGGTAGCCGCTCGATGCCCGCTTTTTTCAACGTGCAGGAGCAAAATTTATAAAACCAGCTACATGATTTCCAACAACAAGGTTTTTATCACTTTCTAACACATTTAAAATAAAAAAAGGGCCCGGTGTAAAACGCCCAAATGGTAGGGTAAAGGATGTATTTTGGACCACCCTTACGGGTGTTCTTTTTTTGGACCACCAAGAGGAATTTGCACTCAGTGGTCCAGAATTTGAGCCGTCGAACTGGTGGTCCAAAATACCTCCCTTACCCTAGTGTAAAATGATGTTTTCTCTTAGCGGATTAAACGAAAATCTTACGAGTAAGGTAAAAGAACCGCAAATCGCTAAATTTAAGTAAACATCACCTGTCATAAGACGAGTTTATACAATCCCATTGAATTGCACCACTTAATTGTATCTTGACAGATACGTATTTCGACCTCAATAGTAAGGCCGTCTTCAGTGTCTCGTACTTGACTCGACTTAAAGAAAATGATCGCAGCTTACAATATTTATACTATGCGTAGGTATAATTATTTATCTAGGTACTTATCTTACTACGGTGCTTATTTCCACTCGCTTGATGCGCTTAATGCTTAGGTATAAGCAGCACCGTATGTTCGAATTGTTCACACAAAATACATACAATGGCAGGCTTCATGCAGATGTTAATATTAAGCGAAGTTTAAAAGCAGACCAAGTCCCAGTGGGATTGCAGAGTCATTGAAGAAGAAAAAGAATATTAATAATAATAAGCTCGCCTTCCATGGAAAGCATCATTTGTGTCGAATTATAAATGGAATGATTGTATGCACTTGAAATTTCGGAAGCTTTTTTCGCAAATCTAGAAAAGTGTTTGGCTGCAATCACATTTATTTAGTTTGGTTTCGGAGTCACGGAGTCAGTTATTAGAAAATAAATATTGTATGAGTATATTGCACTTCTTCACTAACAAAATGCTAATTGTTCATGATGTCTCTACTCGACACTAAATTCCTACACCAGTCATTCAAATTTTTCTCGCTTGAAGCTTGGAAGGTTTTTTCCTCAGCTGAACTGGAACTCGTCGAAGTTCATCGGGAGCAGAGTTTCCATAAGCGATTGCAGTACTGGCAGCGGTTCCTTCCTTTCCGGTATTGTACGAGTTGGCAATAGCAATTGGTCCACCACTCGTGCTGCCGAAGCTGATGGGGAAGAAGGCATTTGGATCGGACGAATCGCCAGAACCACGATGTGAACCATTAATAGTCTGTTCCTCATCTTCGTCCGAATCAACCTTGACTGGGATTTTCTTCTTCTTTTTCTTTTCTGGAATAGCGGCTGGTGCTACGACTGGGACAACTGGAACAGCTGGAGCAGCAGCCGGTTCTTCGGCGATGGGTTCCTCAGAGTCGGGATCCTGGACTGTGGAAACATCTGGTAGAGCCTCTTCTTCGACTGGGTTTTGTTCGGAAGGATAGGCGTCAGCCACGGATTCTACATTTGCGTCCTGGTCAATCTCTTCATCACTATCTTCATCTGTATTTTGGCAATCTGTTAAATAATGATGTATCAGATAACTTATTCAAAAATAATGTTCATAATCTTACCCTTCAGATATGTTCCTGTGGCGATGGTGTTTCCAGCGGCAAAGGCAGATACACGTTGGTTTCGAAGCTGCTGATTTTGGTAATGAATTCCATACACGGAGTGCGAAGGCGTCATGTAACCCATAGGTTGTTGATAGTACATAAAAGCTGCCGTTTGGAGGAAATAAGCAATTAGTGGTTGTCCAACCATATTGATTGTGGTTGATTAACGATTCTATAAGCACGTACCATTTCGTATGGGTACAGTGTACCCAGTACTGATTCCACAGATTACAGCAAGAACTACCACAACCTTAATCATGATTTTGAAGTATTACACTTTGTGTTAAGTGCGAACGCTTCAAATTGAAACTTGAATTTATCAAGCTTCGAAATTGCTTCTGTCTGGTGTTCTCAGACCAAACAAATTAGGAGCTAAGCTTATTCAACACCTGGATAAGTTTCCACCGATCACTGATAATTCTGGCACCTGGAACATGCGCTTTTATACCGAAATAGCGAAACAATTAGTTGGTATTCATGCAGGGTAAATCATTATTGCTTCTTGCGTTCCAGTGCGTGCAAACTAATTCAATGTACCGTACACTGAGTAATAATAGAGTGATTGACATTATAATTTGACGATATTTTATTTGCACGGTTTTACATCGGTATTGTTTCAAGAGTAAATTTAAATCAAAGAATAAGCATTTTTACGAGTGCACTTTTCTAAAATGTCGCATCCGATATTGCAATAAAAAAATAATCTTAAATTGCTGTGTTCACTTTGTACTATTTATTGCATTCGATGTTATTTTAGTTCATGACATTGGTATGGCACTTTCTACTTAGTTAGGAGTAAACATATTTTGGCACCCCTGATTGAAGTTTCTGGTTGCAGTTTTGCACGCGTGATGTACTGAATTCCGAGTTTGCGAATTTTTATGGAGCAGAACATTTTTTGCTTGTTTTCTTCGCTTGCCTTTATTTGACGAGCAGAATTAGAACTAGTTGGAAATTCATGAGATTGAAATCGATTGTTTCAATCTAATCAACTTAAATAAGAACTTGTATAAGTGTATTGACGAACTGGTCTTCGGAATTGATTGATAGACGTATTGGCCAAAGGCCGTCTAAGAAAGAGGATCTACATACATAACACATCATATTATTGGAAGACTCCGTAGCACAGTGACTGGTGTTTCACAGCAGACCATACTGAAAGATTGGCATTCCAGCCCGCCCTAGGAAATTGATGAATGATTAAAAACCAATTGGTCTGGTCATCATTTCTGAATGCAGTGATCGAAATTGGCGTAGTTAGGATTTCGAGCAGGAAGAAGCCTGCTTTTAGGAATTAGTGAGCATGATGGATCGATTAGGTAGAGGACGATTTACGGATGGTCCGTAGACTGCGTGGGTGGGGAGCAGTGTTGTAAAATGTCATTTGCATTCGTTTGTATAATTTTCCCAGAACTTTTTTCAGAAGGGAGCTATCAATTCATGTATTATGGCGAACTTATAGCGGTTAAATGGGCCTACAACTTTGTCTAACAAGACTTTGCTGTAAATATGTAATCTGGGGCGTGGGAGGCAAAATGTCATTCAAATGACATTATGTCAAATGACACGTGACATTTTGGAGAGTTTTCACTCTCCAGCCTCAGATGTTATACTTAGAGCAATGTACCCTTGGACAAAAATATAGCCCTACTCAAGCGTTATGAGTACATTCAAAATTATGGAAGAAATTTGGCTTCTAAAGAAAGTTATGAACAAATTAGTCAAATGACATGCAGATGACATTTTACAAGCCTGGTGGGGAGTCGCCATGGACCGTGCTGTTATGTACTGCAGAGGCCACTTAGGCGTCAGGCTTCAATGTGATTTTTAAAAGCTATTATATTGTTCATGTTTAGAAAACGAAACGTTATAGAACGATGTATAACAATTTATAACAACTAATTAAGACTAATTGTATTGGTTAATAATGCACTTATCTCTTAGACTAGGTGTTCCGTATTTGATAAACACTATGTTCCTTATTTGCTATGATACATTTTTAGTTATTTTTGAAAATTACATTTCAATTGCATTTGGCAGTTAAGATTAAGTTTAAGATTTTCTGGTTGAAGTTAACCATGTAGAAAATACAATGTTTTTAACATAAACTAAGCTTAATCCAATTAAAAATTAGCGTGCATGAAATTAATCGTTGCAAAAGAAGCTTGCAACATCTTTTGTCTTAAATTAGAAATTATTTCATTGGACATTTGTTGCAATGTCTCAATATTTGAAATGCTATGGAGCTCATTGGTACTATACCATGGAGGCAATTTCAGAATCAATTTAAAAAATTTATTTTGAATCCTCTCAAGTGCCTTCTTTGTGGTATTGCATCATGTAGTCCATATTGGCCCAGCATACAACATGGCTGGTCTAAAAATTCGTTTGTTGTAATTTGTTGGGAGAACCATCCATCGTACGGAAGTTCCTCTAGGAACTCCTGCGGAAGATACTCCTACGGAAGTTCCTCTAGGAACTCCTACGAAAGGAAGTTCCTCTAGGAACTCCTACAAAAGGAATTCCTCCGGAATTTCATCCAGATACTCTTCCGGAAGTTCCCCCAAGAACTCCCCAATAAGTTCCTCCAGGAATTCCTCCGGAAGTTCCTCCAGTAATTCCCCTGGAAGATCCTCCTGGAATTCCCTCAAAAGTTCGTCCAAAAATTTCCTCGGAGGTTCCTCCAGAAATTCCCTAGGAAGTTCCTCCAGGAATTCCCCTGGAAGTTCCTCTAAGAATTCTTTCGGAAGTTCCTCCAGAAGTACCTCCAGGATTTCCTCCAGAAGTTCCTTCAGGAGTTCCCTCGGAAGTTCCTCCAAGAGTTCTCTTGGAAGTTTCTTCAAGAATTCCCTCGGCAGTTCCTCCAGGAAATCCTCCGGAAGTTCCTCCAGTAATTCCCCCGAAAGTTCCTCCAGGAATTCCCTCGGAAGTTCCTCCAGGCATTCCCTTGGAGTTCCTCCAGGAATTCCCTCGGAAGTTCCTCCAGGTATTCCCCAGGAAGTTCCTCCAAGAATTTCTCGGAAGTCCCTCCTGAAGTACCTCCAGGATTTCCTCCAGAAGTTCCCTCGGAAGTTCCTTCGGAAATTTCCCCGGGAACTCCTCCAGGAGTTCCTCTGAGAGTTCCCCCGGGAGTTCCTCCGGGAGTTCCTTCGGGCGTTCCCCGAGAGTTCCCTCGGAAGTTTCTCCAGGAGATCTATCGCGAGTTTTTTCGGGTTTTCCTTTGGAAGTTCCTCTGGGTCTTTTTTCAGAAGTTCCCCGGGAGTTCCTTTGGAAGTTCCTCCGGATCTCCGAATTAATTTGGAAGTTCCTCAGGGTCTCCCTGCGACTGTTCCTTCGGGAGTTCCTTTGGAAGTTCCCTCGGGAGTTCCTTTGGAAGTTCCCTCAGGAGTTCCTTTAGAAGTTCCTCCAGATGTTCCTCCGGGACTTCCTCTGGAAGGTCCTCCACCTCTAGAAGTTCCCCCGGAACTACTTCCGGAAGTTCCCCCAGGACTTCTTCCGGAAGTTCCCTGAGGATTTCCTCCGGAAGTTCCCTCAGGATTTCCTCAGGAAGTTCCTCCAGAAGTTCCCCCGGGAGTTTCTTCGGAAATTTCCCCGGGAGTCCTTCGGAAATTCGTCTGGGACTTCCCCCGGAATTTCCTCTGCGAGTTCCACCGAGAGTTTCTCCGGGAGTTCCCCCGGGAATTCCTCCGAGAGTTCTTAGGGAGTTCCCCCGGGAGTTCCCTCGGAAGTTTCCCCAGGAGTTCTTGGCGAGTTCTTCCGGGTGTCACTTTGAGAGTTTCTCCAGGTTTTTTTTTTTGGAAGTTACCCCGGAAGTTCCAACGGAAGGTCCTCCGGATCTTCCTTCGGATCCTTGATCCTCCGGGTGTTCCACTGGAAGGTCCCCCAAGATCCCCTCTGGAAGTTCCCCTGGGACTCCTTCCGGAAGTTCCATCAGGATTTCTTCCGGAAGTTCCTCCAGGATTCCTCCAGAAGTTCCCTCGGGAGTTCCTTCAGAAATTCCCTTGAGAGTTCCTTCGGAAATTTTCCCGGGAGTTCATTCGGAAGTTCCTCTGGAGTTCCCCCGGGAGTTCCCCCGGGAGTGCCTTCGATAGTTCGCCCGGGAGTTTTCCCAGGAGTTCTTTTGCGAGTTTTTTCGGGTGTTCCTTTGGAAGTTTCTCTGGGTCTTCCTTCGGAAGTTCCCTCAGGAGTTTATTTGGGAGCTCCTTTGGAAGTTTCTCCAGGTCCCCCGGGACTTCCTCCGGATGTGAATCCGGGACTTCCCCTTTAAGGTCCCCCAGGACCCTCTCTGAAAATTCCCCGGGACTCCATCTGGAAGTTCCTTCAGGAATTCCTCTGAAGTTTCCCCCGGATTTCCTCCAAAAGTTCCCCCGGGAGTACCTTCAGAAATTCCCTCAGGAGTTCTTTAGAAAATTCCCCCGGAAGTTCCTCCGGGAGTTCCTTCGAGAGTTCCTCCGGGAGTCCCTCCACGAGTTCCTCGGGGGTTTCCTTCAGAAGTTCTACTGGGAGTTCCTTCGGGAGTTCCTCCAAGATTTCCACCAGAAGTTTCCTCAGGAGTTCCTCCGGTATTTCTTTCAGCTGTTCCCTCAGGTGTTCCTCCGGGATTTCCTTCAGAAGTCCCTTCAGGAGTTCCCTCGGAAGTTCCCCCGGGTCTTCCTTTAAAAGTTTCCCCAGGATTTACTGTGTATTTCTCCAGAAAATATCACCCACATTTTTCCAGAAATTCTCCCAAAATTTAACTCGGGAATTCCTTCAGCTATTTCCCCCAAAATTCCTCCAAAGAGCTTCTCAAGATATTCATCCAGCCATTTGTCGAAAATTGTTTCCAACAGCTCTTTCGAAAATAGCTCCAAGAATCCTTGAAGAATCTTTAGATACTTCCCCCTGATTTTTTCCAAAAAATCATCCAGAAAACTCCAGAAATTTCAAGCGAATATCTTAAGGAAATTACCCCGGAAAGTCTTCCAGAAACTCTCCGGTATTTTCTTCATGAACTTCTCAAGAAGTTCTTCAAAAATTCGTGCGTAAATTTGTTTTGGAAAATCACATAAATTTCCTAAGCTCTTCTCCTAAAACTTCTTCTTCTTATTGGCATTACATTCCCTACTGGGGCATTGCCACCTCGTTGTTAGTGTTTATTTAGCACTTCCACAGTGATTAACCGCGAGGTTTCTAAGCCAAGTTACCATTTTTGCATTCGTATATCATGAGGCTAACGCGATGATACTTTTATGCCCAGGGAAGTCGAGACAATTTCCAATCCGAAAATTGCCTAGACCGGCACCGATAATCGAACCCAGCCAACCTCAGCATGGTCTTGCTTTGTAGCCATGCATTTTACCGCAAGGCTGAGGAGGGCCCTTTCCAAAAACTGCTTTGGGAAATTCCTCTCTCGCGAAGAATACCCGAAAAAAAATTTCTGAAAAAATCACAAATTGTTTCTGAAGCAAATCCTGGAGGATTTTTGGAGCGAGTCTTGTAGAATTTCGAATTCTTGAAGTGAACCCCTGGATGATTTTCTTTAAATAGATTCTTGAATGTTCTCTCGAAATATCACTCAGCATAATGACCAGCAATTTGCAATAGAGCTAGAACATATTCAAATTGGCATTAAATAAGCTCTATTAAAAAAAATACGAAGTCAATTGACCTACTGCTTTGTAGCCATCGGCTCGGTAAAAAATATTCGGCGGCATAAATAAAAAATATTCGGCGGCGAAATAAAAATGTATTAAATTCGTCTTGGAATAGCTTAGTGATTTCATTGAGAATGCCACTAAGAATTCATTAAAATGTTTTTTAGAAATTTCATGAGATATTCACATAAACTCCTTCGGAAAACCCTCCATAGGAATTATTTATTAACTTTGACTATTGACTTTGACATCATTTTGAACTGCAAAACTGTTGCATGCAACTATCGAATAGCAGTTAAAAAGCAATGCAGCTAAATGACCTGCAGGTCTACTGTATGTCAAAAAAAAGTCCATCGGAAATTCCTTTCTCTTTCTTTTCTAAAGGAAATTTCAGTTTTTCTTGGAAATATTTCCAGAGCTCCTGGAGAAATTCGCAGGACTCCCAATAGTATTCTTAGATTTTGTAAAAATATTCCCGGACTTTACGAAGGAATAGCATTTCTGGAGAAATCTCCACCATTTCAGGAGAATTTTTTTTAGCTGTCCTAGAGGTTATCTAGCACTTCTTGGGAATTTCTTCACATTCTGCCGTCATGCATAAATGAATGAAATGGATGGAAAATATTCAAAATGGTGGTTCAGATGCCTCATCCTGCCTCTGTTACTCTCTCAGTGGTCTTTGGGAAATTTAAGGTTTTTGAGAAGAACGATGAACGATGAGCATGTTCAAGTGTTCTATATTACATCTCAAAGTTTTTATATTACAACTAGCAGGTACTGTAAACTAATAAGGTTAAATTTTTGAGTTTAGGTCTCGGATTTTTTTTATTATTTGAATAAATGATTTGAGGGTGTAAACGCAACGTCGGGCTGTTACAACCGTGCAAAGTTGCTTCACACAAGATAACAATCTAATTCCATATTGCATTCATTTCTCCGATTCTTCGATAGTATATTAGTGGCTTGCGGAAACGCTCTATCGCTGTAATGCCTTTATTTTAAAATTAAATCGTCATTACTCCACACTGTTGGTAAATTGGTTGTCGTTTTCCACCAACTAGGCACGCTCCTTCTTGGTAGCAAAATATTCAAATTAGCGCAATCAATTCCCATTCGACTGAAACCTAAGTAGAACTGTCCGAACAAACAGTTGGCTAGTTTCGAACTACTAAAAAAAACATTGCCGTGCGGAAAACAAACTTTCAAAAACGTCAATTTTACTTGCGGAATAATGCATCTGTGCATTATTCCGCTAGGGAAGACGTTAGTATGTGTTTTCTTCACTGCAATACGTCTGCTATTACCTATTTATTCATTTTCCTTGTAAGCTCCGTACTGCTCAAGGAATATCAGTACAGGGATCATTACTTGACCTCTACTTGCCCTATCTTTTTGCACAGTACTTTAGAAGTCCATACCACCCTTTAGTATGAAAATAAATAAATAAAAAGACAACCGTGAAAGAATTGTGAAAATCGCTTAGAACACGCCCGGAAACCTGCGTTTGAAACCATGATTTTAATAATTTCTTGGTCGCAGTTTTCGACATGTTAATCAAGAACATTTACAATTAGGTTCAAGTTTCCCATAAAACAAGTTTCATGCAGATGAGAATAAAGCGGATGAGATGAAGTTCTCGTAGAAAGTTCAGTCACATGATGAATCATCGCACAAATGTATCATGCGTCTCCATATGCTTTTATGGTTATATGCTGCTGAACGTTTGCAAAATCCCTACCTATCGTTTCCCTGGGAGGTCCATTTTTACCTGAATACACTCATGGGGACATTTAGATATCGTAATAACTTAGAATATCGTAATAACTTAGTATTTTAACTTATCTGAACATGCAATCATGCAAACATGCAAGTGACTTCAACGCCGTCAAAGCGATGATCCCCTTCCTACTTGGTGACCAAATAATCTAGGAATTCCCAATCAAACAACAAACGCCAGACGGACTCCATGCAGAATGACAAATAAATAACGAAATTTCAACATGATCGTCTTTAATTGGAATGAAATTTTGCACATATCTTCAGCACAGCAGACTGATTATTTTTCACTAATTAAAAAAAACAACCCTCGAGTAATTTATAAAAAGGTCAAATGTGTTTTCGAGCAAATTATTAAAAAAAAAACTTGTAAGCCGATCATTGCACAAAAAAAACTATCTGAGAGCGATTTGTTGGGGACTAAAAGGGCTTTATGGAGAAATCCTTATTTTTTCACCAATCTTTTACCACAAAAACTTGACTTCCGAACATACATTTTAACGACAAAAGCCTCATGGAGAAGTTAAAAATAAACAAGTTTTAACGGAAGCATTCATTTTTGAAACATTGACTTGGAAATAGACAACACATATATTTGACTAATTGTATATTTTTTTTTTTATCACCGTGCATGACTTAATCATAAGTGATTTGTAGGCATTTATCGGTGAGTACAATATCTAAAGCTCAAAGTGAAGAGGGAACGCAGTAATGAAGAACAGTATGAATAGGTGTCGCAAGCGAGCGACCAAAATGAAGCGAACAGAAATTGAAATATGAGTCATGTTCGGGATTTGAATCAAAACGGTACTTAAGTTTACTTTGGATTTCCTGGTGGATATGCAAAGACAATAGCTTCGACTAGCGTGTTGAAGTGATAAAGTAGCAACAAATCCATAACTCTTGCCTTTCTATTAGCGAAAGAGATCGTGAACAAAGAGAGCCTCTATTTTGCACATACGACAAATTCTCAAAGTAATCTAGAATTTAAATTGATTTTTTTTCGAATCTGAAGTTTTTTTTCTAAGTTCGTTTAATTGGAAGGTTCAGGCGTGTATAACACTTTACAGAGCCACGGTTCTTTTTGATATGTATAATCGATATCATTTTATTATTAAGCTAGCGGAAGAAACCCAGCTTTACCCGGGTGTTGCAAATGTCACAATAAACTATTTGCAGCACCGCACTCTAGATCAATTTCCGTGCGTTTGTTTTCTTCAACAGCAAAATTGTGTTCTAATGATTTTTCTCACATTTCCTCGTTAAATTCATCAACTTTTTGTATAGGTATACAAACCTTGCGGACCCAAAACGAATCGATTGGGGGAAAAATCTTGTAAATCGGCCAACCCGTTCGCGAGGTAAATCATTAGGAAGGAAATCTCAACTCATTTTTATTATATAGAAGATTAGTAAGAAAAGGATATAATCCAACGTACTCGTGGGATTATAGGTTAGTTTACAATGTGTAAGGATGTACGGGATTTAGGATTCGGGACCAGGAAATTCCGTCTGTACATCCGGGCATTTGGCGTCAGGGACGATGTGACGTGTCGTCATGCTCGAGGATTGGTTCGACTGGGAGCCTCTTCAAGATGGCCAAAGTAACTCACTGGAACAGAGACAGTACAAAAAAAAAACTTTGACAAAAAAAGTATTAGATTTAATTTCAGAATCACAAAGGAAACTATAAATGGCCTGCATATAGACCGCATCATGATTTCCCAAAACACCTCGAATTTCCCTGAAGGGTTGTTTACCTCGGTCCACATGGGTATCCAATAGTCGCTCTCTGGAGGCGTCATTTTCCGAGCAGAACCAAACTACGTGATCGATGTCATCGTAACCGGCTCCGCACCTACATAAGTTGCTATCGACAAGGTTTATTCTGTACAAATGTGCGTTTAGTGAATAGTGATTGGACATAAGCCTCGATATCACACGGATGAACCCTCGACTTAAGTCTCCACCTCTGAACTACGCTTGCCCAGAAACTTTAGGAATTATGGAAAATAGCCACCGTCCAAATTCGTTGTGTGTCCAATTCCTTTGCAAACTTTGGAGAGTATTCTGACGGACTAATGGGAAAAACTCGTTGTTCGAGAATTGTCTATCATAAACCTCACATTCCGTGCGCCCACCTTTGCCAACGAGTCCGCCTTTTCATTGCCGTAGATTGAGCAGTGAGAAGGGACCCAAACAAAGGTAATCTTCAATGTTCTTTCGACCAAAACACGCATCTGCTCTCTTATGTTTATAAGAAAGTAAGATGCGTGCTTAACAGGTTTCATCGACCGGAGTGTCTCGATAAAACTAAGATTATCCCAGAAGATGAAATAATGGTCTACGGGCTGATCGGAAATTATCCTCAATGCGTAGTTAATTGCTGCCAGCTCAGCAACATAAACCGAACACGGTTCCTGAAGTTTTCGGAAGGTGGTTGAACTGACATTGAAAACACCGAAGCCAGTGGATCCATTAATACGAGAAACATCAGTGAAATATCTGTTGTTGCAATTGGCATGTTCATATTTTTCGTAAAATAAGAGAGGGAATAGATATTTGTCGAAGATGATCTGGTAAAGATTGGACTCGGAAAAAATGCGACACATTGTTTTGGGTGTAACTTTTTATCGCGTGGGTAAAAATAATAAAATTTCGGGTAATATTAGCAAAATTTTATCGCTATCTGTCAAGTAGTTTTCAAGATGCATTTGAAATAAGAAAAGCTACGCCAGCAAATCTTGGGCGCGGTGATCGACAATCCTGGTCAGTCGCACAGATGGATCGGCAAAAGGCTTGGAATCCACCATTCCACAGTGTTCCAGGAGATGAAGATCATCCAGCGGCGCGCTGGAAGCGGCCGAAAATCGAAAACGGAATACCCAGATAAGGCGGTACTTTAAGAACAACCCGAACCTTTCCACCCGAGACGTGGCCAAAAAGATCAATTCGTCGAAGTGGTTCGTCCAGCAGACCATGAAGCGGGCTGGGCTACGTGTTTTTAAGGTCAGGAAGGGGCCAAACCGGACTGACAAGCAAAACACTGTGGCCAAATTGCGTTCGCGGAAGCTGTACCGTGAGTGGCTGGTCAAGCCATGCTGTCTCGTCATGGACGACGAGACATACATCAAGGCGGACACCAAACAAATCCCCCCGGCCTCGAGTTTTTTGTCGGTACGTCCCGCATGGAGGTTCCGGAAAAGTTCCGGAAGAGAAAAATGGACAAATTCGCAAAGAAGTACCTGTTGTGGCAGGCGATCTGCGAGTGCAGACGGTACAGCAAGCCGTTCGTTACAACCGGCACCGTAAACGGGCAGATTTATCGAAAAGAATGCTTGCAAAAGCGCTAGCTGCCCTTCCTCCGCTCTCACCGTGGTCCCACGCAGTTCGTGCCATTACGCCAAGCCTGTAATGGATTGGTACAAAGCGAAGGGCGTTAATGTGGTCCCGAAAGAGGCGAACCCGCCAAATACTCCAGAAAAGCGGAAAAACATTCAAAACCGATGAAGCTTTGAAGAAAAATTGGGAGAAATTGTGTAAGGAAGATGGGCAAAGCCTCGCCCAAGATCTCATGAGTAGTGTTAAGAGAAATTCGAGCATTCAGCTTGGGGGAGGAAATTCAATAAAAAAAATAATGCCAAAACATAGCTAATATTTAGTTATTTAACTCCTGAAAATTTGAGAATTATCCGATTTAAAATGAATTTTTGGTAATCATTTTTGTGTGTCTCATTTTTTCCGAGTCCAATCTTTATTACTTGAACAGCATGTTTCATGGACAGATCGTATTCAACGAAAACCACTGTCGTTGGTGAAGTGAAATCGAGATGGAATATAACACAGAAGAAAATGATCTGTTGATATATAGTTGAGATAGACTCTAAAGAATCTTGAACGACAAGTCAGTTCAAGCATTTTTTCGAAGTTATCTAGGACAAAGTGTGTTACTTGTTCCACATTTGATGAGTATTCTTAGTGAGAGCTCCCAGGAACGATGCTTTAAAGTGATTCCAGCAAGCACCTCCAGGCTCATGTTATGCATTGAATGCATACTGCCAAGGGCAATGCGCAAACAGATACAGAATTCGTTCCTATTTGATCAGATGGCAATCAACTGCTGCGAGGAAGCAGAAAGAGCCGTACCCTAAAACAGAGAGAATAGTCGTTCTATAAAGCTTGATGAGGTCTTCCGGGTGAGCACCCCACCATGTTTCAGAGATAGAACGTAGAAAATGGATCCTTTTCCGGCATTTATCAATTAAATATTTAGAATGGAGTTTCCAGATACATTTAGAATCAAAGACGACCCCAAGGTATTTAGAAGATAAAGATTGGTTGATGTTATCATTCAACAGCTTTAGTTTCAGTTGAGCAGGATACCGCTTCTTAGTAAACACAACCAACTGAGTTTTTTTTGCGGTAAGAACTCGATCCCTAAATGTGTGGCACAACCAGTCAGATTATACAGGGTACTTTTCAATGGTTCTTGCAAGACATCTGCACATGGACCTCTTAGAGAGACCATGGCATCATCTGCAGGTTGTCTGAGCTGTCCTTCCAAATAATTGTCAATATCTTTTACATAGAAATTATAAAGCAAGGGACTTAAACATGAACCTTGGGCAAGACCCATGTAACTATTTCTGGAAGTTGTCAGAGTATAAATCTGAGGTTTATGTTTTCAAGACCATACATGAAGCTGTGTGTGCACAACTGTCTTGATGTTGATGTATAAATTTTAGAAATTTCATGTACGAATCGGGAAACTTAGTGTTGGTGATGGAGAATCGCGAGTAAGTTTTGAAAAGGGCGAAATACAGTCAAACCTCCATGAGTCGATATTAAAGGGACCATCGATTCATGGAAATATCGAGATGAGGAAATCTTTGGAAAGCTGTTTGTTGGGACCATCATAGTAACCCAGAAAATATTTTCTAATATGGCATAATTTGCTTCCATGAGTCGATATCGAGTCATAGAACATCGACTTATGGAGGTTTGACTGTACACATTTTTTTTCAGTTTCAAAAATTAAAATTTAAATATCTCAAAAACGGTAATACTTAGGAAGACAAAAAGCACCAGCTTTTTTGTTCAAAATTGCCCCAGCAATCATAATTCGGCGTCAAATACATGTGTTTATTTGTAAATAGTCAATGTTTCACAAATGAGTCAAAAATAGCTGCCACTAAAACTTTTTATTTTTAGCTTCTCAGTTGACCCGATGTCGTTAAAATGTGTGTTTTGAGGTCAAGTTTTTGGTGAAAATAAAAATAAAGGTTTAAGAGATGTTTCAATTTTTACATTGAACATCGAATTTTTTCAGTGTTAATTATTTTTTTCCAGTGTAATATTTTCTCCATAAAGCCCTATAAGTCCCTAATAGTTCGTTCTCAGACAGTTCTTCGTACAATGAACGGTTTCCTAGTTGCAATTTAAAAAAATTATTTGCTCTTTTATCAAAAGTTTGATTTCGGAGTGATCCTATAGCCTTTACCTATAGGGGAGATTCCCAGCGCCAGACACTTCTCAAATGACACTTGAAAACATCTCTCAACCCTCTTATATACTAGAAAAGGAAGTTTATGAAAAGTGCTTTACCTGCATGGATCCACATGCTGTAAGCTTTGTATAAAATTTGAGTGCGATCAAAAATGCTCAACATTTTGATGTTTCGTCTTACCCTAGAAGTAGGCTGACCATACGTACCGTATTTAACGGGACAGTCCCGTTTTTAAGACGTTATTGTGCTGTCCCGTCGTAATCTAAAAAATCCCCAATTTGTCCCGTTTTTTAATTGATTCTTTCGAAGAGCTTCAAAATGGCATTAAAATTTCATTAGTGGATTGAACAGAACCGGTAACTTGGTAGGCAAGTATATCCTGAAAATCAGATCAATAGACAGATTTCCAGATTAAGCTCATTTTCGATTTTTTTACGAAGTAGGTTAATTCTATTTTTTTTATTTTTCAGATCTGCTTTAACACATATTTTCCAATCGTTTGATTCTTTTCAAAACATAAAGAATCACGGAGTCTTTCTGAATAATTCAGAATATTTCGAATTCATCCACTGTAAAAAAAATAATCAATAAATCAGCTGAACAAAATCAAATCGAGTTTAAGGCGGTTTCAAACCGAGTGAAAATTTGGTCGGATTTCGGTCCTCACGTACTTTAAGACTAGTTTACTGATCAGGAGCTTCCATATGTGTGGGCCTTTTTGGATGCACATGACCATGAGAACAAAATTAATGGACAAGATTCCCTAGATGTGATGCTACTTTTAGCATCATTTAAATCAATTTCGATCAAAAAGGACTGTGAATTGATTAGATTTGATATTTATTCACATGCGCCAACCATATTCATGGAAATAATTAAAATTACTTCGTAATAATGTTCTTTCCTTGTTGAGATTCTTGTTCCGCAGATTTTTCTACACTCCAGGGTTTTGGCACGGGAAATCAATAATCCCATCCTATTTCTTTTTTCGCATTTGTCTTTCGACATTTTTTTCTTAAATTTTTTTTTTATCTCTCTAATGCCCGCGGCTTTAAAGGCTGATTTACAGTTCAGAAAGCGTATCACGGGATTTGGTTCCTCATGCATTTTTGAAGTGGCAGGATTTATGGGATTTGGGCTAGGAAAACGATAGACCGCCTCATTCCCCCCTTGAAAAATGCATGAGGGAATAACTCCCATGACACGTTTTCCGATCTATGAACTAGCCTCCAGGAAGGATATTTTGGCTATTTTTTCTATTTATAATTGTTGAAAAATTGGAAAAGTTTTCGATATTGGTCAATAATAAAATCCTTAGACCTTAATGCATGTTTAAAAGATGATTAAAACTAATTTTCAAAATTCCACATTTTTGACGTAGAATTACGTCTTCGGTAATTTATATATGTAGGGGAGTTATTCCAAAGTTTCAAATTGGTAACTCAGCCGAATTTCAACGGATTCTGGAGATTTTGGTATGAATCGATCAGTTAACTCTCTAAGACTATTTATTGTAAACAATTGTTTCAATGCATTTAACTATTGAAAATCCAATTTCGACAGGTAGTGTTCAAATTTCACTTTCACAGTAAGTTGCCTACATTGTGGCAATATCCATCCGCAATAAACATGCACAAAATAAATGAATATCACTTGGACTATCGAACGATATGTAAAATCTATGTTCAATTTGTGGTCGTGTCTACAAGCTTCTACTTTTTTAATATTGAAAAATACGTATTTTTTGTTTTTGTGCGCGCCTTTTGAAGAGCGAAATATTTGTTGATCAGTATTTTTCCATAACTGACTTAATGCTTAGAAGGCTAGGAGGTTAGAAGGTACTTAATAGAAGGTTATGATGGTGAAAAATTCACTCTAAAACTTTTCTCTAAAATTCTTACACGGAAAATTAAAACTAAGCCCATAAATTTTGAAATTTTCACAGCTCTTAATTTTTGTCGCAAAATTTTTGACGTGTCCCGTTTTGCAAGTGCGTTTGTCCCGTTTTTCCACCGAAAGGATCTGGTCAGCCTAGAAGGGTTTAATCAACCCAATTAACACCAATCGAAATCATTCTTATGTAGTAGAGATGGCATATTAGCCATAATTTAAATAACGATCAAAATTTGTTTTTACATAATGTACCTATGATGCAAAATACATTTCTGTATCCGGTCTCCCCGTCCGTACACTACAATTTTTTATGTGAGCAAATTATCATTTTTTACATATGTTTTGCTAAACTTACTTCAATTAAATTGTTCCTTCATGCTAGGGTATTAGAAAACCACAGCAATGAGCAGAAACAAAAAAAAATTGAAGATGACACTGAAAACAGTTAGGAGTAGGATGTACGAAACGTAACAGGAGGATCACGTAAGCTCTACAATATGAAGCAAGGGAATAGTATTGTTATTCTAAATAATGTCCAACCAAGGTTTGGGAGAAGGAGGTTCTGCCGCAGGAGTAGATGGAAGCTGTCGTGTGCCTAATTCACAAAAAGGGCAATAAGCTGGATTGCAGCAACTACCGCGCAACCACATTGCTGAACGCCGCCTACAAGGCACTCTCCCAAATTTTATGCCGTCGACTAACACCAATTGCGAGAGAATTCGTGGATCAGTACCAGGCGGGACTCATGGGCAAACGCTCTGCCACGCTCGCCGTCGCATCGGTAGTAAAAGAATTCGTGTACTTGGGCTCACTAATGACTTCTGATAATGATACCAGCAGATAAATTCGGAAACACATCATGGCTGAAAATCGTATACTAAACTGACTATCTACAAAACGCTTATTTGACCTGTACTCCTCTACGGACGATGCTCGTGGAGGACCAACGCGCACTTGGAGTTTTCGCAAGGAAAGTACTGCGTACCATCTATGGTGGGGTGCAGATGGCGGACCCCAAGTAACATTTTAAGTTTTATAACGCTCTTCAAACCCATAATTCACTCTACAAGAGTGTTATAAAACCGGTATAAAACCAAAATGGTACTAGGGACGGTACGTGGAGGAGGCAAATGAACCACGAGTTGCATCGACTGTTGGGAGAACCATCCATCTAAGTGAAGAACTGATCCCTGTATTAAAATTCACAAAAATAAAGTAAAAAAGTCCATCGTTTACACCGCAAAAATCGAGCGAATGCGGTGGGCAACGGTGACAACGATCCGACGGGCACAAGAAGTTGGCGGTTGGCGACGTACAGCCATGGACCGAGCTGAATGGACAATACTTTTATGTACTGCACTGGCCAGTCTGAGCAAATAAATAATAAACTAAATGATGTTTTTGCTCATGTAACAGGAACTTGGTCATATCTGAACATGATGCAATAGTGTCTGGTACCAGAGGACACTTTCCTGAACCGTGAATTTTTTCACGAAAATTCATCATCAAAATACATCGTTCAAAAAGTGTTCAAATGATCAAATAAAGTTTGTATGAATCATCAATGATTATATTAAGTGTATTTGATATTCATGTAAACGTTATCAGGATAGTTAGAGAATCTCGGCTGTTCGGCCACATTGAGAGTTGACGTGAAGTCAATGTCAACTTCTCTCCACGAACAGCCTAGATAGCCGTGTGGTGTTGGCAGCTGGTTATCTGGCTAAGAATAACATTACGGATTGCCTGTTTCAGTGGTAAAAGTCCACCATACAGGTGACCCCTAATTCTCGGTGTGATGCGGCTTTATCGTTACCGTGCCTAGGAATTAATGGTTAGGGGGGTCTAGTAAGAACCTAACCGCAAACGGAGCCTGTGAAGCACCAGGGCCCCCTTCACAGTATTTTAGCCCTCGCTGCGCTAACCGGAGCTATGGCGTAGTTGACTTTTTACTTCTCCGAGATAATCGGCTACTCTTATTCAACCTCATCGTGTTACTACCAGCGACGCCCATGCGTCTGTGGCATGGACGTCCGCACGTCCCGAGCCAGCTCACCTCTATCTCAGGGCCGGCACAATGCCGCACTAAGGAACACTTACCTCTTTCTATAATTTGTTCTCAACCTGCAAAGAAAGTACGCGAACTCAAATCAAATTAGGATGTTTAGGAACGACTTTTATTCACGGAATTCTATCTTAAACCACTCGACTCACGATTTTGATGCTTGGAGGCCCGGCGGACTGCCGGATGGACTGGTGACTTGCCACGATGCGGATTCCAGCACGTGCTTGCCGGATGGGGAGTTTTCCTGCTGATAGGCCAGCACCTTGGAGCGACTTCGGGCTCCGTAACAAAATAACACTGGGGCTTCTGTTGGGTATGCACACCACAACTTTCTTGGGTTCAACCACTTATAATACTCAGAGCAAAAGACCATTAATAGTAGGCGGTCACAGAGCACTAGAACCGTATGGTGACGGACGGTTCGTTTCGGCCTTCTGGAAGGCAAGTAACGCGTTTCGAACTCTTCTTCACAACCAGATGGTTCACAAACGCGATTGAAGGATACTAGAGGTTAGCGAGCAACGGCTCCTTAACGATTAGCCCTTTACACTCTAGTCCACGTGTGCGAGATATCACTCCTATACTTTTAGCACTTTTTGGAATTATACTTGGATGCCGAACTATATAAGTTGCCTTCACAGGATCAAAGAGATCGCATCCCCTTAGTGCAGAAGCTTTTATAGCTCAGCGGGCGCGCCTTCGGTGACTCCACACGATCGGACCATCCACCCAATGTGCACTTCATCTCGTTCGGGTTTTACGCGCTGGGTTCGTAGAGACGTTGGTAGCAAACATCTCGCAGGGCAGGGCTGGTTGAGTCATATGAATGGTAGCTATCGTTTCTAAGTTTGTCGGAATTCAGGGGCAGATCACATTTAAACTAATCGTTGTTTTTTTATATAATTGAAACTTTTCTTGGCATGATATTTACATTTAACGACAATGTTCGAATAATTCAGCAAAACTATTCCACCAATCAAAAATATAGGTTGGAAACTCTGTAAGAGGTTACAATACCCTCCTCTTCGGGGAAAAATTACACAATTCTGGGTAATTTTTCATCATTCGCTCATTAATTCAATTTTAACTTTCAACAATGCAAACAAGTCTTGAACAGTAGCTCTGGATCATAATACGATAAAATTGTTCTTAGTATGTGTTTCAAACTCAGCTGTTTTTAAATCATTAGCTTCGATACGAGGTGTTCTATTCATTCATGCTTTTGCGGGATATTGCTCTCGCCATCAAAAGTGTATTATTTTAATACTCCCTTATCTTGTAAGGAACAAGCCATGGGGCATTTCAATGTTATTGATGATCGTTTATTAACTCATTCACTCTTTCATACACCAATCTTTCAAGCGGGTACCCTCTAAAATTTCATTCATCTTTTATCATTCTTACTCATTCATACAAAATAATATCTAACTTACTACTATCTGTACATTATATATTTACAATCCCTAATACTAATTATATGGAGACCTTAGACACAATTGTCTAGGGGCGAAACCTGATCAAATGTTCAATTAAGTTGGAAAAAAGTTTTTCATATTTGATTATAATAACTAGGCGCCAGACACAGTTTTCACTATGCCATTTTATACACAATTTAAATTGCGTGCAACTTTTGAACCGCTAGTCACGTGCTAGAGATGTGAACCGATATGTGTGTTCGAATTCTGGACTAATTGCTCATAACGTCATAACGATGACAACTATTCTATCGTAGTCGAGATTTAACAACAAAACAGCTGAATTTTTTTTTCAGCTCGTGCGGAAAGACTGGGTTAATTTCGTTTTTTTTCCACGAAAATCGTGACACGATTTTCGAACTAACTACTCTTCTAACGATGTTCTATATTCTAGCCAATTACCGAGACTTTCGAGCTGTGTACTTGAGGACGTCGCTGTCATTTGTTTACCCAGAAGACGATGATTCAGTTGTTCAGTGAGATGCTAGTGTTTATCCGATCTTGAATGGATTATTAAACGGATGGGTCAATAAAAAATCATTCTAGGCTGGTTTTAAATGTGACGCATGCCAGATTCCTAAAGATTTACCTTTAGAGTCCTCGATCTCATAAGAGGAAGATCCTAACTTGGACTTAACTCGAGCGGGAAGATACATCAAGCCATATTTAGCGTTGTAATTCTGAATTGCACTGGATTGCTTCATATTACGATAGTAGACATTTTGTCCTACTTCGTAACTTTTAGCATGTACTCTATGTCGAAGATTGTACTTATGTTTCCCGGCTTCGTGGGCATCTTTAAGGTTTTTCTCCACCACATCATAAATTTTATCAAACAGTTTACGTTGATTGTCGGAACGCTGTTCCAGTGTTTGTTCTTGATCGTTCGTTGGAACCTTATGGTCGGAGCCACGGACGAACAGCTCATGACCGTGGGTTATGAAAAATGGGGTCATCTTAGTTACCGAATGAACCGAAGAATTCAGAATGGTTTCTATTTCTGAAAGCTTAGAATCCCAACACCTTTGGTCATCTTTAACATAGGTTCTAATTGCAGCATTTACCGTTCTATTAACTCTTTCTACGGGGTTGGCTTGGCAGTGGTATTTTGCATTTAACCAGTGCCGTATATTAAAGCGATCAAGTAGAGTTTTAAACTCTTTTGACAGGAAACATGATGCGTTGTCACTTATAATCACTTCAGGCGTAGAGTTCCTGAAGAACCACTGATCTCGCATGATAGTACACAAGGTGCTACTATCGATTTTACGCACAGGGGTTAACATGATCCACTTACTAAATAGATCTAGTACTACTAGGATATGTTGGTATCCTTTTTTACTGCGGGGAAGAGGGCCAATAAAATCTACCGCTATTATTTGCCAAGGATGTTTGGTTATCCTTTGGTCACCCATCAGAGGCACTACTGGCACATATGCACCTTTGACCTCTTTGCACGTTGTACATGCTTGTATATACTCGCGTACTTCGGCAGCTAATCTGGGCCAGAAGTAACGCTGTCTTATGCGGTCAACCGTCTTGTCAACGCCGAGATGCATTGATCCATCATGGTTGTCCCGTATTATGCTCTCCCGATCCAAATCGGGTGGAACGATTTTCCATTCGTATCTGTGGTCATAGGGTAAATTTGGAGTGGAAACAAATTTAAACAGTGTTCCATCTTCGACTTTAAAATCAACATAGTTGTCGGGGTAGTTTTTGACCTCTTCTAAGGTTCTATCGTACCATGCCGAAGCGGAACGAGTCTGAACAACAGCGATGCTTCTAGACAAAGCATCTGGAACTACGTTGTCTTTTCCTTTGCGGTGTAAAATGGTCATATCATATTGTTGTAATGTTAAACACCAGCGGCTGCAGCGAGATGCTGTTTTCCATTTGGTGGTCATAATATGTGTTAGAGCCGACGAATCGGTTATCAAAGCAAAGTGGGCTCCTTCGACATACCCTCGAAATGCTTCGATAGCCAACAACGCCGCTAACGTCTCTTTCTCACAAGCGTGATAGTTGCGCTGTGGAGTGGAGAGCTTATGAGAGAAATAAGCGATGACTCGTTCTGAGCCATCTTGCTCTTGTGTAAGGATGCCAGCGACAGCAACATCACTTGCGTCTGTTTGTATGCTGAACTCTTTAGAGAAGTCCGGGCACACGAGAATGGGAGCGGATATGAGTTTCTCTTTGATGTTACAAAAAGCATCTTCAGCCTGCTCATTCCATCCCAAAACTTTACTTTTGGTTTTCAATAGCTCAGTCAGTGGGGCGGTAGTACCACTAAAATCTTGAATAAATCTACGATAGTAGTTACTCATCCCTAAAAATCTTCGTAGCTTCGTAATTGTTGTCGGGCGCTCATAGTCAACAACAGCTTTTATTTTCTCGGGGTTCGGTCTCAATCCTTGAGTGGATAATAAATAACCCAAAAAGGGCAATTCGTTGACGCCAAATTTAGATTTTTCTAAATTTATTGCTAAGTTTGCTGCTCGTAGGCGGCATGCGACATCTTTGAGCAACTTAACATGCTCTTCAAATGTCTCGCTCACAATGACTATGTCATCTAAATACACAAAAATTCGGGGTTCCAGTTCCCCGTGCCCTAAAACTTGGTCCATAAGACGGGACAGTGTCGCCGGACTATTGACCAGGCCGAAGGGAAGGCAGGTAAACTGAAACATCCCTCTACCTTGGACACTGAAGGCGGTGTAACGGCGTGAGGAAGTTTCAAGTGGAATCTGTAAGAAAGCTTCAGAGAGGTCGATAGTGCTAAGATATTTAGCTTTAGGTAATTGTCCCAAGATCCTACCGGGGTGTGGTAACGGGTACGCATCCCGAACGGTGCGCTCATTTATCTTGCGAGCGTCAAGACATAAGCGTACTTTTCCTGTGGGTTTGATTACGGGGACAACATTAAGAGACCAATCTGAATGACATCGTTCTATGATACCAATTCTAAGCATACGATCCAGTTCTTCTGACACCTTTTGTTGTATCTTCGGCGATAACGTGTAAGGGTACTGTCGAACTGCTGGCTTTTTCTTCCACTCATCTAGTATTTCTATTTGGTGGGTTATTAATGGGGTTGATGATATTTCATCGGGTACCGCCACTTTAAAAAGTTGTTTTACTTTTTCTAGTTGTTTATTCTCGGTATCCGTCAATGATGATTTTGACTCTTCAGGGATAGAGTTCCGTGCATCTTCTATCATTGCGCATCTCTTGATGGACGGGGATATTCCAAATCTCTTCCAAAAGTCCATTCCGAGGATGCAATCTAATGCTAAATTTTCGATAACAAGAGTAGAAATTATACGAACTTGGTTGTCGAATGAAATGGGTATGTACAATTTCCCTAGTACATTCAATTGTGTACCATTAGCAGATCGTAAATCTATCGGGGTTCTTAATGTATGCAATCTAGGCTTGTTTAGGGTTTGATAGACTCGATCGTTAATTAGTGTTTTATTGCTTCCAGAATCTAATAATCCTTTCGTAATAAGACCATATAACTTAATCTTGGCATACGGTCGGTTATCATTTGGATGGCAGGTCGTTATGACCTGTGCTTCTGGTTTTTCTCTACAATACATATCATCTTGAGTTGGTTCCCAGAAATCATAAGGAGTAACTGAATTTGCAAACGAATTTACGCGGAGGACGTCGACGACCTGCGACTTTTGGCCGTCTGGAATCCGTTTTTTAAACAGAACGGACAATTTTGCGTGTCGAATCCTTTAAACCCACACATTCGGCAGAATAAACCTTTGCTTGATCTACACTGATCGACAGTGTGGTTAGTGAACCGACAATATATACATTGATCCATTTGAGGGGGTTTATGAGCCGCAATGAGACTGTCTAAGGATCGAATATTGTTATGATTCCCCTCTTGAGGATTCTCTTTCCCCACTTCTGGTTTGAATGCAGAATCATTCGAGGGAAACTTTTTTGGATTTTGTTGGGGTTTCGATTGTTCCTTTACCGGTTTGGTGAAGCTTTTATTGTTCGGTTTTGATTTCGAATTATCAAACCATTTCTTATCGTTTGGTCGAGAGTTCGGTGGTTTAGATTCCTGTTTGCTAGATTTAATTTCATTTACAACATTCGCGGATTTTTCCGAACCGAACATTTTGTTGTAAAGCGAAAAATTCGAAGCATCTATCTGTCGCCCAGCTTCAACGAGTTGTTGAAGATTTGCGATAGGCTTCCACAATAAATACTTTTTATAATCTCCTCGCATATTACGCTTAACCACGTCCAGCTTTTCAGATTCGGTCATCTGAGCTGTCATTGAACGAAAATATTTCTCCATATCATAATAATAGTCTTGGAACGATTCGTTCCTTTGTTGGCGACGTTGATATACCTTCGAACGCACTAGAGAATCTAACTCTGGATGCACAAATGACTTTCTTAACTCCTCAACCATGTGATCCCAGTCGTTCAAAAGTCCCTGGGAACTCATCGACATAAACCAATTTAATGCTGGACCCGTGAACAGGTGGAAAGCTGAATCAAAAAGTTCGTGTGCTGAAATCCTTTCAGCGAGCGAAAGCTGTTGAACTAATACCAAAAACTCATTCAATCCACTGCCCTGGTCTGTCCCTGCGTATTTGTCTAATTTCCATTTGGATACAGGCAACGATTTGTGACTGTACGACGCATGTGGTTGAACCGTCGATAAGAGAGATGATTGTATGGGAGTCGGTGCGGCATGTAGCCTCGCTGACGATGAAGCGATGGGGTTAAGATTTGCAACTGATGGTGTGATTGTCGCCGGCCGTGTCGATGAGACGACCGGAATTGTTTGCGAATATGGAACATGAGGAGCATAATATGAGATTGGTGGATAATTGTAATATTCTAGTCGATTGGTTCCATAAAAGTTTGGATACCACCCTGAGTTCAATTCAGGCAAAGTATTTGAATACGGTGTCGGATAACCAAAAGGTATTGATACCGGAGGACATCCACCACCATAGTGGGGCATTGAATACGGAATCGAAACGTTTGGGATTGTGCATACTGAACTAGGTTGATAAACCGGGCTTAGTACCGGTTGCGTGGTGCTACTAATCGATGTAGTCATTCTAGGAAAAGCCACTGTGTTAACCACCGCTGTAGACGGATTCGATAATCGCGCTTTAGAAATTGAGGTTACGTTAACAGTTTGTGTAACGACGGGTGTGGTGAGAATAACATTAGCACTTCTTGCCTGTGAAGACTGCTTAAACCTACGCAAAAGATACAGTTCATGTTCAAAACTCAACATTGCATTCAAAATATCTTTCTTTTGATTACCTGAAGTATTCATGGGATCAAGGCAACCTAATCTCTGTAAACACTGAATCATATCAACGTCTTCTGGATTCAATAATCCGTCGCTATTCTCTCTGTTACCATTATCAGAACTAGATGTAGTAGTTGGAACTGAAAATCCGACTGATTGAGTGTTCGGAAACTGTAATAATTCAGGCAAAATCATCTCGTCATCTTCGCTAGCTTCCCTTTGTCTATTCCGCTTTTGATAAAAGAAATAATTCAACAGCTCGATAATTTTATCGAGACATACTTGCAACGTGTCACGCTGTGTTATCTCAACGTGCGGCATAAGCCTACCTACTCTAACCCCTAAATGCAGCAACGTTGAATGGCAACGAGGTGGAGCAGTTTTCGCGCCAACCAAACTGTCGAGAATCTGATGATATTTATCTACACAACACTCGAAGTCGCTTGCTGGATTTAATTCGTATTTAACCTGAACAGGTACGCGCGATTCCTTCTCTTTTTTCAAAGCTTCTCTAAGGTTGCCACGCTTTCTAGCCATTTGCGCGCCTTCTTCACACACTATTCCTCTAATCTGCAACTCGTAATCGAGCTCATCTTCATTCAAAAAGTCGACTCGAAGCTCACAAAAATGTGCCCCCAAGTCCTCTACACAAGTGATTGGACTGCTACCTATAGTGTCCATCGCACGCGACGATGTTGCAAAAAAAGATTAAAAATAAAAATTGCTAATAATACGATCGATCGGAGACCTTGAAACGCACCAAAGCAGAATCAAAAATATTTAATTTCGCACAAGCGATCTAAACTGGAGCACGTATCGATGAAAAGAATGAAGAATAGAACCAGCGTATCGAACTGAGATTTATCTTTTTTTTGAGTATCGCACATCCAGAGAACAATAGTTGTTTTACTCTGGCTTGCCACCTACGGTAGCTATTTTTTGCCACTTTACAAAGATCAAACGGAATTCCTATTACTAGACATGCATGGCAAATTGAAGTAGAAATATGAACTAATCACGATTAACTTTTAGGAGTTTAGAGTGAGTCTCCCCTAGTGCGGTTAAATTGTGTGGAATGGCCGCACAATTTAGGATCTTTTTTTACGAGGATCGCCAATTGTTACTACCAGCGACGCCCATGCGTCTGTGGCATGGACGTCCGCACGTCCCGAGCCAGCTCACCTCTATTGATCTCAGGGCCGGCACAATGCCGCACTAAGGAACACTTACCTCTTTCTATAATTTGTTCTCAACCTGTAAAAAGAATTGGTGCATGCAAAGAAAGAACGCCAACTGTAATCAAATTAGGATGTTTAGGAACGACTTTATTCACGGAATTCTATCTTAAACCACTCGACTCACGATTTTGATGCTTGGAGGCCCGGCGGACTGCCGGATGGACTGGTGACTTGCCACGATGCGGATTCCAGCACGTGCTTGCCGGATGGGGAGTTTTCCTGCTGATAGGCCAGCACCTTGGAGCGACTTCGGGCTCCGTAACAAAATAACACTGGGGCTTCTGTTGGGTATGCACACCACAACTTTCTTGGGTTCAACCACTTATAATACTCAGAGCAAAAGACCATTAATAGTAGGCGGTCACAGAGCACTAGAACCGTATGGTGACGGACGGTTCGTTCCGGCCTTCTGGAAGGCAAGTAACGCGTTTCGAACTCTTCTTCACAACCAGATGGTTCACAAACGCGATTGAAGGATACTAGAGGTTAGCGAGCAACGGCTCCTTAACGATTAGCCCTTTACACTCTAGTCCACGTGTGCGAGATATCACTCCTATACTTTTAGCACTTTTTGGAATTATACTTGGATGCCGAACTATATAAGTTGCCTTCACAGGATCAAAGACATCGCATCCCCTTAGTGCAGAAGCTTTTATAGCTCAGCGGGCGCGTCTTCGGTGACTCCATACGATCGGACCATCCACCCAATGTGCACTTCATCTCGTTCGGGTTTTACGCGCTGGGTTCGTAGAGACGTTGGTAGCAAACATCTCGCAGGGCAGGGCTGGTTGAGTCATATGAATGGTAGCTATCGTTTCTAAGTTTGTCGGAATTCAGGGGCAGATCACATTTAAACTAATCGTTGTTTTTTTATATAATTGAAACTTTTCTTGGCATGATATTTACATTTAACGACAATGTTCGAATAATTCAGCAAAACTATTCCACCAATCAAAAATATAGGTTGGAAACTCTGTAAGAGGTTACAATCGTGAGGTTAAATAAGAGTGGGGTTATGAATATGTGTTTTACTTAGTTTTCAACAAATTGTCACCTATATGGATTCGCATTATGCGTTTTTCACAGTGTACTCTGTGTCTCGTCTTTGACGTTCGGCTTTGGCTACTCTTGTTCAATCTCAACGTGAGTGTGGGGTTATGAATATGTGTTTTACTTAGTTTTTCAACAAACTTCCACCTATATGGATTCGCATTATGCATTTTTTTTACAATGTACTTTGTGTTTGTCACCTATATGGATTCGCATTATGCGCTTTTCACAGTGTACTCTGTGTTTCGTCTTTGACGTTTGGCTTCAGCTACTCTTGTTTAATCTCAACTCGAGGTTGAATAAGGGCGGGGTTATGAATATGTTTTTTACTTAGTTTTTCAACAAATTTTCACCTATATGGATTCGCATTATGTTTTTTTTACAATGTACTTTGTGTTTGTCACCTATATGGATTCGTATTATGCGTTTTTCAAAGTGTAATCTGTGTTTCGTCTTTGATGTTTGGCTTCAGCTACTCTTGTTTAATCTCAACTTGAGGTTGAATAAGGGCGGGGTTATGAAAATGTTTTTTACTTAGTTTTTTTTCCAACAAATTGTCACCTATATGGATTCGCATTATGCGTTTTTTTTACAATGTACTTTGTGTATGTTACCTTTATGGATTCGCATTATGCGTTTTTCCCAGTGTACTCTGTGTCTCGTCCTTGACGTTCGGCTTCGGCTACTCTTGTTCAATCTCAACTCGAGGTTAAATAAGAGTGGGGTTATGAATATGTATTTTACTTAGTTTTTAACAAATTGTCACCTATATGGATTCGCATTATGCGTTTTTCACAATGTACTTTATGTATGTTACCTATATGGATTCGCATTATGCGTTTTTCACAGTGTACTCTGTGTCTCGTCCTTGACGTTCGGCTTTGACTACTTTTGTTCAATCTCAACGTGAGGTTAAATAAGAGTGGGGTTATGGATATGTGTTTTACTTAGTTTTCAACAAATTGTCACCTATATGGATTCGCATTATGCGTTTTTTTACAATGTACTTTGTGTATGATACCTATATGGATTCGCATTACTCTGTGTCTCGTCCTTGACGTTCGGCTTTGACTACTTTTGTTCAATCTCAACGTGAGGTTAAATAAGAGTGGGGTTATGGATATGTGTTTTACTTAGTTTTCAACAAATTGTCACCTATATGGATTCGCATTATGCGTTTTTTTACAATGTACTTTGTGTATGTAACCTATATGGACGTTCGGGTTCGGCTACTCTTGTTCAATCTCAACGTGAGGTTCAATAAGAATGGGGTTATGAATATGTGTTTTACTAAGTTTTCAACAAATTGTCACCTATATGGATTCGCATTATGCGTTTTTCACAGTGCACTCTGTGTTTCGTTTTTGACGTTCGTCCATTGTTATGTCCTCTATGTTTTTGTGACACCTCTCTTTAGTCCCTAGCTGAATGCGTGTGAGTCTACATAATTGGCTTTCCTATAAATGGTCCCATTCTCCTTTCCAACTTCATTTCCTCTTCCTTTCCCTTTTTCACTTGCTTTTCCGTCAGGTAAATGATGAGAAAGGCCAGTGGAGGCGATGGCACAAATCTCCCAAATTGAGGGGAACGTGCCTCCTGAGCCGACGTTCTGATACCTGATACCTGATAAACGTAATCAGGATAGTTAGAGAATCTCCCCCTACACAGCAAAAAATAATGATACCGTTTGACTCCAGTTCCGAACATTCGCTTTTAAATGGCCATTTGGGCTTTATTGTTGTACATAATTATCTCCATACGATCTTTTATTCGTTTGTAATCTTGATCCTCAGAGCGGGAATCCGATGGAAGTTTCAGTTCTTGGGTGCTAAAACGCCAGTGTTTGGAATTTGAGTCATGTTCGGGATTTGAGTCAAAACGGTCACTAATCAGCGAGTAAAAAATAAAGTCGCGAAAAATTACACTAAGAACTGTATCGAAAATAATGTATCCACATATTTTTTTTTTGAATGGATCAAAAATTTCCTAGCAATACATATATTTGTTTATTTTGTTTGTTCAGTTTTATGAAAAAATATAATCTATATACATAAAAATGAATTTATGTCTGTCTGAACCTTATAGACTCGGAAACTACTGAACCGATCGGCGTGAAAATTTGTATGCAGAGGTTTTTGGGGCCGGGGAAGGTTCTTAAGGTGGTTTGAGGCCCCTTCCTTCATAAATGTTTTACTGAAAATTTATCAACAATTTTGAAACATACTAAAACTCAGTAATCTGAGTTGTGTTTACCTAAAATCAGCATACTTTTCCAGATTACTGACCGATCAGCGATTTGGAAATTGCCAAAAAAGCGTAAATTTAAACGATTTTATCACCTAAATGTTTGCAATTACTATTCCTTTATGTCACTATTTATACGATTTAGTGACATATAGAAGGTATCAGCTTTGTGTATCTTTCCAAGCAAGTGACAGAATCTAGATAGGCGCTCAGCGTTTTGCAGGACGCTTACTGGTCACATTACCATACATTCAATGAAATCCAGCAAATATTACTGTTATATACCGTAAACATTTTGTTTCTAATTGGAATAATTGACAGAAATACGTTTTACTGTTGTTCGATTTCTTATCAGATCTATATGATTTGTTATGCGCCTTTACTGATCAAAAGAATTACTCATCCGACGGAAATATACAATGGTTTCACTACGTTTTGTCCATTCATAAAAAAATCAAACAATCATGTTCGATCGAATTTGATACTCCGACATAGAAGATCAATAACGACGCGCATTGGAACAAAGGAAGCAATAACACCTTACTACGCATGAATACTAACTAATGCTTTCGTCGTTTTCATTATAAAAGCGCTATTCCCGATATCGAAAATATCAGTGATTGGAGGGAACTTACCAGAGCATCGCAACAGTTTTGCGTCTAGTTTCGAGCAAAGAAAACAATCAAACGTGATTTCGAAACATTTAGGAAGATTAAAAGTCATATCCACGTAAAATAAATAGCCTGCTCGATCGTCAAACATCCAAAAATGATCAAGGCTGTTGTTGTATTTGCTGTGCTATGCGGACTCACTTCGGGATACTCAGTTCCCGCACAAAATGGTATTAATCTTAATAGTTGGATGCATTTTTTTCCCAGAAAATTAAATTATATTTCTCAAATACCTTCTGGAACTACCCTACATCAATAGGTTACAGAACTGTACAACGCACACTGTATGGAGTTCGCTTCCAGAATCAGCAGTTACGGAATCAACGTGTATCAAATATAGCCGCTGCTCCATATTCGGGTGGTGAGCAATAATCTTTGTTTAACTTGAAATTCCCCATACATTGTTTTTATTTTTATTAAATTATCAGGATGTCAGAACAGAGATATTGGAAGTGCTGAATTGCCCAACGTAGATCCGGAGGCTGACGCTTTCCATTCTGAGCAGTATCCTGCCAAAGATCATTTCCAGCCAGATGGGCCAGCTCTCCACGATGTCTTAGCCGAGCAACCCATTGCTGACGAGTCTCTTTCCATTCCTGCTGCTCCAGCTGCTGTACCGAGCGCTATCCCAAAGAAGAGGAAAACCAAAGTCCCAGCTGTCCAAGTAGACTCCGAGGAAGAGGAGGAACAGGACGCTCAGGTCGGGCTACGTGGAGTAGGAGACTCAGATGAGCCAAACGTTTATTTCCCAGTTGGCTTCGGAAGTGCCAGTGGCGGGGCCATTGCTATTGCCAACTCGTACAGTACCGGAAAGGGAGGATCGGCAACCAGCACTGCCACTGCCTATGGAAGCCCATCAAACGCTGGACAGAGTAGAAACGCTCGGGTACAACTGGGCAATAGATACGCTGCACTGAGAGGCCGATATTAGTTTGTAGCTTAAGCATTAAAATAATAAATATAGATTCGTGATAAAGACTTCCGCGCCCTAAGATACGCTGCAGGAAGATATAGAAATAATATTCATCTTCGTGTGTGATTCGTCTGAAGGAAGATATAGCAATAATATTCATTTTTGTGTAATTATTTAACTTAGTCATTCAATAATAAATACTCGCTTCATCCTAGTTTCTATGAAATAACCGAACTTTTTAAACATATATCACATGCTCCTTTTTGCCTTCCTCGTAACCTAAATGTACGTAGTTTGGCGACCCATGTATATACTAATCGAACCTGTTGGTTGAATTGAGATGATATCTGTTCTTGTATGTATGTATGTGTATGTAAATGTGTGTGGTGCATGTATGAGCGCAAAAAGTGTCCCTCATTTTCAGGCAATTATCCTTAACCTTTGTCTGTGATCTGGGGTCAATATGACCCCAGGCCACTTTGAAAGGCTGCCATTTTTTTTAGTTTTTAACCGAGTCTCCTATTTTTTGGTAGTTTGGCAAAACTCGCCGAGATCTGTCCTCTGGGTGCAAAATCGCTTGAAAAATCTTGAAAATAGATGTACACCTGAAAAAACTGTCTGTGCTCTGGGGTCATATTGAGCCCAAATTGAAATTGTTATAACTTTTCCATTGTGGGGGAGAATGTTCCCAAACCGACCCCCTAAATGGCAGAGTCTATATTGTAGCGGGGACATTATTCTTTATTCCTGAGGCTTCATTGTGGGTGCAGATGTGGAAAGTTAGGAGATACAGAGGGTAAAGAAAAAGTATACGTTTTCGGCATTCTCAAAAATGGTGGTCCGAAACTGACCCCTTCATGTAGTTCAGAACTGACCTATATTTCACAAACAAATAGTTTGAGTAACGACAAACGAGAGTGCAGACAGATTAGCCGACAGCGCCATCTGCGAGAAACACCGGAGAATCGGTACACTCCCCCCACAATTATGGAACACTTTTGCCAAAAAGTAATAATTTCACAATCAAATTCACTATTTTCAATGGAAAATGAATTTCTATCAGCAATATTAGATAACTAACTAGCAACCCATCATAATTGCTTCTTATGTTTAAAAAGCTTTGAATTTGATTTATTTGAGACAAATTAAATTGATCAGTGTTCCATAATTGAAACGTTTGTTTGAGAAACTGCATATGTAATATTTTTGGCCAAAATGAGAATTTTATATATTCTGAATCCTTGTCCAAAAATACGTATTCTGTCAAAAAATACGGAAAAAAATTGTTTGGGAATGTATGAAATTTTTTTCGTTTGAAGAGCAATTATGGACTACGCTTACAGTTTTTGCACTGTAAGTGCCCCAGAGTGTTGTGTTATGCCAAAAACTATTGATCTGTATCGAAGAAATCGGTGCCAGTTTGTTCAAAAACAGTTTTTTGTTGTTTTCTCGAAATTGTGTAAAATGGATATATGCAGTTTCTCAAACAATTGCAATTGTGACCACGACAAAATTTTCCCACATCATGGAACAGTTTAGTATTTCCTGTATAAATCATTCTTCTTAATCATTTTTTGTGTCGACAACCACGCTCAAAAGCAATAATTGTCGGTTACTGGTACATTGTAGCAATGACATTGGCGGTATGAACGAATTTGTGGCTAATATTTGCATTAAAACGGCATTGTTTACATTCGCCGCAATTTTGGACATGAAGTGTTCCATAATAAGGTTATTTGCAATCGATTGGATGTTCAGTAATTTTGTTCTAATCAACCCTATTTTATATTGGATATCACATAGCGGACCGAAAGCTTAGATCCTAACGTTGGTTTTCATGTATTAATATCTACAACTGGTTTAATGGTTTTTATCGAAGTTTCATGTACCTCTGTTTTTTTCACGAAAACTAGGCAAGGGTATTTGAAATCGCTCGTTTGGCTGCGGTGATGACGGTGATAACTAAAAGTGATGACGGGTGACGAAAAAGAACAAATGCGAAATGGGGGGCTATGTTGGCGGATGCAGCGAGAGTGAGCACCGAGTGGGGCCGGAAGATTTCGCTCGTCGAAAAAGGTAGAGGCGACAAGAAGAGATTATTAATCGTGTGATCGAACGATGGTGTGGTCGTGTATTTGTGGGAAGCAACGTCGATTCCTCGTGGATATATCCGGAAAATTTGGGAAATTTGCAACCGTGATCCGAAATTTGCAACCGTTGCAGTACACACCTGTACCGTGAAGTGGAAATTATTTTCAAGGCGACCGTTAGGACGCTTTTAAAGTCGCCGTTGATCGACTCCCACTAACATACACCGTCCAAGCTTTAGTGCGCCATCGTCCCTCGACATTCGCCGCCAACCAAGCCACCTCACACCGTCTCCGTTCATCGGTAAACCACCAGCCGGCTGATAACGAGCCGCCCTCCAAGCCATTTATAGCCTTCGCGGTCCTTGGACCAACTACCGGCCGCCCTACAGTCGCTGTCAAGCCCGTGGTGAAACGTCACACCACCCCGGCGCTGCGCTACGACAACTCTTCCTCACCTAAGTCGTTCGCCCGTGGGATTTCCCATCAACCCCGTCGCGACATGTCGTTAGGCTTCAAGCCGCCGTTTGCTTCCCGGAAGCCATTCTACGCCGCCAGCGATCTTCGACCGGCCAACGGTGCACCAGTGCAAAGCTCGCTTCGATTGACGTCACCCGCTGCCTACGCCATCCTCGATTGAAGCCATTCTTCGCTAGCACAGTTTCTCGATCGACCACCAGTCTAGCGTCATACATCCGCCATTCAACAATTGTCAAGCTTCTCGGCGCATCGCTCCCGCCGTTGCCACCTCCCTGCTAGTATTGCGCCAGCGAAGTGTTTGAACGCCGTCACCGTCACCCGTAGCCACCGAATAAAAAGTTTGAAAGGTAAATTAACTTAATTTTTATTAGGACCATCCCACCGTAAACTCTCCCTTTCAAACAACGCCCTGGGACCCGGGAGAAAAAAAGGTCTTGTGTGCCCACCCCGGAAGCAGCCGTTGGCTCTAGACCAGCAGTTTGGGGCTTAGGCACGTCCCCTTCTGGGACGTAGTAGGACTCCCGGGGTCAAATACAGTTTCAATATGATAGTGTCTTATTATTTCTGTGGCACACACTATATTCAAGCTCTCTACGCGAGACGAGCCAACCTAGGGCTGAAAGTCTCGCTAATAAAGACAAAAAAAGGTCTCCACCGAGAATTGTACGCAACACGTTTTGCATGAAAGCTGAAAATGCTTTCAGGTATGCCACTTTAAATTTCCATATTTCATGTCCGTAATAGGCTGTCAGATGAACTTAGATTTTATGCCGAGCGAATTTTATTTCAATCTGAATGTTACGGAAGCTTTCGGTTTGACTCAAACCCCGAACATGACTCATATTCCGAACACTGGCGTTTTAGCACATGCATCGGCTTTCTGTACTGAGGATCGAGTTTACAAACGAATTCAAACTCATATGGAAAAAAAAAAAAATACTCGAATAATGCTAAAATGGCTGTCTAAAAGCGAGTGTTCGGGATATGAGGCATGTTCGGAATTTAAATCAAAACGGTAAACTGCTGCCACGAACACAACTGTGCCAGATTTGTGTGATTCCTTATTTGTCTAGATCATCCATGCATTCATGGATAGTAAGCTGGTTACGTCAGTCGTAGAAGACCGTATTTTCTGTAGCAATACCCCTTTTTACTTCACGGGAAACATACCAAGTAACGAATATGGTTTTATTACATACTCGAAGATAGCAATTTACTCTTCAGGTATACTATAGAACTCTTACAGATACAGCGACAATTTCTTCAAAACTTCCGACAACATATCCTACACATCCTTTTATGAATGTTTCTATCCGTGTTAAGGTGGCTCAAAAAACACTTTTTCGAGTTTTTTGATGGGCCGCCCTATTGTTCAGTTCTTTTTGATGCCTTGATGCGCTGGACAAAATTTCAGACAAATCGGTCAACGTTTGGGCGGTGCTAAACTTTTTGGAAGTCTATATGGAAAAATATATGTAGGAACATCAAAAAACAGTGATTTGCAGTTGGACGGCACAACTTACGATGAAGAGCCGCAGAATTGAATACAGAATGTTATGTTGAAAACCGCGAGAAGATTAGAGTTTATTAGGCAAAGATATGACCATTTTACTAGCGTGTTGTAGGGGTGAATTCATTTCTTTTCAAAGGTAAAAGAAACGAAATTTGCTCAAACCTAACTTCAGAGAAATACTAATAACTTCGCCGAGCAAACACTAATCGTTTCGCGATTTTCAGCATAACACTATGTATTAAATTCTTCAAGATCTGAATGAGTATCATAGCTCTTCATCGTAAATTGTGCCGTTCAACTGCAAATCACTGGTTTCGGATGTTTCTGCATACATTTTTGCATATGAAATTCCAATGAGTTTAGCACTGCCCAAACTTTGACCGATTTGGCTGAAATTTTGTCCAGAGCATCAGGACATCAAAAAGAACCGAATAAGAGGGCGGCCCATAAAAAAAATGTTTTTTTTTCCATACTAATTTGAGCCACCCTAATCCGTGTACTACGTATTGGTATAATGAATGGTTATGCATATTTTCACCGTCTCCAACTTCACTATGGACTATGCGGCGTTCGTTTTCAATGTGTTCGAATTCGTTCGCAGAACTCAGGAGCAGGGTTCGTACTTTTCGTTTCGATGAGACGAAATCAAGCGGAACATCTTTCTCCTAGAGTGAACCTAGAAGATAAGCGAAAATCATGCCTACTTGATGATTTTTTTTTTCGTTTCATCACTATTACGCCTAACTCACTTTTCGCGAAAATTTTCGGAAAGCAATTACAAAAATTACATGAGCCCAACGGGATTATAACCTAGAACATCAACAAAAATAGCGTTGGGATGCGATCACTATAGTCACACCACCACATTGACTGCATGAAGGTTGATGTTTCATTTATGCTTGTATGAAGAGACAGAGATAAGCTTAGTTTTGTTTGTGCTAAGGTAGTGCTGGAAGAGATGTGATTGAAGGTTTTTATAAAAATGTTTAGGGTAAGTGTACTAGTTTTGGTCACCTGAGCAAAGCATAAGTGATTGTACAAATCGTGGGTGACTAAGTATACAATGCTCTATTGAGCAATCTTTTGTATATTGTCGCAAGTCGGTACTTGGGATTATACCTTTTCCTATACAGAAGCAGTTGTATAGCTGGTCACGTCTTTACAATCACGGAAGGATGGGAAGGAATGTTAGTTCAACATCTACTAGTGAAGATGCAGGGAACCCATGCTACCTTCATAGATATCTAGGAAGGAGTGGGTTGGGTAAATAATAAGGAACTCTATTTGACAACACAGAGCATGTATGAATAAAAAATATTGTAGAAATTATTTAAATACATATGATTCTTCTATTGTATTAGAAATATTACCATTTCTTTGTCCCTTGTCAGCTTCTCCCGTTTTTATAAAGTTTGATCACTGAACCTACCAACATTTTGTCAGATAATATCGACCTAGGTAAATGATGACCTCTCAATCTTCCCGTAACTTTTTTTGTATTGTGCAGCCAGGTTTCTTAAATTTATTGTAAAAATATGGAAAAATAGATATTATATTATTATAAAATTTGTTTAAATAAAAATATGGGAAAAAAATTTATAATATAAAAACGTGAAAAAAAAAAAATAAAAAAATGAAAAAAATAATATATGATACAAATAACCATATACAAATGTAAATTTTAAAATAAGAAAACATAAAAATATATAATTATGACATTTGTAAATAAAGAATAAATAAATAAGGAAATTTCAGAAAATAAATTTACGAAAGTTTGAAAATATTGAAATACTGGTTTTGTCGTCTTAGTGCCTAATTTGGATAACTCTGAAAAATGCATGTTTTCCAAAAAAATATCTATTAATTTCAACAGCGAAGAAGGATAAAGCACAGACAAACAGACATAACACATTGAACATTCACTCATCGAATTCATCGTAATTTAAACACTAACGACATCTGTTGATTTCAGTTAGTTGGGCAAATCACGAATCAGATGGCGGTAGTGAGCAAATGTCAAACTCGAGCAAATCCGATGCACGCGCCACTAGTGACCGATTGGCCAACTAATGATTATTTGAATTGACCAGTAAACCAGTGAACGATGAAAATTTGACGAGTGTTATGTCTGTTTGTCTGTGGATAAAGGATGTAAGATACCCCGGGGTAAGTGAAAATACGAGGTACGTCGGTACTATGACTGCAGATGAATTGATGAACGTTTTTAATGGTAAACAATGTTCTAGGAAGATGAAGCAGAACTATAAACGAATTTACTCGACACAAAAATATTTGAAATTAAAACCATTTGGGGCACCATACTAATGCTATTGCTTGATCATGACTTTAAACTACCGGGAAAATCTATTACTTTTATTTTAATTCCATGGATTTCCAACTAAATAGTCGTTTCTAAATTTATCATTGATGTGGAAAGTGAATATTTTGAGCAATTAAATAATTGTGTGACATCGAAAACGATTTAAAAAATTTAATTAAAGCCAAAATCTGCCATTTTCATTTGCCCTTGACTTTTAACATACATGGGGCAAGTGGGACATATTTGAACAACATTTTCGATAAAGCTATTTTAATTGTTTTTAGATGGTTGTCTAGTGAAAAATAACTTCGTCATTCATATATCATATGAATCTGAATCAGATGCAGTTTGATTTCTTTGTAAAAGTATTGTACAGTTATTTACCAACTGTGTATTTACCAACAAATTCATTTTTACCAGGAATTAATAAAAATCTTCGCATGGCAGTTGCCGCTTGAAGAATAATGGTATGAAGTCTTCGTTATTCGATGTCGTCATGACGATTTGGTTGCACGACTAAAGCGAACGTCGTGCGCGCCATTGACGATGTATCGAGTACTAAGGGTATGCGATAAAACACTTTTTCCTAACGAAACGAAACGAAACGAAATTCAAAATATCTATGTGGATTCGAAACGAAACGGAACGAAATATATATTACTTTCGAAAATTCGAAACGATACGAAATCATGGTCCATTTAATTCGAAATTTTACGAAACGAAACGAAATTTTATTTTTTTTCCGCGGAAATTTTGTTGAACTAATTTTACATTATGTACGCCATTCTGATTTTATTTTTTTTCAAAGTCAAATAACTGCGTTGAGACCAATAGAGTTATAGTAACAAAAGAAGCAGTATGTGATAAATCGCCGCGTTCCCGTTCACCATTGGCGATAAGGCAATAACCCAGCATTTGTGTTGCCTTTAAAGGAATTACTCGTGGAGTGTGTGCTCTCGAATCTGATAGATTTTATATCTGTTCAGCTTTATATCAGTAAGTATATAAAAATATAGAAATTGTGGGATTTTTTTTGTATTCTGATTCAAATTCTGTTTAAAACCTTATTTCATTCATATTGACTTGCGTGGTTTATGATATTGAGCTAACTTTTATCTTTTATCTGGTGGAATACTCATCTGTGCCAGGCGTATACGCAGATAGAGAATTGTTGAAAGCATATATTTTCTCGCTAGACGAATCCTCTGCACCTTTCAAAAATGCCCAAAGATATGTATTTCAGTTCGTGTTTCAGAAATGTGATCGCAAAGTTTTTACGGCAGCAGTTTGCCATATATAAAGAAATAATTTTACCTTTCTCATACAAATTCAAAAGGATATATTTTCCTTACAAATTCACTCGTTTTTAGGAAGCTTTGAGACCCATAGTCTTACATATATACAATTAACTCGACGAACCCAGCTATTGTCTGTTTGTCTTTAAATAATGGGTGGCCACCAAATAGCGAGAATGAAAAGAATTGCTCGGAAAGAAAACTACAAAGAAGTACAGTTCAATCTGATATACGTTATATAAAGAGTTGGCCTTAGTCTTTAAACTTAGAATAATGAATAATAGCATATGGTCCGTGGTTCGTCGTGCGGCGTAGTTTAATCTTGTAGGTCTCACATGACCGTTGGACGGCAGCCATTTCCGGATGATGCTTCTGATCCTATTGATGAGTTGCTTCGTGTCTTTGGACTTCCAATCACCTTTGAAAACAATTAAGCACGGTCTACTTAAAATCCTTTAACAGTTTTCGAGATATTTTCACGTTCAAAATTGTCCACGGTCACGGTTTTTCCACGTTCTTTGTTCGCTTGAAAAAAATGTAAAATGGGTGCGCACCCTTTCTGTTTTGATGGCATGTTTGAAACTACTGAACATGTTGGATTAAATTGACAATTTTCAGAATATTCTAAGGATTCATTTAGATAAGGAAATATTTCTCTGAAAGCATTAATGTTCTCATATAAAAGTATTGAAATTCCTCTCATTATGTGTTTGTGCATATAAGGCATGCAAAAAATGTTGTCAATTTTTCATTCCCAACCGACTTCAATTAAGTGCAGGAAACAACTGCTATGGACAGTATGAGCCGGTCATGCCCTTACAGTCAATTTAGGATTAGGAGAGGAAAATAAGTTCTACACTCATTATTATAAGAAACCGAGGAATGCTCTACATCTCCGTGAGCACCACGGGAAAGGAATCTTTGGTTTGTAGAAAAGGTAATTTATGTGAACGAAAAAAACGAATATTTATTGTAAACGAAATTATTTTGAAAACTCGAAGATGAAAACCGTATTTCAAATCAATCCAACGAAAAATGATGCTTCGTTTAATCATAATATTATGGCCTTTTTAACTCTTAAGCGATGCTTAGTCATGCGCTTAAACCTAGTTTGAGGCATGAGAGGTGAAGAAATTGGCCTTTATTAAGAAAGGGGCGCTCTGAATATACTTCACAAAGGCCTCAGGAATTCATGCCACGACTTTGTCTATGTGACAAAGTTGTACTGCTCCGATTCATATCTGATTATATTTGCAATCTGAGCCTGAGTTTTTTGTTGGACATTTCTAACAAAACACTGAAGATGTATTGTAGAAGAAAACTAAGTACGTATTTGTCGACTCAGAATGGAATTTTGCAGTAAGCGTTAATAGAGAAATTTGTATTAAATTAAGTTTTGAAAACAGTTTTAAGCTTTTGTTCAGCGGCGCAGCAAAAATTTGATAATACACGAACGTATGAGATAGTATGGTTCAAGTCTAAATTTGTTTCGAAATTTCGCGGAATTCCGTTAAATTTCGTTAAAGGCTAATTTTTTCAAGCGAAATTTTTGAAAATTTACGAAACGAAACGAAATCAAGAAATCAGATTTCGCCATGCTCAAATTCCGCGAAATTCCGCGGAATTTCGTTTCGAACCATCTGAAACGAAATTTTTCGAAATACCGCATATGCTTATCGAGTACAGGCATTGAAAGCGTGAGTGAAGCGGACGAGCATTGATCTAATTCAATCATAGCATCCTATGCCAGTGAGTGAACAGCCTTGCTCAGATGGATACCAAACAACGATTATGAGCGATCGTTGTTGCGTAAACAACGAGCAACAGAGTTCGCCAAGCCAAACTTGGTATGGTATCCAGGGAAACTACGACTGGAGCTACGACTACGCTTGCTCTACTAGAATAAAACTAAAGCACATCAGGTGTTCTGTTTTATTCACTCTGCTTTCAAGTTGCTGGGATGGAGGAGAGAAAGTATCAAAGCCTCGCATGCAATGTATCAGAGTTCCATTCTCATAGCGGACTTAATTTTTCTAACTAACACTCATTGTTAGGTTACCAAGTGATTTGCCTCACTCAGTTGTTTTCCATTGGTGAGCGATGAAGATCTTTAAACATTGAATCAACGAACGCCAAATTTCAACGATCTAGAAAGCATCAGCGATTAGGCCGCAGCAGAGCATCAAGTTGGCATGAATTTAGCCGCTTTTTACTCATGATCTGATTTTTTTCAATGCCTGATCGAATAGCAATGAAGACAATACAACTCGTCGCTACTGTGGATTTGGTGCTGCGACGACGACTATTGTCAGCCCTGGTCACCGGCCCCTATCTGGTTCTCTGTTGAATATTGTTTTCGCTATACTTTCATCCGACGTTCGCACTAAGTGACCAGCGCACTGAAGTCAACGGAACGTTTTTTGAACAGCAGACCCTAAAGACATTCAACTGTTTGATTTATGGAAAAAGGTACCCATTTAGGTCAACGGTCCACCAGATTTCTTTGAAATCAATTCATCTCAAATTCATTCAAAAACCAGCGATTCAATTCTGGAAATTGATTGTGAGAATTCCATTTTTACTCCTTCTTTTCATGTAATTCTACATTTTTTTTTATTTCGATACGGATATGGGAGCACATTTCAGTATTATAGAGAATGAGACCGTAACGAAAAACAAAAAAAAAATGGTTTTTGAGACTAACAAGCTCATCATTTATCAACGGATTTTCAAGATTTTGTTATCAATCTTTATATATAAAAATGAGTTTTCATTACCTTTGAGCCACTAACACTCACGAACGGGTTAGCCAATTTGCAAGATTTTCTCACTAATCGATTCGTCTTTGGATCCGCTGTGTTTGTATATGACTTAAATAAAATTCCCGCCTAAAAAACGGAAATTTTTCATAAGATCCAATCTGAAAATTGTCTAGACCGGCACCGGGAATCGAATCCAGTCACCCCCAGCATGGTCTTACTTTGTAGCCGCGCGTCTTACCGCATGGCTAAGGAGGGCCCCAATCAATCAATATCAATCAATATTAGCAATAAACAATTACAAACTTTTCCACAAAATGTTTTTTTTTTCACAAAAAATAACAACTCGCCACACACCATTGTCTAGTTTCCCTCCGAGTATTGTACGCAGCACTTTTCGCTCGAAAACTCCGAAAGCTCTCCGGTCCGCCTCTTTCAACGTCCATGCTTCATGTTCATAGGGCCACTGGTAAATCAGAGTTTTGTATAGGGCAAATTTCGTTTACGTATGCATGTAGCGGGACCTGAGCTGGTAACGTAACCCGTAAAAGGCTTTATTCGCAAAGCCAACACGTCTTTTCACTTCACGGGAAACGTCATTGTCACATCTCACAAGCGTTCCAAGGTAAATAAATTTGTCAACATCTTCAAACACATCCCCATCAAGCACTGGTGCTGAGGTACCAACACCACTAGGTCTTCCTTTATTTCTACCTGCCACCATCTACTTTGCCTTTGTAGGGTTAATGGTTAAGCCTATCCTCGCCTTCTCCCTTTTCAGTTGGACAAAAGCCTACACTACTGCTCAGCAATCGATTCCAATGAGATCGATGTCGTCCGCAAAGCCAAGGAGCATATGCATCCGTGTGATGATAGTGCCGTTCCTCTGGACGCCAGATCTCCTAATAGCGCCCTCTAGTGCAATGTTGAACAATAAATTCGAAAGTGCATCACCCTGCTTCAATCTGTCTAAGGTCACAAACGAGGTTGACACTTCGTCTGCAATACTTGATTTCGAGCCATCCAGCATTGCACGTATCAGTCTAATCATTTTCACCAGAAAACCGTGTTCGGACATTATCTGCCACAGCTCATTTCTTTTCACTGAATCGTACGCTGCTTTGAAATCAATGAAGAAATGGTGAGTCCCAGAATTCATCAAGGATCATCCGCAGGCTGAACATCTGATCCGTCGTTGATCGGCCCTCACGAAAACCTGCCTGGTATTCGCCGACGAATGACTCCTCAAGCGGTCTCTGTCTGGTAAACAGGATACGCGACAGGACTTTGTACACCGAGTTCAGAAGAGTTTACTTACTTACTTATGGGCCCTGTACAGCTCCTGTGGTGCAAAGGGCCGACCTGGAAGATTTACATCCTGAGCGATGTTCAGATATTGCTTTAGCACGTTGCCAGGTTAGATTTTGGTCGACTTCTTTTATTTCCTTATTCGCCGCCATGAACCTCTGGGTCTGCCTCTGCTGCGATGTCTCGCTGGATTCCAGTCTAATGCTTGTTTACAGATTTCGTTTCCGCCCCTACGTAGATTGTGGACGACCCAACCCCATTTCCGATGCCGAAATTCTGTTGCTATCGGCCTCTGGTGATAACGACGATGGAGCTCGTTGTTTGAGAACCAGTTGTCATCTGTTGATGAACACCTGCAGTCGTTAAGTGTTCACCACTGCTGCACACCATAGATTTCACGTTAGAGTTGAAAATTCGTATTTTGGTGCGCTCACTTATCTGTCTGTTTTTTTTCAGATATTTTTTAAACTCGCAAAGGTAGCCTTAATCCGTGCGCCTATGTCGATCTTGGTACCGCCGTCGGACGCCATTTGGCTACCAAGATATTGGAAGCTTTCTACACTGTTTTTGTCTAAGAAATAAACTCCCTTTTTGGAAACATGAATGATTTTATATTGGTTTTATAACACCAATTTTTGATAAAATCAAAAACGTTGCTTTGATTGATTCAGGGCAGGCCGAATTTCTTGGTAATGTACGATTTTAAAAATTATATATTTTTATTGATCTTATTAAAAAGTAATAAGTGGTCCTTAGGAAGGATGTATACGAAAGGTTTAACGCATTTTTTTTTAAAGAATGAATCGCCTACTTTGAGCGTGATTACAGCGATACACTAGGAGTTAACTTTCTAAAATCAGTATGGCGAAAGGCATCTAAGGTTAGATTTCTCAAAATTAAGCACCTTCATCGAGAAAATATTTGGTAGGCGTAGTAGCGTAGTAGCGGATACCTTCCTTCATAACCGGTACCAAATAGCTTTTCATAAAAAGTTCCTAATTTTGAGAAAACCAGCGATAGATGTCTTTCGCCATACACATTTCTGGCGGTTAACTCATGGTGGCTATTTGTGCATATACCTACGATAGCGCTTGGATGCTGGCAGCGGCGGGTAAAAACCAGCAACTGCCAATATTTCTGCAGTGTTTGTTACATGTGAGGCGCATGTTCTGAGGATGTGAATTATCTTTATAAAAGTTAAATAAATGTCACACTATGCTCGAGTATGAATCATTTTTATTTAGCTTAGATCTTGATTTGAAGGATTGCCGTACATTATGTAAATGATTTATGATATGATACATGATTGGACTGAAAAGATGCTTTGATTTATTATTACACTAATTTAATACTGTCGACCACGAAGCTTGGCGGATTTCTTTCTCAGCTGTACCAAAGAGCTTCTCCTCAGCTCAGCATTTACAAGACTTCCGTAGGCTTTGGCAGTACTGATGGATGATCCACTATTTCCGGTACTGTAAGAATTGGCAACGGCAATGGCTCCACCTTGAACGTTTCCAAAGTTGATCGGGAAGTATGCATTTGCACCAGTAGACTTCGATGATGTACGGCGTCGCACGACCTGAGTTTCTTGTTCCTCCTCTTCTGTGGCATCAGCTGTATCTGGAAGATTTTCGATCTTCTTTTCCGGAATTGAACCTGATTCGAAAGCCGGATCAGATGCAGAAGCTGCAGGCTCATCATCGACTGAATCTTCTGTTTCAAGCTCATCAAAAGCTGGGACTTCTGGTTGAGGTTCGTCTTCTACAGGGAACTGTTCTGATGGGTACGCTTCTGCCACGGACTCTACATTCGGGCTTTGAACCGGATAATCAGCACCATCGACGTCTGTATTGTTATATTTTGTACATATTTTGTTAGATGAAATATTATTTTAAATTATTTATTAACGTACCGTTTGGATGTTCTTCGAGAAAGGCAGCTACTCGCTGGTTCCGAAATTGTTGATTTAGTAAGTGTAGTCCATACATTGTACGTTGGGTGGATCTGATCGCCATTGGTTGTTGATAATTGAGGAATGCTGTGAAATGTAGAATATGCAACTGTATCGTAAGCACTATTCTTTGCATTGTTCGATAAATGAATAATGAAACACACCATTTTGAGTCGGAATCGTGTAAGAAACACTGAATCCACACATCATTGCAATGATAGCCGCAAATTTAATCATTTCTTCAACACTGATTGATTGCTCAGATCAAGAATATTCTCCACGTGTTCGCGATTTTATTTTTTGTAATTAATGCTGGATCAAATGAATGTCTTGTTCAAAAACAGGAGCTAAACTTAGATAACACTTTGATAAGTTTCCTCCGATTACTGATGATTCTGTTGAAGAAAACATGCACTTTTATACCCAAAATACAAATAGATCAATTGGTATTCATGCGGAGTAATTGACGTCGCTGTTATTGAGCGCGCGTTGATACTGATATCGTTTGTTGATATCAATCTAGCTCAATAGAGCAGATTTTTGGTGAGGGCGAATTAAAGAATAAAGATCGTGTATGAGCTGGAGTCTATTTTAATTATCTTCCATTTTCTAGGAGAATAATCAATCTGTTTATACAATTATATCCACTATCAAGATGCACAAACAAATGCCATAAATGCTCTAGTCTTTGTCTATTATGGCAATCGACTAAAATTGAAGATTTGCGTTAATGTTGGCCAGGATCAAAAGTGCCTGATTTTTTTTACAATTAGTACCAATTGACGGCTTATTGGAAACAATCATTAAAAAAAACCCTGATTGATCCACCTGGCAGTGTTGGTGCCGTTTCCGGTTGCGAGTAATGTTAAGTTTAAAAACGCAGAAAAATCCACCAAGCGGTGATAGTGCCTTTCTCGTGTATTATATAACAAGAAAACACAAGAAAAGCACATAAGAGAGGTCAAAATTGCACTTTAGAGAGGTAGATTCAATTATATCCATCAATTTACATTTATTTGCGTTCATTTGAATGCATTGCAGTAGATTTTAAAATGGGAGAAATGAGGGAAAAAACAATGGTTTTTAAATAACTCCGGAATGCAACGGACGATTGGGCCAATTTTCAATAGTGAAAAATTGGGAAGGATTCCGCGTCGAATGCAATCGGATAAGGCTAAGTACAAAAAAGTGTGTCTCACATTTTTTTGTACACACATACATACATACAGACATCACCTCAATTCATCGAGCTGAGTCGATTGGTCTATGGGTCTTCGAGTCTTCTATCAAAAGTTCTGTTTTGGAGTGATCCTATAGCCTTTACGTTTACTTATTATACGCGAAAGGCAAACAGTGTGTCTAAAAACACAGATTTCGGTTGGGGATGTGTTGAGTTCATTACTTTGTTTAAGAGTTATTTGCAGTACAGAAAAGTCGGCTCCATTATACTTAAACCACAGGCTTCAATATTCTATGAAACAATTTAATTTAACCTCTATTCAAGTCACTTTTTTCCTGAATGCGTGTATGCCTATTGTTCTTCTTATTGACATTACAACTCCCACTGGGACATACATTGCCGCCTCGCAGTTTAGTGTTCATTTTAGCACTTCCACTTCCACAGCTGTTTGGGGGGCAGCAGGGACTTTGTCCAAGGGCTTGACGACCCCTCCCCATGGCCACTGCGAGTTAGACCGGGACCATCGTCCCTTACCCCTAATCCCAAGGCGTCAAACGACCCGTGCCAAGGGGATGCATGGCCAGGGGGTGAAATAATAAACTCGGCTTTTAACGGAGCCTGTGGGGTACCTGGGCACCCTCCACAGTAATTGTCCCTTACCGCGTCATGCTGGGCTCTAGCGTGGTGGACCTCTTTTCCCGAGCAACTCGTGGGACCAAAATGGAAAACCAAGTCAATTCTTCAATTAGTGGTAGTAGTGGAGGCGACAACCCCTTCGCAAGAGGTGGGTTGTTCAGGTCTCCGCCTAGGAGGCCAGAGGCAATAGTCGGCAGCTCAGTGCGCAGCGCCAGCGTGGGTCACTCAACCTTTCTCTCGGCTAGAAAAACGCCGGTAGAGGTTATTGACGGCCCATGGCTTGTGGAGGCGATGAACCGCAAACGCGATGGGCTTTCGGCCTTCGAGGTGGCGACGGAACAGCTGGACGCCATCATCGACTTTGCGTCATCGAAGCATAATATCAGCAAGGACCTCAAGAGGAGCTTGCAGAAACTTCGAAAGTCGATGCTGGACGCCAAGCTGGAGAGGGCGGTCGGGACGGCCAAGTGTAAACCCGTGAAATCGGTGGAGTCGAGGTCTACCCAGACTGAGGCCCAAGGATTCGCGGCCTCGGGCAAGGTCGAATCGACCGAAGGCGTGCCAGCGAAGACGGTGGTGCCAAAGTCTACCCAGACTGAGGCTCAAGTATTTGCGGGTACGTCGGGGGTGACTGCTCCAACGGAGCAGACACAAAAACGGGGGAGACAGTCTCCAGGGGATGAGCTCCCTGGGGCCGCTCCAAAACGCGGAGGGTTACTACCCCGAACAAGGGTAGTGGGGCTGGGAAGCTGAACCCCGGTCAGGTACCTCCAAAACCGGGGGAGGAAGGACCTGGAAAGGTCCGTCCACTCAGGAAAGACGGTGGTAAGGGGTTACGGCAGGCTGAAAGTTCTCAGCCGCACCAGACCAGGGAAATAGAGGGGGATGACGCCTCCTGGACCCTGGTCAAGAACAAGAGGAAACCGAAGACGTCAAGGGCCGAAAAGAAGGCCCAGGCGAATGAGGGTAGCAAGAAGTCTAGGGTAGGCGCCTATCGCTCCAGTCATCACGGCGGACGAGGCTAAGTACTCGGATGTTTTGAAGGCGATGAGGAGTGACGTCAAGCTCGGTGAACTCGGCGCCGACGTACGTCGAATAAGACATACCCGGATGGGCGAGATGATACTCGAGCTGAAGCGGGGCGTCTCGCAAAAGGGCGCCGCCTACAAGAAGTTGGCGGAGGAGGTCCTAGGCGAGACGGTCAAGGTGAGGGCACTCACGACGGAGGTGAATCTAAGGGTTAAAGACCTGGACGAGATCGCTGAAGTCGAAGAGATCGTCACGGCACTGCGGCGACAGTGTGAAGTGGAGACGCCCACCGCAGCCGTTCGGCTACGGAAAGGTCCGGCAGGGACGCAGGTAGCATTGGTTCGGCTATCTGCAGCGGACGCCTCCAAGGTAGTCAAGTTAGGGAGCGTCAAGGTGGGATGGTCGGTATGCCCTGTGCGCATATACGAGCAACCCGAAGTTTGCTTCAAGTGCCTGGAACCGGGGCACAAGCAATGGGACTGCAAAGGCCCTGACAGAAGCAATCTCTGCCGACGCTGCGGATTGGAGGGACATAAGGCACAATGCTGCACGAACTCTCCCAGTTGTTTGATTTGTTCCAGCAAAGCTGTGAACAGCAAGCACCCCATGGGGGGTTGGATGTGCCCGGCGTTTAAGCGTGCTGTAAAATCAAAGTGCAGGTAACGCAGCTGGCTTGCTCGGCCTCGCCCGCGTGTTTGATGTGCGCAGGTTTAGAGGAAACGGCGGAACACGTGTTGTTCGTGTGCTCACGTTTTCGCGCAATGCGTGACCACATGCTTGCCACATGTGGTCTGGACACTACCCCGGACAACCTAGTTCGGAGGATGTGTAAAAATGAAGTTGGCTGGAACGCCGTTTTATCGGCTATCGCCCAAATCGTCTCGGAGCTACACAGAAGGTGGCGCGTGGACTCAAGGATGGCTAGTTCAGGCGCAAATAAGAGGTGGTCCAAGGGATCGGAGTCGGCTTCATGGGTCATACCGGTGGTCATGCTCTGTGGTCGAACTCGATCCTTTTATCGAACAAGTGGCCGCGCGAAGAACAACATGGTATCGTCGCTTTCGCGGCGTCGGTCAACCGGGCGGGTTCCGAGCCCGAGGACGGAAAGGGGTCCTCGTCAAGGCTGGGGCAGGCGTAGGCCTCGCGTCGACAAGTCCTTTTGTGTGCTGGCGAATAGGCCCTATCGCAGAAAGGTCAATTTGGGGTGCACGCGGCATCATCATTCTTGATACCAGTCGTGCAGAGGGAAGCAGGCGCGAAGTCGACCCTTCCCACCTTCCGAGGACATAGGGCGTGGTAAGGCCACCTGGAAAGCCGGCAACGCGCTGGCACGATACCATGGTGTTCTTCTAAAAAAGCGAGTTACGATGTTCGGTGCTGCAAGGACACGCAGCTAACCTCGAAGGTGCGTTGTGCACTGGCCCCCCTTTGAAGCATTACTTTCTGGTTGTACCGAAGGGACTATGGGCTTGGCGGCAATGGAAACGGTTTAGCGGGTCGGGGATGTAGTCCTGCCTCCCTCGGTGATCCCTAACCCCGCACTTCCTGGACAACCCAGGATGTCTGTTGAGCAGATTCCCCTTCCATTGTTTAGGAAGAAAAAAAAAAACAGCTGTTAACTGCGAGGTTTCTAAGTCCAGGTACCATTTTTGCATTCGTATATCATGAGGCTAACACGATGATACTTTCATACCCAGGCAAATCGAGACAATTTTCAATCTGAAAATTGCCTAGACCGGCACCGGGAATCGAACCCAGTAACCCTGAGCATGGTTTTGCTTTGTAGCCGCGCGTCTTACCGCTAGGCTAAGGAGGGCGTGTATGCCAGTGAGCGAAATTAAGCGCGACCACGACTGCGTTAAGTTGTTTTGAACCTCATCCACCAACCTAGTTTGCTGCGGATCGGAAACAAATACTATCTTTGCAGAATTGCTATCCGGCATTCTTGCAACATGCCCTATCCATTCTACCCATCCAGCTTTAGCTACCTTCTGTTCCAAACGTTTGGCCGACAATTCCATGACATCCACGAAACAAATAAATTCTCGCTTAACTTTTCAATATGACCTAAGTAACATTTTTTCATGAATTTATTTGAATACTGCAATCAATAGCTTGTTGTTCATGTTGTTCTGTTGATTGTGCTATTTAAGATCACTCCTGACAGAATCCAAGTTTCAAAGTGCTCGCGTTTTCGGGGGCACACCACTCGATACGGAGGTGGCGCTCAACTGTCATTTTTGTCACTGTCAAGCATGAGTGAAACAATAAAAATGACAGTTGGGCGTTGCACTTTGAAACTTGGATTCCGTCAGGAGTGACCTTAAATAAATTCATGAAAAAAATGTTACTTAGGTCTTTTTGAAAAGGTAAGCGAGAATTGATTGGATCTGTTGAAAATCGTACCCCGGCTGCTACACCCGGCTCTCCGCATGACACCTTCTAGCGCAGTGTTGAACAACAGGCACGAAAATCCATTCCTTTGTCCTAGTCCCCGGCACGATTCGAACGAACTGGAGTGTTCGCCCAAAATCTTTATACAGTTTTGCACACCATCCACCGTTACTTTGATCAGTCTGGTAAGCTTCCCAGGGAAGCTGTTACCGTCCATAATTTTCCGTAGCTCTACGCAGTCTATACTATCGTATGCCGTCTTGAAATCGACCAACAGATGATGCGTTGGGATCTGGTATTCACGGCATTTTTGGAGGATTTGCAGTACAGTAAAGATCTGGTCCGTTGTCGAGCGGCCGTCAACGAAGCCGGCTTGATAACTTCCCATGAACTCATTAACTATTGGTGGCAGCTGACGGAAGATGATCTGGGATATCACTTTGTAGGCGACATTAAGCACCATTCTTCGAAAATTCTCACACTCCAGCTTGTCGTTTTTCTTGCAAACGGGGCATATGACCTCTTCCTTCCACTCCTTCGGTAGTTGTTATTTCACATATTCTGACATTCAGTTTGTGCAGAAAAGTTACCAGCTTTTTCGGGCCCATCCACCGATGAGCTCAGCTCCAATACCATCCTTCTCAGTTGCTTTATTGGTCTTCAGCTGTTGGATTGCATCCTTAACTTCCCTCAAGGTGGGGTTGGTTGGCTTCCATCGTCCGCTAATCTGACGAAGTCATCTCCTCCCCTGCCTTGACTTTCACTGCCTGTACTCTCAGCGCCATTTAAATGTTCATCGTAGTGCTGCTTCCACCTTTCGATCACCACACGTTCGTCCGTCACGATGCCTCCATCTTTATACCTGCACATATCGGCTCGTGGCACGAAGCCTTTGTGGGATGCGCTGAGCTTCTAATAAAACATGCGTGTTCCTGTTCCATCTCCTCACACTCCGCTTCTTCCTGGCGGCGTGTTTTCTCCTGGAAAAGGCGGGTCTGCTGTCTTTGCTTCCGTCTATAACGTTCCACGTTCCGCCGTGTACGTTGCAGCAATGCGACTGTCCGCGCTGCGTCCTTCTCCTTCAGAATCTGTCTGCACTCTTCGTCGAACCAATCGTTCCGTCGACCACATCGTTCCCGCTACGTCGTTAATGGCTGCTTTAACTGTTTTCCAGCAGTCCTCAAGAGGGGCCCCTTCGATCTCACCCTCTTCCGGCGAGAAGAGAATTTTCGTTCATCAATCAGAACGTGATCGGTTTATGATCCTGTCTGCATTGGTGATTCTCAGGTGTAGCGATACGGAAGGGTGTGTTGGAAGTAGGTGTTGCGAATGGACATATTCTTGGAGGCAGTGAAATCAATTAGTCGTAGGCCGTTTCTCTTTTTTTCAGCCGGTGTGCGTTCAGGTTTCCATTAGTCAATCTAAACTCTTTCTCTTGGCCAACCTGTGCGTTCAAATCTCCTATTTCCGATTTTGATGTCGTGGCTTGCGCAGCTGTCGTACTCACGTTCCAGCTGCGCGTACAATGCGTTCAGTGCTTCCGGACTTTGGGCTATGGACGTTGATTATGCTAAAGTTGAAAAACCGGCCTTTGGTTCTCATCCTGCGCATTCTCTCATTGATCGACCACCACCCGATCACGCGTCTGTGCATACCGCCCCTCACTATGAAAACTGTTCCCAGCTCGTGTGTGATGCCTCAGTGCTGGTAGATGGTATGATCACCTCTAAACGTTCGTACTATTGATCCCGAAACCACGGTCCTTGAGCACATCGGCGAGTATGTGTGGGCTGATGAAGTTGAGAGATTTGCAGTTCCACGAACCGAGTTTCCAATCGCTAGTCCTTTTTCGTCGTAGTTGTTCTTCCGATAGAGCCGGTTCGTATTCTCTCGCTGATTATTCATTGCTGTTTATTTTTAAATGCTGGTTTGCCAGGATGCTGGGTCATTAGGCCGAACGATCATTAGGCCGAATGAGAACTGGGTGAGAACTGAGTGAGAAGCGATTAGTGTACAATGAGGAAGAGGTAGAAAGGAAGAATGAAAAAGAAGGAAGAAGTATGAAGGAAGAAGGAAGATGGAAGATGGAAGAAGGGAGAAGGAAGAAGGAAGAAGGATGAAGGAAGAAGGAAGAAGGAAGAAGGAAGAAGGAAGAAGGATGAAGGAAGAAGAAAGAAGTAAGAATGAAGAATGAAGAATGAAGAAGGATGAAGGAAGAAGGAAAAAGGAAAAAGGAAAAAGGAAAAAGGAATAAGGAAATGGAAAAAGGAAGAAGCAAAGAAGGAAGAAGGAAGCAGGAAGAAAGAAGGAGGAAGAAAGAAAAAGGAAAAAGGAAGAAAGAAGAAGACAGATAGAAGAAGGAAGATTTAAGAAGGGATAAATAAGAAGGGGTAAGATGCAGAAAGAACTTTTCATTTTTTCCTTCTTGCTTCTTTTTGTTAATTTGGCCTAATGGCCATTCGGCCTAATACCGTTCGGCCTAATGACCGTTCGGCCTAATGACCATTCGGTCTAATGACCATTCGGCCTAATGACCTTCGACCAAATGGCCTTCAGCCTAATGGCCTGACACCGGCTTGCCAGCAGGGCCTGACAAAAAACTGCTAAATTTCCGGAGGACCATTCCGCCTAATTTCCGGTGGACCATGGTTCACAATTTCGCTCAGAGTCCTTCGCTGGCACTTGGACAATGATCAGCCACCCCTGACGTGGGGAGCAAGTTTCTGGTATGCTGAAAATTTTGGTGAAAATTTACCGAATTTTGATTTTTAGCGCTAGTGTTCATTCCACTAGATGTAGAATCACTTTGTTTACGTAGTGTAAGCCAACGCCATTGCTAGGTGAGATTGAGTTTGGTTGTCGGGCAGTCTGCGTTGGTGGCGCTGAGGAGCTTTATGAACGTTTTCAACGCCTTCATGTCTGTTCTATGTGCTTTATTTAGTTTCCTGAAATAAATGGGAACGCTCGGATGGCTCGGAATCAACTAGTTTATTTTCTTAACAGGTATAAGGACAAGTATAGTACGGGCATCTAGGTATGACAATATACATTACTTTTGCACAAACATACCCGTTGCCGTTGCCGTTGAGTGTGTTAGCAGTTCACGTGTTGTTTGACTAAGACCAAAAAGAGTCAGGAACGTAGCATGCCAAACTAGATACTACGTTTGTACAAAGAGTAGTGATATGGTATAAGTAATGAAATAACATTTATTAGAGGTTGAGTAATTTATTGAAGCTAATAAAATAATAAATACAAGAAATTCGAAAAGTTTTGCACAATATTGCACCTATATACAGACGAATTGCCACTTGCCTATGGACCAAGGAACGCTTATCACAAAAACATTTCTAAAACCGTTGATTCTTGGTCGGTCTTTTCCTCAGTTGAACGGGCTCAGCGTTCACCGGCCTTCCATATGCTGTTGCTATGCTGGTGGATGAACCACCATCTCCGGTGCTGTATGAATTTGCAACGGCAACGGTTCCACTGTTGGCACCTCCAAGGTTGATTGGGAAGTAAACGTTGGGGATAGCAGAATTAGTTACTGCATTGCGGTGCCCGCCATGCTCCACCTCTTCGGCAGAGTCAGTTTGAGTATTTTTTATCTTTTTCTCTGGGATGAGACTTGACGCACCAACTGGAAGATCATCATCAGCGATTGGTTCTTCTGGTTCTGATTCGTAAAAAGCTGGCTCGTCCTCGACTGGTAGCTGATGTGGTGGAAAGGCAGCAGCTATGGGCTCTACATACGGGTCGTGAACCGGCAGATCTATATTATCTGCATCTGATTTGAATGGTACTTTTATAAGCTGTCCTGAATTTGTGTCGATTCGATAACTTACCATTCAGTTGAACTTCAGGAAATGCGGCTACACGTTGATTACGGAACTGCTGATACTGAGAGTGAAGTCCGTCTATTTTGTGTTTCGCTGTATTGTAAGCCAATGGTTGTTGATAATGATACATGAATGCTACAGCATGAGAGAAAATCCAATCAATGAAAATTTACAAGCAATTTGTAAAACGTCGGAGATTATATTTTTTTTTATCCTCACCATTTTGCGTGCGAATCATATAACTGCTGCTTGTTCCACACAGTATAGCAAAAATAGCAACACACTTAAACATTTTCACGAAACTTTTTTAATGTACTCCTAAATAAACGATCAATGATGCTATTAGTTTTCAAAAATTTTGAAATGAGCTTATGATAGGAGCTAAACTTATGCAACGCTTGGACAAGTTTCCTCCGATCACTGATGATCCTGCCATCGATTACAAGCAGTTTTATACCAATAATATAGTCAATCGATCGATTAGTATTCATGCGAAGTAACTTTTTATCGCCTGTTGCAGTAAAATTCGTACAAATGCCGATATCACATCTTTGTATTGATCTAAAATGATAGTGCGATAATTTGTTTAATGTGCTATATTCATGAATGAAGTTGTTCCTGTACGCTTTACGTCAAGTCTCGGAAGCAGAAGCAACAAAAGAGATTCATCGGTCGATCTCTGTATTGCTTAAACTATCTACTCAATCTTCTAAAACATTTCGATTAGATTATTTAATTTTCATTAATAATAGCATAGGAGCATGTTATATATTAATGATATTCGCAAATTGATGTGGCTGAATTTGTGTTGTTTTTATTAACCTTTCCGTCCCCAACGTCTGTTTTTAAGGGCTTTCAAAAATCTAAACAGCTGTAAAAATCGCATTTCTTGACCGATTCTTTCGCAACAAGTTGCATTCCATCCGGATGGATCCCATGTTTTGATTTATACTAGTTTTGAGGCTATCCACAGTACGGTTCCAGAATTATTCCGGATTCCGTTGGGGTCAGTTGTCCCCGGAATAAGTGGCCATTTACAATTTTAAGTCAAAACAGGTCGTGCGACACCTCAAACTTCATGATTTCACAAAGCACTGATGGGAATCATATTGTTGGGGTTCCTGGTCCACTCGGACTCAATCTGGCCACATCGGTCACAATCCGGGGACCTACGGAATGGCCATTTTCTAAATTAATTCAAAATAGGTCGTGCGACACCTCAAACTTCATGATTTTACAAAGCAATAATGGGAATGATATTTTTGGGATTCCTGGCCCACTCGGATCCATTCCGGCCACAATCCGGAGGACCTAGGGAATCGCCATTTTCTAAATTTATTCAAAATAGGTCGTGCAACACCTCAAACTTCATGATTTCACAAAGCAATGATGGGAATGATATTTTTAGGGTTCCTGGCCCACTCGGACTCAATCTGGCCACATCGGTCACAATCCGGGGACCTACGGAATGGCCATTGTCTAACTTGATTCAGAATAGGTCGTGCGACACCTCAAACTTCATGATTTTACAAAGCAATGATGGGAATGATATTTTTAGGATTCCTGGCCCACTCGGATCCACATCGGCCACAATCCGGAAGACCTACGGAATGGCCATTTTCTAAATTTATTCAAAATAGATCGTGCGACACCTCAAACTTCATGATTTCACAAAGCAATGATGGGAATCATATTTTTAGGGTTCCTGGCCCACTCGGACTAAATCTGGCCACATCGGTCACAATCCGGGGACCTACGGAATGGCCATTTTCTAAATTGATTCAAAATAGGTCGTGCGACACCTCAAACTTCATGATTTTACAAAGCAATGATGGAAATGATATTTTTAGGGTTCCTGGCCCACTCGGATCCATTCCGGCCACAATCCGGAGGACCTACGGAAAGGCCATTTTCTAAATTTATTCAAAATAGGTCGTGCGACACCTCAAACTTCATGATTTTACAAAGCAATGATGAGAATGATATTTTTAGGGTTCCTGGTCCACTCGGATCCATTCCGGCCACAATCCGGAGGACCTACGGAATGGCCATTTTCTAAATTGATTCAAAATAGGTCGTGCGACACCTCAAACTTCATGATTTTACAAAGCAATGATGAGAATGATATTTTTAGGGTTCCTGGTCCACTCGGATTCATTCCGGCCACAATCCGGAGGTCCTATGGAACGGCCATTTTCTAAATTGATTCAAAATAGGTCGTGTGACACCTCAAACTTCATGATTTCACAAAGCAATGATGGGAATGATATTTTTAGGGTTCCTGACCCACTCGGACTCAATCCGGCCACATCGGTCACATTCCAGGGACCCAGGAGTTCCAACGAAAATTTATACAGAAATTATACCGTAAATGAAATCAATAATGGAATTTTCGGAGGAATTCCTAGATTAATTCCCAAAGAAATCCTGAAAGAATTCCGGTGGAAACTTCAAGATTTCTACTGGGAGATCCTTCAGGAGTTTTTCCGAAAATTCCTTCTTGAGTTCCTCCGGGAGTTCCACCGGCAGTTCCTCAAAGAGTTCCTGCAGGATTTTCTCCGAGAATTATTCCGGTAGTTCTATCGGCAGATCCCACGGGGGTTCCTCTGAGAATTCATCCGGGAATTTCTCCAGAATTTCCTCCGAGAATTCATTCAATCTTTCTTTCTGGAATTCATTTAGGCTTCTTCGGGAATATATATAGAAATTCATCCAGAAACTCCACCGAGAATTTCTCGGGGAGCTCCTCAAGGAATTCTCCGGGAGGTCCTCTGATGATGATGATCCAGCTACATACCCCTAGAAAAGTTTCAGCTAGACGAGATTTGTCTATAAGATGAATTATCCAAGATTTTTTCCGAGGATTCTTCTGGTAGTTTCACTGGCAGTTCCTCCGGGGGTTCATTTGAAAATTCTCCCGGGAGTTTTTTCAGAAATTCCTCCGGAAGTTATTTCAAGAATTCCTCCGAGAGTTCCTCCGGGAATTCCACAGGCAATTCATCCGGGTGTTTATCCGGGAACTCCTTCGGGAGTTCCACCAGTAGCTCTTCCAGGAAATCATGCAGGCTTTTTTTAGGAAATCATTTAGGCCTTCTTCAGAAATTTAGCTGGAAATTCCTCCCAAAGTTCTTCCAATAGTTTCTCTGGGAGTTCCTCTAGGAATTCTTCTAAGAGTTCCTCCTGAAATTCCTCCAGGAGTTCTTACGGGAGTCCTTCCGGCAGTTGTTAAGGGAATTTTTCCGGGAGGTCCACGAGCATTTTCTATGAGCATTCCTTCGGAAGTTTCTACGGCAGTTCCTCCGAGTGTTTCTCTAAGAAGGAACTCCTGGAGTAATTTCCGGAGGAGCTCCCGGAGGAATTTCTGGAGAAATTATCAGAGGAACTTCCGGTGGAACTTCTGGAGGAATTTCTTAAAGAACTACAGGAAGAATTTCAAGAGTAACTCTCGTAAGAACTCCTGAATGAACTTCCGTAAGAGTTCCAGAAGGAACTCCTGGAAGAATTCTCAAAGGATTTCCCGGAGGAACTCCAGGAGAAATTCTCCGAGGAACTTCTGGAGGATTTTGTAGATAAATTCCCACCATAAGCCTGAATGAATTCCCGGAGGAGCTACTGGTGGAAGTCCCGGAGGAATTTTCAGAGGAACTTCCGAAATTCCATTTCCCGTGAAATTCCTGCCATAGTGCCATATATCCTCCAGGAATTCCCTGTGAAGTTCTTGAAGGGATTTCCGGAGGAACTCTTGGAAAAACTCCTGGAGGACCTCCGGAGGAACTCTCACAAGCACTTCCGGAAGAATTCTCACAAGGAAGTCCTGAACTAATTCTTGGAGAAGTTCATGAAAGAATTTCTGGATAAATATCTGAAGGAATTCCAGGAAAAATGCCTGAAGGAATTAATACAGAAATTCCTAGATGAAATGCTGAAGAAATTACCGGATGAATTCCCGGAGGTTAGTTCTGAAGAAATTCCTGGAAGAGCTCTTGGAAGATATCTTGGAGGAACTCTCAAATTAATATCCGAATGAAATTCTGGAGTAAATTTCTAGTGAAGTCCGGAAAGCATTCTAGGACAATTTCGCGGAAAAATTTCGGGAGTAATTCCTGGAGAAGTACCTGAAGCAATTCCCGGGAAAATACCGGAAAGAATTTCCGAGGAAATACATGGACGAATTCCTGGAGAAATTTCTAAAGAAATTTTTAGATGAATTCTTGAAGGATATTCTGAAGTAATAGCGGAAAGAATTCCAGAATGAAATCCTAGAGGATTTCGCTATTAAATTTATGGAGGTATTCCCGGAAAAAACTCCTGAAAGTTATCCTGGGGGAATTAACGGAAGAATTCCTGGAGGAATGCCCGGAGAAGTTCCTAGAAGAATTTCCGAAGGAATTTCTTATAGATTTACAAGTGAAATTATGGAGCGAAATCGGAGGATTTCCGTCATAAATTTCTGAAGAAACTTCTAGTGGAATTTTGGGAGGAAATTCCATTTGTATTCTTGAAGTAACTTTCGAATGTATTCCTGAAGAAAATGCCGGAGATTTTTCTGGAAGAATAGCCTTAGAAATATCCAGAAGAAAAAATTGGAGAAGAAAAGATATCTTCAAGGAATTTCCTCATGAATTTCCTAAAAAAAACAAATTTAGTGAGAGGTTTCTAGATAAGGAGAATTTACAATTACATGAGAAAAATTTTCTAACGGTTTTCAGAGGAATTTGTGGATAACTTTCCGGAGAAATTTAGAAGTTCCTAGGGGAGCTTCTAGAAGAATTTCAAGGAGAATTCTTGAGCCCGAAGTTTTTCGAGTTGTTTTGGCCCAACCTACCCCCTCTGGCTACGCCCTTGTATCATTCCCATCATTGCTTTGTAAAATGATGAAGTTTGATGTGTCGCACGACCTATTTTGAATCAATTCAGAAAATGGTCATTCCGTTCGTTCCCGGATTGTGACCGATGTATCCGGATTGAATCCGAGTGGGCCAAGAACCCTATAAAATTTATTCCCATCATTGCTTTGTGAAATCATGAAGTTTGAGGTGTCGCACGACCTATTTTGAATAAATTTAGAAAATGGCCATTCCGTAGTTTATCCGGATTGTGGCCGGAATGGATCCGAGTGGGCCAGGAACCCTAAAAATATCATTCCCATCATTTCTTTGTAAAATCATGAAGTTTGAGGTGTCGCACGACCTATTTTGAATCAAGTTAGACAATGGCCATTCCGTAGGTCCCCGGGTTGTGACCGATGTGGCCAGATTGAGTCCGAGTGGGCCAGAAACTCTAAAAATATCATTCTCAGCATTGCTTTGTAAAATCATGAAGTTTGAAGTGTCGCACGACCTATTTTGAATCAATTTAGAAAATGGCCATTCTGTAGGTCCCCGGATTGTGACCGATGTGGCCAGATTTAGTCCGAGTGGGCCAGGAATCCCAAAAATATGATTCCCATCATTGCTTTGTGAAATCATGAAGTTTGAGGTGTCGCACGACCTGTTTTGACTTAAAATTGTAAATGGCCACTTATTCCGGGGACAACTGACCCCAACGGAATCTGGAATAATTCTGGAACCGTACTGTGGATGGCCTCGAAACTAGTATAAATCGAAACTTGGGATCCATCCGGATGGAATGCAACTTGTTGCAAAAGAATCGGTCCTGAAATGCGATTTTTACAGCAGTTTAGATTTTTGAAAGCCCTCAAAAACAGACGTTGGGGACGGAAAGGTTAACAAAAGCCATTTGCACTCCAATGTTTGTTCTTAATTGTTATGGATATAACTATCTACATATTATATCTCAATCATTTATTTGTTGACCTAGTTACCAATATTGCACGCTAATCAAAATACTTTAGAGGCTGTCCAGTACCCACGTGGTCATACAGTAAGTCATTAGATATAAAGTCTGTCGAATTCACTGACAGGTTACTAACAATTAACGGGATTCAATCGAATATGAAGCTTCAAATGCTCTTGAATTAATGGAGATTATAGATAGAGTTGATATTTTTTTTATAAAATTAGAAAATGAATAATAGAGAAAAGCTAAAGTCTAAAGAAAAAGCTAAAGTAAGTCGGTCCGGGATTTTTTGAATGCAGGAATTGCCGTTTAGGTTTTTCAACATTTTTCCTGTATGGGAATTAACATATATAATGCACATGCACGCTCTTAACCCTCAAAGCCTGAACGTACGATTCATGCTTTCACATAATCACTAAGCAAATCATCAACTTCTGCATTTCTGAACCGATTGTGGCAATCAAGCCCCTCAAAACAATCGTTCAGATTTTTAGTTTCTGGAAATGGAAAAATATTTTGGCCATTTGGTTCCGGAAATATTCCTGGGTGTACTGGGGTAGGTTTTTTGGCACTCGTGGGCAGTGTTGTCCTACATTCAGGGCAAAAAAAATCTGCTCTTTGATTTTACTCCATCTAAACGATTTTATAGTCTCAACTAAGTAAGTTCAACTAATACAGTCGCCTCTCCACATCTCGATATTGAAGGGACCATCGAGATAGGGAGAGATCGAGGAATGGAAGGAAAATTGAAATGGGTACTAGATCCAAAAAAGCTCGTTGCTATGAAAAACGACAACAAAACAAATGTCGTTTGCTGTTGTTGATGTGTTTGTTATTATCCAAAGATGGTCTAGTAGTCTGAAAATCTGACCATATCGACATGAGGAGAGTGAATCCTGAACAAAATATGATCAGAACCCATCGAGATAGAGAGATATCGAGATAGGGAGGTTATCGAGATGTAGGATGTATTGAGGAAACCATCGACATAGGGAGAGATATCGAGATATAGAACATCGAGATGTCGAGAGTCGACTGTAAAAGGATATTTGAATTTTCTAAATGTCATGGCAAACTGTCAAAAAAATGCACTCCAGAGCCACAGGAGCGCGCGCTCTGAAAATACACTGGAGTGTTTTCACTGGCATTATTAGGAGTCGAAGCATGCCTTGATTGCTACCGGTCGCAATTTTTTTCATGCTGTCAAATATTTTATCAAAATTTTCGAATTATTTGTCTCATTCTTATTTGTACTTCAGTGATAAAAAAAAGTGATATCTAATTAATATTGATAAGGACGGCTGCAAGTGAAATATGCTGGATGAATGTCCATCAGCTCCAGACTGTTGGCTGGCTCCCCGAATGAGTGTGGCTAAGAGTGACGTTTTTCACGGCCTAAAGGAAAAATGAAGAGGACGACCAATACGACAATGATGAAAAACGGAACAGGACAGGCCCGCGCAGGACAATCTGAAGAACTGAAGTGTGGGCGCAATGCCGTCAATATCACAGCAGGGATTTTTCATAAAGGTAGCTGATTCAACGGTTCGCTCGTTATTTTTGGTATGAAACAGGCGATAACCGTCATAAGGTAAAGGGTTTCAACAACAAGGTGAGCACAAAATATTATTACCATATACTTGGAAGGATCCTTCGCGACCGTTTTTCCTGCTGAATATAAGTATTGATAATATCCCTTTCCTGTGCACATGTCTTCATACAAGCCTAAACACGTCTTCGGTCAACAAATAAGCCTAATACAGTTCATGAGTCATGTGTCTAGCCCCTCATCGTTCCATACAAAAGTATTATACGCTTTTTACCTCGATCACACTAAAGAACTGATAATCTTTCTTCTCTATGATGTTTATGCTTCATGGCTATAATTTATTAATTTATTGAAGACTCTTATATTATACTGCATTCATGATAATTTGAAAAAAAGAAAGAAAAGTATGCTTTGTTATTAATATATTTTAAACATTTTTTAGATATTATCTTTATTCCATATGTTCACATATTATCTAAATTTAATTCATTCTGTCTATTTATTTTTTGCATAACTATATATTTTATATATTTTGAAGTTACTCCTGTGAAGTTTTTCGTCAGTTTTCTGCGTTTAGTGCACGGCCGAAATAACATTATTTTTTTAGTTTTACGAGATTTAATTCATTTACTGCAAATTGCGACAGCATGAGTTTGATTCATTCAGCGAATAAATAGAACACTAGTGGTTTCGCTTCATCTTTAATCGGGTCAAATCTTAAATTAATTCAAATTCATCACGAGCATGAAAAAAAAATAGAATGCTAATCTTGACGAAATTTAAATTTATTTTGAATGAATGAATGGAAAAATATGTCAAATAATTTACTTTCATCTGATTTTCATTACTTTTTTTTCTGTGGAGTGCATATTTGATCGTGTTTTGTATTGGACGTAGAACGTTCGGAGATCGCGTTCAGACGTGTTTTCTTCAGTAAGCAGAACGATCGGCCGGTCATCGAAATTTTGTTCTGCTTTGTGCGGTAAGCAGAACGATCGGCCGGTAACCGAAATTTTGTCCTGCTTCGTGCGTATGTGTAAATTAATTATCGCGTCTAGACATGTTTTCTTCAGTAAGCAGAACGATCGGCCGGTCATCATAGTTTGATTCTGCTTTGTGCGGTAAGCAGAACGATCAGCCGATCAGCGAAATTTTGTTCTGCTTTGTGCGGCCTTTAAAACAAACTACACGCTATACACGGCATACCGTTTACCAAAACGAACCCTGCCACACTCCCTACCCCATATATCCAACATCCCAGTGATATCTCGTGGAAGTGCAGATGACTCGTCGGCTTCTATCAAAGCGAGTATCACGTCAACAATTTTACCTATTCCTAATTGACCTGCATTCGGACACTGGTGTTGGTGCCGGCGCTGGTGTTGCTTATTTTTGGATCACCATGTTCGTACACATTGAGGATGATGTTAATCCCAAACTTCATCTGTTGGTTCTCTGTGTAACTACAGCTGACCTGGCAATAACGGAGTAGCAACCGTGGGCGGTCAATCATGCTCATGCTCATGCTCATGGAGTGTTTTCACTGGCATTATTAGCATAATTTCACAAATCAAGATCAATGGAGCTCATATTGAGGGTTTCTGAACAAGTAAGACATGGTCCGGAATCTACCAGAATAGTCCCTCTGGGGAAAATGATCAATGTGATCATTTATGAAGCCTTGCTTATGACATCTCACACTTCCTGATTTTGCACAAGCAACGGAGTTAATTCTGAGAGTTTCTGGACAAGTATGTCATGTTTCGAAATCTCCCGAACGGATGCCCCCGGAGGAAATAGCCATTTTTGATCAGTTGTAGAGCCTCCTTAGCCGTGCGGTAAGACGCGCGGTTACAAAGCAAGACCATGCTGAGGGTGGCTGGGTTCGATTCCCGGTGCCGGTCTAGGCAATTTTCGGATTGGAAATTGTCTCGACTTCCCTGGGCATAAAAGTATCATCGTGTTAGCCTCATGATATACGAATGCAAAAATGGTAAACTGGCTTAGAAACCTCGCAGTTAATAACTGTGGAAGTGCTCAATGAACACTTAGCTGCGAGGCGGCTCTGTCCCAGTGTGGGGATGTAATGCCAATAAGAAGAAGAAGAAGAAGTAGAGCCTTGCTTATGACATTTTTAGTTATTCGATATATTTGACATATTTCGATATATTTCGGATTACCGTTCCTCCGGAGAAAATACCTATTCTTATCATTTTCAAACTCCAGCCTACGCTATGACAAACTGCATGTTTTGTATTCAAAATTAGAACAATAAAATCAAAATTGAGGATTATTCCATGTATTAAACATGCCCCAGAGTAGGTACAAAGTCCTTTGATGGAGGACCATTGTTGTATCAGTAATTAGCCAATTTTATAACTAGTGAAACATCATGATGCTGTTTATTTTCTTATAAATAAAATTATGAAGTTTGACTTGTTGCAAATTTAAAAATTGAGTAAACGGATTTCCAAATATGTATGGGTGCCCCGTAATGACCTGCAAGCTTCTAGGATCAATGAAGCTATCGAAGGCCCAGAGACCATTTTTAACAAATTTAAAAAAGGTTGTTAAGCCATTTTGTTTTTTTTTGTCATTTTTAACAAAACTTCAATGGATTGCTGCGCTACTGAGGTAACACCAGAAGCTATTTTGTTGAAGATCCAGACTTTCAGATGTTTCCGAAACATGACCATCTTGTCCAAAGATCACAAAGTCACGAAGACTATCATGTCGCATGCGATGATTTAAAAATAATCGAGATTTATCATTTTGTGCAGAACATACAATCCCAGAAAATTCTGAACCATGTCCAACTTGTACAAAAACTACAGAAAAGCTACATGTAGCTTTTGTTTCTGACGATAAAGGTGAGTGCTTTCCTTTTCATTCAGTGATGCTAAAACGGCATTTTCCCCCTCGTTCGAGAGAGGGGGCAAATACGTGGAATTTATTCAGCTTTGGCAACTGTGTTCAATTCGTCGGTGACAGTTTCCGGGAGCGTGGAGAAGTGCCACTAAGCCTTGTGGCAATGGAGTTCCGATGGGAGTCTCCAGGACGCAAGGCAACTGTGTTTGTTTTCTCCATTATCACTGTGTTGGGGCGAATGAAGCAGAGCTGGGAACACGGACTCATCGACTCCTCGCTTTACCACTGGGCTCTCACATGACAGCTGGGCTGTCACGCGACTGATGCCACGTCAGCAGTAAAATGTAATTTCCGCCTTTCCTCGTCAGATGTGCGTGTACGTTTGTTTTAATAAAGTTAGTTTTAATATTTGAATCCGCGTACGTTTATTTCGTAAAGAAAGTATTCGCGGCCACCTCAACGCGGATTCAAAAGTGGCGACTCGGTTCTCGCGTTTTTTATGTTCGCAAAGTTAATAGGCGAAAAAGAAAACTGAAGAAAATCGCGCCTCCCACGCGGAAAAGGAAAAGGCTGGTGGTGGAAGAAAGTCCGGAACGAACTTCTTCTCCGGTGAAGATGAGCCAACAACAGCAGTCGATTCCCACCGAAGCGTTGATTCTGCAGATCCTCCAACAATTGCAGCAGCAGCAGCTCGTCACAAACCAACTTCTCAACAACCATCGGGAGTCACAGGAGCAGCAAAGATTATTCATCCAGCAGCAAGGCGATGCTCTACGTAACCTTCAAGTGCAGGTACCGAACAGGCCGGAAGCGATTCTGGATTCGCTTGCTGGTAATATCAAAGAATTCCGGTGTGATGTCGAGGGCGGCGGCACATTTGCTGCTTGGTTCGCCCGGTATGATGATCTCTTTGCTCGTGACGCTGCTAGGTTAGACGATGCTGCTAAGGTTCGTCTACTGATGAGGAAGATGGGAATCGTTGAGCATGAGCGGTTTGTGAGTTTTATCATGCCAAGGGTACCCAAAGACTTCACATTTGATGAAGTGGTGACCAAATTGAAGAGCTTATTCGGTGCGGGGGAGTCGGTGCTGAGCAAGCGTTATCGCTGTCTGCAAGTGTCCAAGAGCCCGACAGAAGATTATATTTCATACGCATGCCGTGTTAATAAGTGTTGTGTCGAATTCGAGTTACAAAAGCTTTCCAAAGAAGAATTCAAAAGCCTGGTATTCGTGTGTGGATTAAAATCTGAAGCCGACGCTGAAGTAAGAACTAGGCTACTTTCTCGGATCGAAGAGCGGACAGACGTTACGTTGGAGCAATTGTCTACGGATTGCTCAACCTTCGACATGACACGGGTATGATCGAAGGAAGTGCTAGCTCAGTGAACCAGATAAAGCGACATCAACGATTCCATAAGCGTTCTGGTTCTATGCAGAAAAGTTCGTCAAAGCAACAGCCACCAAGAAGCACTCCAAAAAGACCATCGGGTCCGTGCTGGAGTTGTCAGAGATTGCAGTTTCAAGAATCATCAGTGTGTGGAATGCAAGCGGTATGGCCACAAGGAAGGCTATTGTGCAAGTGCGACAAAGCCACCTTCTCGTCGACCGTTCAAGCGAAGGTCCCACAACATTACGGTGGAAACGAAAATAGTGACAGTGTCGGTCGATATGGTTCGCAGCCGACGTAGTGCTGAACGACATGTGTGTGCGGTTACAGTTAGAACCTGCTTCGGACATTAGTGTGATATCTGTGGACACTTGGAAACGGATAGGAAAACCTCCGTCACGATTGCCGGTCAGAAGCAGCATCCGGGAACAATTTGAAGTTAATGTCGGAATTTGATTGTTCGATTACGGTAAACGGTGTGACTCGAGTCGGTACAGTTTTTGTTGTGAATCGCGACCTGCATATTTTGGGGTTGGATTTGATAGACGCTTTCCAGTTAGATGCGGTACCAATCAATGCGTTGTGTAATAATGTCACAAGTTCACCCACAATCGTAGAACGATTGAAGACTGAGTTCCCGGAAGTATTCAGCCTTTCGTTGGGAAAGTGCTCGAAAGTGGCTGTGAAACTAGAACTGAAGCTGAATCAACAACCAGTGTTCCGTCCTAAACGTCCGGTGGCGTACTCGGTGTATCAAGCGGTGGATGACGAATTGGATCGACTCGAGCGGATGAAGATAATAACGCCAGTGGACTACTCAGAGTGGGCCGCTCCGATTGTGGTTGTCCGGAAGACCAACGGTAATATTCGGATTTGTGGGGACTACTCTGTGGAGAATGAGATGGGTACAAGAACAAATTTAAAATACTTGCCCAGAAATGATTATTGTCATTTAATTATTCATAGCAGTTTTTATAATTTGCGGAAATGTTATGCTCTGTTTTGGCGTGTTTTTATTAAACGTGTAGAGGGCTAACATAAATTCAGTGACGGACGGCTTAGCCCGATCAATTTTCGGAGAAGGATCGTAACACAACGAAATACCAAAAAAAGTCAGTTTGCTGAGTACTGTTAAGACGGACGGTCGAGTCTGGCACGCTCGTCCGGGTCACTGGGTTAAACGATGCACTTCAGCCGAATCAATACCCCCTTCCGCTACCGCAGGATATTTTTGTGAAGCTAGGTAACTGGGTAACTGTAAAATCTTTTGTATCATCGACATGTCGGAGTCGTATTTGCAGTTGGAAGTCGACGAAACCTCCAGCAAGCTGCTGTCTATAAATACACACCGGGGCATTTACAGTGTGAATCGTCTTGCGCCCGGAGTTAAAGCAGCACCGCATCGTCCAGGTAGCTTAAGACCTGTTAACATATAACATAGCATCGACAACTTGCTGGAACGCTCCCGGTGCGATGTCATCGTTGGAGGCAAAGACGAAGAAGAACATTGGCAGAATTTAGTGGCACTATTTCGTCGGCTTCAGGGGTTTGGTTTTACGGTGCGATTGGAAAAATGCTCGTTCGGTCAGGGCCAAATAAAATATCTTGGTCACTTATTTGATCAGCATGGCGTCCGGCCAGACCCAGCGAAGGTCGAAGCAATCAAGCAAATGCCTGCACCTGTTGATATGTCGGGCGTGCGTGGTTTCCTAGGAGCGGTAAACTTCTATGGCAAATTTGTGCCAAACATGCGGCACGATACCCGTTGGACCAGTTGTTGAAGGCGGGGGCAAAGTTCGAGTGGACCGCCGAATGCCAAGCCGCTTTCGACAAGTTTAAGGAAATACTGACGTCCGACCTGCTTCTGACGCATTATAACCCAGCTTTAGAGATTATTGTTGCAGCGGATGCGTCGTCGATTGGTCTGGGTGCCACGATCAGTCATCGTTTTCCAGACGGGTCGATAAAAGTTGTTCAGCATTCATCGAGAGCGCTCACTGCTGCCGAGCGTAATTATAGCCAAATAGATCGAGAAGGATTGGCTATAATATTTGCAGTAACAAAATTTCATCGTATGGTGTTTGGTCGGAAGTTCCGGCTGCAAACGGACCACGCACCACTTCTGCGGATTTTCGGGGCCAAGAAAGGTATACCCGTGTATACAGCCAACCGGCTGCAGCGTTGGGCACTGATGTTGCTCATGTATGATTTTACGATCGAATATGTGGCCACGGATAAGTTCGGTCAGGTGGATGTCTTATCACGTCTAATAAATACTTAAACACGCTAAACCATACGAAGACTACGTTATAGCAGCCGTTTCGCTTGAAGATGATTTCAGCTTAGTCGCATTTGATTCGTTCAACGTTCTGCCACTCAATTTCAACGATGTTCAACAAAACACCGAAAAAGACCCTGTCCTCGGCAAGGCGTTGAGATTCATACCGAAAGGTTGGGACAAAGCTCCAGCGTTTACGGCAGACCACGAGTTGCATAAGTTGTACAGTCATCGAGACTCACTGACGTCCATCCAAGGCTGCATAATTTTCGGTGTGCGGCTTGTCATCCCGAGGCAATTACGACCCCGTTGCCTGAAGCAGCTACATCAAGGGCACCCTGGGATCCAAAGAATGAAAGCCGTTGCCCGAGCGTATGTTTATTGGCCTTCTATCGACAATGAAATTTCGGATTTTGTGAAAGCGTGTCCTCACTGTACCCTGGTCGTTAAGTCTCCAGCGCATGTGGCACCAATTCCTTGGCCAAAATCACAACGGCCATGGCAACGTGTGCATGTCGATTATGCAGGCCCTCTCGGCGGGGATTATTTTCTTCTGGTAGTGGACTCGTACTCCAAGTGGCCGGAAGTAGTACAAACAACCCGGATTACCGCACCGGCAACTATAAGGATCCTTCGCAGTCTTTTCGCCCGCCTAGGGATGCCGGAAACACTCGTCTCCGATAACGGCACCCAATTTACGAGTGCAGAGTTTGCCAAGTTTTGCAGCACCAATGGCATACACCATATCACCACTGCACCGTTTCACCCCCAATCCAATGGGCAGGTGGAGCGGTTTGTAGATACATTCAAGCGTGCAACGAAGAAAATTCGCGAAGGAAAAGGGTCAATGCAGGACGCTTTGGATCTGTTCTTGTTGACTTACAGGAGCACACCCAACCCGTCTGCACCGGTTGGTTTATCACCTGCGAAACAATGTTCGGTCGGCGAATTCGAACAAACTTGGAGCTACTACGACCACCGTCCAACCGTTCGACAGAAGAAGAAGTGAATCCGATAAACCGTCGTTCATTTCAACAAAATGATATGGTCTACGTGAAGCTGTATAGCAGAAACAAATGGAGTTGGATACCAGGAACGGTTCTGGAAAAGATAGGAACAGTTATGTATAATGTGTGGACAGATAATCGTCATTTAGTACGCTCGCACGTGAACCAGCTAAGAAGACGTTCTTTGTCGCATTCTGGACCTGCACCAGAGTCAACCAAGCCAAGAAAGCATACAACGTTACCCTTGAATGTCCTACTATCTGCATGGAACTTGCAGGAATCAAATCAAGCTTCAACGCCTGTTTCTACGACGACTCCGAAATCTATCGGCATCATGAATGTCCCTTCGATATCACCTCCATTGGAAGGTACCTCTGGCCAGGCCGACCTTCCGAAACTCTCAACTCAAACATCATCGACTGAGTCCTCCAACATTGAGTTAGCAAGGACAAATACTCCTGTGGTTCAGCAGCCTCGACGTTCTTCGCGCATTAGAAAGGCATCCTTCGCGGTTCAAACTGTACGAACAGATTTAAGGGGGGAGATGTTGGGGCGAATGAAGCAGAGCTGGGAACACGGACTCATCGTGCGTGTATGTTTAATTCAATAAAGTTAGTTTTAATATTTGAATCCGCGTACGTTTATTTCGTGAAGAAAGTATTCGCGGCCACCTCAACGCGAATTCAACACACTGGTTGTCTGACAAAGTGAAACGGGGCTATTGATGCAATTTTACAAATTTTGCGAATGATTTCTTACTAAATTAATGATTTCGTGTGTGTTACTTCTACGTGAAGTTAAACGATTTACAATGATATGGAAATGCTAATATCATCTTCCAAACTTGGACGTACATGTTCATGATAGCATTAGAGGCGAAAGTATAGAATTGATAGTTCCGTTAGGATACGGCAGGCATGAAGAATGTTTTATAGAAGTCGATTTGAAAGCGAGCAGAGGGCAATATTTGTGATGATATAAATCGCACGACCTTTCTTCTGCCAAACTTCCGTATCAAGGGTTGGAAGAATATCAGTGTGGAAGCTGATATGTCTCCACTGGCAAAAGGAAGGTGGTTTGACTTGCTCATATGCCATCGCGTGCGGAAGGATTTGCTATCGACAAGTACTGTCTCCAAATTTCTAATATGACATCAGCATTTAGTCGAATAGGATTTTTATTGCACAGTTCTGTTTTCTCATTGCGTCCGTCTCGTCGCAACCAGCAGCTGCCTCGGAGAGAACAAAGCAGAGGCAGCCAGGAACAATTGGTGAACAGACAATGGCTAAAATTCTTGTTTATCGGGGCAACTGTTTTGTTTTTATCGGTGACGGATTCCGGGAGCGTGGAGGAATGCCGAGGGGCTTTTTTCAATGGATTGGAATCTCCTGGACGCAAAGGTGGAGTCGAGATTCATTGGCAAACCCATTGTTTGTGCAGAATTCTAGGTAATCCCGGGTGAAAATCGTTCGTTACTGGGCCGTCAAACAGCAAATGATATGCGTTTGCTAGAAGTCGGTGCAAAAGTGCATAATTGCGAGAGGCAGAACAAAATAGATATATTTCCGAAAATGCCCGGAGTAATGGATAAGTTTAGCGTAGATAAATCCGTTCTAGCAAAAATAAACGCTTACTACAACGTTCCCGCTGCGTTCCGCCAGGCGGCCAAACAAAGACTACATGAAGTGAAGGCCCGGGGTATAGAAGAAAGAGTTGAGAAAGCACCTCAATGGATTAGTGGCATGTCCGCTGTCGCTAAGGGTAAAGACGACTTCAGACTTGTGGTGAATATGGGGGCTCCGGATAGAGCCATAAAACGCGAGTATTATTCCCTTCCTTTGATGAACGACATGGAAGTTAAATTGTATGGAGCAAAGTTTTTCTCAAAACTGGATCTCACTAGCGCATATTACCATCACGAACTTTGCAAGCAATCTTGATATCTAACAACATTCCTTGCAGAAAACGGAATGTATGGTTGCACAAGATTGATGTTTGGGGTAAACTGCGCACCAGACATATTTCAAAGGGAATTGGCTCGTATTTTGAAGGATTTTCACAATGCTATATTATACATTGACGATATTTTAATATTCGCTGCGATATTGTTGCACATCACAGTTGCTCGCGTAATGGAGATTTTAAAGTCGAACAATCTTACGTTAAATGTGGAAAAATGTGAATTGGATAAAACTCACATCAGTTTCCCAGGTCACGAACTAGATGAAAACGGTTTCCACATCGATGAAGCTGTCTCCGAATTAAGTTTCCTTGGTCTTGCTTCGTTCATCAGCCCATACATTCAAGATTTCGCAAGCATCACAAACGCTCTGTGGAGCTTGGTTTCAGCTAAAGATCGGATTTGGGGAACGCAACAAAGCACTGTTTTCGATCTTATAAAAGAAAAAATAATAAACTGCACTGTTTTGTTAGGGTTTTTTTCTGACTCCGAAAAAACTTACCTTTATACATCTCCAAATGCATTGGGTGCGGTTCTTGTGCAAGAATCGGAAAATCATGAACATCCCGTGATAAGCTTTGCTTCAAAATCATTAACACCAACAGAAAAGCGGTACCCTCAAATTCAAAGAGAGGCACTCAGTACCGTATGGGCTGTTGAACATTTCTCATACTTTCTGCTGGGAAAACACTTCACATTGTGTAGGGGAAGTGGGGGTAGCACGCCCATAGGGGTTAAAACGCGCCACCCCTGAATAAGGTTAAAAATCCCCATTTTGATTATTTTCAATAGTCTATACGATAAAGCAATGAAAAATATTGCCATTGGATACATATATTTCATGATTTTTCTCTAGTTATACATGAAAAACTCGAAAAAACGATTTTTGCGTGTTTTGATGCAATTCTAGCTCGGTGGAATTTAGTCTTTCTGTCGCTGTTATACATTGATAAATTAATAATTGAGCCATGAGCCATGCTGCTTACTCGTGTTCTTTATGTTCCACACGAAATCGTCGTCAAAAATGGTTTTAAAACGATTTTATGGGCCTTCAAACTTCTGAGGTCGGTGTGGGGCATTACGCCCATGCTCATTTCATATGACCGAAACAGCTGAAACATTCGGTTAATTGCCTTAATGTAGGCAATTAAAATGAAAATCAGTACGATAAGCACATGCGCGTTTTAACCCATCCACTGGCGCATCTCACCCCGCATGGTTTCAAAATCATTTTTTTTCGGGTGCTTTTTAAAAATCAAATTTCTGTGCAATAAAATGGACAATTAGATATCTGTTATCGGTAGTCAGTCGCAGATATGCTGTTCTTCAGTATGCGCTGATGAAAACTGGCTGAAATGGTGGTTTTCATTGATAAAAATGGCATTTTCCTTAACGTGGGCGTCCTACCCCCAGTTCCCCTACAGATGCGAGGAGCGTTGCGTTTGTACTGAACAGATGTCGTGAAAACTCCAGAACAGCCCTTACGAGAGCAGATGGATGGGCACTGAGACTGAGCCCTTACAGTTACTCGTGCATTGCTATGAGAGGAAGTCGGCCTCTTTCTCGTGCCGTCCGTCGATCAGGTAAGTCGTGTGTGCTGGGCGACAGGTTGAAGCGGATGACCGAAGCGTCACAGAGATATCGCAAGCAAGGTTCGAACATAATCGAAATTTACCATTTTTCCCGGAAGGTTTCAGAACATGTCCAACTTAGTTGTCCAAGACTTAATATACGAATCAAACTTGTTTTGAAGAATCATTAAATTTGAGATGTCGGAAGCAAGATTTTATAACTGACCAAAATTGGTAATTTTCCCAGTAGCATCAGGATAGCTGAAAGTCCCGGAGCATATCCACTTGTAGATATTCTTCCAAAATGAGCTCAATTGATCTTCTTTTGCAAAATCATGAAGCATTAGCTGACGCAAGCAAGGCTTTATAATTGGTAAAAAATTGCCATTTTCCTCGGGGGCATCATTACAGAAAATTCCAGAATATGGTTCAATCAATCAAAGTTAATTGCCTATTTTCGGGGATTAAACTACCCGACTTGGACGTTAATTTACAATGTTTTGAAAACTCATATGTGAATATGTACTTTATGTGGAAGATATTGATTTGGAAAATGTATTGGAGATAACCACTTTCCCTTCGATGGGACTCGAACCCATGACCCTACAGTACGCTAGACTGGTGCTTTAACCAACTAAGCTGCGAAGGACCTCCATCGGCCTTCGCAACCTAGCGGCTACTGAACGAGCTCGAGATTCCCAAATTGAACGCATAGTCAAATCACTCGTAATCCATTTCTCAAGCCAACACTTCCACATGTTTATAGTACACGTTCACATTAAAGGAGCGTGAGTATTTAGAATGTCTGGCGGCTGTACACATTCTTCATCAGCAACTGTACTGATCAAAGGAGGTTGTGTAAGCTACTTGCCAGCCGGTCGTCAAGCTCAGACCCGACTTCATTGCGTAGGCAAGAGCACGCAACTCAGGTTCAGTTCAATCAAAGTTAAATGCCTATTTCCGGGGATTAAACCACCCGACTTGGACATTAATTTACAATGTTTTACACATAACGTACTTATTCACATATGAGTTCCCACAAAATTGTAAATCCAGAATATGTCCAACTTCTCCAGAAACTATCAAAATAAACTCCATTGTTCTTAATTCGCAACATCATGAAGTTTGAGATGTTGCAAGCAAGATTTTATAACTGAACAAAAATGCTTATTTTCCCTGGAGCTCCATTGATTTTCTTTTGCAAAATTATGTAGTTTGAGATGTCGCGAGCAAGGCTTTATGGCCGTGAGGTTAGCGACGTCAATCGTCTAGACGCATGGGCTGTGGAGTGTGGGTTCGATTCCCGCTCGGTAAAGAGAAAACTTTTTGTAAAGCGAAGAATTCTCGCTTAACTTTTCAAAAGGTCCTAAGTAACATTTTTTTCATGAATTAATTTGAGTACTGCAATCAAAAGCTTTCATGTTTTTCTGTTGATTGCGCTATTCAAATTAAATCATGAAAAAAAGGTTACTTAGGTCCTTTTGAAAAGTTAAGCGAGAATTCTCCACTGGTCCACTGGGTGTTGTGTAAATGTCCTGTCCGTTGTCTCATGCTAGATGTCAAGTGTTCAGTCTGTGAGACCTCTGGTCGAAGACGGTGATTCTGTCTTTAAAAAACCCAGATTAATCCACCTACAGTGAGATTTTGACCCTTCCTTAGTTAAAAGGATTTTTTTTCCAGACTCCAGTATTTAAAACGAGATAAAACTACTCAGATTCCCACGGTGATTTACCGTGAAAGTGACAAAATAATTGCCTACCCAAAGGCGGATGTCATGGGTTAAGTGATAACTCAACGAATGATAACGTACTGTACTTCATGCTGCCTATCTATAAGGCGCTCGTCGGATTGAATAACTATTGTGACATGGTTAGTAACTATCGTAACGTTGGTTGCATATATTGTACTCGTAATTTCCAGAGACCTCGATATTAATTAATCCAGAACTAACTAAATCAGTAATTGATCTGAGCGAAACTCAATAGCGTTCAATAATAACATATATTTCGCCTTATGGATGCCTAATTTGGTAAAACTAAACTTGTTCAATACCTTAAAAATGAGCGAGATTTGTATGGTAGTAAATTTCAGAATTTACACACATACCCACACATACATGCATACAAGTGAACTATTAGTGTCTCAAAACATGCTCACATTTGCTATCTAGCTTCCACTGAAGAAATTTTTGAAATTGGTTTTAAATTTTTAGGTTTTTTGCTTTTCGGAGAAGATTTTTTTGTACATGCTTCTATATGTTCCTCAATTAAAATCATTTGTTTCTTTGCAACAAATCAGAGAAAAAAGGCATAATTCGATATCATATCATTTGTTATAATTATATTTTTAATGTCAAAGTGATTTTTTTTTAAATACCATACATTTTATTCAATAATTCACGAGATTTCTTGATAGATAAATACGTAACACACCTGCGTAACGCATACAAAGTGAAATTATAGACACTTCCGAAGAAGGGTAAAAAATGATCGAAAATGGCATGTCCAACTTGTCCAGAAGCTTTCAAAGCAAGCTCCATTGGTCTTGTTCTGAAAAATCATGAAGTTTGAGATGTCACAAGCGAGGCTTCATAAATGATCCAAAATTGCCATTTTTCTCGGGGGAAATAAAAAGCAGGCAAAGTTCCAGTTGGAATGTGGAGCCATAGAAGAAGATGATGGTCTTGTTTTGTAAAATCATGAAGTTTAAGATGTCGCAAGAGAAGCTTTATATATTATCAAAATGTCAATTTTCCCCCGGGGAACCATCCCGAAAGATTCCGGAACATGCCATTGGTCCCGAAACCCCCATAATAAGCTCCATTGTTTGTTGCGAAATCAAAAAGTTTGAGATGCCGCAAGCCAGGGCGAATCACTGATAGTAAATGGCCATTTTAACCGGCGCACCCAGGTCTCCGGAACAATTCCGAACACGTCCGACTTGTCCAAAAACTATCAACAACTATTTGACATGTCGCATGTTGACTTATAGAAGTGCTAAAAAAGTGTTCCAAAAATCCTACCTCAGTTCACCCCAGAATATCTCCGGAACCAAATAACAAAAGATATTTTAGTTACTAGATAAAGATTGTCGCTTCGGTTCGCTTTGTTCTGCTGTCCGGAACATGTTGGGTACCAAGCTGTCAAATCGTATGGATTTTCCTTCTTTGACATTTAGCTCCCCTATCCTCGTCAGCAAAAGATGTTCCGGACAGCGACGACAGCGACAATCTTTAAGGTTCCCCCAAACACACGCGACGCGACAGTCGCGACGCGATTCTATCGCTTGGCGACAGCGATTCTGTCGCCATTGGTATGGAAGCGTAGATAGAAAATTGCCTGCAGCGACCCAACGATAGAATCGCGGCGGCTAGTTGTCGCCGTCGCGGCGATGAAATCGCTTAGGTCTGGGGGAGCCTTTATCTAGTAACTTAAATATCTTTTCAAATAACCAATCCAAAATATAATTTAAGTTTTCTCGACACTGGTTTAGATTCAAACTAACGAATTAATTTTCAACCGTCAACGAGTTACCATTTAATTCCACCAATTATTATTTTTTTTTTTATTAATTTTAAAATTTGTTTCCAATGTTTTTCATTCTTTCGGATACAGCGGACTAAGAATATAAAAGTAGAAAGACATAGATGTACAAATGAAGAAATTAAATTTATTCAGATTTTTTGAGGGTTGAGCTATTTACATAATAAATACTGGAAATTTAGATAGTTGTGCACAATATTGTATACATAGTTGATTTGTATAATGCCTATGGAACTACGAGTGGTTGTCACATTTGTCTTGTCTAATAGTGCCGACTCTTGGCGGGTCTTCTCTTCAGCTGAAGAAATTCAGCATTTACTGGCCTTCCATATGCGGTTGCTGTGCTAATAGATGAACCACCCTCTCCGGTACTGTACGAATTTGCAACGGCAACGGCTCCACTGTTGACACCTCCAAAGTTGATTGGAAAGTAAGCATTGGGACCAGCAGAATTGGTTGCTGGATTGCGGCGTCCCGCCTGTTCCACCTCTTCGGCAGAATCAATTTGAACCTTCTTTTTCGATGGAGTTAAGGTTGACGCAACAGCTGGAACAACATGTGTGGGCTCATCAGCGATTGGCTCTTGTGGTTCTAATTCGTAAAAAGCTGGCTCGTTCTCGACTGGTACCTGCTGTGCTGGATACGTGTCATCTGTGGGCTCAACATACGGGTCAACCGGCAAATCAATAGTATCTGCATCTGAATTGAATGGTAATTTTTTATGAGCTGACTTGAATTTGTGTCTATTTGATAACATACCATTCAGTTGAACTTCAGGATAGGCGGCTACACGCTGATTCCGTAACTGCTGATACTGACTGAGAAGTCCATCCATTCTGTCTTTTGCTATTTTGTAAGCCAATGGTTGTTGATAATGATACATGAATGCTATAAAATAAAAAAAATATGGTTAACTTATTCACTTTAATTGATTTTTTGAAATTTTAATTTTCTAATTTTTACCATTTGGCGTGCGAATTATATAACTGGAGCTTATTCCACACAGCAAAGCAAAAATGACAATACACTTCATCATTTTTACAAAAAAAAAATATACTTCTTATCAAACGTCGATTACGGAAATGGTGCTATTATTATTTTCAAATATTCAACTGGAGCTCGCAGATAACAAAACAGGAGCTAAACTTATGCAACGCTTGGATAAGTTTCCTCCGATCACTGATGATCCTGCCATTGAGTACACGCAGTTTTATACCAAAAATAGTCAATGGATCAATTAGTATTCATGTGAAGTATTTTTTATCACCTGTTGCAGTCAAGTGCGCGCAAATATACTGATATCGCATCTCCGTATTGATCTGATTTGATTGTGCGATGATCTACTACACTTGAGGATATTAACTGTGTTGAATTCATGAATGAAGTGGTTTACGTCGAGTTTTCAAAGTAGTAGATCTGGTTACCAAGTATGTTACTAATGCAGTAAAAATAAGACTTCGTAATATAGAAACGGAATCGATTTAGATTTATTCCTTAAACTGGTCTTCTTTTTCTTCACAACCTCTTCAACAAGAGAATCGAAATCTGTTTTCCTAGCGCATTCACATATTAAACATTCATAATCTGCAATCTAATGATCGAATCTAATCATATTATTATATTACCCCAGTGGACCAGTTTATGAAATTGGTCATGGTGAAGAAAAATTCACGGTTATCGTCAATATTTTCAATTTGAATCTGTTCAATCACTTCTTTAAAAATACCGTCTACGGGGGTGTCATTGGGGCAAAATGTGGTATGCTTCAAGTAAATATTACAAAGCTCTAGTAGTTAATATTGGAATCAAGTTGTAATTAGTTACGTACAAGCTTGAACAATAAATTTACCACTGTGTGGGGAAAAAATAATAAATGAGAGAAATTCTTCAAAGTTATATGTTGTTTAAAATTGGCCCATTCTCACCCCTCACAGGGGGTGACATTGGGCCACATAGGGGAAGTGGGGGTAGCACGCCCATAGGGGTTAAAACGCGCCACCCCTGAATAAGGTTAAATATCCCCATTTTGATTATTTTCAATAGTCTATACGATAAAGCAAAAAATATTGCCATTGGATACATATATTTCATGATTTTTCTCTAGTTATACATGAAAAACTCGAAAAAACGATTTTTGCGTGTTTTGATGCTCGGTGGAATTTAGTCTTTCTGTCGCTGTTATACATTGATAAATTAATAATTGAGCCATGAGCCATGCTGCTTACTCGTGTTCTTTATGTTCCACACGAAATCGTCGTCAAAAATGGTTTTAAAACGATTTTATGGGCCTTCAAACTTCTGAGGTCGGTGTGGGGCATTACGCCCATGCTCATTTCGTATGACCGAAACAGCTGAAACATTCGGTTAATTGCCTTAATGTAGGCAATTAAAATGAAAATCAGTACGATAAGCACATGCGCCTTTTAACCCATCCACTGGCGCATCTCACCCCGCATGGTTTCAAAATCATTTTTTTTCGGGTGCTTTTTAAAAATCAAATTTCTGTGCAATAAAATGGACAATTAGATATCTGTTATCGGTAGTCAGTCGCAGATATGCTGTTCTTCAGTATGCGCTGATGAAAACTGGCTGAAATGGTGGTTTTCATTGATAAAAATGGCATTTTCCTTAACGTGGGCGTCCTACCCCCAGTTCCCCTATCCATCGATGTAAAATTCAGTTATGTAATAGATTTGTGGGGCATTACTGACACTATTTTAATACGGGTTCATTCGATCAATAGTTTTACATTCAAATTCCAAGCACTATGGTACGAGCACAATTAGTTCTTGGAATTTGTTTTGTGATTTCCTAGACTTGAATTTTAATATAATTTCGAACCGTTTGAAGTTTTCATCAAAATTCGTAACAGTTTCGGAGATATTAGAAGATGAAACATTTTTCGTTTTTGGCCCCATTTTTCCCCCTAGGCCCAATATCACCCCGAACGACGGTAGTTTGGATGATTGGAGGGCAGTGAGAGTCATATTTATTCAAAAGCCTGGAAATCCGCTTGTGATTGTAATTCATATTGTTCTACCGCGATGCTTTCGTATTGCTGTATGGGAGGCTGTTGGCTAAGATGCTTCTATGTTGGCTAGATAAATAGGTTGAATCAAATGGTTTATGAAGCGTGAGCGTGAAGGGCGTTCAATCAACTATCAGTGAAAATTATCGTAACCGCGAATTTATTTTTCCAAAGAGCGTGAAGGGCGTTCAATCAACTATCAGTGAAAATGGTTGCAACCGTGATTTTTTTTCCAAAGAGCGTGAAGGGCGTTCAATCAACTAATCAGTGAAAATTGTCGTAACCGCAAATTTGTTCATTTGCGATTCGCTGGTTGGGCCATGACCCAACCAGTTGGGCCTCCAACTAAAAAGCAACCGTACGTCAAATTTCAGCGTAAACACGGAAAACGGGATTGGGCGCCACTAGACATCATTTGTGATGTTCAAGTCGAAATACACGTGTTCAAATGGCTTTCAGTTGGCCCAACTAAAAATCCGAGTTCGCTAGTTGGGTCGAGGTCGTGGCCCAACCAGCGAATCGCGACTGTATTATATTTACTACAAAAATATCTGAATCTAGAGCATGTGCATGAGCAGGATGACCATACTTTTCGTAGTTGCTACTCCGTGATTGACCAGAACGATCGAAGTTGCACAAGGAACCAACAGATGGAGACTGGGATGGGTTTCTCATCATCAATGTGCACAATGCGAGAGTTCTGTTATTCAAAGAGTCAATAACGGCGCCGGCCACATCCTTATGGTCATCGAGGAAGGGAAGGAATATTTGTGTGACATTGGATAGATCTGGTTTCCAAGTATGTTACTAATGCAGTGAAAATAAGACTTCGTAATATAGAAACGGAATCGATTTAGATTTATTCCTTAAATTGGTCTTCTTTTTCTTCACAATAACCTCTTAAACAAGAGAATAGAAATCTTTTCTTAGCGCGTTCACATATTAAACATTCATAATCTGCAATTTAATAATCGAATCTAAACATAATATTATATCACCCTTGGGGACTGCCGATAAGCGGCCGCATTTGCGTGCTGAAAATAAAGGGAAAGTTCTTCAGCTACAGCCTCTTTAGCATCTATGCTCCAACGAACGATAAGCCGGTAAGAGTGCATTCAATGAGAGCCCTGATAAGGTATGTAGAGAGTGCCCAACACACGGTGTGAAGATTTTCGTCGGGATTGCACACGCGTAGATCGGGAAAGTAAGATTCTTCTGACCTGCTAGAGGGATAGCAATCAGCAGTACCTATTTTGCCTGGCAACACCCTAGTGGCGACACTTGCTCACAGATAGACCATGTGCTGATTGACGGTCGGTATTTCTCGGACGTTATAGATGTACATGTATTGTCCTTTAGAGGTCCGAACATTGACTCGCATCCTTGTAGTTGCAAACATTCGAGTGTGACTATCCAGCGCCATGAATTCGAAATAACAGAACGATGCTTTTCAATATCCTACGCTTGGCAGTTGAAGGAATTGCTGAACAGTATCACCAGAAGCTGGACCAGCGAATAGGAGATGCCAACGGATATGATGACGTCAACAGATTGTGGAAGAATATCTATGAAGGCACTGCACAGCGATGCCAACGATATGGTTGGTTTGATGAGGAGTGCCGGCGACCGGATAAAAATTTACAGTACCTTTTATGCCAACTTCGGCGGACATCGCACCACCGAGATAGCATCGGGGGATCCGGACCTCCTCTACTTGCGATAACAGTTTTAACCGCCGCTTCCACAGATCCCAGAAATCGGAGTTGATTCCTTCGTTCCAACAGTACGACCTGATCGAAGAATCCCATCATACAGGTATGGTAATATCTCTTCACGGTGCTTTGTTGAGAACAGGAATTCACTCCCAGAACTCTTTCGTTCGACGTATGTTTATCGCAACTGAAATGCACTGCTGCCGGTTTTGCCTCTTCCACACTTCGTAAAACTTCGGGCGAGTTGGACACCCAATTCCGGATTTCAAAACTTGCTTTTCGGTGGACTCATTTAACCTCTTGTGCTAGGGAAAACGTCTCTTCTACGGTTTCGACACTGTAGAAGTAATCATCGACGCTTTGGTCACTACGTTCATGACGTAAATGGTAGGAGGATCCTCCGGCCTTTTTCGGAAGATGAACCGTTGCTTGTGCTTGTCCTCTGCACGAATCTTCAGCTGTTGGAACATCTCCTTCAAATCTCCACAGTACGCAATCCGTCGTTCGTGGAAGCCGAGGAGGACCTTGATTAGCGGTACGAGTATGTCTTCTTGGGCTTCTTTGGGTTTTGGACGACGTTGATCAGGAGACACCACACTTCGTCGGTGGCAGTGCCCGCTAATTCTTCAGCGGTAGCAAGATGTGTGTACCCTTTCTGCTGGTATTCCTTCGCAGCTTCGGACTCTTGTCAAGCCGCTTCTCTCCGCAAAGTAGCTGAACTGGAACAATCCGGAACATTACTGTGCAGCTTGTCATTATGTGCGTACTCAACCCGACGTGGCACAGCTTCTCCCGATTCATTGACTTCTGTCGCTCAGCATATCGCAGCTTCTTGAGCTCTGTGCAGTGCCGCAGACGATATTATGTGGCTCAGCATTGTAGGCAAGGTTTGAGCCTCATTTTTTCGCCTGAGCTAACTGCCGCCGGACTGTCTTCGCCGTGGAAGTGCAGTGTACCCTTCTCTTTCGGATTGCTCTTCCCGGTTGGGAAAAATGTCCTCGACTGATTTCACGGCTGGATCTCGACGTCTACGTTGGCTTCGCAGACGTTCACCACTATGCTCAAGAAAATCTGTCAGCGTTCGCAGTATGGTTTTGGCGTGGCCTCTCCCATGAACGCATCTCACGATCCAGAAGCTTGGCAACCAGCGATTTAATGAGCAGCGGATTTACGAGGTGTTACCGTAGATACGCAGCCTCCAGGTATCCGCAAAGTTGTTCCACCGTATTTCCGAAAGGTTGTCCAGTTTCGGAGGCTCCAAACGAAACCGTGTCCAGAAGTCTTTATAGAAGCTTCTCTGGGTGGCCGTAGTGCCGATTATCCTCGGAATCAATGCCGGCGGGAGCAGTTGTCGTGACACTAGCTCGAGTGCATTTCCTTCGAGCGCTTCCTGTCATATCATCGGGTTTTTGTGGTTCATGTAACCACATGCATCGTTGGAGGATTTTTTTTATCTATTGTATTTATTTGACAGACTCAGGCGTGTATAACACTTAACGGAGCCGAGACTCTTAATGATATTTACAATCGATATCATCTTATTATCAACAGTTAGTAAGGGAAAGAGACAAAGACCAAGATACTCGTGGCGACTCAATGTTAGATTGCGTAATTTGGTGATGGACAGGGTTGGGATTTAGGTTTGAGGTATTTCAGCTGCTCATCCGGGTATTTGACGTCATGTATGGTTTGGTGTAGCGTCGTGCTCGGGTTTTGGTTCTTCAGGGAGCATCTTCCGGATGGCCAGAGCTTCATGGTACACGGAACAATAAGACAGAGACAAGAAAAAAAACTGAGAAAGAAAAAATTTAAGTATTAAACTTTGATGTCAGACGAGCAAAGAAAGGCATAGATGGCTTGCAAATACACCACATCGCGATCTCCCAAAACATCTCTCGACATCGTGCGAATGAAGCCTCGGCTTAAGTCCTTCGTTGGAGGATTTGTAGACCGCGTAAAACAATTAGGACAATTCATTCCACGTCGAGCATCCGAGCGTCCGCGTACGGTTTGCTTCTCTTTTGTTTTTTTTTCCTGAAGTACAGGTAGAGGTTTTTTTTCCCGAAAGTGTTTTGAAGCATAGTGTTTGAGTGGAAGTGGTGCTTAGCTGAAGCAGTTAAGTAGCCATTTCGTTGCTTTTGCAAGACAACGCAAAGTTTTGCAGTTTTTTCGGCGTCCATCGCTTGCGCAGGCATCATCGCCCCACGCCGACAGTCATCATCCATCGTGCGTCTCCACCAACACAGACGCTGCCGTGCTGCCACCATCCATCCACCCAGTTGCAGTGTTGTCTGCGGCGAGAACACCAACAACAGCATGGTTCGCACATAATCCGCCGCGATCGGGCAAATCGATATGGAGGGGTGCTTCTAGGGATCAAAAAACAGCACTCATTCTATAGAGTCGATCTTGTGCCGATGTCTGGCACCGAAGCTGTCGCATGTCAGGTGACTATTCGAGGAAAAGACCTCATCACCTCAAAAGACCACCAAAACACCGCGATATCTCGTAGAGATCTCTCGCACATCTGCCCGGTTAAACCTGAGCCACGGTTGATCTTGGGAGATTTTAACTCCCACGGAACAGGATGGGGGGAACTGTACGACGACAACTGTTCAACGATGATATACGACCTCTGCGACGACTTAATTCAATTTTGAATACAGGAGAAGTTACATGAGTGGCTCCTCCAGCAAGAGATAACCGTCTAGATCTTTCCATTTGTTCGAGCTCATTTTCGTTGGACTGTACTTGGAAGGTGGTCCAAGATCCCGATGGTAGTGATCATTTGCCGATCGAAGTCTCGATTTCAAATGGACGAAATCAATCTGTTTCTATCGACCTCTCATCAGTGGTGGAAATACTCGCTTCACGAGTAAGAAAAGAGTGTAATTGGGCCTACCAAAAATGCCACACTCGCGCGAACCGGCAGCCTGCATTTTTCTGGCGCTTGCTTTGTTCGCGAGTACGGGCAGAGCAAAAACAAAAAGCCGGGCTATATTTTGTTCGAGAGTAAAAACACGGTCGCGAGTTTTTGTGATAACTTCGAGTACAATGGATAGATTTGATTTGACATAAACACAATAACAATAAACAATTGTGTTCTTGCTCGAACATCAGTGAAAAATAAATTCCGAGGTTGTTTTAACTTTTAGCAAATTAACCCGAATGACTCGCGAAGCTTCACGAACATTTTTCGGGGTTCGTGTTTTTGTTTTCTTTGCGAGTAGTAGGTAGATAAGAAAAAGGCAAAACAAATGTTCGCGAGTCTTTTGCATTGCCTACTTCTTGTTTTATGAGTAAGGTTCGCAGATTTCCACCACTGCCTCTCATATGACCTCACGAAGCACATCGATTGGGGCACATATGCGGATGCCATCATTTATGGCGTAATGTCAATATAAGCACTTCCACCGCGAAAAGAGTACAGGTTTCTATCCCAGTTGTTCCTTGACAGTGCTCTTCAGGCACAAAGCAGGCCAGTGCCAGGAGCTTCGGTTCATAGGAAACCACCCAGTCCGTGGTGGGATGTCGAGTGTACACAACTTTATCGCAAGAAATCCGCCGCGTTCAAAGAATTTCGGAAACACGGTTCGATCGTTCTTCACAAACGGTACATCGCGCTAGAGATCCAGTTCAAGAAACTGGTCAAAGTGAAGAAACGTGGATATTGGCGCACTTTTGTTGAAGGTTTGTCGCTCGAGACTTCAATAAAAACTCTGTGGACCGTCGGGAGAAGAATGCGCAACGCGTCGTCCGTAAATGAAGATCGTGAAAGTTCGTCGCGGTGGATACTTGACTTCGCAAAGAAAGTTTGTCAGGATTCGGTGCCGGTGAAACAAGAGCTACGTGATGCTTTTGCTGACAGGGATGACATGGATCGCCGCTTTTCGATGATTGAATTCTCGCTTGCTCTCCTTTCATTTACAATTCCGCCCCAGGGATGGATAGAATCAGGTTCAATTTGCTAAAAAACCTACCAGACGTTGCGAAGAGGTGCTTATTGAGCCTGTTCAACCAGTTACTGGAGTGCAACATTGTTCCGGATGATTAGAGGTTGATTCCTATCCAGAAGCCCAGAAAACCCGCGTCGGATTATAATTCGTATCGCCCCATCGAGATGCTGCCCTGTTTTCGGAAGTTGTTGGAGAAGATGATTCTCTTCCGGCTTGACAAATGGGTTGAATCGAATAGTTTTTTATCAGATACACAATTTGGTTTCCACAGGGGCAAGGGAACGAACGACTGTCTTGCGTTGCTTTCTTCAGAAATTCAGATTACTTTCGCTAAAAAAGAACAAATGGGCTCAGTTTTTTTTTGGACATTAGGAGGCTTTTGATTCAGTTTGCGTTGATGTCTTATCCGACAAACTCCACTCGTGTGGACTTTCACCAATTTTAAACAATTATTTGTACAATTTGTTGTCAGAGAAGCGTATGAGTTTTTCTCATGGTGACTCGGCAACTTCACGAATTAGCTACATGGGTCTCCCCAGGACTCATGTTTAAGCCCCCTTCTTTACCATTTTTACGTCAGAGATATTGATGAATATCTCAGTCTCATGCCAAATTGCTCGTTAAGGCAGCTTGCAGATGACTGTGCTACATCCGTTTTGGGGCCAACCGCAGTTGATCTGCAAGGACCGTTGCAAGATACTCTGGACAATTTGTCCACTTGGGCTACGAAGCTGAGTATCGAATTCTCTCCGGAGAAAACTGAGATGATTGTCTTTTCAAAAAAACATAAGCCGGCAAAGTTCCCGCTCCAACTGATGGGTAAGACAATCACTCTAGCATGTCTTCTAAATACCTCGGGGTCTGGTTCGACTCGAAATGTACCTTCGGGAAGCACATTGTGTATCTGACACAAAAATGCCAGAAACGGATCAACTTCATGCGATCAATAACCGGAACATGGCGGGGAGCGCATCCCGAAGATCTTATGACGTTGTATCGAACAACCATTATGTCGGTCCTCGAATACGGTAGTGTTTGCTTCCAGTCCGCGGCTAAAACATACATACTGAAGCTTCAACGGATTCAGTACCGCTTTCTCCGTATCGCGTTACGATGCATGAATTCGACACATACGATGAGCTTGGAAGTACTTGCGGGAGTACTGCCACTAACAGATTGTTTTGCAGAATTATCGCTCCGGTTCCTCATCCGCTGTGAGGTTCTCAATCCATTGGTCATTGACAACTTCGAGAAGCTGCTCGAACAAAACCCTCAATCTCGATTTATGAGTATTTACCTGGTATTATATTTCGAGTTACACACTGTTTAAAAGGGGTTTTCGCGGGAGTATAATAAAAAGAACGTGTTGTTCGTTAGGCTGTCGAAACAGAAGAGAGCTCAGCTCTCGTTTATTCTAAACTGTGTTGCGCACAGCGCTGCCTGCTGCTGAATCAAGCACTTTAAAACTAATATACTCAGATAGTATTTGCAATACATATCAGTTCTTCCTTCTTCGGAAGTTTGAACTCTATTCAAACAGTAATTCGAAATTTTAATTTTGAAACTAATTCTTCTACATCTTTTTAATCGCCTTGGTAGGCCAGAAAGCTCTACCGGCTCTGATTGAATTTTTCTCTTTCTGCTTCTATTGAAATTCAAAACTTTACACATTTCCTGTTGCGTTGAACATCTCAGATCTGGTAGCTGCCAGACATCGTTCTCATCTATGGGTGCCATCGAGGATTTTGCGGCAGTCAGTAACGGCCGACCAGCCACGAATATGTTGTCTTCAGTCAGTAGCGGCCGACCAGTCTCGACTACACGCGTCGATCGTCTTGGCATGCCCGATATGCCGCGTCCATCATTAGCATCTCTGAGTTTATTGGGATGGACGGTTTTTGTCTCTCCGTTTCTAACCATGATCTGTAATGAGTTATTAGAAACTCGTTTTAGACAAAAAGCTTTAATCAGCTTTTCACGTATATGCAGCATATGCCTCTTTAGGTTAACCAAATAGATTAACACACATCTTACGCAAATATATACTTTTCTTGAAGGAAAACTGTCCTCCAATGTCAATTTATTAAGAGACAAACATAAATTTGTCAGGTCTTTAAAGCTCAACTTGCATCTTTTGCATAGAAGACCATTGTTAAACACTATAACGCCTGGCAAGCCATAACAAGCAAAAAGTTTAATAACCATTACCAAAATCACTAACCAGTTGTAAATTTTCATCAACCACTTCACCTCCACCCTTTTGGAGAAAATATTCACTGCCAAAATGTTTGTAGCAGGCTTGCGTTTTAAAATTTTCGAAATAATAGGTTTTACAATTATAGCCATACTTGCATAGACGTCACAAGCAACAATAAAATTCGTGTATATTTCAACAAGGTGCACCGCGTGTTTCACTGTTCGTTTTATTCCAAAAACACCAACTTGGCTGTCATGTAAAAGTCTTAAAAAAATTTGAATTGTCTGCGGTATGTTCACTTTGTCATGGAACAAAGAACACACGTCAAAGAGTCTTAAAATTTGTCGATTTTTCAAAATTCTCGCATTATCAGTTTTCCCAAGCCAATCAGAATAGATCACTTCTTGCACAATATTATTACTTATGTTTTCTCTGGCATTGACCAAAGATTTGGCAGGTATGTTATTTATTTCACTATCCAAATATTCATCATATTCTGTGGGAGCTGACATATTAAGAGTAATTCGCGAAAAAAAATACGCAAAATCCCTCACCCACGAAAGATTATACTGAATTTCGAAATCAAACACCGATAATTTAAAAATGTTCTCCCTTGAACTGTAGGGAATGTCATAATTCTTATTGTTATTTGGAAAATTAATATTCAAAGCCATTTTTGCTTCACAACCATCATTACACACAGGTTTACTAAAATAATTGACAAATACATCAATAAGTTTAATTTGATCAATCGCATTTTGTTTTTCCAAAATTTTGTAATAGTTGTTAAATGGCATTGAATTGCCAAAAACATTTCTCCAGTTGGAGAAAAAATCATCCAACCACGTTTTATCCAGCAAAGGAATAAACTGGTAATCACAAAAAGGCACTAATAAATTTGAATTATCTTGTCCCCCATCCAATTCAACTGCAACCTCAATTTCACCAGATTTGTTTTGTGTGGAATCATTTATCACAGTCAGTTGATTAGAAATTCTATATAAAGGAAGGTTGAGTTTTGAGTTGAACAAATTTGTTCCCATTACTGCTACCGGAGAACCACTATCAATCTGCATTCGAATGACATTACGTTCAACAGATACATCCAATAAACATGAATTACTGGAATAATCGATGGAAGAAATACGCATACACTCCAATTCGAGGCCATTTTCCTTATTGCTATCCGAGCCACAATCCATTTCCCTCAAACTGTCCAGCTGTTCGAACAAACTATCAGGAATCACACTAGTTTTTAGAATGTCGACATGTTTAACTTCATCGCTCCTCTCTCGCTTAAGTTTAAAGCACCTTCTCCGCACGTGTCCACTTTGTCCGCAGAAATCACAGATACGCTGGTCCACCGTCCATCGGTTTCCATCCATTTTGCTTCGTCGTTGAGATGCACTAGCAGACGAATCACGGTACCTAAACTGTTGAGGATGGGCAAGTTGCGAATTATGTTTATTATCCAGATAACAAAATGGATGCTTGGTATTTATTGAAGCCAAAAAGTCAACATTATTGTTAGCCAACATTTTTGTATGATAAGTCGCCATTTCCCAAGAAGCGATAATCCTTTCAGCCTGTTCTAATGTTAAGTTATTTTCAGTCAAAAGGCGATGTTTAAGTGAGCCATCTTGTAGACCAACAAGAATGCGATCCAATATGAGGTAATCCTTTTGATCACCGAACTCACAATTTTCCGCAAGAACTTTCAACGAAAATATGTAATCACCGGCTGATTCGCCAGGTTGTTGCACCATTCTACTGAAATTATATCTGTGGAGTAAGACTGAATCATTATTGTCAAGTCTCTCCTTAAGCTTTTGAACTAATACTTCATAGGAAACTTCTTCCAACAATTCATCTGTAGGAAAGAGTTTGTCTGCCATATTGAGCAAAAATTCGCCTCCCAAAAGTAACATCTGGTATTTTTTCTCATTTTCTTTCACCTTATTCACTCGGAAATGGCATGATAAACGTTTCATCCAAGAAGCAAATGTTTGACCCTTACGGTAGGGCTCAATATTGGGAGGTACCATGTAAGACATATTTGTCAAAATATTAGCAAAAACTAAAAAACAATACAAATTCACGCAAGGTCGTAATACAACAAAAAATTGCAATAAGTGAAATGCTTCAATACATTCAATACGTTCACTGACAAATAATCAGAATAAATAATATATTGTTTTCCTATTGTGTTCTTTTTCTTTTGTTCTAGTAAATAAAGCCAAAAAGCATCATTGTCAACTCACTGCGCTTCGAAATGATAAAAATTAACGCGCTAAATCACCAATTTAGTTTTAATTAATTACACAGCTTTTCTTAAATTAAGCGAAAAATAAAATCACCAAAAAGAGTATTTATCAAGTTTTTACATTTAACACGCCACTTTGCTTGCGCAAATGTATTACTCTATTATAAGCTTTGGTTACGTGCCTATTCTTTGGCAATAGAGAAAAGTATAATCACCAATAACCTAAAATTCGATTCACTTCGACTCATCTAACCAACACTTCACGGGATTGCTTTTCTCAATACATTCTAATACTTCTGGCACTCACCAAAAATTATTGTTTTGACTCACCCTTTTGTTCCGCTACTCTTACCTGATGCCAAGTATAAGCATCAAACCAGCCCTCCCGGCGGGGCGATACAAAAGATGCAGCAGAAGAGGTTCGACTGCTATTTAATTTTCCCCGCTATCCGTGGTGTGCCTAACACGAAATAAACAGAAAAATCACTCTTAATTGAATGCCATACGATGTTATTTGTCCTCTCTTAGAGTAATACGTATAAAAAGTGTGAGTTTAATTGTGATCAATTAAGTTGTTTGATCAATTAAACTGCCACCAGAAAGGCAAATGGCGTATCGGGAAGCAACACTACTTTGTCACTACCGTACACACTACTCTGCAGTTTTCTGATTAATTGCACTTTTCACACTTGTTAAATTCACGCGTCGACGACCGAAATTACAAATTTCAACTGCAAAACGGTCGTTTTAATAACGTTTTTCCTCGTCGCCACTATTATATTTCGAGTTACACACTGTTTAAAAGGGGTTTTCGCGGGAGTATAATAAAAAGAACGTGTTGTTCGTTAGGCTGTCGAAGCAGAAGAGAGCTCAGCTCTCGTTTATTCTAAACTCGAAGGCAGCAGCAGTGTTGCGCGCAGCGCTGCCTGCTGCTGAATCAAGCACTTTAAAACTAATATACTCAGATAGTATTTGCAAAACATATCACCTGGGAGCTGCGGATAGAGTCGAAACGAGTGTCAAAGAATCTCCAAAGCAAGCTGTCAAAAAGTATCCATCGCATCGAGAGGGGTTTTGTGCATTTTGAGCGTAGACGAGAGAGTACACGTATAAATCAACTCATACTAAATATAGCTCATTTTCAACTAATTTCAATTTACTGGCGTAATTTTAAATATATCGACGGATTCAGCATAACTGGAGAGTATGAATTAATTTAACATTCGACACGTTAATATATACGATGCGGTAAATTGACGGAATCTTTGTGATTTAATTTTATAAAGATAAACATAATGATAATTCAATGTGAGAAAATCGTAACGTGTACAGTGAACACTGGGAGGAAATTTGCGAGTTTCAAGCAAAATATCTTGAAAATTTGATTCGATCGAGTCCGCAGCTCCCAGGTATTTACCACTGGTATATGACGCTGGAGGTAAGCCCATCTTCGGTTGACACCAAACGTGCTAACTTCTTAGACTCTTACAGTTCCTCTGTTACTTTTGATCTGTCCATGAAGCAGGAGGTTCATGGAATATCAGACTTCCTTTGTGGGAAGCTTGAATCCTGCTGGCAGAGCGGTACGCTGCTGACACGTCTGTTTGGTACGATGGTCCAACGATGAAAGAGGAAGATTCATGGCTTGCTATTTACTGATCGTCTACGGTTGTTGAATAAGTGGTTGTAGCCGTTTAACGGGATGATTAATTCGTACGCATTCATGTGACAACCTAATGAATGGTAAACTTCTACATACACGCTTAAGATAACTTACCTAAGCCCCACATTCCCCTTCTTCTCCCATTAAAAAAAGGGAAAAATATACCTGAGCACTGACTGATCTACCAAAAATAATATGAACATTGGAAAATTAATGCTAGAGCACCTTTAAACTACACGCAAAAAAAAGCGTTCATGAATTCGTGAACTATCGAGTTCACGGTGTATTTTTTCATGAACAACAGTCACGGATTCGGGAACACCAGTCACGTTTTCCAGAACGTTCCAGAAAACGTGACTGTATTCCCGAATCCGTGACTGTTGTTCATGAAAAAATACACCGTGAACTCGATAGTTCACGAATTCAAGAACGCTTTTTTTGCGTGTATTGTTTTTTCTATAGTTTTCTTGGATAATAAAGCAATTCATGTAAATTTTAGTATAATACATCTTTGTTCTCACTCACAGGATGAACATGCTTCTATATGTTGAACATGTTTTATATAAATTGTTGCAAATTGTGAGATTTGATCAGTTCCATTGAGAACGAATTTTAAAGACTTGTCAGACAGATTCTATATTTGAAATAAAAATTCGGAATTTTGTGTGTTGACTTATCTATCTGTTTTTTTCAGAAATTAACTCCACATATTCTCATGAGACGGTCGAAAGCTTTTTCGTAGTTAATTTAAAACTAATAAAGATACTCTTGGAATGCGTTGACCTACTCCAGAATAATATAGAGCGTGTCAAGTTATCGATAACATTCTAAATATCGCGGAATCAAAGATATCTGAGATAACTGGTAGTATCATGTACACCAGCGGTGACAAGCAGATGTATTCAAAACTGAACTTGTTTTGAAGAAAATGACATTTTCCAAACTTACACATATGCAGAAATCTTGCCTAAGTGATAGTCTCATGTATTCTAGACCACAAAGGGTTTTTTTTATCAAACTAAATTGACCTTCAACATAAATTCATCCAAAATTAATTTGATCGTCAACATAACTTTTTAGAATAGAGCAATTCTCTGTATTTCAGATTTGAAGACATATACATCCCTGAATTACATTAGCGTACATTAGCGCCGCTAAGATGCAAGACGTCACTCATGGATTCTTTTCAAATGCTCGAACATAATTTTAATTTAAATCTTATACAGGAAATATACAAAGTAGGTGATTTCACAATTCACATTATTGCTGATTCAACTTTTAGTTGATAAATATCACACAAATTTGTCTTGAAAATAGTGAACTCCGTGCGAACCCATCTTTCCGAAGACCCAACCCATCCTAATGGCCTTCTTGACCAATTTTGCGGTTTTTCAAACACAAACCATTTCAGATAATCATCCAGACTCCCGTTTCGTTTCACATATAACACAAGATATTCAGACTTCCTTTGTAAAGGACAATTTACGGCCCCACCGTAGAGTGCGAAGCTGGAGACATATGTACACCCATGAACCGTGCTGAATGGAAACGGCTGTTACGTACTGCAGAGGCCTCTGCGTGCTTAGGCTGAATAAATAACACTAATAGACTTCGCTAGTAGTCTTTCACTCATTTCAATAAAATATGTATGTTCATATAGTCAACTATTAAACGCATCTTAAAAGTCACAATCTAGACATGGCCTGTTTGCAAATATCAAGCTTAAAATAAACGGTTAATAGTGAAAAACTATGCTATCTGGTCACTTTAATAAAGAAACAAAAAAAATGCTATCTGGCTCAAAAAATCTCATTTTTCAAAATGTTGTTACACACATTTCGCAATTTCGCTTCCTTGTTAGAATCATAAAATGCATAGGGGTCTCTCCATTTATTACAGTTTATACGTGACAAGAATTTTTTTTTATCAGATTGATCGAACTAATGCATGATTGCAAACCACATGCAATAACATCATTTTGTACTCATTTCAATCAACATGTGTATTTGTCTAATTTACTCATTCCAAAAGACTTCCAGTACCACGCATTTTTCGAAGGGTCGATCAAGTCCGTCAAAATGAAGAATACACAAATTCGTCTTTATTCAAGGCCGAATCATTTCAATGCATGGTCGCCCGCGTAGCATGCAAACCTTTTCAAGTGTGGCCATCCCGAATAACACGCAAAATAGTCCGATCCGGATCCACATGCAATCCATTGAAAGCGGAAATTTACCTTTCTTAAAGACCGAATCATTTAAATGCATGGTCGTCCCGAGCAACAGGCAAAATTATAATCATCCTTTAAGGTCTTGTTTTGATGTATGGTCGTCCCGAGCAACATGCAAACCGTTCAAGCGAGGTCGTCCCGAGCAACACACGTCTCCATAGGTCTCCTTTAAGGTGATTATACAATCAAGCCATGTGGTGAATTTCAAATTCACCACACGGTTTTCTTCTCCTATTGTCAAAAGTTCAAAACCAGCGTAATATTTTTTGTACAATGCTGAAATTAAAGTCGATTGCTTAGCATGAGTTATCAAACGATCTACAGATGTTGTGATCTCCATGGGCGTTGTTGTTCTCTCAATTCGTGCTCTTGAAAAATCACTAGAAAAAGCACGTGGTTTCCAAGATGGCCGATTTGTGGCTTTGTTGTATAACCACCTTAAAAACCAAATAATTTTAATGCATGCTTGTCCCGAGCAACATGCAAACCTTTCCAGGAGTTGCCATCCCAAACAACACGCAAAAGAGTCTTCTGGTAATGTTCTAATTGCTTGGTCGTCCCGAACCACATGCAAACCGTTCATACACGAACATTCCAAGTAACACGCAAAACAATCTTCTTCTAAGATACCATTTTGTTCACTGCATGGTCGTCCCGAGCAACATGCCAAATTATAATCATCCTTTCAGGTATTTTTTCAATGCATGGTCGTCCCGAGCAACATGCCAACCGTTCAAGCGTGGTCATCCCGAGCAACACGCAAGCAATCTTCTTCTAAGATACAATTTTTTCCACTGCATGGTCGTCCCAAGCAACATGCCAAATTATATAATCCTTTAAGGTCTTGTTTCAATGCATGGTCGTCCCGAACAACATGCAAACAGTTCAAGCGTGGTCATCCCGAGCAGCACGCATTTTTTCGCAGAAATCTGAAACACGCCACCACAATCGTTCAATTTTGGTTCGTAGATTTGTTCCATTGCTATTCCAAGCACACGCTCTCGCATTTCAAATTTATAAAAAAAAAAACACGTTAGATCACAAAACAATTCATTTCAGCCGACGTTTTTTGCCTATATTAATTCTTTCTCAATTTATTCTACTTTATTTTTCACTCACCATATGAATCAGTTGCCAAGAAATAACCATTATATTGTTTTTGGATCAGTGTTCAATTTTGTTGCACATGGAGGCAACAAAACCTGGCAGGATCGCCATTGTGGGAAGCTAGAATCCTGCTGGCAGAGCGGTACGCTGCTGACACGTCTGTTTGGTACGATGGTCCAACGATGAAAGAGGAAGATTCATGGCTTGCTATTTACTGATCGTCTACGGTTGTTGAATAAGTGGTTGTAGCCGTTTAACGGGATGATTAATTCGTACGCATTCATGTGACAACCTAATGAATGGTAAACTTCTACATACACGCTTAAGATAACTTACCTAAGCCCCACACTTTGTGCGGAGGTCATACCTCCATTATTTGCAAGCAAATACGGGCACGCCAGTGAGAAAAGAAGCTTTTTCACAGACGGGTCAAAAATGGATGACTCCACTGGTTTCGGTGTCTTCAACGTTCTTCATAGCACCTACTTTAAGCTAGTTTCATGTATACTGCTGAGCTAGCAGCTGTACATTATTCACTCGAACAAATCGCATCCCTACCTCCCGACCACTTTTTTATCTTCACCGACAGTCTAAGTTCCTAGGAGGCTGTTCGGTCAATGAAACCGGTTAAGCACTCACCGTATCTTCTGAATGGGATACGGAAAGCTTTGAGTGCCTCATCACAACGGTCTTACACAATCACCATGGCTTGGGTCCCTTCTCATTGCTGGATCCCGGGAAATGAGAAAGCGGACTCTTTGACTAAGGTGGGCGCTATGGAAGGTGATATTTACGATATGAAAATCACCTTCGATGAATTTTTCACATTAGTTCGTCAGAAAACATTGAACAGCTGGCAACATAAATGGACAAATAGGGGAGTTGGGTAGATGGCTGTATTCAATTTGCCCGCAGGTGTCGAAGCGTCCATGGTTCAAAAAATAGAATATGGGACGAGACTTCATTCGAACCATGTGTCGTCTAATGTCCAATCACTACACTTTAAATGCACATCTTTTCAGAGTGGGGCTTTCGGAAGGTAATCTCTGTGTTTGCGGCGAGGATTATCAGGACATCGATCATGTCGTGTGAGCGTGCGAGGAGCATCGTGGCCCCAGATCTGCGCTAACTGAACATCTCCGGGTCCGAGGAAAACAACCAAAGCCTATTAGGGAAGAGTTGTCGGGCCTTGATTTCGAGTACATGTCCCTGGTCCACCAATTTTTGAAAGATGCTGATGTAAGACTGTAATCATTGCCTGCCCATTCCCTTGTTTATCGTACCCCATATCGAATGTCTTCCTCTTATTGTACATTTCAATGTCTGTCGTTAATCCCTTCCGTATGTCTTCCTCTCGTCGTTGTCTCCCAAAAAAAGTTTGTTTGTCCCGTTACAGATGTAAAAATGCGAGTAATGTCAACTTTGTGAACATCAGCATCGTAATTACTTAAGCACCCTAAAATCCTTTCCATTCATACTGTATTATTGTATTCCCTAACCTCGACTAAACCGCGAGTCTTTCGGTTCCCCAAAACTAACACTATTTATAAGAATCAAGAAATGTATTGTTAAACTTGATTTCGGCTCCGTAACGCTTCACGGCAAATGAGCCTTCCAAATAAACGAAAGATTAAAAAAAAATTAGGACAATTTGGGAAGTTTGTAGGTCAGTCCCTTCCTCGCTCGATTGCAAAGCGCCCGCTTTTTTGAATTCCTTCGTCACGGCCGTGGTGCGTTTGTTCAGCTGCTCTTCTTCACCGGACTCACCGTCTTTTTCATTTTCTTCTTAGCTGCTTTTACTTTCAACTCATTCGATGCCGGACTACCCGTAGACTTGTTGCATTAAAAATTCGGGAAATACATCAAGTCTCATTAAAGCCACTTTCCAGTTTCAAAATCACACAATGTTTCATTTCCGTTTCACAGATATCGTAACCTGCTGATAAAATGACTTCTCGGATGATTAGGTTCAATATGTGGCATATCTGAAGCAAAACAGATTAGTTGCACAAATAAAATAGCATTTTGGTACAGTAAAGTTACCGAAATGTTTCTATTATGTTGTGCTCAGCTGCAGCTCACTTTTATTTTTATCCATCCCGTAGTTCCTTTAGAGGTACAATAAAGTTACAATTACCTTTTTGTTTATATGGTGCACTTGTAGGCAGAATCTACAAATAGAATTAATGGTGTGATGGTTAGAAAGAAAGGTTTCAAATCTGAAGGTCCATGGTTCCATTTCCAGTTGGTTTTATTTTCGTGTTTTATTTTCATTGTAGTCGCAAGATGTTGCAAATAAACTACACACTCAGTTTTTATTTCTGCAGCTCGGCAAAAATCCGCACAGCCGTGCACCAGCAAAATAAATAACTGATATTCCGGCAAAAATAGCGTTTGTTTGCTGAATTTTGGCAAATTATTTGCTGATTATCAGCAATTTTGACAGAAATCTCGGCAAAAAACTTGTTTGCTGGGGCACGGCTGTGCGATTCTCGGTAAAAGTTCAACATTTTGCTGAGATCCCGGTAAAAAAATTAAGTGTGTATACCTCTTGCGCTTTTTGTGTTACCAAGAAGTTTCACATACGACGCACATTGGAACAACTCAGAAAAAAGACGGTCAAAACCTCATTGTGGCGTTTAATACAGATTTAGCTCCATGATTTGTTCATAGAATGTGTTCAAAAAGCTGCCCGACTAAATCTAGAGCGTGAAATTCACTATTATGTTTTAATGCTTTAATGTTTAAAAAAAAAAAATTTTTTCCACGATATTTTTTTTTTGTTCGGGTTTTTGACAATGTTTTAGAGTATTGTGTTTTGAGTAATTTTGCCGATGATACTGTATGTTTTTCTCCTAATTTTAAGTGTTGAGTCGTTGTTTTTCGATATTGCAGCCTCAAACTAATATAAAAATCGATTTTCAATATTTCGAAACTAGATATACAACGTTTTGACCCGTTTTGTATCACAAAACATTGAATAGCACTGACATACGCTAATCTGAAGATAATATGGCCTTTTTTTTATTGACATTTCTATCAAATGGAACACATTTATCAGAAAAATAGGTCAATTTCATGAAAAAATAACACCCTTTTTGGCACATTTTGGCAGCTAGATTTACGATTTACTAGATGGAAGATAGAAATATGCGCTCAAACATGATAAGTAAGTAAAATATAAGTATACTGACTTTCTTGTTTCAATTGAATTTGCCTTTAATTGATTATTCAGCAGTAATTTCCGCATTATCGATTAACGGTAAAGTGCAAGTATCTTAACCAATAAGGTATTATACGGGTACAGTACCGATTTTTGGCCATATCTCCATATTCGAGCATTTATTAAAAATATTTTGGAAGTTTTGGCGATGTTTTAGCTCTCATAAAGATACACTTATTATTTAGCCAAATTTACTTCTAAAACCAATCGATTTTGTTTGAAAACAATGTTTTTCAAAGGTTGGCTTAATTAGGCAATGAATTATAATCAAAGGGTACGCTCACCCTACTTATAGAAATAATAAATAGATCCACAATAAGGCCGATGAAATGAGTATATGATGAAAAAGAGCAATATTTATCGAAAACTACACTATAAAAATTGGAACAAAAATCAGTGAGCCTCATCAGACCCAACTGAGCTTTAGCCACTGGCGTCATTTATACAAAATCAGCTTTTAGAATAACGGAAATCTAGCTGCAAAAATGTGCCTATAAGGCAGATATATAATCGAGAAATAAGCCTATTTTTTCAATAAAACCGTTGTATTTGACTGAAATTCCAATCAGAAAGACCATATTATCTGAAAACAATCGTGTATTAGTGTCATTTTTTATTTTGTGATATAAAACGTGTTGATATGTTGTATCTTCTTCTTCTTCTTCTTATTGGCATTACATCCCCACACTGGGACAGAGCCGCCCCGCAGCTTAGTTTTCATCAAGCACTTCCACAGTTATTAACTGCGAGGTTTCTAAGCCAAGTTACCATTTTTGCATTCGTATATCATGAGGCTAACACGATGATACTTTTATGCCCAGGGAAGTCGAGACAATTTCCAATCCGAAAATTTCCTAGACCGGCACCGGGAATCGAACCCAGCCACCCTCAGCATGGTCTTGCTTTGTAGCCACGCGTCTTAACGCACGGCTAAGGAGGGCCCCGTGTCCCCGGCTAAGGGAGATATGTTGTATATTTATTTTAAAAATACTGAAAATTGATTTTTATATGAGTTTTGGAAAAACAACGATTCAACCTTTAAAATTAGGAAGAAAACATACAGTATCTTTAGCAAAAGTTCTCAAAACACAATATTCTAAAACATTGCCAAAAACCCGAACAAAAAAAAATTGAAGAAAAAAAATTGTTTTGCTCGGGTATCGCATTATAACATAATAGTGGATTTCACGCTCTAGATTTTGTCGGGCAGCTTTTTGAACACATTCTATGAAAAAATCATGGATCTAAATCTGTATTAAACGCCACAATGAGGTTTTGACCGTCTTTTTTCTGAGTTGTTCCAATGTGCGACGCGCTGTGCATAATTCAGACCTTTAGTAAGTTACATCACAGTTTCTGTTACTCATTGAGAAACAAGCAGTGCTGCTTGGGTAACCTTTCATCCACGGCTGCCATATCCATCACGAACGACTTCTCTCAAGTAACATTTCAAGTTGTATAACACCCCTGAAGACCATAATTTACTCTTCAAGAGTATTATGAAAGCAGCATAAAGCCAAAATGTTACTAGGGCTGCCTTGCCTCCATCCGCTGGATCTGTTCCTTCTTCTTGTGCAGCATCTCAGCTGGCCAGACCATTCGCTCCTCTTCTTCTTCAGCGCGCATCTTCTCCTCCATTTTCAGTCGTGCTGTATTTGTTGGACTCGCCCACTTGCCTTGTGGGACGAGCCGACTTATTTGCGTCCTTCTGCTTCTGGTACTTCTGAGCCCTCTACCTGCAGGCTTCGTTTTGAAAGTATGTACCACATCTTCGGTAGTTTTTCTTCCGGTCACAAGATGAATCTCACACAAATGTACCATATGTCTCCATATACTTTTATGCTCATATGCTGCAGAACAGTTTTCAAAATTCCTTCCTATCGTTCCCTCTGGAAATCCCATTTTTGCCTGAAAAACACTCTTGGGGACATTCAGATATCGTAATAACTTATCTGAACATGCAATCATGCAAACATGCAAGTGACTTCAATGCCGTTAAAGCGATGATTCCCTTCCTACTTTGTAAGCAAATAATCTAGGAATTTTCCCAATCAAACAACAAACGCCAGTAACCAGTCGATTTTAGAGGTCGAGAACTACAAAAGCAACACATGAGCATCGCGAATACAATTTTTTTTCTGACTTTGGCGTTCAGTGAATCGAAGGTAGAAACGATTTTACAAATCTGAAAAGATAATAAAATATTAATACTACTACCATAGCTCTTCCCACCTAATCAACTACTTCTGTAAAAATAAGATCGGGCATACGTATATAATATTTTTACAACAATCAAAATATCCCAGGAGCTAATGATAAAAGTTCTTAGCTTCTCATGTTGAAAGCCAAATCAAGTCCATGTTGAAGGTGGTTGATTTCGATACCGTGTTGTAATTATTCTCGACTTCCTAACGAATTCAGAAATGGAAATTGGCTTAGGAATCGCGTAGTTATTCTGTAGACGTGTTTATGAAACACTAAGCTGCAGTTTAGCAATATCCCAGTAAAGGTGTGTTGGTAACAAAAAAAGTGAAAAAAGAGAAGGAATTAATTGAGAACCGGAAAGCTCGACTATAGCTATAACATAGTTAAGTTTTGTCTTCATGGAGATGCGCACCACTTCAGATGATATATTTATCGTACAGCTTAATTCAAATCCTAGCACTCTAGCATTAATTCAACTTCAAAGCAGATCAATAAAAAGCAATACTTTTGGTATATAGACAAAACTAGTGAATTAACATGTAAAATAACACATAAGACTATGATTCGGATATTCTCGTTTCAAAGTTTAAAAGAGAAAATAATGTTACAAATTTATATTTAATTAAATCACATTTATTTAGCGTGAATAATGTATTGAAGGGTTGATACATTTACTTAATTAATACTTGTGGTGATCATTTTTACATTTAAAGCACACGAAGTTAAATTGCACATAAATTTAGCATTTAAATTATGACGGCACACCAATCGAGGGCTATCGAACTCGAAGCTTAGCGGGTTTCTTTCTCAGTTGCACGGAAGAACCTCGCCTTAACTCAGCAGTCACAGGGGTTCCGTAAGCTGTGGCAGTACTGGTTGCTGTTCCCTTTTTTCCGGTACTATACGAATTGGCAATGGCTACAGCTCCACCCTTAACACCTCCAAAGTTGATTGGGAAATAAGCATTCGGGACAGGAGAACTAGACGCCCCACGCCGCCGTGCGACCTGAGTACTTTGTACTTCTTCTTCGACGGAGTCCACCAGAACAGGAACCTTCTTGACCTTTTTCTCCGGGATCAGGACTGACTCAACAGCTGGTGCAGCAGGGAGGGCCAAGGGTTCATCAGCGACCGATTCCTCTGCGTCCAGTTCATGAAACGCTGGTACATCTGCCTGAGGTTCGTCCTCGACTGGAAACTGTTCCGACGGGAATGCTTCAGGTAAAATCTCTACATTCGGGTCATAAACGGGTTCCTCAGCAGCAACAACATCTTTATCATTGCAATCTGATGGTTAATGATACTTAATCACATGCGAATTTCAGGTGGAATTATTTGAAACAACTTACCATCCAAATGAGCCTCACCGGGAAAGGCAGCCACTCTCTGATTCCTGAACTGTTGATTTTGAAAGTGAACTCCATACATTGTTCGCTGTGCAGTTCTGTAGGCCATTGGTCGTTGATAATGTGCAAATGCTGAAATATGGGAAATATGTATGATTGTTATAACTCCAAAAGTTTAAAACTCTATTGCAATCACCATTTTGAGCAGGAATCGTATAAGCAACGCTTATTCCAAACAGCACAGTAAAAATAGACACAAGTTTTAACATTTTTACAAAAATTTTATGTTTTCACTCTTTTTTGAATCAAATTTCAACTCTAAAACCGGCAATAATTCAAACCGAAATTCCCTGATCAAAAAACAGGAGCTAAACTTATGCAATGGTTGGATAAGTTTCCTCCGATCACTGATGATCCTGACATTGGGAACAGGCACTTTTATACCAGAAATAGCGCATCGATTGATTGGTATTCATGAGGAGTAATTTATTATCGACTCTTTCATTCAGGTGCACGCAGATACCGATATCGCATGTATCAGTGTATCTATCTGATATGAGTGAGCCAATTTTTGTTCTCACGTAAGCTATTCATGAATGGAGCACATTCAACTTATAATTAAATTGTATAGTACTGACGATCTTCCTCCACTCAATGTCTAATGATGCCTTCTTGTTGCATGATCCTTGATTATTCACATTTTTGTTGGTGTCAAGTCTTAAACTTTGAACTCTTCCTATTTGTTATCAAACCTGATGGGAGTCCAAAACGAGATGAAGAAATTTCCGCTGTTTCTCACGATTTTCGCTACAACATTAATATCCCTTATATATATATATTCTAAACACACTATGCACTTCGGAAGTATAAAGTACATAAGGAGGATGAAGGGGATGGATAATTTAACGTTCTTTTCACCAAATGGATCAAAAGATATTTGGTTCGTTCTATCTAAAGTGATCACGGGACAAAAAAGCTTGTTTGAATAAATTTCAGAGATGTGCTGGAGGCAAAACTTTCAATTTTTATTAGAGTTATTCGTATGGATTAGATACACAATTTACTTTGTTAACTTCAAATAGATTTTTTTTTATTTTTTATGCAATAAGGCAGTTTGAACCTACTTGAAGAACCTTTTACTTATTCGTTTTTTTGTTAATTAAAACAGATGCTTTTCTGCTGCACTTAACAAATCGCAGATTTCTGTTAAATTTCATAATTTTTAAAAATTTCAAAATTCTTAACAACAAGAGGGTTCTAATTTTCGATTCCACTCGCAAAACGCCGGAAGTTCTGAAAAGGACTTATTTTCCTTTGACCGATCAAACCACAGCACAGAACAAAGCAGGCAGTTGAGTGTCCAATTTCCCACCAACCAGACGTTATAATCTTTCCCGTTACGCTTGGATATGGATACTCGAAGTACTGCGTAACGGTGTAAATTTCCAGGCTCGGTAAAACAATATGACGTTCCTAATCCCGAATCCCAATAAGGTGTCAGGCGACCAGTGCCGAGGGGATTAATGTCCTGCGAGAGTGTGGGCTGCATTGGAGGCAAGGGGGTAGAAGCGGGTGGTACCAACATACCCCAAGTGGTGCACATGTGGTGAAAACGAATGGGAGTTGGGGGTATTAGGGGCCCCATACACGTAATACCCCCACAGAGTGAGGGGCCGAATGTATGGGTGAGCTTACATGGTACGCATGGTCGATAGTGGTAAAATGAGTGAAGTCTCGCTAGGCCTGGCAGGAGTGTCGGGAGGTTGATGCATAGTAGAGTGGCCCAGCCTTATATGGGGAGAAAAAAAGTTGTCGAATTCTACGGGGCACCCCCCAAGATTGTGCCTTTGGGTAAAAATATCAATCTCTGAAAATTTCAGCTCAATCGCTTGTTGCATAAACTGGCGCAATTGATTTGAAGTTTGTATGGTGGTTTCAGCCAAAATGCATAGGAAAATACACCCCCGTCACTCTTTCATTCAGGAAATTGATTCGGTATGCCCGATTGAGCTCAGAACTGCAACAAAGGCAGTTGATATGTTAAAGATTAATTCCACAGAACATTATACGATGATTAAATGACTTTTTATAATGTTTCGGATGATTTATTAGGAGTTGGGCTGTGCACTTTGGAATTCATTGATTGTCATGAAAAACGAGCGCATGTTATCAAAGGTGGCTTAGATATGAGCGCGCGCGAAACCACACATCGCAGGCATCTTTGATGGCATGCGTATGTTTTTCATGGCAATCAATGAATTCCAAAAAGCACAACCTAATCCCTAATAAATCAGCCGAAAACTATATAAAAGTTCATTTAATTATCGTATAATTTTCTGTAGAATTGATCTTTAACATATCAACTGCCTTTGTTGCAATTCTGAGCTCAATCGGGCATACCGAACCAATTTCCTGAACGAAATAGTGATGGAGGTGTATTTTTCTATGCATTTTGGCAGAAACCACCATACAAACTTCAAATCAAATGCGCCAGCTTATGCAACAAGCGATTGAGCTTAAATTTTTAAGAGATAGATTTTCTTACCCAAAGGCACAATCCTGGGGGGTTCCCCGTAGAATTCGACAACCTTTTGTTTCCTGGGCCAGTCTAATGCATAGAACATAGAAGACATAGAAGTCATGTCATGTCAGGCAAATGGTGCCACTCTATTGTAGGACGGGGTGACCACCACACTACGAAATGTCATTAGGTGGGTACCTCCTGCAAGGTACATGGGGGATAAGCTGTTGGCAGTATCCGTGCCCGGGTAGGTGAGCGTTGAGGCACTAGTGATGTAGGAAGGACACGCATGGTTGCCCACCACGTTTTTGTTGTATGACGCATCGATAACTTTATTTCTTGAAAATACTATCTCCAGAATAGAACGCCCGATATCTCTATTTTATACAATATGTGAAGTTTAATTTTCATGGCTATTGACTGAAAATCGGACCAGTATTTCGAAAATTAGGATAAATAACTGTTTTGCCTTTCTCGTATACTAAGTATACGGTAAAGGCTATATGATCGCTCCAAAAACAAACTTTTTATAGAAGGCCCGGAGACCCATAGTGTTATATACCGATCGACTCAGCTCGACGAATTGAGGTGATGTCTGTGTGTATGTGTGTGTGTGTGTGTGTGTGTGTGTGTGTGTGTGTGTGTGTGTGTGTGTGTGTGTGTGTGTGTGTATGTGTGTGTGTCTGTGCGCACCCCACCCAAAAAAAATGTCACTCATTTTTCACGTACTTATCCTTAACCGATTTACTCGCAACAAGTTGCATTCGACGCAGGATACTCTACCATTGTTTCCTATTGAAAATTGGTCAGATCGGACTATGGGCTCGGAAGTTATGGCCAAAATACCACTTTTTTATGAAAAAAGAAGTAAAAAAATGTCACTCATTTTTCAGGCTCTTATCCTTTACCGATTTACTCGCAACATTTTGCACTCGACGCAGGATACTCTACCATTGTTTCCTATTGAAAATTGGTCAAATCGGACTATGGGATCGGAACTTATGGCCAAAATACCACTTTTTATAGAAAAAATGAGTAAAAAAATGTCACTCATTTTTCAGGTACTTATCCTTAACCGATTTACTCGCAACAAGTTGTATTCGACGCAGGATAGTCTACCATTGTTTCCTATTGAAAATTGGTCTGATCGGACTATGGGCTCGGAAGTTATGGCCAAAATACCACTTTTTTTTTATTAAAAAAATGAGTAAAAAAATGTCACTCATTTTTCAGGCACTTATCCTTAACCGATTTACTCGCAACATGTTTCACTCGACGCAGAATACTCTCCCATTGTTTCCTATTGAAAATTGGTCTGATCGGACTATGGGCTCGGAAGTTATGGCCAAAATACCACTTTTTTTTATTAAAAAAATGAGTAAAAAAATGTCACTCATTTTTCAGGCACTTATCCTTAACCGATTTACTCGCAACATGTTTCACTCGACGCAGAATACTCTCCCATTGTTTCCTATTGAAAATTGGCCAGATCGGACTATGGGCTCAAAAGTAATGGCCAAAATACTATTTTTATAATGCACGAGAAAGGCATCATCACCGCTAGGTGGATTAATCAGGTTTTTTTTTCTTTTGAAGCATACTCAAAAACTTTAACCAGAGGTTTTCAGCGAAAAAACGAGAAGAAAACCATTTTATCGCTGTTTTCAAGGAAATAACGTACAGCGCCATCTACAAAGGTTATAGAGCATAGGTGTATTTTGAGCATAAGTCCAAAATGTCAAAACAAACAACTTTGTAGAAGAAAGTTTTGCTCTATGTCGTTTCTATCAAAGGATAACACTTATCCCCGATCAGGAATACATAACAAAATTATAACTCAATTCTATCAATGGTTGTTATTTAAAACAACGTGTGTTATAATTAGATAATTCGATAAAAATGTGTCTTCGGCCAGTTTTATTTCATATCAAAATTATAACAACATTAGTTATGTATATTTTCACAAAATAATTGCCTACATTTTTTTGATATTGGAAAAAAGCGGAGGTAATCACCTCCAGTATAACTTGAATCAATGTTCGATGTTAATAGCAAGTACAAAGTTAATTGCCTACATTATGGATGGAAATCCGGCGTTGTAGCGTACCACATTTTTATACGTGATGTAGGCAATTACCATGAAAGTAGATTTTTGTAACTCATAATCATATCAACGGTTGTTATAATGTTGAAATGAAGGTAACAATCTCTGATATAATTATGTTACGTCTAGAGGGAATTTTGATATAATTTTTGTTATTTTAACCCTTAAAGGCGCAAGGCGATTTTTTTAGAAATCGTCGGAAGTATTTTTAACGTAAATAACCATTGAAATTATTAACATTAAACGTATTTTCGGTTTGTTGTTTTAAAACAACATTGCGCATTAAAGGGTTAACAACTAACCAGCCAATTTTATAACACATTTTGTAACATTATTTTTCTGAAATAAATAACTCCCCTTGTTTTAATTTTGTTATGCATTCTTGATCGGGTCGAGGTAAGATTTATCTTCATTTTTATCTAAATGAAATTCATCAAAAGTAAGTTTAGAATCACCTACGTTAGTGTGCTGAAGACACCAGAACTCTAGAACGTATACTTAGAGTGCTACAAGTTTTGTCATACGAACACAGCGGTCTGCCCCAAAAAGACCGGTTATGACTGGCAGGAGTATCGGGGGATAGATGCTTCTGCGGCACCTCAGAAATAGGACACGTGAAAGGGTCGTTGCTGAGGTAGGATCGGTATAGGAGTCACCAACCTAGAGTCACCTCCGGCTTGGTTGACAATAAGTGGTATTATACTCCAGTGCAAGACGGATGATTACCACACTGATTGAGGATCAACTGGGTCGTTAGATGTCAACTCGGGGTACCTCCTGCAAGGTACCTGGACTTCTACTTGTTGGAGGTCTCGCGGCTCAGGTGGATGAGTGTTGGGGTACATCTGGTGCCAGTGTGTTTTTGTGCACAGGTGTTGCATGGCCTCGTACTCACACCATCAATCTTTTTCTTCAATATTCAAGATTGCGCCCACCTTTTTCCGTCGTCTGGGGTCTGCTGAAGAGCTTTTGATGTAAATTCATGAGAAATTCTTGGAGAATCTTCTAGGATAATTCTTTGAAAATATTCTGCTCATGAAAAATAATGAAAGAGTTTCTGGAAGAATGCACTGGGAGATTAAGGAAGAATTCCGGAAAAAACTTTTACAAATCTAATCTAATCTAATCTTATCTTATACTTGCGTAGCTAATACTTCCTGGAAAGCAACCTGAAAAAAAAACGGTTTCTGATTTTCGCCATTTTCAGTATTCCGGAAGAACATTAACGAAAGAAACCTAAGGCGTTTTGGGTATGAGTTCTTGGAAAAGAATTGGAAGGAGTTTTTGGAGAAATTTTCGGAAAAACTCCTGAATTCCTAGGCAACTTCCAGAGGAATTCCTGGAGGAACTTCCTGAGAAATTCCTAGAGGAACTTCCGGAGGGATTCCTGGAGGAACTTCCAGAGGAATTCCTGGAGGAACTTTCGGAGGAATTCCTGGAGGAACTTCCGGAGGAATTCCTGGAGGAACTTCCGGAGGAATTCCTGGAGGAACTTCCGGAGGAATTCCTGGAGGAGCTTCGGAGGAATTCCTGCAGGAACTTCGGAGGAATTCCTGGAGGAACTTCCGGAGGAATTCCTGGAGGAACTTCGGAGGAATTCCTGGAGGAACTTCCGGAGGAATTCCTGGAGGAACTTCCGGAGGAATTCCTGGAGGAACTTCCGGAGGAATTCCTGGAGGAACTTCCGGAGGAATTCCTGGAGGAACTTCCGGAGGAATTCCTGGAGGAACTTCCGGAGGAATTCCTGGAGGAACTTCCGGAGGAATTCCTGGAGGAACTTCCGGAGGAATTCCTGGAGGAACTTCCGGAGGAGTTCGAGGAGGAACTTCGGGAGGAATTCCTGGAGGAACTTCGGAGGAATTCCTGGAGGAACTTCGGAGGAAGTCCTGGAGGACCTTCCGGAGGAATTCCTGGAGGAACTTCCGGAGGAATTCCTGGAGGAACTTCCGGAGGAATTCCTGGAGGAACTTCCGGAGGAATTACTGGAGGAACTTCCGGAGGAATTCCTGGAGGTACTTCCGGAAGAATTCCTGAAGGAACTTCCGGAGGAATTCCTGGAGGAATTCTTGGAGGAACTTCCGAAGGAATTCTTGGAAGATTTTTCGGAGGAATTCTTGGAGGAACTTCTGGAGGAACCCTTGGAGGAGCTTCCGGAGGAATTCCTGGAGGAAGTTCCGGGGGAATTCTTGGAGGAACTTCCGGGGGAATTCCTGGAGGAACTTCCGGAGGAATTCCTGGAGGAACTTTCGGAGGAACACTCCTGCAGGAACTTCCGGAGGAACTCCTGGAGACACTTCCGGAGGAACTCCTGGAGGAGCTTCTGGAGGAATTCCTGGAGGAACTTGAGGAGGAATTCCTGGAGGAACTTCCGGAGGAATTCCTGGAGGAATTTCTGGAAGAATTCCTGGAGGAACTGCCAGAGGATTTGTAGAAAAACTTACGGAGGAATTCCTGGAAAAACTTCTGGAGGAATTCCTGAAAGATCTTCCGGAGGATTTCTTGAGGATAGGAGGAATTCCTATATGAACTTCCGGAGGAGCTCCTGGAGGAACTTACGGACGAATTCCTGGAGAAAAGTGGTACCCCTGATTCCTGGAGGAACTTCTAGGAATTCCTAGAGGAGCTTGTTTGGAGTAACCCTGATTTTCTACGGAAGTATTTGGAAGGAGATTTGACGATTAACACTCGGAAGGATGTGACGGAGAGAGAATTCCTGGCAAAGGGTTCTTTTTTTTCGGGATGAACCACTGTGACCATTTCATTGAACTTTTGTAGTATACCCGTGTGTGCTTTCTGCTCCATTTCTATTTTTATTCAGATATTTCTTAAACTTAATGTGAAGCCTCTTTAAATTGAGGTACCGCTATTTATACCCTTCGAGAAATGGTGAGAGAGTTGGTATAAAACTCTCAAAGGCGCACCTCTCAAACAGTTTCGGCTCCAAAAATAAGTGGGATAATACTAATTTTGACCATGCATCGGTACTGACTGACCCCATGCTGACCGCTCAACTACTGCATCGTTTATTTCGTAATATCTGGGACACCGCAACTTTCCCGGTCGACTGGATGCAAGGTATCTTAGTGAAGGTGCCCAAAAAGGGTGACCTGACTGTATGCGATAACTGGCGAGGCATTATGTTGCTGTGTACCGTTCTCAAAGTTCTGTGCAAAATTATCCTAGCCCGGATTCAGGAGAAGATCGATGCGACTCTCCGGCGGCAGCAAGCTGGATTCCGTGCCGGGAGATCCTGTGTGGACCATATTGTCACGCTCCGAATCATTTTGGAGCAGGTCAACGAATTCCAAGAGTCTCTTTACTTGGTATTCATTGATCACGAAAAAGCTTTCGACCGTCTCAATCACGAGAATATGTGGGGCGCCCTGAGACGCAAGGGGGTTCCTGAGAAAATCATCGGCCTCATCGAAGCACAGTACGAGGCCTTTTCGTGTAGAGTGCTGCACAATGGGGTCCTGTCCGACCCTATCCGGGTCGTAGCTGGTGTGAGGCAAGGATGTATTCTATCACCGTTACTGTTCCTCATCGTAATCGATGAGATTCTGGTAGATGCGATTGACCGTGAACCAAACCGCGGGCTGTTATGGCAGCCTATAACCATGGAGCACCTAAACGACTTCGAATTGGCGGATGACGTTGCACTCCTCGCGCAACGGCGCTCTGATATGCAGAGTAAGCTCAACGACCTTGCCGAGTGCTCCTTTTTGGCAGGTTTAGTCATCTACGTCAACAAAACCAAATCGTTGGATGTAAACACGGTGACTCCTTCCAGTTTCACAGTAACCGGGCAACCAGTGGAGAATGTTGAAAGCTTCCAATATCTTGGTAGCCAAATGGCGTCAGACGGCGGTACCAAGATCGACATAGGCGCACGGATCAAGAAAGCAAGGGCTGCCTTTGCGAGTTTAAGAAATATCTGGAAATACAGGCAGATAAGTGAACGCACCAAAATACGAATTTTCAACTCTAACGTGAAATCTGTGCTGTTATATGCTAGCGAAACATGGTGTGTATCAGTGGAGAACACTCAACGGCTGCAGGTGCTCATCTACAGATGTCTGCGGTATATAATTCGGGCCTGGTGGCCACACAACTGGATCTCAAACAACGAGCTCCATCGTCGTTGTCACCAGAGGCCGATAGCAACAGAAATTCGGGATCGGAAGTGGGGCTGGGTCGGCCACACTCTACGTAGGGGCGGAAACGAAATCTGTAAACAAGCATTAGACTGGAACCCAGCAGGACATCGCAGCAGAGGCAGACCCAGAGGCTCATGGCGGCGAAGCCTCAACAAAGAAATAAAAAAAAGTCGGCCGAAATCTAACCTGGCAACAGGTTAAAGCGATAGCCGGGCAACGCTCAGGATGGAGCTCTTTCAAGTCGGCCCTTTGCACCACCGGAGGTGTACAGGATCCATAAGTAAAAAGTAAGTAAATCGGTACTGAAGTTCAAACATATTTTTGCTTCTTCTTATAAGTTCCGAATTCGTTTTTGTACGGAGTTCTGATTTCATTGCGTTTGGCATTTCGGAGTTGTTGAGGAGGGTTGAGTAGATCCAGCCAATACGTATCCACTTCTTCTTCTTTCTTCCTCCTTCTTCCTTCATAGTTTTTCCTCCTTTTTCCCTTTTTCTTCTTCCGTTCTACTTCTTCCTCACTTCACACTACTCACTTCTCACTCCCCAGTAGTAACGGAGCTTTAAAAGAAAGCCTGATATCCGTCTACTAAAACTAGGTATGCAAAGTACCCTCCGAGGGCTTCGGTAACCTCTGGTAGACCTGAAGTTTCAGATGAATGGGAGCGGACCTTCTCTTACCGGTGACGATGTTGACCTTCCCTAAAAAAGTCAAGATTTCCGCTGCGGATTGGGAAGAGCTAATGCAATGCAATAGAGAAACTTGTCCCATTGTTTCTTATTAGCCTCCTGTATGATAACTTTAAACATTATGGCCAAAGTACTATTATTAATTCAAAAAATAAGTAAAAGATTGTTGCAACAAGTAACATCCTAATGCATCCCAAACAATTTTGACTAATAGTCTCCTGATCTAACACCATCTTGATCAAGCGCCAAAGTCGTCTTATTCTCAGAGGACACAAGTATTAATACCAGTAGGGTTCCGGCAGGTATTTTCGTCTTTTCGTCATAGCCTCGAAAACCAATAAAAGAGAAACTTTTTTGACAAACTCATCCGTATCAAATCGTAAGCTCAGGAGAAACGTTCTGCTATAATGGAGTTCTAGCTAAAGGACGTTCCTTTCGATGGTTTTAGCCCCTATGACGATGGACGGAAATACCTGCCGTGTCCCTACCAGATTAATACCAGCAATTGTTGGTAGGTAATTGATCGCATTTTTTCAACCCCATATCGACGAAAATGTGACAATGTGTCATAGACATATAATGTACCGTACACACGCTCAAACATCTTGGACCAACATGTGACTCAGCCCCCAAGAAAATGCTTCGGTTGTAGCTTTGTTTGACCATGTGTATACACTACAAAATTCGAATTGATTCACAGCCAATATATTCTGAGTCAACAATCCTTATTGTCTTTACTAAAATTTATGAGATTGCGAATAAATCCTGAATAGCGATTATATCATTGAAGCAGAATTATGCCCAAAGTGAATTTGCCCAACGCATTGATAGTCAACGTTCTTGTTCCTAACGACATGCACCCGATTAAGTTAGGTCACCATTCAGCAGCAAACTAAGTTTATCATTCATTTAGTTTATTTTAGTCGAAAATGATTTTTTTTTCAGTCAAAATTGGCCTCCCAAAGTTTTGCTAAAAGATATCTTTGAACTGGGTCGTGCTCCCGATCGTTTTTCTGTTAAACAAAAAACGATCAAGTACTTAAAACATAAGAAATAATAAATTGGGTAATAAACTTAGTAAGTACAGTTGGACAAATAGTTCAGTTTTAGACAGAAATAAAATAACAATGAAAGATTTAGAACTAAATCACATTTATTTAGCTTGGATCCATTGCTAAAGGGTTGAGCTATTTACATAATAAATTATTGATATGTAGCACATGCTTCACTCTAAAAGCGCACGATGGAGTTATATCATACCTTAGTTTAAATTATCTCACAAATGTGTTGCCCAATACAATACATCCATTCTACTAATGTTGAACTCGAACCTTGGCGGGTCTTTTGCGCAAAAGAGAAGAGCTTCTCCTCAGCTCAGCAGTCACTGGGTTGCCGTAGGCCGTGGCTGTACTAATAGATGATCCATTCTTCCCGGTGCTATACGAGTTGGCAACGGCAATGGCTCCACCATTAGTGTTGCCAAAGTTGATTGGGAAATACACATTCGGGACAACAGACCGAGATGTGCCACGACGGCGTTCGATCTGGGTATTTTGTGCTTCTTCTTCGATGGAGTCAGTTTGAACCGGAACTTTCTTTACTTTCTTTTCCGGGATCAAGCTTGTATCAACAGGAACGACAGGAACAGCAGAGGGTTCATCGGCGATAGGATTTTCTACTTGGGGATCATATAAAACTGGAACTTCTTCCTGAGGTTTGTCCTCGACAGGAATTTGTTCCAATGGGTATTGGGCAGGTAAGGAATCAGCATTGGGATCGTCAGCAGGCAAGTACGCACCATCGATATCTGCATCAGGGTAATTTGATAATTAATGAAATATATTTCAAGCAGTTTTACTGATTTACCATTCAAATGAGCTTCCTCGGGGAAAGCAGCTACTCGTTGGTTCCGAAACTGTTGATTTTGAAAGTGAACGCCGTACATTGTCCGTTGCGCAGTTCTGTACGCCATTGGTCTTTGGTGATGAACAAATGCTGCTGAAGGGAAAATAAGCACAATTATAATAACTTAGACATTGCTTGCATTGCATAGTTTTTTTTTTCAATAAACACTCACCATTTTGGGCGGGAATTCCGCACAGCACAGCAAATACAGCCAAAAGCTTAAACATTTCTACAATACTTTTTACCTATGTTTAGTTCTAAATTGAAATTCTCGGATCAAAAAACAGGAGCTAAACTTATGCAATGGTTGGATAAGTTTCCTCCGATAACTGATGGTCCTGACACCGAGAACGGGCATTTTTATACCAAAAATAGCGCATCGACTGATTGGTATTCATGTGGAGTAATTTATTATCGACTCCATTCAAGTGCACGCATGTACCGATATCGCACACCTATATCAGCGTATCTATCCGATTTGATCGAGTTATATTTGTTTCAAACGAATTTTACTGTAGTTCGACTTGTGCTTATTGAATGTAACTAATAGTATTATCTTATCTAAAGTGTTTCCAATCAGAGATCTTTTCCTATTGCTATTTTTATTATCGCCGAGTAATAAAATTGCATTGCAATAATTCTTACCTTGTCACTGCAGCGTAATCTTAAAAGATTCTTCACACCGGTCCTGGGTGATTACAGATCCTTCGAACGTTTGAGTTTTTCAGGTTATTGATCGTTTGAGTCAACCAGCGTGTGTTTGCGTACTACTTCCCTGCTAATTATGTTGCTCTTTGATTTTATTTTCAACATGCGCTTTTAATAACGGACTATAGGCATAATTTAAATTCCCGATTCTTAAGTTAATACAAAGTTCTTTGAGATTGTACAATTACTTGAAAACTAATTCCCCATTTGAAAAATTTCCTAAAACTAGAATATCGCCGAAAATATCATTTCCGCACAAATAAAATATCCTCGAAAATAACCTTACTCCGAATATGAAAATTAAACACTCAATTTTTTAGATGATAGTCCTCCATCTTTCATGTGAGACACACTTTTGGTTATGTAGCATCATCCGATTTGCTTGCAAGTTGCATCAGACGAAGAATCCTGTCCCATTGTTTGTTATCGAAAATTGACCCGATCGGCCACTGCGTTCCAGAGTTATTGACCTGAGTTAAGTCTTCACCTGTGTTCTGTACGATCCATGTATGTTATACACGCTAGGCCGATACCATCACCGATAAGGTGTGGAGAGTTTCTCACGCTTTCGACTATCACACGATAGACAGCTATTCGGCATATCAGTAGCCGACGGTCACTCAGTTTAGTTGTTCGCTAGCCACCGGTCAAGGTAGACGTTAAAATAATTCGAAACTATCGAAATTTTCTTTGCATGCACTTTCTAATAAAACGAGAAGTGGTAGTGTTTATCGTGCCTTGTGCTACTCGCGTAGAGAAAATACCACCTGTGCAAAGGAAAACGTGTTCGTTCGCTGTTCGGAGTTTCTGCTAGTGAATTACAGTGACCATTCCGTTGAAGTTCTAGGTGAGCCACGACCTGCCCATACATATTTATGGTGCCGTGATCAGGATCGTGACCTGCACTACTGAATCCATCTAGCCCATATCAGTGAAAGCTGTGAACCAGCAGCCATCACAACCTAAGAAGATTGCACGTTTTCTCTCTTGAAGCGCCATTGCTGTTGGGTATTGTTCAGATGCCCACTGTTAGCCTTCGCCATTGTTCCTGATCCACGTTGCCGCTAGTAATTACAATCAAAGCCTATTAAATTAGGGTACAAGGTAATGTACCTCTCCAGTGGTTTCTTGCGCATCTGTGGGTGCTTTTAGATGTTTTCTTCATTTTTGCATGGTCATCACAACATCGCCGTTGTGACAGCATAGTAAATGCACTAGACGATCACACCGCCTACAAGGATAAACCCACATCGATTATTTTGTACGACATGGTGGCTTCGAATCAGCAATCATCAACACAATTCTGTTCGGTGGCGATTGGAAATCATCGCTGCGAGGTGTTAGCCGTTTGACACTGCAACGTTAATTATTAGTCACCACTGTTACCCCATCCAAGAACTGCATGCTTCGCTGTGGATATTCGCATGCCATCCCAGTGCTCAATCAGATCATCAGAACGAGTTGCATAGGAGTTTGAAGCACATCAAAACTACTCGCACCAGGGTGCGATTGTTCCAGTTCCGCGGAGATTAATTATACAAGGCTCGAATAGCCTTGGAAAAGGTTAGTACCTGTCCAAGTGACCTATTCGTATATTCGTATCCATCCAGATCTACCCGGTTTCTCTGTTTGCCAGGCACTTTCCTACTTCTTTCCTGCTACCCTACTCTCAAACAAGATGCCGGATGGAAGCACCAGCTCGACTGCCGTGAATGATAGACTGCGAGAACAACTTACTACTCGAAGGACGACACTACTAGCGCAGCTAGGCCGAGCAGAACAGTTCATCGCCCAATACGACGCCGGACGGGATGAGCTCGAGGTACCGCTACGGATGGAGAATTTGGACGTACTTTGGGCATCTCTCGAGGAAGTGCAAACCGCTCTGGAGGACAGCGAAACAACCAGTGAGGGTAAGACCGCCAATCTTAAATTCCGTGCTGCATTCGAGCCGAAGCTATTTAAAATTAAAGCCAATTTAAAAGCTAAACTGCCTCCGCCAATTCTTCCACAAGTCAGTCGCCCTCATGACCCCCCTCGCGTCAATTCCACCTTGTCTAATTTGAAGTTGCCTACCATTTCGCTGCCTGAATTTGACGGTGACTACCGTCAATGGTTAACGTTCCACGACACGTTTAAGGCACTTATCCACGACAACGATGAGTTGCCCGTAATACAAAAGTTCCATTATTTGCGGGCTGCCCTGAAGGCAGAAGCTGCACAATCGATCGAAACAATAGCGATTAGTGCTGCGAATTATACTCTGGCGTGGGATTCATTAATCAGTAGATATTCCAACGAATATTTATTGAAGAAGCGACATTTACAGGACCTGATGGACGTTCCACGAATGAAAAAGGAAGAAAGGCTGCGCTACACTCGACGCTGGATGAATTCCACCGACACATTAAAATGCTCAAGCAGATGGGAGAGCCAACAGATACCTGGAGTACCTTGCTGGAACATCTACTGTGCACAAGACTTCACGACGATACCATTTAGGCTTGGGAAGACCACCCAACATCCGTCAACAACCAGAGCTACTCCTGTCTGATCGAATTTCAGGAGAAACGAATTCGCGTACTGGAATCTATTTCGGCCAACCATCATGGAACTTAGCCTACTATCGGATCCTAGTATAGCAGTTTCCAATTCCGCAAGCCATTCATCAAATTGTCCTGCCATTCCGTAACAGAAAGTGCGTTCTCCAAGTGTCACGCATGTGACAACCGTCATGTTTTAGTTATGCTCTCGGTTCATGGCCAAGACTTTTTCCGAAAGACATCGCCTAGTGAATTCTAAGCGCCTTTTCGTCAATTGCTACCGTCAAGAACATTTTGCCCGTGATTGTTCATCGAACTACACATCTCGAGTGCGTAGTAAGCGACACCATTCTCTGCTGCATTCCAGATTCTCCAACAGTTCCAGTCCATCCAATCAAGATTTCCATCTGGGAGAACCTCCAACGCTGTTACTTTGAATAAGTCCCAGTACAATGACCAACGCCGAGTCCAGTCCGCGTCTGTGACCACTGAACCGATTGAGGTGCAAATCAGTAATGTTGCTCGCGATGCTATTCCTACGGTTTTCATGTTAACAGTAGTGCTTAAAATTGTGGATACATACGGAAAGGAACACTACGCTCGTGCTCTGCTCGATAGTGGTTCTCAACCCAATTTGATAACGGATCGTTTGGCACAACTTCTTCGGTTGAAGCGCCAGAGATCAAACGTGGAAGTGCAAGGGATAGGACAGAAGCCAGAATACGCTACCGAGTCTGTAACAACAGAGATCCGTTCTCGCAGAGGAAAATTTTCTCGCAATGTGACATTCCTCATTCTTCGTAAGATGATTTCCAGTCTTCCTAATAGTACTGTGTCTGTGGACCATTGGAAGCTACCGGAGGATATTTTTCTTGCCGATCCTGGCTTTAATCGCTCCAGTGACGTGGATTTGATTTTGGGATCGCAGTATTTCTTCGATTGGTTCCCTTCTGCGGCCAAAATTCAGTTGTCGGACACTCTACCGATACTCATTGATAGCGAGTTTGGGTGGATCGTCGCTGGTGGATCTCATCTTGTTCCTCCTTCCATGGATTCCATGTGTTGTCAGACAGTTACAATTTCGACGAGTCACCTTGAAGAAAGTTTGGAGAGATTCTGGAACATCGAGGAACTTTCCGCTAGAACTGCTCTCTCCATGGAGGAGAAAGCATGTGAAGATTACTATCGCTCGACTGTTTCCCGCAACGAAGAAGGAAGGTATATTGTTCGATACCCAAAAAATGTAAATTCCAACACCATGATCGGAGAATCGAAGAAAACAGCACTGCGCCGATTCACTCTTTTGGAAGGACGTTTTGCCAGAAACCTCTCGTTGAAGCAAAACTATGAGAGTTTCATGGAAGAATACTTATCATTAGGCCATATGCGCCCAATCCATGAAGAAGAGAAACCCGATGCTCTGGAATGCTACCTTCCGCATCACCCAGTAATAAAAGAATCCAGCACGACCACAAAAACGCGTGTTGTGTTCGATGGATCTAGTACCACCAGTTCCGGATACTCGTTGAATGACGCGCTGTGTGTGGGACCGGTCGTGCAGGACGACCTTCTGACCCTCGTTATACGTTTTCGAAAGTTTCCTGTTGCTTTGGTTGCAGATATTGCCAAAATGTATCGCCAGGTATTAATCCACCCCGAAGACGCACCACCGATTCATCTGCACCTCCCTCAACCTATGAACTTCAGACGATCACCTACGGTCTTGCCCCTTCTTCTTTCCTAGCTACACGCACACTGCAGCAGCTCGCAATCGATGAGGGTCAGGCCTACCCACTTGGAAAGGTTGCACTACAAAAATCGTTCTACGTCGACGACTTCATAGGAGGAGCAAACTCCGTACCGGAAGCCATTCAGTTGCGCGACGAGCTAACGATTCTGTTGTCGAAGGGAGGATTTCCCATCCGGAAATGGACGTCCAATAAATTACCAGTACTAGAAGGACTCGACGCAGATTGCCTAGGAACTCAATCTAGCATTCGATTTGATCCAGACGAAACCGTAAAAACATTAGGCATTTGCTGGGAACCGGAGAAAGACCAATTTCGGTTCAACTTCAATGTAAGACAGAACATATCACGAGCAACAAAGAGGACTATCCTTTCGACTATTTCTCAACTATTCGACCCGTTAGGGTTGATAGCACCTATTGTAGTGCGAGGCAAACTATTGATTCAGCAGTTATGGTTAGCAGCTTGTTCCTGGGACGACGAAGTTCCTGACAATTTGAAACAAAAGTGGGACATCTTCTATCGCCAACTCCCGGAGCTGTCTGAGTTCCGGATTCAACGCTATGCATTCCAACCAAATGCTGAAGTTCAACTCCATACCTTTGCGGATGCTTCCGAAGCTGCTTATGGAGCTTGTTCTTATGCACGTTCAGTGGATTCCGAAGGGAATGTACGAGTCCAGTTGTTAGCAGCAAAAACCCGCGTAGCGCCCCTCAAAAGATTATCGCTCCCCAAGCTTGAATTATGTGCAGCAGTCATCGCAGCTCAGCTATACAGTCGTATCACGGAGGCTCTGGATATGGATGTTGCAGGTTCCTTTTTTTGGTCTGACTCCACGGTGACGCTCCATTGGCTGAAATCCCCTCCTGGTTCGTGGAAAACTTTCGTGGCAAACCGCGTCTCAGAAATCCAGACGACCACCCACGGAGCTAGTTGGAACCACGTTGCAGGTACACAAAACCCCGCTGATCTGCTATCTCGTGGCATGAACACTAAAGATTTCCTGAGCAGTGCTTTGTGGAGAATAGGACCGGAGTGGCTGTCCTGTTGTGAAGGTGAATGGCCGGTGTCCAATCAAGTAGATTCAACCGAAGCAGATACTGAACGCAAACCAGTTAACACCGTCGTAGCCCGTTCTCAACATTTTCACGTTTGACCCGTATAGTCGCCTACTGCTTGAAATTCGCCTACAACACCAGAACTAAAACCAGAACACATCCTGTGAATCTTGTTGGCTCGGATCATTTGCATTCATTAACCGTTGATCAACTTTTGCGCGCAAAAATGACACTAGTTCGTCTCGCACAGGCTGAATGCTTCCAAGAAGAAATACGAGATCTCAAGCAACATCGTTCTCTAAAAAGGCAATCCTCTGTAAGGCTTTTGCATCCATTTAGACCAATTAGGTGCGATGAGGGTGGGAGGGCGACTTAGATTGGTATAACGGCTTTTCGAATTCAAGCACCCAGCTTTGCTTCCAGCTTCCATCCTTGCTATATACTTATAGCAAATTCCTTCCATAATAAATTAATCCACGGTGGCGGCCGTTTAACTTTGGCTGCAATGCGCGAAGAATATTGGCCGATTCATGGACGACGATTGGTCCGAAGCATCATTCGTAACTGTATCCAATGTGCCCGAGCAAATCCCGTCCCGGTTCGTCAGCAGATCGGCCAACTTCCAGTTGCTAGAGTCACCCCCAGCAGACCCTTCGCCGTGACAGGGGTGGACTATGCTGGACCTGTATACCTAAAGGCAATACACAAGCGAGCTTCACCGACGAAAGCGTACATTTGCTTATTCATCTGCTTCACAACGAAAGCTGTTCATCTCGAGCTTGTGAGTGACCTTTCGACCCCGGCTTTCCTCACTGCTCTCCGACGATTCATTGCACGCCGTGGCCGTCCCTCCCACATCCATTCGGACAACGGCAAGAATTTCATCGGAGCAAAAAATGAACTACACCATTTGTATCGCCGGCTGGCTGACCAGAAGGAAGTTGCGAAAATTCAATTCTGCACGGAAGAGCAAATTACCTGGCATCTAAATCCCCCGAAAGCTCCACATTTCGGTGGACTCTGGGAAGCCGCGGTGAAAGTAGCGAAGTCTCAACTATATCGGCAACTCGGATCGTCGCGACTTTCTTTCGAGGACATGTCAACAGTGCTGGCGCAGATAGAGGCAGCAATGAATTCCCGCCCACTCGTTCCGATGACAGAGGATCCAGAAGATTATTCCGTTATTACTCCAGCTCATTTCATCATCGGAACGAGCATGCATGCTCTTCCAGACCCTGATGTGAGCGAAACCAACTTGACTCGTCTAGCCCACCACCAACGTCTTCAGCACTTCTTTCAGCAATTTTGGCATTTCTGGAGAACGGAGTATCTTCAAGAGCTCCAGAAAGATACAACGCGATTTCGAGCCAATAACGAAATTTGTCCCGGAAGACTAGTTGTAATCAGCGATGAGTTTCAGCATCCCACCCGTTGGCCCCTTGGTCGGATCGAAGCTGTCCATCCTGGACCTGACGGTTTGGTTCGAGTGGTCACATTGCGCACATCAAGAGGAAATATCGTTCGGCCTATAACAAAAATTTGCCTCCTGCCAACAGAAACAACGAGAGTTGAAGACAAACAACCACCACGTTACAACCAAGACATCAGCGGTGTTAGTCCTATTATCAACGATTTGTAGTTTAGAAGAAGTTCAGTATTGTAGGCTGCTGTGAATAGGTAGCGAATAGGCTGCTGTAATCAGCCTTGGAATGTATTAGTATTTTAAGTGATATGGCAGTTATGTAATTTTGTTTGAATTAGAAATTCGTGAATTTCGGTGGCGGCGATGTTCTGTACGATCCATGTATGTTATACACGCTAGGCCGATACCATCACCGATAAGGTGTGGAGAGTTTCTCACGCTTTCGACTATCACACGATAGACAGCTATTCGGCATATCAGTAGCCGACGGTCACTCAGTTTAGTTGTTCGCTAGCCACCGGTCAAGGTAGACGTTAAAATAAATCGAAACTATCGAAATTTTCTTTGCATGCACTTTCTAATAAAACGAGAAGTGGTAAAGTTTATCGTGCCTTGTGCTACTCGCGTAGAGAAAATACCACCTGTGCAAAGGAAAACGTGTTCGTTCGCTGTTCGGAGTTTCTACTAGTGAAGTACGGTGACCATTCCGTTGGAGTTCTAGGTGAGCCACGACCTGCCCATACAACCTGTCATAAGTCGAGTTCTATTCCGTTTAATTCCACCACATTGTAGTTAGGGTGGTCGGTATCGGCCATTTTTTAATAATACCGGTATTCGATATTTGGTGGTATCAATACCGGTAATGAACATTTTAGGTATTAAAAGAAAAACTTTTGATTTGGACTTTTGGATGAAAAACAATATTTGTTGGCAAACTTCAAATTTTAAAATCATTGCATGTTGAGCTGGGCAAAGCGAAACTTAAGTAGGCATAGCATAATGAACGACTTATCCCCTAATCCGCATTGAATTTTGTTGGCAATGCTGAGTGTGCCCTTTCTGGTTCAACCTAGTTGGACGAATGGTTTCAAGACTGCCGAAAATAAGTGTCAAGTACCTGCCCTTAATCACTTTAGATTCATAGTATGAGAATACCAAGTGTTTTGCTCTGCTACAGTCTCTTCACAAGTTGTTCTTTAACCGATAAACCAGAAAAATAATCCATAAGGGCATCTTTTTCGTAACGATCGTCAGGTGAGGTCTCAGTTTCAACGATCGCATTAGGAATCTCGTCCGTTTGTTCGGTGTTGAACTTAATCTGTAGATTAAAAAAACACTTTAATAAAGTTAAAGAAAACGTCCGCTTGTTTAATAATCGTTTCTGATCAATTACTTTACGGCAGAATTATTCAAAAAAGCAAAGAGATCGGCGCATTCTGACCGTCTCGCTTGGGTTGGTTTTGACGTAGGACTTACGTCTCTCTTTACTATACCGGGTGTCATTTCAAAATATCTAAATCGGCCGCGTTACGCTGTGTTGAAAGATTTCAAACGTTAATAGCTTTTTCCCTAGTGAACAGATTTCTGCAGTTAACCCCTCAATCGACAGCTTTCAAGTATGCCTTTCATATTAATGCTTGATAATATCCGAAAACTTGTTTCAATAGGCCTAAAACTGTTTTCAAAGCAAAACATTGAATTCACGAAAACCTATAAATATGGGTACCGCATCATTCTTGCATCATTCCATTACCACGTTCTGATTGGTGCAGACGTCAACGAATGAGCTCACGCTAGGTCTGCTAAGAAGGCATAAAATAGCACAGCGCGAATTTTTCCTCTCAATCTGACCGAAACAGGCAAAGCAATAACAGCATCGCATCGTCGGAATTTTTGAACGGTTGCATCATCGTGTCAGACTCGCATTCGCAAACCTAAAGCCTTTTTAAGAGCAAGGCAGAATCGTCACGCGATAGAATTGTCACGACAACACTACTGATCAAGTTTTCTCGGCCGATGGCAGCAGCGGTTAAGCGTTTGGTATTCCTGCAGACATCGATTCATAATGTTTTAAACAATCATAAACTCCCAGTTGAACCGCTCAAGAGGAAATTTACATCTAACATTGTGAATGGATCTTTTCAGAACCACTAATATACTTACTAAAGAGTTTTTCGCAATAGTACAATAGTAGTACAATCAACTAATTAGAGAGCGTTTGCGTGACAATTTTATTAATTCGCGTTCATGGCGATGAATTGTTACAAAATTCTGTCCTCCTCGCTCACGACAAAAGAAAATGCGTTTCTTATTCTAAGATTTCAACGAAAATTTTTGAAATTTCTCCATTAGAATTCCAAAAATTGTCACTGTTTTGAGTCTAAATATTTCAATTTAAAATTTGATTTATTTGTTGATGTAAATAGGTAAATAGCTACTGAATTTTGTGTAACTTTCAAACGTTGGTATAAAGCTTTTGAATATTCTCGGTTAACGTGATTTTGTATTTCAGCAAGTATACTCTATTACCACTATTACCACTCTAGCTAATTTGAAGAGTTAACGCAGTAGCGTCGCGGTATCACAAAAGACAAGCAATGTAGTGAAGAGACATTGCGAGGGGTGCTTAAACGTATAATTCAATGGGCAACATAACATGTCGAAATAATGTGCTAGAAATCATCACATGATCCCATTTTGGAATCTTATTTTAAAAATGAAATGTTTAAAAATGCAATAAAAATTTTCAAAAATTGTGAAAATAGTGTAATATTTGCAATATCGCACCCCTGGCAATCATTTTTAGGCGTTAGTCATCTTTGGTAACTCAAGATGGTGTGAATGTGCTGTCTGTTGCCCAATATATGGGGATTCTTGCTTGGTTGGTCAACGTAAAGGTAGAACCAACAAATGTTTTGCGATGTATTCATCAAAAAGGTGGAACATCGGCTTAAGTTGTAATGCTATAATGAAGAAATCATTCGCTTTATTGATCAATGTAAAGGTGTAGCCATCAGCTGATTTACAATGGTATTATTCATCGAAAAGGCGGAGCTTCGGCGGATTTCCTATGCTATAGTTCATCTTTTTTTGGCAATTATGGCATTGAAAATACTTCGAATGTCCCATATATAATTATTTTGGTAGTGAACTCTTTTATTCATTAGTTAGAAAATAATAATTTTGAAATGTTTTGTCACTTTAATTACCCACGACTAGCAGTGAGCAAACGATGTCTTCTTCTTCTTCTTCGTTGGCATTACATCCCCCACAGGGACATTGCCGCCTCGCAGCTTAGTGTTCATTAAGCACTTCCACAGTTATTAACTGCGAGGTTTCTAAGCCAAGTTACCATTTCTGCATTCGTATATCATGAGGCTAACACGATGATACTTTTATGCCCAGGGAAGTCGAGACAATTTCCAATCCGAAAATTGTCTAGTCCGCTCGGGAATCAAACCCAGCCACCCTCAGCATGGTCTTGCTTTGTAGCCGCGCATCTTACCGCACGGCTAAGGAGGGCCCCGAGCAAACGATGTCTTTTGGTCTTATTCATCAAAGGGGCGGAGTTTCGGCTAGAGTTCTGATATAATGATAAAATCATGGCTCACGCGAGTTTACTTCCTGCTCAAATTTTATCTTGAGCGGTCGGTGGAGAACCAACATCCAGCGACAGGGACAGGCCTGACAATAGTCATCGTCGCAGCAAGAAAAACCGCAGTAGCGACGAGATTTATTGTCTTCATTGCTACTCGATGCATCGTCAATGACGCGCACAACGTTAGCTTTCGTCGTGCAACCAAATCGTCATGACGACAGCGAAGAACGAAGACTTCATACAATTATTCTTCAAGCGGCAGCTGCCCAGCGAAGATTTTTATTATTTCTTTGTGAAAATGAATTTGAAGTAACGTATGAAGATGTTATAAATGCTATCGAAACATTTATGTTACCAAAATTCGTACTATTTCTTTATTCTAGACGTCATTATGTTTTTAACTACTCCGTCTATAATGACGTGCAATCGATTATATGAAGAAGTGACGACGGAAATCGTCTTTTTACTTTCGGCTTCACGACTATCTTCGTGGTAGGCATGCGGCATGCAGAAACCGAATAGGTGTCACGTCGGGCAATGTTATGACGAAGACTATATTTTTTTTCGCTTTCTTCATACGACGAGAATGACTCTAGAAATCAAAGAATTATCTTTTTACATACTTTCATCAATGACAAAAAAAATCAACATTAGATAAAAAATCGATTGATAGCCTTCCATTTTGATATTTTTTCTCTAGATTGGTAACGAAACGTGTAATAATGCTGAGCAAAATATTTATTTTTACATGCATGATCAAGCCAAGTCCTACGTCCACTTCGCGGTTATGTCACAGACATTACCCACTGTTAGTTTTTTTTCCTCAAAAGTCAAAATCATCAAAAAAGTTGGCGGAAGTTTCTGTCGATTGGTTTGACAATTGTTCCTACATAGATTGGAACGCCACGTTGTCTTCATATAGATTGCAGACCTCACAGCAGAGTAGTTCTACAGCAGCTTGAATAGGTTAGAGGGCTTGAATTATTTCACCAACCAATCAATCAATCAATCAATCAATCATCACATCACAAACAATCATCACTGAAGTTGCATTTGGATAAAGCTTCTACTCATAGATTCGTTTGAGCATAGATAACATGCTATTCCAGCGTGCCTTGATATCAGCCACTAATTCAGAGCAAACATATTTTTGCAGCAAATTTCATATATTGCAAATATTAATACATTCCAATTTCATATATTGCGGGTTGGGGGCAGCAGGGACTATGTCCAAGGGCTTGACGATCCCTCCCCAGGCCATCTGTGAGTTGTGGCGCCTGCCTAGGATGTGGTGGGGTTTGACAGTGGGCCCTGTTAAACCTCTATAAAAAGCTGCATGAATCCGCAAGTAGGCTCCGCCAAAGCGACCGTGTGCCGCTCAAAGCGCACAAGCCCAAGTCCTGGTGTTAGGTGGGACGCTAAACAGCCCTGACACGACGGCCCTCCGACGAGACAGGAGGTTTGCGCAGGCCCAATAAGCCGCCTTTAAAAACAACTATTACGAACGACATAGAAGATAATACGACTCGATACAATCGGCAACGACCTTGCCCACTGCGGGACATCAAAATCGTCATAGGTGACATGAACCCACAGGTAGGAAGGGAGGAAATGTATAGACCGGTCATCGGACCGGATAGTCTGCACACCGTATCGAATGACAACGGCCAACGATACATAAACTTCGCAGCCTCCCGCGGAATGGTAGTCCGAAGCACCTTTTTTCCCCGCAAAAATATCCACAAGGGCACATGGAGATCACCTAACCAAGAAACGGAAAACCAAATCGACCACGTTCTAATCGACGGTAAATTCTTCTCCGACATCACGAACGTCCGCACTTACCGCAGTGTGAATATTGAATCCGACCACTACCTCGTTGCAGTATGCCTGCGCTCAAAACTCTCGACGGTGTACAACACACGTCGAAGTCGGACGCCGCGGCTTAACATTGGGCGGCTACAAGACGGTAGACTAGCCCAAGAATACGCGCAGCAGCTGGAAGTGGCTGGAGAGATATTCGATCCGCCATTGGTAGCACCGCAACCGCTGCACTTGGCACGGTGCCCCCGGATCAGAGAAACGACTGGTATGACGGCGAATGTGAGCAGTTAGTAGAAGAGAAGAATGCAGCATGGGCGAGATTGCTGCAACATCGCACGGGGGCGAACGAGGCACGATATAAACAGGCGCGGAACAGACAAAACTCTATTTTCCGGAGGAAAAAGAGTCAGCAGGAAGATCGAGACCGTGAAGAGACGGAGCATCTGTACCGCGCTAATAACACACGAAAGTTCTATGAGATGTTGAACCGTTCACGTGACGGCCACGTGCCACCGCCTGATATGTGTAAAGACATAAACGGGAACCTTCTTACGAACGAGCGTGAGGTGATCCAAAGGTGGCGGCAGCACTACGAAGAGCACCTAAATGGCGATGTGGCTGACTAAGATGGCGGTATGGTGATGAACCTGGGGGAACGCGCGCAGGACATAATTCTACCGACTCCGGATCTCCAGGAAATCCAGGAGAAGATTGGCCGGCTGAAAACAACAAAGCCCCTGGGGTTGACCAACTACCAGGAGAGCTATTTAAACAGGTGGTGAGGCACTGACTAGAGCGCTGCACTGGGTCATTACCAAGATTTGGGAGGAGGAAGTTTTGCCGCAGGAGTGGATGGAAGGTGTCGTGTGTACCATCGACAAAAAGGGCGATAAGCTGGATTGTAGCAACTACCGCGCAATCACATTGCTGAACGCCGCCTACAAGGTACTCTCCCAAATTTTATGCCGTCGACTAGCACCAATTGCAAGGGAGTTCGTGGGGCAGTACCAGGCGGGTTTTATGGGCGAACGCTCCACCACGGACCAGGTGTTCGCCATTCGCCAAGTACTGCAGAAATGCCGCGAATACAACGTGCCCACACATCATCTATTCATCGGCTTCAAAGCCGCATATGATACAATCGATCGGGACCAGCTATGGCAGCTAATGCACGAAAACGGATTTCCGGATAAACTGACACGGTTGATCAAAGCGACGATGGATCGGGTGATGTGCGAAGCTCGAGTTTCAGGGGCATTCTCGAGTCCCTTCGAAACCCGCAGAGGGTTACGGCAAGGTGATGGTCTTTCGTGTCTGCTATTCAACATCGCTTTGGAAGGGGTAATACGAAGAGCAGGGATTACCACGAGTGGTACAATTTTCAATAAGTCCGTCCAGCTATTTGGCTTCGCCGACGACATAGATATTATGGCACGTAACTTTGAGAATATGCAGGAATCCTACATCAGACTGAAGCGGGAAGCCAAGCGAATCGGACTAGTCATCAACACGTCGAAGACGAAGTACATGATAGGAAGAGGTTCAAGAGAAGACAATGTGAGCCACCCACCGCGAGTTTGCATCGGTGGTGACGAAATCGAGGTGGTAGAAGAATTTGTGTACTTGGGCCAGGGCTGACAATAGTCATCGTCATAGCACGAAATGCCACAGTAGCGACGAGTTGCAGTGTCTTCATTGCTACTCTACACATCGTCAATGACGCGCACGATGTTGGCTTTCGTCGTGTAACCAAATCGTCATGACGGCATCGAAGAACAAAGACTTCATACCGTTATTCTTCAAGCGGCAGCTGCCATGCGAAGAATTTTACTAATTTTTTGTAATAATGAATTTGAAGCGTATGAAAGCGCTATGAATGTTATCGATATATTTATGTTACCAAAGTTCCTACTATTTGTTTATTTGAGACGCTGTTATGTTTTTAACCAGTCCATCTATAATGACGTGCAATCAATTGTGTGAAGAATTGACGACGAAAATCGTCATAACTTGGCTGCACGACTATCGTCGTGGTACGCATGCGGCGCGAAGAAAACGAATAGGTGTTGCGTCGTGCAATGTTATGACGAAGACTAAATTTTTTTCGCTTTCTTCATACGACGAGAATGACTATTGTCAGCCCTGACTTGGGCTCACTGGTGACCGCCGAAAATGATACCAGCAGAGAAATTCAGAGATGCATAGTGGCTGGAAATCGTACATACTTTGGACTCCGCAAGACGCTCCGATCGAATAGAATTTGCCGCCGTACCAAACTGACAATCTACAAAACGCTCATTAGACCGGTAGTCCTCTACGGACACGAGACGTGGATGATGCTCGTGGAGGACCGTGGAGGAGGCGAATGAACCACGAGTCGCATCAGCTGTTGGGAGAACCATCCATCGTTCACACCGCGAAAATCGGACGACTGCGGTGGGCCGGGCACGTAGCCAGCCAGAATGTCGGACAGTAACCCGGTGAAAATGGTGCGGCAGCAGGGACTATGTCCAAGGGCTTGACGATCCCTCCCCAGGCCATCTGCGAGTTGTGGGGCTTGCCTAGGATGTGGTGGGGTTTGACAGTGGGCCCTGTTAAACCTCTATAAAAAGCTGCATGTATCCGCAAGTAGGCCCCACCAAAGCGACCGTGTGCCGCTCAAAGCGCACAAGCCCAAGTCCTGGTGTTAGGTGGGACGCTAAACAGCCCTGACACGACGGCCCTCCGACGAGACAGGAGGTTTGCGCAGGCCTAATAAGCCGCCTAGAAAACCAATCATTACGAACAATATAAGAGATAATGCGACTCGATATAATCGGCAAAGACCTAGGCGACGAATACAGGATCACGATTGGAAGCTTGGAACATGGAATTGCAAGTCGCTAGGTTTCGCAGGTTGCGACAGGATGATCGATGAATTACATCCCCGCAACTTCGACGTCGTGGCGCTGCAGGAGATTTGCTGGACAGGACAGAAAGTGTGGAAAAGCGGGCATCGAGCGGCTACCTTCTACCAAAGCTGTGGCACCACCAACGAGCTGGGAACCGGCTTCATAGTGCTGGGTAAGATGCGCCAACGCGTGATTGGGTGGCAGCCAATCAACGCAAGGATGTGCAAGCTGAGGATTAAAGGCCGTTTCTTCAACTATAGCATCATCAACGTACACTGCCCACACGAAGGGAGACCCGACGACGAGAAAGAAGCGTTCTACGCACAGCTGGAGCAGACATACGATGGATGCCCACTGCGGGACGTTAAAATCGTCATCGGTGACATGAACGCACAGGTAGGAAGGGAGGAAATGTATAGACCGGTCATCGGACAGGATAGTCTGCACATCGTATCGAATGATTACGGCCAACAATGCATTAACTTCGCAGCCTCTCGCGGAATGGTAGTCCGAAGCACCTTCTTTCCCCGCAAAAATATCTACAAGGCCACATGGAGATCCACCTGGCTGGAAAACGGAAAACCAAATCGACCACGTTCTAATCGACGGTAAATTCTTCTCCGACATCACGAACGTCCGCACTTACCGCAGTGCGAATATTGAATCCGACCACTACCTCGTTGCAGTATGCCTGCGCTCAAAACTCTCGACGGTGTACAACACGCGTCGAAGTCGGACGCCGCGGCTTAACATTGGGCGGCTACAAGACGGTAGACTAGCCCAAGAATACGCGCAGCAGCTGGAAGTGGCACTTCCAACGGAAGAGCAGCTAGGCGCAGCGTCTCTTGAAGATGGCTGGAGAGATATTCGATCCGCCATTGGTAGCACCGCAACCGCTGCACTTGGCACGGTGCCCCCGGATCAGAGAAACGACTGGTATGACGGCGAATGTGAGCAGTTAGTGGAAGAGAAGAATGCAGCATGGGCGAGATTGCTGCAACACCGCACGAGGGCGAACGAGGCACGATATAAACGGGCGCGGAACAGACAAAACTCGATTTTTCGGAGGAAAAAGCGCCAGCAGGAAGATCGAGACCGTGAAGAGACGAAGCAACTGTACCGCGCTAATAACACACGAAAGTTCTATGAGAAGTTAAACCGTTCACGTAAGGGCCACGTGCCACAGCCTGATATGTGTAAGGACATAAACGGGAACCTTCTTACGAACGAGCGTGAGGTGATCCAAAGGTGGCGGCAGCACTACGAAGAACACCTGAATGGCGATGTGGCAGACGAAGATGGCGGTATGGTGATGGACCTGGGAGAACGCGCGCAGGACAGAATTCTACCGGCTCCGGATCTCCAGGAAATCCAGGAGGAGATTGGCCGGCTGAAGAACAACAAAGCCCTGGGGTTGACCAACTACCAGGAGAGCTATTTAAACACGGTGGTGAGGCACTGGCTAGAGCGCTGCACTGGGTCATTACCAAGATTTGGGAGGAGGAAGTTTTGCCGCAGGAGTGGATGGAAGGTGTCGTGTGTCCCATCTACAAAAAGGGCGATAAGCTGGATTGTAGCAACTACCGCGCAATCACATTGCTGAACGCCGCCTACAAGGTACTCTCCCAAATTTTATGCCGTCGACTAGCACCAACTGCAAGGGAGTGGGGCAGTACCAGGCGGGTTTTATGGGCGAACGCTCCACCACGGACCAGGTGTTCGCCATTCGCCAAGTACTGCAGAAATGCCGCGAATACAACGTGCCCACACATCATCTATTCATCGACTTCAAAGCCGCATATGATACAATCGATCGGGACCAGCTATGGAAGCTAATGCACGAACACGGTTTTCCGGATAAACTGACACGGTTGATCAAAGCGACGATGGATCGGGTGATGTGCGTAGTTCGAGTTTCAGGGGCATTCTCGAGTCCCTTCGAAACCCGCAGAGGGTTACGGCAAAGGTGATGGTCTTTCGTGTTTGCTATTCAACATCGCTTTGGAAGGGGTAATACGAAGAGCAGGGATTAACACGAGTGGTACAATTTTCAATAAGTCCGTCCAGCTATTTGGTTTCGCCGACGACATAGATATTATGGCACGTAACTTTGAGAAGATGGAGGAAGCCTACATCAGACTGAAGAGGAAGCTAAGCGGATCGGACTAGCCATCAACACGTCGAAGACGAAGTACATGATAGGAAGAGGTTCAAGAGAAGACAATGTGAGCCACCCACCGCGAGTTTGCATCGGTGGTGACGAAATCGAGGTGGTAGAAGAATTTGTGTACTTGGGCTCACTGGTGACTGCCGAAAATGACACCAGCAGAGAAATTCGGAGACGCATCGTGGCTGGAAATCGTACGTACTTTGGACTCCGCAAGACGCTCCGATCGAATAGAGTTCGCCGCCGTACCAAACTGACAATCTACAAAACGCTAATTAGACCGGTAGTCCTCTACGGACACGAGACCTGGACGATGCTCGTGGAGGACCAACGCGCACTTGGAGTTTTCGAAAGGAAAGTGCTGCGTACCATCTATGGTGGGGTGCAGATGGCGGACGGTACGTGGAGGAGGCGAATGAACCACGAATTGCATCAGCTGTTGGGAGAACCATCCATCGTTCACACCGCGAAAATCGGACGACTGCGATGGGCCGGGCACGTAGCCAGAATGTCGGACAGTAACCCGGTGAAAATGGTTCTCGACAACGATCCGACGGGCACAAGAAGGCGAGGTGCGCAGCGGGCAAGGTGGATCGATCAGGTGGAAGATGACTTGCGGACCCTCCGTAGACTGTGTGGTTGGCGACGTGTAGCCATGGACCGAGCCGAATGGAGAAGACTCTTATATACCGCACAGGCCACTTCGGCCTTAGTCTGAATAAATAAAATAATAATAAATAATCATGTCGATTCAAGCATATTGGGAGCCAAGACCCGATTAATTTTATATTTGGTAATCAACTCAACCGGTTAACCACAATATGAACTTCCTGAACCACCCTTCTGATCTTGGTCATAATGCCTGAAAATAGTAGCAAGCATTTTGTGTGAAATTGAGATAAATTACACCGTTTTATTCGGGACATCTCATTGAGATATCAAAAATGTTGCCGCATTCGACCCAGTGACCCACCGGAACTACTCCGGGCACAGGAATATATCTGATGCTAACATCAATGCGGGAAAAAGGTAGCAAATCCATTAAATATTCACTTGGGCCTTTACGGATTGATCATTGTCACCTCAATTTAATATTATAGATCTAACTGCTTATTTCAGAAGACATTTTACATTCTATTAATTGCTTCCATCCTGACTACGTGCCCGCATGATCATAAAATTCCACCAAAAAAAAGTTCAACTCAACAGCTGCTTGTGCATTGGCTTAATATGTTTTTAAAGCCTTGAGCCCTCTTTAAACATTTCCAGCGCCATACAGCCTTACGCATTCTCAGATCTCCAGTTTAACCAATTTGTTATCATTTTCCTCATTCCTGACCAAAGTGAATGAGGCACAAAACACAATATAATACATGCTGTTCACACAGGGTAGCCTATTTGCATTTGACGAATTTAGAGTCTAATGAAGAAGATTTGGCGCTTTTTATTAGCCAATGCAGAGCGCCACTTGGTATTATAACGAGATGGTTGTTAAAAAAAATATCCGCCACATACTTCGGAAGAAATAGAACATTGAATGGAATGTGGACCAACCGTTCGTTGTACAATTTCTGTGAATGAATTTCGCATAAAGCTATTTTTAAATTGCACATGGGGTGCTGCGAACTCGCATGAAACTATAATTGGTGGGATATGTTGATTGGAAACTAAATTGGTTTTAGCTCATGTTTCTTAAACAGTGCACCCCGCCTCGGGATGACAAGCATCTGGATAACCTGGTAATCAATAGCACACATATTATTCATTCAATTTTATTTCGTAATAACTCCTGCAAAAAGGATATGTACATTACAACATTCCTTTGACCTTATCGAAAAATATTTTATACAAATCGATTTCACATCAAGATATTTTGAGTTGAATTCTCTAATTAAAATATTAGAAACAAAAAACGTATTTATATGTTGTCTTAGGTTTATACCCATAAACTTGTTTTATAAATCATATTATTATTTTCCGTAGTAAGTTTTGCCTTTCTCGTACAACAAAGTTGTACCGAAAGGCTATAGGATTACTCAATTTTCTTTTAAAGAAGCCCGGAGACTCTTAGTGTTATTTACCGATCGACTCATCTCGACGAACTGAAGTGATGTGTGTATGCATGTATGTGTACAAAATTTGTAAACAAACGATTTAAAACCTAGCATTACCCGATTTACTCGTAACAAATTGCATTTGACGGGTGGAAATTGCATTTCGGAATTGTTGAAAAATTATTGTTTTTCCCCAAGATTCCATCCTTGCAAAAAAATCCGAAGGTAGTGGCTAAAAATATGAAAATAATAGAAAAAATGCGATCTAGGCCCCTAAAGTGGTTTTTGACCTTCCTAATGTTATTTTTTCAATACATGATGCTCGAGAAAGGCATCAGCTTATCAAGTAGGTAATATAAAAAGGTCATTGTAAGTAGTGCAAATATATTATCAGCTGGGATAAGGAAAATTCAGTTACGGAGTCGACGCATTTCTGACATTTTATTTTATTCTACATTATGACATTTGGGTATTTAGCATGATTTTGATTTGCAGTGTTACCATCAATTGCTGAAATTAGATTGTCTCTCTGACCATCAACATATCTTTGATACTTATTAAAAACTATGTATGTGATTTTGTAGTCAAAGATTTAAACCCCGATTTATCAAATCCAGTGGCACACCTACGCAAATCAAAATCACAGGCAGGTGTGGGAAGACTACAGCTACCTGTCGATGTTCTCTGCTTCGATGATCTCACACGTCGTTTTGAATAACTATCAGAGGTATATCGATTTGATTTGTACACCTTTGTTCTAATCTCAAACAAAATCTGAATCAAATTATCAAAATCACAAATCTCGCAAAACGTTCATGTTACTAAACAAAACTTGTTTCGCATATGTGCCACAAAAAGACGTATTAAGAAACACACCAACTGCTTCATCGTGGATTCACCACTGTCTGTTGGCTAACAGAATTCAGAGAATTGTTATTTTCGCCATTTCGAACCAGTTTCATATCTCTGCTCATCGGTGAAGCCTCTAGTCCCCGCCCTCAATCAGGAAGTGAAGAAATGGTTGCAATGTGGCTTTGCGCGTGGGTGCTCGTTAGTTTCAAATTTTGGATTATCTTGGCATTACCGGCCCAAAAGTATTCGCCTGGAATTCCAATAAAGCCAACAGGTGAGTGGTTTTTAAATAGAAAATAAACCTATTGAGCTCATTTATTTCTTCACAGTGAATCAGACTCCAGGAGAAATCAGTGGAATTATAAGCGAAAGCTCATCTGGCAGTGCTGTAGTTTCGAGTCAAACATACACAGAGGCAGGTTAGTACCTACCATTTGGAGTAACACAAAACATTATAAAAATTGGGTATATATTCGGCTTTGCAACTTGAGAGCATGAACATGAGCAAGATTGACTACATTCGGCTGTGTAACTCAAGATACGATGGACAATAAACATCATATGTTTGCACTTCCATTATTATAGCTTTACTATAGTTGGGGCACCACGTATTGCAATCGGCTCTGCTAGACGATTCGAGGTAATATGTCTGCATAGGAAAATGTAGTGAAATATGGCCAATATTCGCTACCTAAGCAAACCTCTCAATTTAACGGTGATTTCTTCGAAAAAAAAAATGTTTTTGAAGTGTTATGAAAAATCAACCTTATTGAAAGAAAACTTTTTTTTTCTCAAAAATTGAGTTCTTCATCTAAACTGAACGATGCTGGGCAAAATACGCCATCCAGGAAAGATCCTTACAATACGCCAAAATTTGTCATTATAATTTGTTAGACTCTTTTGCACAAGATGTAAGTCTAATTTTCCCGTTAGTAAATTTCTCATACTGATCTCAATAAGAAGGATATTTTTTAAAATTCAGACAAAAAGCATTGAGGAAACAAGCCCTGATATTGCATCAAAAAGAGTCAATTGCGCATTTTACCTTTACATTTTTACCACATCTTTTTCGACCAAGTTTTTCCATGTGTTGGGATTACAAATGTTAATTAGCTTTAGACGATTTCAATTTTGTGACAAAATTTTGGTTATCCCTATAAGAAAACGAGGTAATGCATTGCGGTAAACTCATGGAGGCAAAAGAACCTATTAGCTGGTAACATTTAAAGGGCAAAACATACTTTTACATGTAAACAATAAAGAACGATTCATAACAAATTTAAACACAATCCGTAAATAGCATCTGATTGTTTCGTAAAACGCTATCGTGAGTCCATAGAATAGTGCGGGAATCTAAAAGAATAATTTTAAGATCCATAACTGCGCTAAAATATAGCAATGGATAGGAAAATGTGTTACTTTAAACATGGTCAAGAAAAACAATTAAATTCCCGCTATTTTCCTATACGAACGTATGACAAATGATCCATAAAAAAAACTATGTTTTGATCCATAAAACTTCTAATTTGCGCAATTTCTAACGTGATGATGATCCATAATTTCAGTAATATGATCCATAATTTTGATCATATGATCCATAAGTTTGGCCATATGATCCATAATTTTGCGCAAATTAGAAGTTTTTTGGATCGAAATATAGTTTTTCATGGATCATTTTCCAAAGATTTATGGGTAATTTTTCATGGGAAGATAGTTCATGGGAAAATAGCAAGAATTCAATTGTTTTTCTTGACCATGTTTAAAGGAACATATTTTCCTATCAATTGCTAAATTTTAGCGTAGTTATGGATCTTAAAATTATTCATTATGGATACTCCCGAACTATTTTATGGATATATGGTAGCGTTTTATGGAACATTCAGCAGTTATTTACGGATCATTTTTCATTTTTTATGGATCGTTTTTCCACAATTAACGGTGCAAAATAAGGGCTGCCCATTTAAAGATGAAAAGCACCACGCGTCCGCTTTTCAATCCGAAGGAGCATTGTTGTCAGAAATTCTTCTAATGTTTTCTATTGAAAATTGACCGAATCGCTTGAATGCAACGAATCCTTAGTTGCTGATTACTAATACAGAAAAAAATCGGTCCTTTGTTCCGAAAGTTGAAAGTGATCAATGTGTCATTGTGAAGTTTGACAACAAACAGTCGACTCTATACATCTCGATGCCCAGCCCAGCCCAGGAGCAACGACAAAGGCAACGTCAAGGGACACGAGCGGAAATCGAAATATACAACGGATCAAGGGCTGACAGCTGTGGTATTCCACTCCTTGAGTAAAGCCGGGTGACACCGTCTTGAAATGGCGGGTGGGCTAATGCAACAGCTGCCTTCCGTCCCGTAAAACCGTGGAAGGCCTTGGGGCACGCCGTCTTAATCCAGCCGTCTGGCTTAACCAACCAGATGGGAGTAGGACCAGTTGATTCCTTCCTGGCTTACCCCTGTGGAGTTTATTCTTCTTATTTGCAAGCGGGAGCCACTTGGAACACCTTATCGCACTGTTTGTTCACTGAATGTGATCGACGACACATTCCCCGATTGCTTTGATTGCTGATGATGTGACTCTAAGTTGTGGTTCACATTAGGCCTACTTCGATGGTTTCAAAGCAATTGAATATATGATTTATGTAGTAAACGGCAAGTACTGTTTCACTGCCACACATTTCCCCTCTTCTCAGGAATTTATGTGAAAAAAAATTGTCATTTGAATTGACTTTCAATGAAAAACATGAAAACTTTGTGGTTTTATTATGCCTAGAAGAAACCAAAATATAAACCCGTTTACTGTATGTGGCACATACTACATACATCACTTAACAACTGTGAGACGAAGTTGAATTCAGCTTGTCAAATTGTGTTGTTCTCCAGATATGAGTTCTCCAAATATAATGTGTACACTGACTAGATACCGCAAATATGCTATGCTAGCTGATCCGTCGAACTTCGTCTCTCAAAAAAAACTATTATTTAGCGCCAACATTGTTTTTTTTTTACTACTTTTTAGGCAAAATTATATCGATTCAAGCGCTTAGCAACGTACGTATCATCTGGTATTATAAATATTGCATTTATAGTACACTGGATTTTGTTTTTACACGATTTACATTTTCTCAATTTTCCACTCATCCTAAATGTTTAACGTATATTAATTACCATGTGATTTTTCTTTGATTTATTCTGGATTTTTTGAAAAATGTTGCGAAGAGTTTGGTGGCAAATTGAAGTCACACGATCAAAAATACGAGCGAAAAAAAATCGTGTAAAAACAAAATCCTGTGTATATGACTACTTTTATGCAAGGGCCTTAAGTGGCATTTATTAGAATGCAACTGACTTATATGAACCACTCGCGCTCCTTACGAAGATTAGCTACACTAAGTCTCACTTATCAATTTATGCGAGCACCACTCGTGCTCATTTAAAAAGTCATAGCAATAACTCGTACTGAGCACTCAATGCGAGCACCGCTCGCGCTCATTCAAACAAATCATAACAATAACTCGTACTGAGCACTTTATGCGAGCACCACTCGCGCTCTTTACGAAGATTAGCAACACTAAGTTGCACTGAGCACTTTATGCGAGCACTACTCGCACCCATTCAAAAAATCATAACAATAACACCACTCGCGCTCATTCAAAACATCATAACAATAACTCTTACTGAGCACTTAATACGAGCACCACTCGCGCTCTTTACGAAGATAAGCAACACAAAGTTGCACTGAGCACTTTATGCGAGTACCACTCGCGCTCATTCAAAAATTCATAACAATAACTCGTACTGAGCACTTAATGCGAGCACCACTCGCGCTCTTTACGAAGATTAGCAACATTAAGTTGCACTGAGCACTTTATGCGAGCACCACTCGCGCTCATTGAAAACATCATAACAATAACTCGTACTGAGCACTTAATGCGAGCACCACTCGCGCTCTTTACGAAGATTAGCAACACAGAGTCGCACTGAGCACTTTATGCGAGTACCACTCGCGCTCATTCAAAAATTCATAACAATAACTCGTACTGAGCACTTAATGCGAGCACCACTCGCGCTCTTTACGAAGATTAGCAACATTAAGTTGCACTGAGCACTTTATGCGAGCACCACTCGCGCTCATTGAAAACATCATAACAATAACTCGTACTGAGCACTTAATGCGAGCACCACTCGCGCTCTTTACGAAGATTAGCAACACAGAGTCGCACTGAGCACTTTATGCGAGCACCACTCGCGCTCATTCAAAACATCATAACAATAACTCGTACTGAGCACTTCATGCGAGCACCACTCGCGCAATTTACGAAGATTAGCAACACAGAATCGCACTGAGTACTTTATGCGAGCACCACTCGCGCTCATTCAAAACATCATAACAATAACTCGTACTGAGCACTTAATGCGAGCACCACTCGCACTCTTTACGAAGATTAGCAACACAGAGTCGCACTGAGTACTTTATGCGAGCACCACTCGCACTCATTCAAAAAAATCATAACAATAACTCGTACTCACTCACGCTCATTCAAATATGCACAATACTAAGTCGTACTAAACACTTCTTAGCATGTCTGAGTTGAAACTATTGTTAATTAACAACACATTTTATTAACACTGGTATCAAAAAAATGATACCACTACCAGAGAAATTTTCGTTTGGTAATCATGAACAGCCCTATACGTGTGCTTGGGCCTACCTTTTTTTAAGTGCAAGTTTGTCCATCTATTTGCTTAAGTTGGTTTCAAAATAGGGGAAAAATGTCCATGCATTGGACAATTGTATCATCTGAAACAAAAACACTAATCTTTTTTTCTTATGCATATTTCATAGTTTTCTATAAGAAAATAAATATGTTCTGCGTTGTAGAAACATTTAACAATTGAATAAAACAGTTAACATCCATTCTTTCATCATTTTAAGATTTTTTTTTACGGCTCTCGAATGGACCAACGATTTCAAATCACTTTTGGAGTGAAATCAGTAGTGATTCAGTCTCGTTGCAAACCCTCGAACATCATCCTAGTTTGAATCTGAGGTAAAATAGAACAAACTCACTGGCTTCTCCAGCAGTGTTTTATTCATGTTTGAAGTTTGTTTTCCCTTGAAAGAAACTAGTATGCTGCTGCTAAGAAAAGCGCCGCAACACAAAATGGATTGATCCGTACATAAAATGACGCATTCATACACCAACATAATTAAATCTCGTGATTCATTAGTGGTTCAAATCTGCAGAAAATAACAGGTCCAGTTTCAATTCATTTTCTAAAATTTACTCACCCAATGTCCAAGTATTTGACCACATCACGTCCACTTGCACAAACAATTCGATTACTTTATGGGTGCTCCCGCTTGCTCAATATAACATTTTTTAAAAAGGCTGAAAATCCAACACGATCGCCAAATGTGGAGTTTGTTCTTCTTATTTGCAAGCGGGAGCCACTTGGAACACCTTATCGCACTTTTTGTTTACTGAATGTGATCGACGACACATTCCCCGATTGCTTTGATTTCTGATGATGTGACTCTAAGTTGTGGTTCACATTAGGCCTACTTCGATGGTTTCAAAGCAATTGAATATATGATTTATGTAGTAAACGGCAAGTACTGTTTCACTGCCGATCCGGCTCTGAACACCGAGGTGTCAACCCCTGCATGGCCTCACTGCATCAGCAAAGATAACCATGGGATCAAGAAGGCGACTATTCTAGCTGGATTCGAGGGCAGCCCTAAGGGGGACCCAATAACCATGAATAAAGCTAAACTAACCGACAAAGCAACGGAAGTGAACCCCTTCGCGAGGAGAGGTTTGGAGAGATCTCCACCCAACGCATCGGGTACAAGAGAGATGGAGCTGAAGGACACGAGTAGCGAAGTAGTCGTCGTAGAGAGCGATGACGGTGCGCCAATAGTCGGCAAGCAGCAGCACAATACGGTGGAGATAGGGTCGAGTGGCGTCCTGCCGAGCTTGACCGTCGTTATGGTGCAACTCGATGACATTATCGACTTCACCAATGGACGGGGCAATATGTCAAGAGACCTGAAGCTGAACCTACTTAAGCTTCGCAATTTGGTTCTTGTTGGAAAGCAGGAACAGGAAGTGCTTGCGGCTAGGCTGGCTGGAAGGCTGTGGCAAAGCGGAGCAGACCACACAGACTGCTCCCTTCTCCTTCCATAGTACCACAACCATGGCGCAGGAAGCGTTAGATTTTGCACTCAGCGACAGAGGCGAAAGGAGGACAGCCAAGCGAGCCAGGGATTCGCCCGGAAATAAGCGCCATACACAGAATGCAAAAGGCGTCGGGAGAGCGGGCTCACGAAAGTTGCAAGCAAGGGAGAACGGCGTAAGAAGAAAGCAATGGTGAAACAAGCCAATCGGCCACCAGAGGAGGGAAGCAGCGGTCGGACGGTCCCTGGCAAACGGTAGTCAGGAAATCGAAGGTGAAACCGGCAACCACGCGCCCGGCGAGAGCTAGGTAGAAGGGTGAAGCACTGCTAATCAAAACAGAAAAAGAGCGCTACGCCGACGTGCTAAAGGCGATGCGCAGCGCAGAGAAACATGTGGACCTGGGTAAAGAGGTTCGCAGTATAAGGAGGACGAGAGCGGGCGAAATGATCCTTGTCTTAAGGAAGGGCTCACAGGGGCGCGGCATCTTATATGGAGCGCTAGTCCAGGAAGTTCTAGGCGAGTATGTAGAAGTCAGGGCTCTACACGACGAAGTGACCCTCCAATGTAAGCAACTGGATGAGGTCACGACATCGGAAGAGATCGCCTCGGCCATCAAGGACCAAGGTGGAGTGGTGGTAGCAAAGGCGTCCATCCGCCTGCAAAGAGGACCACAGAGGACGCAGATTGTCACGGTGAAGTTACCGGCCACCGGCGAACAAGGTGATCAAAGTTGGCAAGCTGAAAGTTGGCTGGTCAGTGTGTCCAGTCAGCCTCTACCAACCACTTGTAGTCGATAAGTGCTTCCGCTGCCTCGAAGCGGGACACAAATCGTGGGCTTGCAAATGGCCGGACAGGAGCAACCTATGTAGGCGGTGCGGCGAAGATGGCCATAAAGCGCACACGTGCGATAATACACCGTCGTGCACGCTATGTGCGAGCAGGAAGCAGGAACTAAAACCACGCCATGGGTGGACCTGCGTGTCCGTTGAGTGGTTATACGAAGAAGCCGTGCAAGTAACGCAACTAAACCTATTACGATATTTTTTTCAACTTCGCAATACTTTGCTATAATTACAATTGCACCAGCCCTGAATATAGTTGTGCATGAGCCGATACGACAACACTAATTCTCCAAACTACTACGCTCTCACAAATGAGATAGTCCAATATAGCACACTAGAGCCAACCGCATCTACCTTTTGTTAGCTGCTGTCCTCCGAGGTGGTCACGATAAAGTGAAACTCCAGCAAAGTGCACGTGAGCGAAATAAGTTTCTAATAATACCATCATTCCCACTGACGACGGAGTACCATCGACGGGAAAAGCATTAGAGGTAATCACGACACACGAGAATGACAAATTTGAAATACTCATCCAAATCCACGTAACCCCAGGTCTAGTGTTCCACACGATCGGTGTGCGACACACCCAACGCCATTGCTGGACGTGCATCTTCCATCTAACATTCGAAGGGCTACAAAGGAGGTAACACGTGAATGAGTATTAAACAAAGCGTGTTTCTAACAATTCCTCCTCATAGGCAGCAGCAACACTGGTAAAACGCGGAAAGTGATCGCCAATCGAAGGTGATCTAGTCATCTCGAACGACAAGAAGGGCTCTCAAAAGAGGTAAAACGATTGGCAATCTAATAGTGAATGAGCCTAACAGCAATTGTTCTATAGGGCCCTATTGTTGAGATTGCTGACTTCTACAACAGTCTGTCGCACGTGACCAACTCGGCTGGCACACGATTGTACATCGCATGGTCATTGGATGCGGCCATTCATCGCATCGGAGACAAATCTCGGCTCGTAGTGAGTGCGACCGAGCACACGGATCCTGCATACCGGCACCGGTGGAGACAGGTGTGAGGAGATTGCATGCTGCATTTGTGTCGTGGTGTGAAGAGCGTGGAAAGGGGACGGTCCGAGGAGTGATAACCGTATCGAGGTGTAGTTCTGCGTGGGGAAGACGGATCATCGTTTGCTTAAGCATGTGTGAGAGAATGCAGTCGCAGCATTAAAGCAACGTCCGAGCAGACGGACCACCAAATCAAGAACGGAAACCGGCGTGGGGCGCGGGGCGTCGCCAGCTAGTGAGAGGAGATTCTAGAGAAAACAATATCAGGTATGGTAGTTCTAAGGCCTATGTGAGAAGAGCAATATAGCAATATGAAATGCAATTGAATAGTTGTAGTGCTTTTTTTGGCGAGTCGAGTCCATTGGGTTTACCGTCTCTAGTCGTGGCTTTGTAATGGCAATAAACCTCAATCATTGTGCGATCGCCCAGCAGTTGCTGTGGCAGTCGGTAGCAGAAGCGAGCACAGACGTAGCTATCCTGGCGGACCCATACCGCATCCCCGCGGATAACGGGAACTGGGTAGCGGATGGATCCAGATCAGCGGCGATTTGTACGACGGGAAGATACCCGATCCAGGAAGTGCTGAAAACAAGAGCAGAGGGTACTGTTATAGCAAAAATAAATGGAGTGTATTACTGCAGCTGCTATGCCCCACCTAGGTGGCCGATAGAACAATTCACCCAGATGGTCGATCGGCTGACATCAGACCTAGTGGGTAACAAGCCAGTAGTAATTGCAGGAGACTTCAATGCGTGGGCGACAGAGTGGGGAAGTCGCTTTACTAACCGGAGAGGGCAAACGCTTTTGAAAAATAAAAAAAAAGTCACGAAAATATGATAGACTTTGATCGTTAATATATCAGCCGTTTCTCGATGGAATAACAATTTTCTTGGCAATTAATGGCATATTATTCGGCAGCTCGGCCGTACGAAAACCATTTTTTGTTAAATATCTTGGCTGTGCATAATATGCACTGCATATGCACAACCCATGTTTCTAAATGGACAAATTGATATGAAATTTGCGAAAAATTATCCACTCTCTAGATAGGCGTGATAACCCCTACACAACAACACCACTTAAAGGTCACGTTTGCGGAAAAGCCATTAGAATCCGAGTACCAACCTTCACCACGGTTAGCTCTTTTTTTGCAAATTGAATATCTTTCGGATGCTTGATTTGTCCAATCTCCACATGTGCTTTACTGTTGTATATCCACAGTCAAGCGAGTGCACATTGTTTATTAAACGAGAGGATCACACTCCATGCCCCCCAACAACGGGCCGCCGACGGCAGCGGATCATGTGGACAAGGGAGATGAATCAGTACGTGATCCGTTGCTACTACGTTTGCACCAGGATGGAGACGGATATGTCCGGCAGACCAGCGATGCTGGAGATTTTCAATGAGATGTTTCCTCGGTTTGCACCCCAGCTGGACCAGAATAAGTTGTACACACGCCAGAGAGCTATTATGTCACATAATATGCTGACTCCAGAAGACATAGAGTACATCAAGCGGGAAGTGCAGAGGAAACTAGGAGAGGAGGGGGAGGCAAGGTCGAGCGATACGTCGAGAAGGAGTTCTGTTGGGTTGGATTCATCAATCGCAAGTAACCGTCGCGATTCGATTGCACCCGCCGCTCCAGGACTAACAGTGGAAATGCAACGACAGCAATTGAAGGACGAACTAGCCAATCATATGGGCACAGCAGTTACACAGTTCCGTGGGACAGACCCCATGTCCCGACACCGGATACTCAAGTTGCAGTACTCCTATCGTTTGACGATTACAGTAAGCATCCTTTACCAGGATATTTTGCCACAGTACTTGGAAACCGTGGAGAACCTTGAGGAGCTGCACTTTATCGTGTATTCGTCTGCAGTGGCTGTTGTAAGAACGTTGGGATTGTGAACGCGTCCACAAGGTGAGAGTGATGGACGCGCACGCTCCAAAGCACGAAAACCCGCGTGGATGCGACGTCTGGAGACCCGCATCGCCACACTGCGGTCAAAGGTTGGTCGATTAACACAGTACAAGCAGGGGAATCGATCAACCAGGCTAGTTCGGAATGTTGCTGAAATTGTGAAACCCACAGAGCTCCGTGATCTCACCGAGGCGAACATAACTGAGTTCCTCGACACCCATGTACAGCGGTTGAGTGCTCTTGCTATACGACTGCGACGTTATGCGACGTTCAACATCAACGAATGGGAGTTCTACAACCACATCCGAAACGACAAAGCTGACTTTGACGAGGGCCTTCCGGAGATTGGAGAAGTCACGCAGTTTTGGTCCAATCTATGGAAGAACCCCGTCATACACAACGGCGATGGCAGAAGAAGAGCGATATTGTGGTGGAATTGGAGACATGACCGCTATCAACGTGACCGCCCAAGACATACGTGAGGCTGCCCGGTATACCAGAAATTGGGCTGCACCAGGACCCTATTTTGTGCATAATTTCTGGTATAAAAAACTCACAACGGTCCACGGGCGGATGGCGGAATGCTTCAACACGGTACTAGATAACCCCGGGCAGCTACCGGAATTCATCACTAGGGGTGTCACTTATCTTCTGCCGAAGGATCGGAACACTTTGAACCCAGCCAAGTACAGACCAATAACGTGCCTTTCGAGTCTGTACAAAGTGCTGTCAGCGGTAATAGCGAGGAGGGTGCAGAACCATTGCGACGTCAATAGCCTGATGACCGAGGAACAAAAAGATTGTCGACGCAACACACGAGGCTGCAAGGATCAGGTCATCATTGATGCAGTAGTTGTTGGGCAGGCCACCCACAAGCAAAGAAACCTGAGCATGGCGTATATCGACTATAAAAGGCATACGACTCAGTACCTCACTCGTACCTTCTTAAAGTACTGTAGTTATATAAGACAGACGGTAACGTCATCAGGCTAATGCAGCATGCTATGGGGATGTGGAGCACATCCCTACGCATTACCGACGATCAAGAAAGAGCTGCAGGAAAAGTTCTTGCATCGTGTCAACGGTATTTTGAAGAGCCTCTTGTCGGCCGGCAACAAGGTGAAGGCGATAAACACGTTTGCCGTGCCCTTGTTGACATACAGTTTAGGGGTGGTGAAGTGGATCAAGACTGACTTGGAGGCGGTAGAACGAGCAATACGAGTGAACGCCCACTAAGCATCGCATGCGCCATCCAAAATCGTCCATTGAGAGAGTCACCCTGCCTCGTACAGTAGGAGGAAGAGGTGTTACCGTTGTGTTTCCCAGGTCCAGCAGTTCCGAAGATACTTCGTGGAAAGCCAGAACCGCAACGAAATCTATCGCGCTGTGTGTTACCACGGATTCAGTGCCCTGCATCTGGCTCAGGAGGACTATCAGCTGAATTGCGACATCAAATCTGTCGACGAGATGATTACATCGTGGAAGCAGAAGGAGTTGCATGGAACGCATCCCCATCAACTGGAGCTGGAATATATCGACAAAGCGGCGTCGAATACGTGGCTGGTGCGGGGTGAACTCTTCTCGGAAACAGAAGGATTCATGGTAGCCATCCAGGACCGGGTAATTGCGACCGGCACTATATATGCACGAAAACGTGGAGGACCGCTGCAGGAAGTGCAATTCAGTAGGAGAGACGATCGAGCATATCATGTCCGGATGTTCGGCCTATCTCGGTCGCCATAACGAAGTGGCCAAGATTGTGCACCAACAGCTTGCTTTAAAGCACAACTTGGTTAACCAGTTTGTCGCCTACTACAAATATTATGCCTGTCCCGGTTCTGGAAAATAGTTTCGTGAAGCTGTACTGGAATCGCGAGATCATTACGGATGTCCTTATTCGTGCCAATTGGCCCGATATTGTGGTCTTCGACAAAGGGATGAAGCGGGTAACCCTCATCGACATTGCTGTACCGCTACACCATAATGTCCAAACAAAATTCTCCAGCAAGATAACGAAGTTCCACGACTTGGCGAAGGAATTGAAGCAGATGTGGCACCTGGAGGAATGAGATCCACAGAGCCTAATCCCCTTTGGCATTCAGATTGCCCAGGGTAGGTGAAAATTCCCAGCACGGCTGAGGAAGTGCCAAAACTCTATAATAATAATAATGTTGGCTGCAAAACATGTCCATTGTGCAAAATAGGGTTGACATTAATCTGCAGTTTTTAACCTACCTTGCCTTTCGATTCTGGCCGCAAATAATGTCTACCTTTACTTTTATCTTATCGTTTTGATTTAATCCTAGGTATTACTTTTGGCTTAGTTTTTTAAGGGCTGACTTGCATGGTGTGACACCAAACGCCCTAAATTTGCGGACGACCATAGTGTATAGTTTTGCTTAGGGTCCCTCGCTGGTTCATTTATTCATTTATTTAGTTAACATCTAAACAGATAACACTGAATCAACAATTTGACGCCACAAAGCACGGTTCGAGGCCGCATCTCTCCATCCTCGGATACGCCCCACGCTCGCCAAGTCGTTTTGCACCTGGTCTGCCCATCTCGCGCGCTGCGCTCCCCGCCGTCTCGTACCTGCCGGATCGGAAGCGAACACCATCTTTGCAGGGTTGCTGTCCGGCATTCTTGCAACATGTCCTGCCCATCGTACCCTTCCGGCTTTAGCTACCTTCTGGATACTGGGTTCGCCGTAGAGTTGGGCGAGCTCATGGTGCATTCTTCGCCGCCACACACCGTCTTCTTGCACACCGCCAAAGATGGTCCTAAGCACCCGTCACTCGAATACTCCGAGTGCTTGCAAGTCCTCCTCGAGCATTGACCATGTTTCATGTCCGTAGAGGACAACCGGTCTTATTAGCGTCTTGTACATGACACATTTCGTGCGGTGGCGAATCTTTTTCGACCGCAGTTTCTTCTGGAGCCCGTAGTAGGCCCGACTTCCACAGATGATGCGCCTTCGTATTTCACGATTAACGTTGTTGTCAGCCGTTAGCAAGGATCCGAGGTAGACGAATTCCTCGACCACCTCGAAGGTATCCCCGTCTATCGTAACACTGCTTCCCAGGCGGGCCCTGTCGCGCTCGGTTCCGCCCACAAGCATGTACATTGTCTTTGACGCATTCACCACCAGTCCAACTTTTGTTGTTCACGTTTCAGGCGGGTGTACAGTTCTGCCACCTTTGCAAATGTTCGGCCGACAATGTCCATGTCATCCGCGAAGCAAATAAATTGACTGGATCTGTTGAAAATCGTACCTCGGCCGTTACACCCGGCTCTCCGCATGACACCTTCTAGCGCAATGTTGAACAACAGGCACGAAAGTCCATCACCTTGTCTTAGTCCCCGGCGCGATTCGAACGAACTGGAGTGTTCGCCCGAAATCTTCACACAGTTTTGCACACCATCCACCGTTGCTTTGATCAGTCTGGTAAGCATCCCAGGGAAGCTGTTCTCGTCCATAATTTTCCATAGCTCTACGCGGTCTATACTGTCGTATGCCGCTGGTCTGATCTGGTCCGTTGTCGAGCGGCCGTCAACGAAGCCGGCTTGATAACTTCCCACGAACTCGTTCACTAATGGTGACAGACGACGGAAGATGATCTGGGGTATCACTTTGTAGGCGGCATTAAGGATGGTGATCGCTCGAAAGTTCTCACACTCCAATTTGTCGCCTTAGTTATTTGTCGCCTAGATGGGGCATATAACCCCTTCCTTCCACTCCTCCGGTAGCTGTTCGGTTTCCCAGATTCTGGCTATCAGTTTGTGCAGGCAAGTGGCCAGCTTTTCCGGGGCCATCTTGATGAGCTCAGCTCCGATACCATCCTTACCAGCTGCTTTATTGGTCTTTAGCTGTTGATTCGCATCCTTAACTTCCCTCAAGGTGAGGGCTGGTTGGCTTCCATCGTCCGCTGAACTGACGTAGTCATCTCCTCCGCTGCCTTGATTTTCACTGCCTGTACTCTCCGCGCCATTCAGATGATCCTCGTAGTGCTGCTTCCACCTTTCGATCACCACATCGTTCGTCCATCAAGATGCTCTTATCCTTATCACTGCATATTTCGGCTCGCGGCACGAAGCCTTTGCGGGATGTGTGGAGCTTCTGCTAAAACTTGCGTGTTTTTGGGAACGGCACAGTTGTTCCATCTCCTCTCACTCCGCTTCTTCCTGGCGGCGGTGCTTCTCCCGAAAAAGGAGGGTCTGCTGTCTCCGCTTCCGTCTATAACGTTCCACGTTCTGCCGGGTACCTTGCTGCAGCGCGAACGCCCGCGCTGCGTCCTTCTCTTCCAGAATCTGTCTGCACTCTTCGTCGAACCAATCGTTCCGTCGACTTCGACCCATATACCCGACGTTGTGCTCCGCTGCGTCGTTAATGGCTGCCTTGACTGTATTCCAGCAGTCCTCAAGAGGGGCCCCATCGAGCTCACCCTCTCCCGGCAACGCTGCCTCGAGATGCTGCGCGTATGCAGTGGCGACATCAGGTTGCTTCAGTCGCTCTAGGTCGTACCGCGGCGGTCGTCGGTACCGAACATTGTTGATGACGGATAGTTTTGGGCGCAGTTTAACCATCACCAGATAGTGGTCAGAGTCGATGTTAGCGCCACGATATGTCCTGACGTCGATATTGTCGGAGAAGTGCCGTCCATCAATCAGAACGTGGTCGATTTGTGATTCTGTCTGCAGTGGTGATCTCCAGGTGTACCGATACGGGAGTCTGTGTTGGAAGTAGGTGCTGCGAATGGCCATATTCTTGGAGGCGGCTAAATCAATTAGTCGTAGGCCGTTTTCGTTCGTCAGCCGGTGAGCGCTGAACTTTCCAATAGTCGGTCTAAACTCCTCCTCTTGGCCAACCTGAGCGTTCAAATCTCCTATGATGATTTTGACGTCGTGGCTTGGGCAGCTGTCGTACTCACGTTCCAGCTGCGCGTAGAATGCGTCCTTATCATCATCAGTGCTTCCGGAGTGTGGGCTATGGACGTTGTTAATGCTGAAGTTGAAGAACCGACCTTTGATCGTCAACATACACATTCTTTCTTTGATCGGCCACAACCCGATCACGCGCCTTTGCATATCGCCCATCACTATGAAAGCTGTTCCCAGCTCGTGTGTGTTGCCGCAGCTCTGGTAGATGGTATGATTACCTCTAAACGTTCGCACCATTGATCCCTTCCAACAAACCTCCTGCAGCGCTACGATGCCGAATCCACGGTCCTTGAGCACATCGGCGAGTATGCGTGTGCTCCCGATGAAGTTGAGAGATTTGCAGTTCCACGAACCGAGTTTCCAATCGCTAGTCCCTTTTCGTCGCAGTGGTCTTCACCGATGGTTCCGGTCCGTACTCTCTTGTTGATTGTTCGTTGCTTATGATTTTTTAAAGGCTGGCTTGCAGGGCCTGACACCAAACCCCCTAAATCTCCGGAGGACCATTCCTCCTTATTTCCGGTGGACCATGGTGCACTGTTTCACTTAGAGTCCCTCGCTGGCACTCAAACGATGATCAGCCGCCCCTAACATGGAGAACAGACGCTGTTGTGAGCCGATCCTGACATGGAGAACAGACGCTCAATAAGATTTGCACCTCCGGAGAGGAGCAAACCCCCCCTTCCCTGTCAGCATACGACCATAGTTCCCACCGGGGTTGGTTACCCGATCTTCCCTAAGGTTGCTCGTATCCCAGCCAGCACCACGGGGAGGTAGGGATAGGAGTTGCTGGGTAAGAGGCTAAGGACCGCGAGATGGGGTCTATTTTATTCCTTCAGGTACGCGAAGTACCAATGGTACGCTTTACCCAGCATTTGCCGTGCCCTCGCTGGTAATCGGACGAAGATCAGCCGCCTGTAACATGGGAAACAGAAGATGTTGTGGTAAGCAACACCTCTTTGATGAACAGAACCTCGATTCGATTTGGACCTCCGGAGAGGAGAACTCCCTACACCTCCCCCCACTATAGGTATCTGGTACTGAAGGATCCTCAAGCTGATGATCTTGCTTTTTTTTTCCTAATTGGAAGCTTAGCAGAAGATCATTCGAATTTTATTAATACTCCCTCTAAAATTTTAAAAGGAAGCTAATTAAAAACCCTTTACCTATAAGAAGCTTCAAATACCGTTATTGTTGGCTTTTTCTAAAAAAAAAAATCAAAATTTTACTGCTTTAGCTTACTTTAGTTAGAAGGTTTAAATTAAACCAACAATGTTAAGAAAAAATCTGAAACCCATTTTTTGTGCATGCTGCAAATGACCAAAAGAGGAAAAACTGCTTTTCGCTACTTTTGAAATTGGATTCTAAAGCGATTTACCTTAACGTCTACAACTCATTGCATATTACTACTCTGTACCAAAGTATTGAGGAATCTTAAAAAACATGTTTAAATGCTCAAATATGGTTCGCGTGAATCATAAACTATTAAATTGAGTGTTAACGGTTGTGTCAGTCAACATAACCCAGAAAGCTTTGGAATTTTGCTGAAGGATCTTTACTCTGCTCAAAGCTGACCCCATGACATCCGCTCAACTACTGCATCGTTTATTTCATAATATCTGGGACACCGCAACTTTCCCGGTCGACTGGATGAAAGGTATCAGTGAAAATGCCCAAAAAGGGTGACCTGACTGTATGCGATAACTGGCGAGGCATTATGTTGCTTTCGACCGTCTCAATCACGAGAATATGTGGGGCGCCCTGAGACGCAAGGGAGTTCCTGAGAAAATCATCGGCCTCATCGAGGCACAGTACGAGGCCTTCTCGTGTAGAGTGCTGCACAATGGGGTCTTGTCCGACCCTATCCGGGTCGTAGCTGGTGTGAGGCAAGGATGTATTCTATCACCGTTACTTTTCCTCATCGTAATCGACGAGATTCTGGTAGATGCGATTGACCGTGAACCAAACCGCGGGCTGTTATGGCAGCCTATAACTATGGAGCACCTAAATGACTTCGAATTGGCGGATGATGTTGCACTCCTCGCGCAACGGCGCTCTGATATGCAGAGTAAGCTCAACGACCTTGCCGAGCGCTCCTCTTCGGCAGGTTTAGTCATCAACGTCAACAAAACCAAATCGTTGGATGTAAACACGGTGACTCCTTCCAGTTTCACAGTAGCCGGGCAACCAGTGGAAAATGTTGAAAGCTTCCAATATCTTGGTATCCAAATGGCGTCAGACGGCGGTACCAAGATCGACATAGGCGCACGGATAAAGAAAGCAAGGGCTGCATTTGCGAGTTTAAGAAATATCTGGAAAAACAGGCAGATAAGTGAACGCACCAAAATACGAATTTTCAACTCTAACGTGAAATCTATGCTGTTATACGCTAGCGAAACATGGTGTGTATCAGTGGAGAACACTCAACGGCTGCATGTGTTCATTAATAGATGCCTGCGGTATATAACTCGGGCCTGGTGGCCTCACAACTGGATCTCAAACAACGAGCTCCATCGTCGTTGTCACCAGAGGCCGATAGCAACAGAAATTCGGGATCGGAAGTGGGGCTGGGTCGGCCACACTCTACGTAGGGGCGGAAACGAAATCTGTAAACAAGCATTAGACTGGAACCCAGCGGGACATCGCAGCAGATGCAGACCCAGAGGCTAATGGCGGCGAAGCCTCAATAAAGAAATAAAAGAAGTCGACCGAAATCTAACCTGGCAACAGGTTAAAGCGATAGCCGGGCAACGCTCAGGATGGAGATCTTTCAAGTCGGCCCTTTGCACCACCGGAGGTGTAAAGGATCCATAAGTAAAGTAAGTAAGATCTTTACTCTTGCCTTTAATTCTATCACAAAAATGATATTAGCATTTACAAATCATTGTAAAATGCGCCAACTTCACGCAGAAATAATACGCTCATCTAATCAAAGAAAGTTACTTTGTATATTCATGGCAATACTGATGCCGCAATCACTGTAATCTGAAAAGGTGACGTATAGACCAAAAATATTGTTAAAGAGTCACTAGGTACGTCACTCATCGAGCTCTTTAACAGAAAAAATTGAAAACTTGCAGATTGTAATTTGGCGTATACGTCATTTTTTCATATTATGGCAGAATATGTCTGTCCCGTTCAATAAATACACGTCTTCAACTATTTCGGAATTTATACACGATGGCCGCACGTTTAACAAATATTTCACACCTATTTTTATTCGGTGCTCTAAAACCTCTAGATTTATGATGGACCACAGCGAATAGTTCATAGAATTTAGGTTCGGAGCATTGGAAAGCCGTTTATTTGTCTTTTGACTCCATGATATGATGCTTAGTGCTAATAGTGAATCAATTTGTTATTTTCTGTTGTGCTGTAATGTTCATGTTGTCACTGAGTCAGTCTATCTTTATCTTTTTTGTTGTGTTGAATCATGTTGTCAAAAGAAATCCGTACGAATAATTTGCAGACACCCTATGCTGCCATTTGTCAGATCAAGTATTTCATTCATTGCAGAACCAACTTTTCCCCCACCAATAGCTGATGGCACTCCAATTGTGATACAGTCCCAAGCGTCTCGGCCTTCGGCTACAACTCAGCATGTACCCAAACGACAACAAGTCATCCTGGACTCGGATTCTTCTTATTACCCTTCCCCCCAATACGTTGGCCAATCTCCGGTGGCCTATGTATATCCCGATGGGACTTACGCTTCAAAACCGTCATCTCCGGTGCAATCGGTCACACGATTCGGTAGGTCGAAATTTATTAAACGACATATATAATGTTCCTAACATAGAATTCACTCCAGGCAATGACTACCATAGCTCGCCCGCTAGCAACTACGTTATTTCCGGTCCTCCAGGCGAATATTACCCCCGCCCCAGTGGTCCAACTAGTTATCTCTCCAGTTCAATTAATCGCCATACAGTTAGTCAAGCTTTGGGAGCACTAGGGGCACTTGGAACCACGGGTATTTTGGGAGCCGGTGCATTAGGGGCAGGAGCGTTGTAAGATCTCAACGTACAAGGGTAAAAACGTATGTTACTAACAGTCGTATCACTACTTTCAGGTTATTAGGATAATGGGAAATATGGCACGTATTTTCTTGAAGAGGAGGAGTTCGTCACTGTAGCGCGTTGAAGTCTTCTAACAAACCCGGTACTGTGCTTCTATCGTTGCTCTGTATGCAGCCTATTTTAGTTTTCTAATATTTTTGTCGGTTATTTTCTCTATGTAATAAAATATCGTAATTTAAGCATACATTTATTACCACGCTATCAAGTCACATGTACTAATTAGTCACAATTAGTAATAAATATCATAAATTCGCAGCTTGGTAGGTGTTCATCCGTAGAATCTGCAATGAGCCATATGCACCATAAGGACACACTTATTAGTCATTAATTGTTAATAAATAGTAACAGAAACTCACGGTAACAGACCACCACCTCCATATGAATTTGCTGACGCATGCGCGTTAGCCGATGAGCCACCGAAACCTCCGAAACCTCCTCCATATGATTCCGATTCTGCTACAGCGCTTGCGGCTGCTCCCGCTCCACCAAAACCCCCACTGCCGTATGAATCTGCATTGGCTGCCGACTTGCTGAACGAACCGGTAATACCGCCGGGCCCGATGCTGAACGAGGCTGTTTGTGCTTCTGCGTTACTGCCACCACCGCCAAACCCTACGAGATGGAAATGGTTCACCGAATATTAATCAATTCAGTCGGTTTTTGGATTACATAATGGTTGGGCACAGCATATGTTGCCCAAACAAATTATGTCTCATACATATCTAGTTCACCTTGAACGACCAACATATTTTTCGCAACTTTACCTGCAGCTCTTCCATAGCCGTAGGGAACAGCTGGTGCAATTGGTGCCACCGGGGCTACTCCTACCGGTACAACAGGGGCTACTGGTACTAAAGGTGCTACTGGTACTGGAACTATAGGTGCAATTGGAGCTATTGGAACTGGAAGAATCACTGGGTAGAATCCTAAAATTAACAATATAAAAGCATTTTTGTTTTTAATTTTGTGCGTAACTGTTTATGTTATTGCTATACAAGTTTTCTCCATTCCTTCATATGCATTTTTACAATATAATTTTTACGTAGGTATGTATATTGATTCTGAACCTATTGAATTATGCTTAATTCAAAACATATTAGAAATTAGATGACTTTTACTCATGCTCTAGTAGAATGCTTGCTGAAGTGAAGCAGCGGTTAAGTGCAGAGGCATCAAAAACAATTCATACTGTCGTACATAGTTCCTCGTGCGGTGACTGTAAGCAGCAGTTCATTGGAGCAATAAAAGAGCAAACCGATATTAATCTTTGGGTCGCTGCAGACCTGAAGAAATTCAGTGCAGTTGGCGATTCTTTGACAATATTAAGCTGCCGCTCAAAGAAAGAGTTGCATGTATAATGTGGGTATAAACCTCCCTCCCTCCCCAGATTAATACACCTAGCGGTTATGATGCCTTTCTTGTTCATTATAAAAAGTATTCAGAAAAAAAATATAAAAATACCACTTAACCCTTTCGGGACGGATGGGTCATATATGTCCAGCGTTTTAGATTGGCTGTGAAAGATCACAGAAGAGAGATAAGTCCCTATATTCTTCAGCAAACATGTTCATCAGGATGTCGACTCACAGGAAAAATATCGGAGGTCATGTTTAACTATACCCTGAAGACACAGATATCCAAAAGCTTGGAAAGATTTCGGTTCTGAGAGCATGAAATGTTTGGATTCTAAACCACATCTATATAATAAAAGTGAAATGGTCTGTGTTCGTATCCGCATAACTCGGAAACGGCTGAACGGATTTTCTTCATTCCTTTAGCAGTTACGTTCGTTATAGTTTCCGACAGGTTTATATGATATTTCTTCTTACAAAAATCACGACTTAAGTTGAGTAAATCGTGAAAAACTGAAATTAAGATTTGTATAGGATTTTCGCTTGGGCAGTTCAGAACGCATATTTTCGCCTACTATGCAGGACAACGTCTGCCGGGTCGACTAGTTGTTTGATAATTCTAAACACTCAATCAAGTTAAATCAACTTGATCGTTGAGACAGTGATCAATTTTCAGGAATACGAGATGCTTAAGGCTTCCCAAAACGTTCTCGAGTTCACCCCACGGTATCTACCAGATCAGTCAAGACTTATGCAAAGTTCTCTTCGTCGGAATATACCCAATCTGGTCCAATACCAGATGTTCAAGGTACTCCAAAACGTTCTCAAGTTCAACCCAAGATATCCACCAGATCAACAAAGGCTTTTTCAATGTTATCATCGTCGGCTCATATCCAATCAGGTCTAATCATGCGCATCATGCAAACTCAATTTTCTTGAATACGAGATACTTAGGGTACTCTGAAACATTCTCAAGCTCAACCCAAACTATCTACCGGATCAACCAAGGCTTTTTGCAATGTCCTCAACATCGACCACCTAAACTGATTCAATAAGCATATGTGCACCATGCAAACCGTTTTTTTAATACGAGATGTTCAAGATACTCCAAAACGTTCTCAAGTTTAACCCAGGTTATCTACTAGATGAACCAAGGTTTTTTCAATGTTCTCATCGTCGGCATATATACAATCCGGTCCAATAGGCACATGTGCATCATGTAAACCCAATTGAATTCGGGATGTTCAAGGTACTCCAAAACGTTCTTAAGTGCAACACAAAGTATCTACCGGATCCACCAAGGCTTTTTGCAATGTCCTCAACATCGAGATGTACCCAACCATAATGATCTGCAATGACTAGTACAATTGATGATGGAAGTCATATAAGCTCAATGGACCTACTGGGATATTATATCGCACATCATTCATAACCCGAATAGCACACATGATATACATAGATCACAGTAACTTATATATAACCAGATCAGTGGATGGCGCCAAGAGTGGGTAGGACAAGTAGGACATGTCCTACGCACGAATTTTCCTGGGTGGGACCGTCAAGCCATTGTCCTACTCATGATTCTGGTGAGAACATATCATGTAGCTAATTATTTGAGTTGTAATACTGGTAGGTCTGATTACTAGATCTACAAAAATATAATTAATTTTTGCGAGAAAAGTTTTATAGAAGTCTGAAAGGATTAATCTAAGACATCAGAAACATCTTCAAGGCCACATAAGATCTGGTCAGCAAGGGGCTCTGGTTCTGTACCCCAAAAAATTAATTGACGATCATCCGATTTTTGGGAGTGGATCCATACAGTTTTTTGAAAGTTTCTGAGGGAGCGTCCACAAATTACTTAACGCTTAGAGGGGGAGTTGAGCGAAGTGTGACGGTCCATACAAAATTTTGAAATGTTTCATACAAAAAGTGTGACAGGGGGGTTGAAAATTCTCAATTTTTGCGTTACGTAATGAATGGATCTTCCCTGAGGTAGAAAGGACAACAGTTCAAATGAACAAAATTCAAAAATCTTTGATTTTATACAATTATTTTTTAAACATATTTCTAGAGAAATTTGTAGCTTTACCATAGTTTCTTCTGCTTTATTTCACGGGCAGTTCTGTAACCAATAAACCGAGGCTAGCAATGTGTGGGTGATTTTTTCGTAGTCACGAGATAGTGAAGTTGATGGATCGTGCACTTCTACAACGCGTCGTTTCTGTGTAAGTAAGCGTGATTCTTTACAAGCGTGTGATCGATGTCAAGAAGGCGTTTGACAATGTATCGCATGAAGGCCATGGTACAAACTACAACGCTACAATCTTCCCAGCTACCTGGTGAAAATCATCAACAATTATCTGTCGGCAAGGACATTCCGGGTCTCAATCAGCGGAGCGAGTTCCAATGCGCACAACATCGTTGCGGGCGTCCCCCAGGGCAGTATCATCGGGCCCCTGCTTTTCAATCTGTTCACCTTAGGGTTTTAGTACCGGGAGTACCGGTACCGGAATTCCCGGGAGTACCGACCAATTTTCGGTACCGAAATACCGGTACTAGCTTAATGAAAGTACCGGTATTTTCGGTACTAAGGAAAAAGTTTTGGTTAAAACTTCCGATGGTTAAAACCACATTATTTGAATGCAGCAGCTAGTAAGAAAGATATTATTTTTTTTACTAAAATTTCAAACATCTGACAATAGAGGTAATAAACTATAGAGGACGATTGTCGCTGCGGTTCCCTTTGTTATCGTCCCCAAACATGTTGGCTACCTATCTATCAAAACGTACTAATTTTTCCTTCGTTGACATTTAGTGCCCTATCCTTGCCAGCAAAAGATGTCTTGCCAGTGATGACAGCGACAATCAATTAGGACAAACGTCAGGCGTCCGATGACGTACCTCAAGACAATCAAACCGCAACGACATCGTCACATCCCAAAAAAATCGTCAAACTTCATCAGTATTTTTCCAAATCGTCCCCGCTTGTTCCTGTAAGTTCGATTACTGCACCAGGATTCGTAAAGATTGTAAGACAAGAGTTAACTTACAACGACTCAGAAAAAGCTGAAAGGAAAATACTTGTCAATGCTTCATGATTCACTAGCAACAGTTCGCCCTACTTCTGTAGACTCAGAAAGAGTTTTCTCTGTTTCTGGAAGCTTCGCTACTAAAATACGATCCCGTACGTCTAACGAAACATTGAATATGCTGCGCGTTTTGAAAGCATATTTCAAGGATAAGGACAAGCCCCAAGATAAGTGTTGAATACATACAAAGCAATGAATAAAGTTTGAATCGTTACCATTAAGTCCTGACTTTTTATTGATTTTAATGATTTTCGAAAAAAAATCTTCCAGTACCGGTATTTTCCCGGTACTCCCGGTACTGAGAGGTTCAGTACCGTAGTACCGGGACTCGCCAAAAAGGGTCGGTACTAAAAACCCTAGTTCACCTCCGACATGCCAGAACCTCCAGAAGGCGGCATTCTGTCTCTATTCGCAGATGACACCTCCATAGTCTACAACGGTAGAGTGATCAGAGCACTAGTGGCAAACTTCAACGAGGCCTGGATGCACTGACAGAGTACCTCACCAGCTGGAAGATCTGTATCAGCGCGGCGAAGACCCAGGTCATCATTTTCCTCCACTCTAAATCCCCTAAACTTGTTTCGCCTGGAGATTGTAAAATCATCCTCAATGACACGACTGTAGAATAGGCAAATGAGGCTGACTACCTTGGCTTGACGCTCGACAGCAAGCTTATTTTCCGCTGACAAGACGGTGACGAAGTGTAACGTTTTGTTGAAACTATTGTCCCCTTTGATCAACCGTCGGTCGTCATTGTACCTGAAAAATAAGCTTGCTGTCTACAAGCAAATCATCCTCCCCGTGATCGAATATGTAGGAATGGGCGTTTTTCGGGAAAATATCGATACTGCCGAATCGAGTGTGGTGTAGTGTGCCATGTGAAAAAAACGGACGTGTTTGTATATCCGGTCCGCTCGTCAAATATTTTTTTTCAATTTTTTTTTAACTGAGAACTTGTGAATGTGAAATTTGGACAAAGTTTATTAAAATATTTTTACTGGTAAATTACGGGTATTATTTCCCTCAAATGCTGTCCATGCAGAGAGATTTTTTAAAAAAATTGCGTTGCTGGGAAAGCAGGCCAGTTGCAGCAGATGGCTGCCTACCGAACAGACCGACTCCGAATGGGAAATTTTAAAACTGGAAGCCAGGATGTAATCGTCGTGAGGTAAAAATAAGTCACTTCAAATTTGAAAAGGGTGAGTAAAAAGATCATCTTTATATACCAGCGGATTATGGTAAGCATTTTTTTTTGCTAAATTCATACTGATTGTAATATTCAACACCGCCGTATTAATATTTAAGTGCGCGAATGGAATGCTCTACCATTCTAGGTTCATAGATAGATGTAAATGTGCTGAATTACTGTTGCTTTCCCAAGTAGCAAAATTAATTTTATGATGCACTTGAAGCACACTTCTAGACTTGTGCCTTAAAACCACATTTAAAGCCAATTGTCCTACAAGCTTGCTTCAAGACAGCCATAAAACCACTATAAGACGAAAGAGGCCCACTCTTGAGAAGGTGTTTAAGACCATTTTCCAAGGTTCGCTTAAAACTTGTTAGTTTTATCAAAGTGAGCTTATGATGGCATGAAAGATCAGCATAAAACCCTTTTAGGATTACTAAAGAATTTGACAGCATGTGTTTTCGTTATCTAGATCCGCTGATGTTTATACTTGTTTATATTGAATTTTGTCTGAACCAAATCGAACAGCATCTCATAATGATGAAAATTATTATGGATACGTTGATAAATTGAAACCTAAATGCATTGTGATCGTGTAATTCCACATGCCACAACCACTTTGTCGATGCTTTTCCGAATAAATGTAACAAATATTGAATGCGCCTTATTTATATTACAAGATATAATATTATTTTGAAAACTATTTTATTTAAAAATTGTACACACCAAAAAAATAAATTTTGCTCTACTTTTTATTTCGCAGATGTAACAATATTTGTTTTATGCCCCAATCTATGAAATGACTCACGCAAGTAAAATTAAAACAAATAGTTTTCATCGTTCATATAGAAATGGCTTCCATCAAAAAATTTGACGCAGACGATAATCCGCCATGATTTCAATAGTTTTATCGAAAATCATCATAAGATTGGATAAAAACCACTTTATCTCATACAAAACCTGTTAGGTTTATCCAGGAGCATGATAAATTGAACTAGATTTATTGCAATCTTGACGAAGCTTAGTTTGTCTTGAATAAAACTAACTAGTATTGGTCAAAACTAAGAAGATTTATTGAAGAGCGTTATAAGTTTGGTGCTTTCATTATAACATGTTGTTTACAATTCCAACGAAAACAAGTCGTTCATTTGGAAAGAGTTCGCCGTTAAATATTTACTAAACTAAATATCTGCACAAAATGCTGAATTAAATGAAAACTCAATAGGGTTACTGCTCCTCGGGTTCATAATACCTATCTATCTATATCAATAACAATCGAGAACAAATAATTGGAGCGCAAAATGTTTTGATTTCCATGTTTGTGATGGTTTTCAGTAGTGGGCACGCATGATTGCAATAAAAAAACGACACAGATTGAGCCGAAATCATCCGTTTTGCGAATATTGTCATATAATAACATGCAATTCAACTGAAAAAGAAATGCATATAACTTATTTATTTATCTGCCAGTTAAACATCTATAGGGTTATTTTAAATCAAAAAGTAAATGGTTAATACTTCTTTATTAAAAATAAACCAGCTTCGAAATACGAGTAGAGTTGATAGTTCGATAATGATTGGTCGCGATTTTGAAACAATATGTTAAAGATTTCAAAAATCTATCTTTTAAATACTTAACTTGCCAGTATTTGTTGCGTAGCTCAACCGCTCGTTGAAAACTGGAAATTCGCCTGTGTATTGTAACCAGTTGGTTATGATTACAAACGCTCAAAAAATCGAGAAAATGTATTTCAAAGAAAATTCATCAATCATATGATAAATGGGAGGATATGAAATCTGCCTGATATTGGAAGATCAAGACAGCTGATGCAGCTGGTGGTAAATTTGATCTGATAGAAAGAAAACTGCAGCTGATGATCCGATAGAAAGAAAACTTCGATAGAAAAAAAACAGATGCTTGCGCAATTGGAGTTTCCATATATGGGATAAATTTACATTAGTTTTGCCTTTGATCCACTTGATTTTAATTTATACACTTATTTGCGTCCAATTTGACATTATGTTTTGTTTGTTTTGATGTATTCTTCAACAAGAGCACTTTCTCCCACTCAAAACCACATAGTTTTAAGGAAGTTTTATAATGGCATTTTCAAGATCGTTCTTTCTTAATGAAGAGTACCATAAAACTTTCTCAAAACTATTTGGTTTCAATTGGGATATAGTGCTCTTGCTGCATAATTTATCAAAATAAACAGCTTAAGATGGACCTGGAGCATATCATAAAACTATTATAAGAGAATTTAGCTTTTAGGTTACTTGGACTAGATGAAAACTATGATAAAACTCTACAGTTTATGCGAATCCTTGATAAAACTGCAATAAAACTTGAATAAATCCAAATAGAATTCAAAATGTTACTTGGGTTACTTGCGGTTGAAATAAGCACTGTTCCGAAACATGGTAAGATTTGACAGTTTGATAGTTAAACTTTGTTTGAAAATAGCTATCAGGCTGTCAGATTTTGACCTAAACAAGTTTGTTAAGATTGAAGACAAAGACGGAGAAAGTATTCCTCTCGACCAACGAGGTTTAGGGTAGTTTGGTTTTCTCACCGTTCAATTGAAATAACCCGAGAAATATACAAGATAAATTCAATCAGCTTTCCGGGTGGCACTTGGGAACGCACGAGTCCTGAAATGATAAATCTAGTGTCTAATTTCAAATATCACTCTAGCCTACACGATATTTTTCTTAAAATTTCATGAAATACTGATTATTCAAACTCAGATGTATTTCGTATTTATTTTTTAGATAGGGGAAAATACCTATTCTTGGCAGTCTAAGACATTCGCCAAATTGAATGATAAAAATAATGAATAATTACACTAAAACACAGGTCCAGTTTAACTGGTATACATTTGTATGCTCTTTCTTTGATGGTTGGTGTTCACTAAATATAACAGCTTTTACCACGAACTCAGTAAATAACATTTTTATAAACAGGTTAACGTTTCTTCTGTTGGCATAGCAATTTCTATTATCAGCAATGAATTTGCTCTCTTTAGCAACTAGACATGGAAGTAGAAAACTGGTAATGTATTGGTGCCAATTGCTGATTGTTTATATTCTCGAGTAGTAAAATTCATTCATATTAATCGGCCGCACGCTCATCTCGCTTCACTCAATTTTGGAACAAACTTTATTGTTTATCAAAACTGGTTTAAAGCAAAACATGAATTTTTAGCCTTGGCATCAATTTTATGTCATGTAGAAAGATAGGCAAAAGCATTTAAACACATTGTGAAACAAATTTAACCCTTATGCGGCCAACAAAAAACAGACGTGAATGGCAGATAGGGTACCCGTGTACCCAGATATTGACCGTTTCATAACTTTTACCATTTTCAACCTATTTGAATAATGTTGGCCATTTTAGAGAAGGGAACTTATATGCTTTTTGTTCGCTGTCAAGATTTACATTTTTTGTCTTTTGTAATGCTTTAGAGTCTTAGAGTTAGCACTGTCCTATCCAGCCCGTGGAGCCACCCCATTCTTACACTACGTTTCACAGTTGAATAATAAATAATACCCTAAAAGTAGGCAATTATTTAGGGTTGAAATGCGCTATGTAGGAACGGGGATGGTTATAATTTTTTTTGAAGAGCTTGGGAAGTATTGAAGTTGCAGAAGGAAAACGGTCCTGTCAGTCACATAAGGGTAAAAATACTACGGTGTTGCTATCACTTTTGATATAATTCATGGTCTGCGTAAAAATCTGAATAGAAGCATTTGTATTTTAACACTTTTTTTTTAAATAAATACCATTGCCGGATTTTTTGTTCGTATTTTTCCTAAAATCAAATCACGAAGAATTGTGCGTGGTATCTTTTTAGCGTGTGTTTGATATGCTCACAAACACATTCTCCCGCTCTATTCCGAAGTGTGCTGCTGCCAAAGAAAACGAACAGTGCCGATTTTATTTAGTGAAATATAGAGCAAATATTGCATAAATTTGCTCTTTGTGGTGATAATCAAGTGGTGATAAAGTGTAAAAAGTAGTTTACGTACCTAATTTGTCGTGTCATACGCAATAAAGAGGAGAAACAGGCGATCCAAAAAAGTAAGTAACAGTTTGCTTTTCGTGCGCTGCTTTCTTTGGCAATGCAATAATGGCAAGGATTTCGTAGGTGCAAATTTGTTTCGGTGATTAACACATCAAATCTTGCTACTTCTACACAAACAATTTATTTAAATGAAAGCGTAGACTTGAAATTGTGTGATTGAATCAAAATTATGTTCATAAATAGTGTATGTTTGCTGGAAAACGCAAATATTGTTGAGGGTGCCAACAACTGTCGCACCCTGCCAATGCCGTATTCTACCCTATTTTAAGAAATTTCAACTTTCTTTGTGTTTGTGTTTTTTTCAAGATGTCATGATCAAGATAAATTAATTGGGAATAAACACCAGTTGTACGAGTCTAGTGGAATGAGACGACAAACATAAATTTGTTTATGCATCATGTGAAAATGCGACAGCATCATTTATTTTGCTTAAGCTTGGAACTTCTGTACTTTTTTGTGTGTGAATGTATTTCAGTTTTGGTTAATCATAATAGTATAGAAATTACGAAATTATTGTAAATAATGTGATATATTTTCATCGTCTTGGGTGTTTGTTCTTTGCATTTTGCGCTTTCTTTTCTTTTATCGTTCCAGAGGGCGAGCAATGGCGCTTGAACCTAGGCTTATATAATGTGCAATGTACAAATTACATACGTAACGCAAATTTGGGCAATTTTTGACCCCCTACCTTCCACTCGTAACACTTTTTGTATGTATGATTTAATTCTTTTGTATGAACCGTAACACTTGATTTGACTTCCTCTCTCTAAACAACGTTACGTAATTTGTGTATGGTACCTGAGCCAGGGCACTAGACTAAAAACTGTGTCCCATCCCAAGATGTCGAGGACCCAAGGAGTGTACATAATTCTTCTTAGCTAAGTCACTCCCAACGATTCGTCAATCATATTTCCCCCTGAATATGAAACGGTTGGTACGGCTGTCCCCGTTTCTTCCTTTCGTGTATTCAAAACTCTTCGTTGATCATGTTATTTATTACTAAATAATCTGATTGCCGGGGAATTATGAATTATCTCCCAAATTCAAGCCTGCACGGTGGGCCTGGCCGTTTTAATACTTGTACCATATTTATGATATGCTGCAAATATTAATGCAGACAAGAAAATGCTCGGAAATACGACCGACATTTCCAGGATGCTTTTCAATACTGGCTGTGCATGTGCTAAGACAAGACAATATCGATACTGCCGAATCGATGTTTTTATTGTCGAAATATCGATGCCGAAAAATATTGGGGTTGAAGCATCGATATTCCGATATATCGATACGTCCCAAAAATTAAAAGCACGAACAAAAAAAAAATGGAAACTTTAGGTTTCCCATTTCAGATCATCAAATCACACATCAAAGTTTAACAGATTGTGCCTAATGTGCTATATTTTACTTTTGTTATAGGTATTAGGGATAATGTCTCGGAATTTAAAAAATATGTCAAATATCGAACATAAAAACAATCGATACAAAATATCGATTATTCGAAGCGAAAACATCTATTTCAGATACATCGATATATCTATATGGCATGCCGGTCTGAGAAAGCTGCGCAAAAAATCATCATGTGAAACTCCAACGAGTTCAAAAAAAGTTTCTGAAAATGATCATGAACACCCCTCCCAGGACACGAACTTCTGAGGTCCACCGTCTGGCCGGTATTAAAACTCTACACGAGCGCTTTGGTGAGTGTAAGGAAAGGTATAGGGGCCGTTGCTTACAATCGGACCAGGCGACCATTAGGGCGCTTTTTCCAATTTAAGTTATCAAATTATTATTGTAAATAATTAGTGTACATAGTGTACATAGTTAGGTTATCAAATTTTCTAAATCAATCAATGCCTCCTTAAGGCTATTCTGATACTTTAGATAAACTTTATAAATTATATTTAAATCCTAACCATTGCTATTGAACCGAATCAAAGATGAAGGGCCAAGTGGCCAAACACTTGTAATGTCAAAAATAATATAACAAACAAAAATCAAAAATAAATGAATTTAAGTCAAAGTCAAAAAGACAAGCGTGTGAAGTACACTAAAGTTGCGTAAAAAGCGACATAATCGAAAATCGATTTTTACGGCTTCCACGTGATCTCGGATCCTTTTGGTAGACCGCGGTAAAAAACTTGGCAAAAAATCTGCGTAAATACTGAAGTCCGGATAGAACGTAAAAACAACCAGAGTAAAAAGCGACTCCAGTGTACGTGATGGCATGTGTTTTCGCTTATCGAGCAAATCACTTTGAGTGCACGCTAGAGTGATTCAAATTTTGACTTTTTTGTTCCTCGATGCTTAAACGATTGCATTTGCCATTTTAATAATCCTCCTAATTTTTTAGCTAATTTGGATGTAATTTGAAAGAGCACGCGCGGTTTGAAGTTTATATGGAAATTACTATAAAAACTTTTATGGAAAACCGTTCCCAAACGCTTTCCTTTAAGATCTAAAAACATATGAGTACATCGGCAAGATAGGAAATTTTATAAGGAAACAGGCCGTCTTTGTTGCTTGATGCTTACAAGAAAAGTTGTTAACAAAATACTGAATCGTGGAAAATTCAATTTAACATGTAAAAGAATGACATCAATATCAATGAGCAGTTTTGTTTTATTCATAACTTTGCTTCCAAACGACAAATTGCTTTGCAACAACAACTGCTTTTCCGCTTGACAAGTATTTTGTGTAGTCAATGTGTTGATTATATTTAAGTAGTTCATGGGCCACTTCACTCTTTCACATTATTATTTATGTATTCAGACTAAGGCCGAAGTGGCCTGTGCGTTATATAAGAGTCTTCTCCATTCGGCTCGGTCCATGGCTACACGTCGCCAACCACGCAGTCTACGGAGGGTCCGCAAGTCATCTTCCACCTGACCGATCCACCTTGCCCGCTGTGCACCTCGCCTTCTTGTGCCCGTCGGATCGTTGTCGAGAACCGATTTCACCGGGTTACTGTCCGACATTATGGCTACGTGCCCGGCCTACCGCAGTCGTCCGATTTTCGCGGTGTGAACGATGGATGGTTCTCCCAGCAACTCATGCATCTCGTGGTTCATTCGCCTCCTCTACGTACCGTCCGCCATTTGCACCCCACCATAGATGGTACGCAGCACTTTCCTTTCGGAAACTCCAAGTGCGCGTTGGTCCTTCACGAGCATCGTCCAGGTCTCGTGTCCGTAGAGGACTGCCGGTCTAATGAGCGTTTTGTAGATTGTCAGTTTGGTACGGCGGCGAACTGTATTCGATCGGAGCGTCTTGTGGAGTCCAAAGTACGTACGATTTCCAGCCACTATGCGTCTCCGAATTTCTCTACTGGTATCATTTTCGGCAGTCACCAGTGAGTCCAAGTACACACATTCTTCTACCACCTCGATTTCGTCACCACCGATGAAAACTCGAGGTGGGTGGCTCACGTTGTCCTCTATTGAGCCTCTTCCTATCATTTACTTCGTCTTCGACGTGTTGATGACTAGTCCAATCCGTTTAGCTTCGCTTTTCAGTCTGATGTAGGCTTCCTCCATCCTCTCAAAGTTATGTGCCATAATATCAATGTTGTCGGCGAAACCAAATAACTGGACGGACTTTGTTGAAAATCGTACCACTTGTGTCGATCCCTGCCCTTCGTATTACCCCTTCCAAAGCGATGTTGAATAGCAGACACGAACGACGATCGCTCTCTGCGCGTTTCGAAGGGACTCGAGAATGTCCATGAAACTCGAACTACGCACATTACCCGATCCACCGTCGCCTTGATTAACTTTATCAGTTTATCCGGAAATCCATTTTCGTGCATTAGCTGCCATAGCTGGTCGCGATCAATTGTGTCATATGCTACTTTGAAGTCGATAAATAGACGGGGCCCTCCTTAGCCGTGCGGTAAGACGCGTCGCTACAAAGCAAGACCATGCTGAGGGTGGCTGGGTTCGATTCCCGGTGCCGGTATAGGCAATTTTCGGATTGGAAATTGTCTCGACTTCCCTGGGCATAAAAGTATCATCGCGTTAGCCTCATGATATACGAATGCAAAAATGGTAACTTGGCTTAGAAACCTCGCAGTTAATAACTGTGGAAGTGCTTAATGAACACTAAGCTGTGAGGCGGCTCTGTCCCAGTGTGGGGATGTAATGCCAATAAGAAGAAGAAGAAAAAGAAATAGACGATGTGTGGACAGGACACTTTGTATTCGCGGCATTTCTGCAATACCTGACATACGGCGAATACCTGACCGTGGTAGAGCGTTCACCCATAAATTCCGCCTGGTACTGCCCCACGAACTCTCTTGCAATTGGTGTTAGTCGACGGCATAAAATTTGGGAGAGTTTCTTGTAGGCGGCGTTCAGCAATGTGATTGCGCGGTAGTTGCTACAATCCAGATTATCGCCCTTTTTGTAGATGGGACACACGACAACTTCCATCCACTCCTGCGGCAGAATCTCATCCACCCAAACCTTGGTAATTACCCAGTGCAGCGCTCTAGCCAGCGCCTCACTACCGTGTTTAAACAGGTCTCCTGGTAGTTGGTCAACTCCAGGGGCTTTATTGTTTTCAGCCAGCCGATCACCTCCTGGATTTCCTGGTGATTCGGAGCCGAAAGTCGTATGTCCTGCGCGCGTGCTCCTAGGTTCATTACCATACCGTCTGCCATATCGCCATTCAGGTGCTCTTCGTAGTGCTGCCGCCACCTTTGGTAGAAGGTAGCCGCACGATGCCCGCTTTTCCATACTCTCCAAGCTTCCAATATTGATCCTTTATTCGTCGCCTAGGTCGTTTCCGATTGTATCGAGTCGTATAATCTTCTATGTCGTTCGTAATGGTTGCTTTTAAAGGCGGCTTTCTGGGCCTGCGAAAACCTCCGGTCTCGACGGAGGGCCGTTGTGTCAGGGCTGTTTAGCATCCCACCTAACACCAGGACTTGGGCTTGTGCGCTTTGAGCGGCACACGATCGCTTTGGCGGAGCCTATTTGCGGGTATATGCAGCTTTTTATAGAGGTTTAACAAAGCCCACTGTCAAACCCCACCACATCCTAGGCAGGCACCACAACTCGCAGATGGTCTAGGGAGGGATTGTCAAGCCCTTCGACATACTCCCTGCTGCCCCTACGTATCAAATGCTTGATAATTATCACGCCTAATTGAAAACAGTCCTTAAGTTGACGAGCTGATTGCAATCAAAATCATGTAACCGGACTTCTAAACATTTCCATAAACTCCACAAAGCAGCATATAAATGATTTCGTGAAAGACAAAGTATACCATTTGGCTTAAAAATCCTTGGATTGATTGAAAATTAGGTAGATGCTGAAAATGTTTCCCAATTGCTGTATCCTTTTTTACATTAACTGTGTTGGGTAAATAGAATTAGTCAAAGACAAGAGTCTGTCTCATTTGAAGAAATAAACTCAAGTTAAACTTCAAAGCGACAGTTGAATAATTAGCTTGAGCTTGAGCTTGATTGACTGCTCGTAGTTGCTACTCCATTATGACCCGATCAGCTGTTCTTGCACAGGGAACCAACAGATGTTTGCTTGGGACTAGCATACATCTTCAATGTACAAGCACTGGTGATTTCATTTGTTAGGTCATGCTGGCGCCTGTCATGTTAGAATGCAAGTCAATGTGGGGAAGGGGGGGGGGAATGATGATGCAATCACTCGCCCACTGCAAGCCGAATATACCTCTGCACTTGTCACGAGTTCATGCGGAATTTGTTGGAATTTTTAGGTTAGGTTCGAGAGGCAGAGGTCCGTCTTGGTTAACGAGCTGCCAATGAGATAGATAGGAGAGGTCAACTGATGGAATTTCTAATTGGATGTAGGAAACGAGCTCTATAGTACATTTCCAATTCTAGCAGATTACTGTTAGAAAACTCAAGTTGAAGGTATAGGAATAGTAATGGAAATGGTATGGAAGTCCATTTCCAGTTCTAGCGATTGCTAGAACATAAGAAATAAAGAGAAAGATAAAAAGTAGGAGAATGGAACGGACCTGGGATTGAAACCATGACCTCCTGCGTATGAGGCAGAAGCAGTAGCCATATGACTACCAAGCCCGCCTCGAAACAAGTCGGCCGAATTATTGTGTTCTGCATTGCGCGGCCGGCAATAAAATTAATCAGTTCAGTGCGTGATCTCTCTTGTTTCGGACAGCAGAACGGTCGCGCGGTCGGCCAGATATTGTGTTCTGCATTGCGCGGCCGATAATAAAATTAATCAGTTCAGTGCGTGATCTCTCTTATTTCGGACAGCAGAACGATCGCGCGGTCGGCCGAATTATTGTGTTCTGCATTGCGCGGCCGGCAATAAAATTAATCAGTTCAGTGCGTGATCTCTCTTGTTTCGGACAGCAGAACGATCGCGCGGTCGCCCGAATTATTGTGTTCTGCATTGCGCGGCCGGCAATAAAATTAATCAGTTCAGTGCGTGATCTCTCTTGTTTCGGACAGCAGAACGATCGCGCGGTCGGCCGAATTATTGTGTTCTGCATTGCGCGGCTGATAATAAAATTAATCAGCTCAGTGCGTGATCTCTCTTGTTTCGGACAGCAGAACGATCGCGCGGTCGGCCGAATTATTGTGTTCTGCATTGCGCGGCCGGTAATAAAATTAATCAGTTCAGTGCGTGATCTCTCTTATTCCGGACAGCAGAACGATCGCGCGATTGGCCGAATTATTGTGTTCTGCATTGCGCGGCCGGTAATAAAATTAATCAGTTCAGTGCGTGATCTCTCTTGTTTCGGACAGCAGAACGATCGCGCGGTCGGCCGAATTATTGTGTTCTGCATTGCGCGGCCGGTAATAAAATTAATCAGTTCAGTGCGTGATCTCTCTTATTTCGGACAGCAGAACGATCGCGCGGTCGGCCGAATTATTGTGTTCTGCATTGCGCGGCCGGCAATAAAATTAATCAGTTCAGTGCGTGATCTCTCTTGTTTCGGACAGCAGAACGATCGCGCGGTCGCCCGAATTATTGTGTTCTGCATTGCGCGGCCGGCAATAAAATTAATCAGTTCAGTGCGTGATCTCTCATGTTTCGGACAGCAGAACGATCGCGCGGTCGCCCGAATTATTGTGTTCTGCATTGCGCGGCCGGCAATAAAATTAATCAGTTCAGTGCGTGATCTCTCTTGTTTCGGACAGCAGAACGATCGCGCGGTCGGCCGAATTATTGTGTTCTGCATTGCGCGGCCGATAATAAAATTAATCAACTCAGTGCGTGATCTCTCTTGTTTCGGACAGCAGAACGATCGCGCGGTCGGCCGAATTATTGTGTTCTGCATTGCACGGCCGGTAATAAAATTAATCAGTTCAGTGCGTGATCTCTCTTATTTCGGACAGCAGAACGATCGCGCGGTCGGCCGAATTATTGTGTTCTGCATTGCGCGGCCGGTAATAAAATTAATCAGTTCTGTGCGTGATCTCTCTTGTTTCGGACAGCAGAACGATCGCGCAGTCCGCCGAATTATTGTGTTCTGCATTGCGCGGCCGGCAATAAAATTAATCAGTTCAGTGCGTGATCTCTCTTGTTTCGGACAGCAGAACGATCGCGCGGTCGGCCGAATTATTGTGTTCTGCATTGCGCGGCCGGCAATAAAATTAATCAGTTCAGTGCGTGATCTCTCTTGTTTCGGACAGCAGAACGATCGCGCGGTCGGCCAGGTATTGTGTTCTGCATTGCGCGGCCGATAATAAAATTAATCAGTTCAGTGGTGATCTCTCTTGTTTCGGACAGCAAAACGATCGCGCGGTCGGTCGAATTATTGTGTTCTGCATTGCGCGGCCGATAATAAAATTAATCAGTTCAGTGCGTGATCTCTCTTGTTTCCGGACAGCAGAACGATCGCGCGGTCAGCCAGGTATTGTGTTCTGCATTGCGCGGCCGGTAATAAAATTAATCAGTTCTGTGCGTGATCTCTCTTGTTTCGGACAGCAGAACGATCCCGCGGTCGACCGAATTATTGTGTTCTGCAATGCGCGGCCGGTAATAAAATTAATCAGCTCACTGCGTGATCTCTCTTGCTTCCGGACAGCAGAACGATCGCGCGGTCGGCCGGAATATTGTGGTCTGCATTGCGCGGCCGGTAATAAAATTGAGCAGTTCTGTGCGTGATCTCTCTTGTTTCGGACAGCAGAACGATCGCGCGGTCGGCCGAATTATTGTGTTCTGCATTGCGCGGCCGACCGCGCGATCGTTCTGCTGTCCGAAACAAGAGAGATCACGCACTGAACTGATTAATTTTATTGCCGGCCGCGCAATGCAGAACACAATAATTCGGCCGACCGCGCGATCGTTCTGCTGTCCGAAACAAGAGAGATCACGCACAGAACTGATTAATTTTATTACCGGCCGCGCAATGCAGAACACAATAATTCGGCCGACCGCGCGATCGTTCTGCTGTCCGAAACAAGAGAGATCACGCACTGAACTGATTAATTTTATTATCGGCCGCGCAATGCAGAACACAATAATTCGGCCGACCGCGCGATCGTTCTGCTGTCCGAAACAAGAGAGATCACGCACTGAACTGATTAATTTTATTGCCGGCCGCGCAATGCAGAACACAATAATTCGGCCGACCGCGCGATCGTTCTGCTGTCTGAAACAAGAGAGATCATGCACAGAACTGATTAATTTTATTACCGGCCGCGCAATGCAGAACACAATAATTCGGCCGACCGCGCGATCGTTCTGCTGTCCGAAACAAGAGAGATCACGCACTGAACTCAAAGCGACAGTTGAATAATTATCAAATAAACTTACTCGCAGAGCAAAATTACTTTTGACAGATATCTAATCATTTTTGATCGATGTCTTATTGATATTTCTAGGTAGCGCCAGCCATTATTATTGCCGGATGATTAATCATTTGCCGGATAATAATCAAATATGTTATGAAGCCTTTCTCGTGCATTACAAAATAAATCACAAAAATCTCTTTAGAAACGTCAAAAAACCACTTTCCACTAATTTCCATGTGTTTGCCGTCATTTAGGATGCATTGCAATTTTTTTTTTCGGGTTTGAATTTTTTTCAAAGGGGGATCTCTTATTCCGAAATCCAATCGGGCCACGCAAATAATGGGAGCGAATTCCCCGTCGAAGGTAACTTGTTGCGAGGGAGTCGAACAATACTAAAATATTAAGTTTCAAAAAGTGTGTCTAAAAAATTTGTAACGATATACACACACATACATACATACAGACATCATCTCAGTTCGTCGAGCTGAGTCTGAGGTATAGAACACTATGGGTCTCCGAGCCTTCTATCAAAAGTTCGTTTTTGGAGTGATGTTATAGCCTTTCGGTACAACTTTGTTGAACGAAAAAGGCAAAAAACAATGCTCCAGCAACAAAGTGTGTTACTAAATATGTCCTGCTAGGAGTGGAGGCCCCATAACCTCTCCTGAGAAGAAATGGGACACAAAATCTTTAACCCTAGTAGATCGGGGTAAATTAACAACTTGCAAATGAGGCGTGTCGCATGGAGCTCGATAAATAAGATAACCATTGCCAGCTTCAGAACAAGAGTTCCAATATTACGCGTCCACCTGCCGATTTTCAAGGCAAAGAGATTTTTTACAGCGAACTCAATGTCGTCGTAGATAAAATTCCGAAGGGTGGTGATACGAACTGAACAGTCAACTTCAATGCATCGGTTCACAAGGTCACGTGGAACCCGGGAATGCTATATCAAAAATCTAATCGACAACATTTGCATCCGCCAAAAATGGAAACGTAGCCCCTTTGATATACGGAGTGCATCTGATAGAGGGAGAATCGCGGGAAGTATGAAGATCCATACACAATTTCCAAATGCTTTGTACAAAAAAGTGTGACAAAGAAAGGAATAGGGATTGGAAATATGTAATTAATGGGCTTGTATGGATTCCTCAGCAGAAGATCTGTTCAACACACTCCAACTGGAAGAAGCCACGGTGAAAAGGTCTATCGTTGAATAACTGGAAGGTTCTTTAATTCTTCCGTATGACAATATTCCCAGCACCCTGTTCGAGTTGTTCAGCACGGAAGGGGGATTAGAAATAAAACTCAAAGAAAAATCATCCATATTCTTCACAGCATGAGGACGCACCGGATATCTGACCATCCATGAAGCAATTCTAACCACAAATGCCCACGTAGCGGTTTTTTAAGATCACTCCTAACGGAATCCAAGTTTCAAAGTGCTCGCGTTTTCGGGGGCACATCACTCGATACGGAAGCAACGCACAACTGTCATTTTTATATTTTCAAGCATGCTGCGACGCAGCAAAGCTAAATCAACAAAAATGACAGTTGTGCATCGCCTCCGTATCGAGTGGTGTGCCCCCGCAAACGCGATCGCTTTGAAACTTGGATTCCGTCAGGAGTGACCTTAAGCACACACGTATACGTGTGCATTACACCATGTGATGCTGGGTACCTTGCGTGGACGCGACGTGCACGCAGCTTGAAAAACGCTACGAAAGCATAGTCGCGGCGATGAAATTGCTTAGGTCTAGGGGAGCCTTTTTGGAATGTTTTACTGAACATAGCAAGAGAAAATATTTTACGAATCCGAAATCATTAATTGGATCTAACGAGGTTGGATTAGTCACTTTAGTTAGTATCTACTGTTTCATTGAGATGTTCAGGAAATCGACACATTTGTTTGGTATGAAATAATTGTCGGAGCCAAAGGTTCAGGGACTACGTCAATGATAAATAATTTCAAAGCGGACAAGAGAATCAAACGCTGTCTACAAAAATGCCGGGCAAGACATCTAAAAAAAGTCAGTGTCCTTATGTTTCCACATAAGTTTTCCCAAATCAGCTAATCTTACACACAAGGATGTTATCGATCATTTAGTAATCTGCATTTGATCATTTAGTAGTTTGTGAATAACTCATTCCAGAAGCGGAATTTCAAAATGTGTTGTATGGTAGACTTCTAGTGTGAAGGTTTTTGTACAACTTTGCCTAATGATTCGTTGTTTGAATCCCCTCAGTAACGGAGTTATAGCTATAGTTTCAGTAACTTAGACTAAATGATAACAAAATTCCAATCGTTTAGTTTAAGTTACTGCAACTAGCGCTATAACTCCGTTATTAAATGAATTCTAGCAACGAACCATTAGGCAGAGTTGTAGAAAAACCTTCGCACTTGAAGTCTACCATAAAACACATTTTGAAATTCCGCTTCTGGAATGAGTTATTGACAAACTACTAAATAATCGAACGCAAATTACTAAATGATCGATAACATCCTTGCTTACACATGATAAAACTGATCTATTTTAGTATGTATTGTTTGTTCCTTTGTTTTAAGAATTTTATTATACTAATTTAATAAAAAAATCAGTTATCTTATGATTATTCATACCTCTTCTTAAAGCTGTTATTTGTTATTTCAGTCATCCGATTCACGATCCAAGGACATATCCATTGCATAAGAACATATTGGCAGTAAACGAACAAGATGGGATACAAGAATTTATTTTAATTTGTTCAGTTCACTTTATGTATATTAAAGTATTCACCTTTTCGGAAAGCTTTTCGTTGTCAACGTTTGATAAGCACACATGAAAAAAATAAGAGATTAGAACACTTGTTTAACACTTTTCCGATGAAGCTGTTCAAAATACCTTTCGGTCGCAGACCGATTGCCGGATATAAAATCTGAGGGTCGGCCAATGCACCCACTATTAGAGTCGTCAAAATCACTAATATCTTCATGATCACCTTCCTTGATTCAAATATTCGCAATACCACTTAGCGGGCTCTTCACGTAACTTAGGTCAAGTATACTAAAAGGCAAATACTAGCTTAAAAACTTTCTCGACTACAAACCACGACGCAACAGACAACACTACGGTAGAAGATGGACTATTTCAAAATCCTAATCAAATGATGGTTTTATCGCGCAGACACCCAGCATCCGAGTTGCAGCCACGAGACACGAACACAATATCGGACCACGCCAAACTGCTCCAGCGAAGATCAAGACGAGGTTCGCCGGTCAAGAGAACAACGATCGATGCGATCGTTCGTCAATTGGAAATTATGCTCACGGTTGACCGACGAATCATGTTTCTCAAGTTGCAGTTTTCGTATGCATTTTGCATATCCCCATAAATCAAGTTGAGAACTGCTGTCTCCGCATTCCGCAAATCGAAAAGTGAATGAACGTTATCTCGTTGGTGATGGTACGAAAACGACAAAATTTGCCTACGACATTTTTCACACGTTTCGGACGCACGGGATCTAACATTGATTTTGAGTGACCTTGAAATTTACTAATCGTGGTTCACATAGGGCCATGTGCCGGCACTGGCAAGGCGGATGATGCTGAATCATTTATTGTGCTTCGGAAGAGTTCACCACTTGAGGTGGCATTGATAAGTAAATATTACTCGAAGATGGAAATCCCAAAGATTCTTGACAAACGTTGTTTACCAATCTCGATCAATATTTTTCTCTATGATTATGTAAAATAACTTTATTTATTTTTATAACTAATAGATATTTAAAACTGCAATAAATAAGTCCGGATAATAATAGTGTACAGCAAAATTGGGTGCACCTGATAGAGGAATGCACCGGAATATAATAGACAAATCTCGGTCAACAAGTTTTCCCCAATGGTCCATCATTATTATTATTTATTCAGACTAAGGCCGAAGTGGCCTGTGCGGTATATAAGAGTCTTCTCCATTCGGCTCGGTCCATGGCTACATGTCGCCAACCACGCAGTCTACGGAGGGTCCGCAAGTCATCTTCCACCTGATCGATCCACCTTGCCCGCTGTGCACCTCGCCTTCTTGTGCCCGTCGGATCGTTGTCGAGAACCATTTTCACCGGGTTACTGTCCGACATTCTGGCTACGTGCCCGGCCCATCGCAGTCGTCCGATTTTCGCGATGTGAACGATGGATGGTTCTCCCAACAGCTGATGCAATTCGTGGTTCATTCGCCTCCTCCACGTACCGTCCGCCATCTGCACCCCACCACAGATGGTACGCAGCACTTTCCTTTCGAAAACTCCAAGTGCGCGTTGGTCCTCCACGAGCATCGTCCAGGACTCGTGTCCGTAGGGGACTACCGGTCTAATTAGCGTTTTGTAGATTGTCAGTTTGGTACGGCGGCGAACTCTATTCGATCGGAGCGTCTTGCGGAGTCCAAAGTACGTACGATTTCCAGCCACTATGAGTCTTCGAATTTCTCTGCTGGTGTCATTTTCGGCAGTCACCAGTGAGCCCAAGTACACAAATTCTTCTACCACCTCGATTTCGTCACCACCGATGCAAACTCGCGGTGGGTGGCTCACATTGTCTTCTCTTGAACCTCTTCCTATCATGTACTTCGTCTTCGACGTGTTGATGATTAGTCCGATCCGCTTAGCTTCCCTCTTCAGTCTGATGTAGGCTTCCTCCATCTTCTCAAAGTTACGTGCCATAATATCTATGTCGTCGGCGAAACCATATAGCTGGACGGACTTATTGAAAATTGTACCACTCGTGTTAATCCCTGCTCTTCGTATTACACCTTCCAAAGCGATGTTGAATAGCAAACACGAAAGACCATCACCTTGCCGTAACTCTCTGCGGGTTTCGAAGGGACTCGAGAATGCCCCTGAAACTCGAACTACGCACATCACCCGATCCATCGTCGCTTTGATCAACCGTGTCAGTTTATCCGGAAAACCGTGTTCGTGCATTAGCTGCCATAGCTGGTCCCGATCGATTGTATCATATGCGGCTTTGAAGTCGATGAATAGATGATGTGTGGGCACGTTGTATTCGCGGCATTTCTGCAGTACTTGGCAAATGGCGAACACCTGGTCCGTGGTGGAGCGTTCGCCCATAAAACCCGCCTGGTACTGCCCCACGAACTCCCTTGTAGTTGGTGCTAGTCGACGGCATAAAATTTGGGAGAGTACCTTGTAGGCGGCGTTCAGCAATGTGATTGCGCGGTAGTTGCTACAATCCAGCTTATCGCCCTTTTTGTAGATAGGACACACGACACCTTCCATCCACTCCTGCGGCAAAACTTCCTCCTCCCTAATCTTGGCAATGACCCAGTGCAGCGCTCTAGCCAGTGCCTCACCACCGTGTTTAAATAGCTCTCCTGGTAGTTGGTCAACCCCAGGGGCTTTGTTGTTCTTCAGCCGGCCAATCTCCTCCTGGATTTCCTGGAGATCCGGAGCCGGTAGAATTATGTCCTGCGCGCGTTCTCCCAGGTCCATCACAATATCGCCATCTTCGTCTGCCACATCGCCATTCAGGTGTTCTTCGTAGTGCTGCCGCCACCTTTGGATCAACTCACGCTCGTTCGTAAGAAGATTCCTGTTTATGTCCTTACACATATCAGGCTGTGGCACGTGGCCCTTACGTGAACGGTTTAACTTCTCATAGAACTTTCGTGTGTTATTGGCGCGGTACAGTTGTTCCGTTTCTTCACGGTCTCGATCTTCCTGCTGGCGCTTTTTCCTCCGGAAAATCGAGTTTTGTCTGTTCCGCGCCTGTTTATATCGTGCCTCGTTCGCCCTCGTGCGGTGTTGCAGCAATCTCGCCCATGCTGCATTCTTCTCTTCCACTAACTGCTCACATTCGCCGTCATACCAGTCGTGTCTCTGATCCGGGGGCACCGTGCCAAGTGCAGCGGTTGCGGTGCTACCAATGGCGGATCGAATATCTCTCCAGCCATCTTCAAGAGACGCTGCGCTTAGCTGCTCTTCCGTTGGAAGTGCCACTTCCAGCTGCTGCGCGTATACTTGGGCTAGTCTACCGTCTTGTAGCCGCCCAATGTTAAGCCGCGGCGTCTGACTTCGACGCGTGTTGTACACCGTCGAGAGTTTTGAGCGCAGGCATACTGCAACGAGGTAGTGGTCGGATTCAATATTCGCACTGCGGTAAGTGCGGACGTTCATGATGTCGGAGAAGAATTCACCGTCGATTAGAACGTGGTCAATTTGGTTTTCCGTTTCTTGGTTAGGTGATCTCCATGTGGCCTTGTGGATAATTTTGCGGGGAAAGAAGGTGCTTTGGACTACCATTCCGCGGGAGGCTGCGAAGTTTATGCATCGTTGGCCGTTGTCATTCGATACGGTGTGCAGACTATCCGGTCCGATGACCGGTCTATACATTTCCTCCCTTCCTACCTGTGCGTTCATGTCACCGATGACGATTTTAACGTCCCGCAGTGGGCATCCATCGTACGTCTGCTCCAGCTGTGCGTAGAACGCTTCTTTCTCTTCGTCGGGTCTCCCTTCGTGTGGGCAGTGCACGTTGATGATGCTATAGTTGAAGAAACGGCCTTTAATCCTCAGCTTGCACATCCTTGCGTTGATTGGCTGCCACCCAATCACGCGTTGGCGCATCTTACCCAGCACTATGAAGCCGGTTCCCAGCTCGTTGGTGGTGCCACAGCTTTGGTAGAAGGTAGCCGCTCGATGCCCGCTTTTCCACACTTTCTGTCCTGTCCAGCAAATCTCCTGCAGCGCCACGACGTCGAAGTTGCGGGGATGTAATTCATCGTAGATCATCCTGTCGCAACCTGCGAAACCTAGCGACTTGCAATTCCATGTTCCAAGCTTCCAATCGTGATCCTGTATTCATCGCCTAGGTCTAGGTCTTTGCCGATTATATCGAGTCGCATTATCTCTTATATTGTTCGTAATGATTGGTTTTCTTGGCGGCTTATTGGGCCTGCGCAAACCTCCTGTCTCGTCGGAGGGCCTGTGTCAGGGCTGTTTAGCGTCCCACCTAACACCAGGACTTGGGCTTGTGCGCTTTGAGCGGCACACGGTCGCTTTGGTGGGGCCTACTTGCGGATACATGCAGCTTTTTATAGAGGTTTAACAGGGCCCACTGTCAAACCCCACCACATCCTAGGCAAGCCCCACAACTCGCAGATGGCCTGGGGAGGGCTCGGCAAGCCCTTGGACATAGTCCCTGCTGCCCGTAAATGGTCCATCAGAATACTCTTGAAAATTGACTAAAAAATAGGTTTCGCAATGCACATGGATGGTGACTATGGAATGTAGTTCCTGAAATTTCTGCGCGAGCTTGGCTTAGATGTGCGGATTCAAGCTGATGCTTCATTGGCACAATGTTGAGGCTATAAGATGATCCAAGTATCCCAAAATAAAATATTTTTTCATGTGATATGAATATTTGATTTTGGGGAAACAATTAAATACTTTCAAACTTCAAACTAGGACCACTATGGGTGCTGGTATAGCGAATCTGCATCTGCAGGAGGACACATTTCTGGTTTTGGAGGCGTTGATAGTAACTATCAGTGCACAATTGAGACCCATGTGGGCACAAGCAGTACGACTCCGTACCTGTGGGAACATTTATAGAAACTTTGAAGGTGTTCGGCGGCCTGGTAAACTATTTTTGGTTAACACATACATGCTCACTTTCACACATATCGCTTAAATAGGCGAAAATGATGTTTTGCATTTAGGCACAAAACAGATAGGGATCATAGAACAAACTTCAAATTTCAAAGTAGGCTTTTTGTTTAGCAATAATCGACGAACGGCACTCTCGTATATCCAAGGCGAAAGATAGAGACAGCAAAGCATGCGTTGCTACTCTGTCCAATGCGCGTTTTTCAGTAAAGCTTGACTTCCACCGCTAGGTTCGCTAGCGTAGCAAAATCATGGAAGGACCAAATTCCACAGCAAAGATGCCTATATGTTATGTGATTTAGGAAAAGCTTCTCCCAAGTAGAGATGTCGCAAATTAATCGATTACTTCGAATAATCGATTCATCGTTGTGATAATCGATTAATTTTGAATCGATTATTACCCAACGATTAATCGATTCAATAATCGAGATGAATCGTGAGTAATCGATTAGTTACTAATCGATTAATCAGAATTTTACGACATCATAAGGATGTCGAAAATTAATTGATTATTTCGATTAATCGATTCATCGTTGTGATAATCGATTAATTTTGAATCGATTACCATACAATGATTAATCGATTCAATAATCGACAAGAATCAAGAGTTATCGATTAGTAACTAATCGATTAATCGGGATTTTACGACATCTCTAGGCGCATGAAGTAATTCCGTAGCGTACACTGTTAGATGACTTTACCCATTAATGGGTACTGTGTTATTGTTGATATTATTCCCACCGTGAAAAATTCACCCATTTTCTTGAAAAAGTGCCACTACCCATTTTAATGAGTAGTGGCGCTTTTTGAAGAAAATGGGTGAACTTTTCACGGTGGGAATAATATCAACAATAACACAGTACCCATTAATGGGTAAAGTCATCTAACCGTGTAGAAGGAGGAACCGCAACAGAGCGCGTACCGCGACCGCGGTGTAAGGGACCGGCATCGTTTTAGATGAGCCGTGGGTAAGCGTCACCCTCTCCGTCAAGCAAGCACATGGCAGGCGTCGCCATCTCCGTCTAGAAACCACATGGCAAGCGTCGCCCTCATCGTCCGTGGAGCACGTGCTTAGGCGTCGTCCGCTCACTAGGTCGCCTGCGGCACCGCACCGTTCGTCGAACGGTCAACCCCATCGTCCGGCAAGCCGCCGATAGCAGCGTCCCCGTCGTGGAGAACAACGCCGACAAAAGTGATGGTCCGTAAGTAAAGTAGACAAACGCGACAAACCAGGCCTATGCTAAGAGCTCATGTTTAGCGTAGCCAACACCAACACCAACGCCGAGCAACGTACGTCAAATCTAAAAAAGGTTAACATCATAAAACATCCAAACTCAGCTTTCTTCAATATGTAACTGTAATCGGGAATATTCATTAAATATGACTAATGAGTTTAATTGATTCAAAACTTATCTACATGATCAATTTTGATTTTACTTACATGGAGAACAACAATTTGTCTTTTATTTCACCGTGAAAAGCTTGAGCAGAATTCGACACAGTTGTTTCATAAGGGCCAATGTCGCAATGAGCTCGAATGGAGAAAAATGGGTTGGAATGTTCCATGACATATTTTCAATTATATTTCAAAGAGTAGATGTTATTTTAAATGTTAATAGTTTGCATGAAGTTCATCCATATCCAATCATTGAATCAACATATAAATAAAATTTACTTCGGATTTATTTTGATTTGAAAATATGATTAAAGAATTAGTCGTCCTTTTTTTCTAACAGTGTACACACTTAATTTTTTTCGCCGAGGCCGGCAAAATAAATTGCCGAGAATCCAACAGCTGAGATCTCGGTAGAATTCTCGGTGAAAGTTCAAATTGCCGACTGGTCGTAAATCATACGAAATAATCATCTGTCAAAATTGCCGTACTGCTCGGTAATACATTACCGAGTCGATCGGCAAAGTGCTTCTTGAAATTCAGCATATTATTATTTTTATTATTATTTTTTGTTTCATGTTTCAAAATACGAAATCAAATCAAAATATGAAATGGAAAATTTATTTTCGGTGCTACTTCTCTTTTATTGCTCAAAATGTTTTATTGTTCAAAATGCAAACACGTGTAGGTAAATATCAACATGACTCTTCATCAGAAACTCTCTGTACAACATACCACGGGACCGTTGCCACGAACATGCGACCGTGCATTGCTTCGCGATGTAACATTGGGACTCAAAAATGGTTTCTTTCTTGTTTGTTGCACCTACTCCGCCGCTCCGTATCCCTGGTTCCTGGATGGTATCCTAACAACGTTTAGCATGTCGAAGTTTGGCCCCTTAGCACAGAAGGTAATCAGCACGCCTTTGCTGTGATTACATAATAACTGTGTGTAGTTAACTTTAGTTGGAGCAAATCCACTGAAATTGAAAAAATCAAAAGCATGCCTAAAGTCTGTCAAAATTAAACATAAAATGGAGATTCAATTGAATTCTTACCGGAAAATTTTCAGCGATGATATTTTTTCTTTCCATGTGTGACCGATAGAGCAATACAGCGCGCAAAAAAAATATGTTTTGACAGATGGGTTTGCCGAAGTTCAGTTCATTTCTAAAATGCCGAAACCTGTGGCAAAGTTGATTGCCGAATCTCAGTAGAATGAAGAAATGTTTTATTTATTAACGAGATGTCAGTTAAAATAATCTTTTACGGTCATGTTCGTCAATTTGATTTACCGAGAAAAAAATTATCGATTAAGTGTGTACACTTGCGCCCTTCAGAAATGCGCCATAATGTTTTTGACAACATCCTTTTCGCCCAAATTCCACGCCCGGCTGTCAACCTGTTTGTCAGTATCGCCTGTTTGCATCGCCCCGTTGTGTTTTCAAAGTACCGTTTAGCCCTTTTGCTCACATGTGTTTTTGATGCAAGAACGAAGTGTCATAATGCAAAAATGAAACACAGTTTAGCCCTTTTGCTGCCATGGAGAAAACGGGGCGCAATCGCACCGAGAAAAAAATTCCAACGGGAATGTAATATCGCCCTTCTGTATTTCTCTGTTTTTACAGCAAAAAGACAACATTTTGTACCATTTTGAATATGCTACATATAGTACATTTCCAGGAGGTTCGATCTATGACATAAACTCGATTTGTTTACATTTGCGACTTCGGCCCTTATGAAACAACTATGTCGAATTTAAAAATAAATCCTGCTCTTTTATTGTTGTGGATGTTTTTAATTATCAAGCTACAATCATTGGTGTTGTTGACGATTGTTGACATCTCATGCAACTGACAGCGGTCTATCTGCACACTGTGCCCGGGACATGGTGGCTATTTTTAGGCTAAGGGAGTTAGATAGGGTTGTCTATAGCCTGCGACAAACGCATGCATGCAAAATATTGTCGGCGTAGCACCAAGTTAGAATTCGGAAGTCGGGACTTCCGAACCGAACTTTCTTCCGAAGTTTTATTTGTCAAACTAATTGATGCGTTGTTTAGCGCATCTTTAGGCGAATCCAGCGCACTACTTCCGAAGTTGGGAAAGTTGCCTATATCTGGAGAAAAATCCAACTTCGGTATAAAAAGCGGTATAAATTTATTCCGGATACACAATATTGTCGGCGTAGCACCAACTTAGAATTCGGAAGTCGGGACTTCCGAACCGAACTTTCTTCCGAAGTTTTATCTGTCAAACTAATTGATGCGTTGTTTAGCGCATCTTTAGGCGAATCTAGCGCACTATTTCCGAAGTTGGGAAAGTTGCCTGTATCTGGAGAAAAATCCAACTTCGGTATAAAAATCGGTCTTATTTTTTTCCGGATAGACAATAAATCGCTCAAGCGCGCTTGGCGAAGAATCTTTTTTGGTTTTGCCGGCTCCCAATTGCCTATTGGTGATGCCCGGCCGTGAGAGGCTACTTTTTCTACTAGCCGATCCCTAAAAGTGAATGCCCACACCGCACAAAAGCACGTGATAGGAGATAATTAGATTACGAAAGAACAAGCGAATAGAAGTGAACAGAAGAAGTGAAGAGAGAGAGAGAGTTTTTGAATGGATAGATTGTAGGCCTACGAAATAAATAATTAAATTGAACTGCGAATGTATTGTTTGTTGGATGTGAATAAACGCAATAAGGGTACCCTAGACAAACCGACTTGAGTTGATGTACTGGAACAAGAAGAGGTAATGTAGAGGAAGTTTTTATGTCACTCGGTATCGTTTTCCTGTAGTTTTTTTTTTTCTTGGAGATTATTTTACTGGGGAGCTTGGCCCTAGATCAGATCGGGGTGAGCTGTTATAGCCAACCGGTGACGATAACGACTGTAAGCGGATATTCTGCCTTCAACTAGATTGTTTTTGCTCTTCTTAATGATCGAGCGTTTTTTGAAGGGGGAGTAATTTTCTTTGGAATCCCTATAGCCTGTCGATCTTTGCGCTTTCCTTCCATTATTGGAAAATATTAACCCTTTCCCTTAAAGGTCTTAGGCCGGGCAACCCTAGAACAGGTGGATGGTCTCCATTAGGAGTGGCGCTTAAACCATCCGCCAATCCTTTCGGAAGGCGCGGACGGATCGTACGGTTATAGCTATCGCTTGGCGATTGCGATTCTGCGATTGTTTCTCTTGAGCCTCTTCCTATCATGTACTTCGTCTTCGACGTGTTGATGGCTAGTCCGATCCGCTTAGCTTTGTTCTTCAGTCTGATGTAGGCTTCCTCCATCTTCTCAAAGTTACGTACCATAATATCTATGTCGTCGGCGAGGACAAATAGCTGGACGGACTTGAAAATTGTACCACTCGTGTTAATGCTCTTCGTATTACCCCTTCCAAAGCGATGTTGAATAGACACGAAATATCATCACCTTGCCGTAACCCTCTGTGCGTTTCGAAGGGACTCGAGAATGCCCCTGAAATTCGAGCTACGCACATCACCCGATCCATCGTCGCCTTGACCGTGTCAGTTCAACCGGAAATCCGTGTTCGTGCATTAGCTGCCATAGCTGGTCCCGATCGATTGTATCATAGGCGGCTTTGAAATCGATGAATAGATGATGCGTGAGCGGGCACGTTGTATTCGCGGCATTTCTGCAGTACTTGGCGAATGGCGAACACCTGGTTCGTGGTGGAGCGTTCGCCCATACCCGCCTGGTACTGCCCCACGAACTCTCTTGCAATTGGTGATAGTCTACGGCATAAAATTTGGGAGAGTACCTTGTAGGCGGCGCTCAGCAATGTGATTGCACGGTATTTGCTGCAATCCAGCTTATCGCTCTTTTTGCAGATGGAACACACGACACCTTCCATCCACTCCTGCGACAAAACTTCCTCCTCCCAAATTCCCAAGCAACCAGAAGTTCAGATTTCACTTAAATTTACTCTTAACCGAACTAATTGGTTCACTATGGTTCACATCAAGTTCCAAGCATCCTTAACGGAACTTTAAAGTTCACTTAAAGTTCCGTTACATACAAAAAATTACTTAAAATGAGAGCTGATTAAGCCAAAATAGCCCTTTTTATCCGAACTTCTGGTTGCTTGGGTTATTATAATGACGCAGTGCAGCGCTCTAGCCAGTGCCTCACCACCGTGTTTAAATAGCTCTCTTGGTATTTGGTCAACCTCAGGGGCTTTGTTGTTCTTCAGCCGGCCAATCTCCTCCTGAATTTCTTGGATATCCGGAGCCGGTAAAATTATGTCCTGCGCGCGTTCTCCCAGGTTCATCACTATACCGCCATCTTCGTCTGCCACATCGCCATTCAGGTCAGATGTTCTTCGTAGTGCTACCGCCACCTTTGGATAACCTCACGCTCGTTCGTAAGAAGGCTTCCGTTTATGTCCTTACACATATCAGACTGTGGCACGTGGCCCTTACGTGAACGGTTCAACTTCTCATAGAACTTTCGTGTGTTATTAGCTCGGTACACTTGCTCCGTCTCTCGAAAATCGAGTTTTGTCTGTTCCGTGCCCGTTTTTATCGTGTCTCGTCCGCTCTCGTGCGGTGTTGCAGCTATATCTCGCCCATGCTGCATTCTTCTCAGCCACTAACTGCTCACATTCGCCGTCATACCAGTCGTTTCTATGATCCGGGGGCACCGTGCCAAGTGCAGCGGTTGCGGTGCTATCAATGGCGGATTGAATATCTCTCCAGCCATCTTCAAGATACGCTGCGCTGAGCTGCTCTTCGGTTAAAAGTGCCACTTCCAGCTACAGCGCGTATCCTTGGGCTATTTTTTTTTTAGACTTTATTATCGTGATTTTATATTTTACAGATAAGTTCATCACGTAGTTAGGGACGATTCAAATATGACGTCCACTGCTTTTTGAGATTTCTAGACCCCCCTACCTCTCTGTCACGCTTTTTTGTATACCTAATATATGCAGTGTCACAAAATCTTAGAAACCCTCCCCCCCTAAAACCTTGGACATCATTGTTGAACGACCCCTTATCCTTGGGCTAGTCTACCGGAAGCGGAATTCTTTAATTTGAAATGCACGGGCACCAACATCCGGCGGTAAATTTTCCCGAGGTGTACACGGTTAGAAAAAAGTACCTAATATTAGGTACTTTTCACTCAAATCGGGGGTTCAGTGTGGGAACCCAAAATTAAGTAATTTTTTTCTTGAAATTAGGTAAAATTCACTTAATATTAGGCAAAATATACTTAATTTTAAATAGAAACTAACCAAAAATTAGGTAAATTTCACTCAACTTTTGTAAACATGAAATTACTCAACGTTGGGTTCCCACACTTTAATGCCCTTGTTGAGTGGTTTTGCTCTTCATTTTATGACAACAAAGGGAAGAGGGAGGGAGATGCAAGAGAAAAAAAGTACCTAAAATTAGGTACTTTTTTCTAACCGTTTAAGGTAGCCTTTACTTTATGGGGCCGAGATTTTGATTTTCCGTGCCCAAATCCCGAAAACATCGCATATGCAAAAATACATGGGGAAAAATTCCGCGGAGCAAATTCCCGAGGTGTGAGGCTACCTTAAGGCACTTAATTGCATACAAATTCACACATGGATACTATGACCCACATGGATAGTATGTGTGAACACTCATGCAATGCATGTGGGCACATGGAATATATGTGTCGAAAATATGGAATGCATTTCGCTACCCCCATTGCAAAAATCCATGTGTGAACTCATGAATATAATGCGGAGTTTTTTGTGAGTGGGCGAGGAAAAAATAAATTTCCCCGTACTAATTTGCATGCAAACTTGAACCGGCTTGTGCTAAATCAGTTTTAATCCTAATGAGTTCAAATTTTCAGAGGACACTCAGAACATGCACGCTAAACTCATTTCACCGTATTCGGTAAATTTTACCGAAATCTCAACAGCAGAACTGTTCGGTAATTTATTTTACAGATTTTTTGTAATTTTTTCCATTGCTCTACTGTCAAAATCACCGAAAATCAGTTAAATTATTTACCGAACAGTTCTGCTGTTGAGATTTCGGTAAAATTTTACCGAATTCGACGATTTATTTTAAGTGTGTGGTAAAGAATCAGATGAGCGCTGTGGAGCAAAATCGATTTTTTGAACCACCCTATTGGGCACTTTACCCTAGTATACAATTTTACTCATCGATGGGTAAAAATGAAACGAGCGATCTTCATTTTTTGTCGTGTAATTCATACGTCAGCTCTCGGTCTGAATGTTGACACGAGATTCTTGACAGTTTGTTATGTCATCCTTTCGCTTTGTTTACGTTCTTCGTTCGTCGTCTGCTGCAGATTTGCAGGATTAGAATTACGAAAGTTTTGTTTTAAATAAACTTACGGTCTTAGTTAAGTGCAAAATGAATACATTGAACAAAATTAAACCGCTCACTAGTTCTGTTGGCTTTCTAACCCGCAACTATGCGTTCAAGTCTGACTTAAAAATCAAGTGGGTTCGACCGGAGAAAATTCCTTGCTATAAACCGCAGAAAAGTGGCGATTTGCAACCAATGCGGCCAATGGCCGGCACTGAATTGCTGAAGGATTATCGTAAGTCGAAGGAGCTAGAAAGGTAGGTGATTGCTAGAAATTGTGCTGATTGGTATGACTGATAAATTAAATTCGAATCCTAAAGCGCTGATGATAGGGTAAAGTCAATGTTCTCGATCGAGCATAATCGCAGGCGGGAAATGCTCGAAAATTTCAAGGAGGAGATGGTGAAGCGAGTACAACGACACGACCTGGACTACGGCTCTATGGAGGCTAAGTGTAGGGTTATCACAGTTTTTAGGGTATTATAATGTTTTACTAATTGGTCTTCAATGCTTTTAGTGGGTCTGATGACTGCTCAGATTAGGAGCCTGCAGGAAGTGATGGAAAAGTTTCCACGTCAATCAGCTGCTAAGGTTCACCTGAAGGAGCTAATTGATAAGAGGAAACGCTTTTTGAGATACCTGAGACGTTGGGACTATAGGAGATTCGAGTACATTTTGGAGAAATTGGACATCGTTTACAAGCCATACCCCACGTAAGTTATATACCTTATGTATACATGTATATTTGGGTTGACTAAATTTCTGGAAATTTAGCCAACGAATTTGCGTTTGCAAAAAGAAATAGGACCCTATATCTAGCATTTTTTAAGATTCAGTGTGAATATGAATTTTGTGATGATCACTGATGAATAAATTATTTACAAAATCAATGGATCGACGGTATCATGAGAGATCAGTTTTAGCCACCAGCAGCCTAGTGGTGTCACGTCTTTAACAATTGGTGGTATCGACGAGAGTCAGTGTTGATTTATTATATTCATTTTGCCTTGTTGGGCTTATAATTCAACGCCACCATTTGTTAAATCTTTTGTGATATATGCCCCATATGATGTAACTTTGTCAAGTAGTTGCCACAGAAAACGATAGATACGATTTGCTATTGGAGTTTTCCAACTCATCCGCAACGTAATTTTGACTAGATCCTCGATACTAGGCCTTTAATTTTGACCGAAACCTTCCAAAACAATGTCTTTGTTTATTTGGAATTGTTCGTACCGCCTGTTTCGTTCAAATTGAATATTTGTTCAGGGTTCTTCAAAACACCGGAAAATCCTACTTCTACAAAGTATTCACAGATTTCGATAGAACAATCTTATTTGTAGCTCAGAGACGGCAGTGTTTTGACAGTGGACTCGCCTAGAAATCTCCGGTTAAAGCTTTTAAAACATAAACGCCACAAATTAATGGGCTGTGCTGTTTCACTGTCCGTATTCTTTGAAAATCATTTCTTAGCATTGTCCAGCCACTTGACAATTCGTCATTGTGCGAAAAAATGATCATTCGATCCTTAGCATTGTGGCTAAGAAAGCGAAAAATTGGAACATTATGAGTATGACCTCCATATATTTTATTCGGGTACGTTGCTTTTTATGCCATACTAGCAGAACGTACCCTGCATTGCTCGGGTTTTGGCGTTCAAAATGTCAATTTATGAGTTTTTTTTGCGACGCCGCACTCTAGATCATATTTTGCGCGATCGTATTGGGTTTCCTCACAACTCGCCCCAATATTGTATTTTCACAATTTTCCAACTTTCCCCTTAAATTTCACTAACTCTTAGTATTTATAAACACAGCTGATCCCAAGACGAATAGATTGGTGTGAAAATCTTGCAAATCGGTCAGCCCTTACGTGAGTTATATTGCCTCAAAGGAAATGCAAACTCATTTTTATATAGATAAATATTTAAATAGATAGAAGAGAAGAAGAAGATATACAAAGTAGAAGAGGAGCAAAGAAGCCATCTAACTTGATTCTTTGATGGGGTAAGGTGGAGCAAAATGGATCACGGGGTAAGATTAGTCAGTGCCGTTTTTGAGCAGCGTATACATTTAAACGTAGAGTAGGGTGTCCCAAGACTACGCGCAGCAGCTGGAAGTGGCACTCCCAAAGGAAGAGCAGCTAGGCGCAGCATCTCTTGAAGATGGCTGGAGAGATATTCGATCCGCCATTGGAAGCACCGCAACCGCTGCACTAGGCACGGTGGCTCCGGATCAGAGAAACGACTGGTATGACGGCGAATGTGAGCAGTTAGTTGAGGAGAAGAATGCAGCATGGGCGAGATTGCTGCAACACCGCACGAGGGCGAACGAGGCACGATACAAACGGGCGCGGAACAGACAAAACTCGATTTTCCGGAGGAAAAAGCGCCAGCAGGAAGATCGAGACCGTGAAGAGACGGAGGAACTGTACCGCGCTAATAACGCACGAAAGTTCTATGAGAAGTTGAACCGTTCACGTAAGGGCCACGTGCCACAGCCCGATATGTGTAAGGACATAAACGGGAACCTTCTTACGAACGAGCGTGAGGTGATCCAAAGGTGGCGGCAGCACTACGAAGAGCACCTGAATGGCGATATGGCAGACAACGGTGGCGGTATGGTAATGAACCTAGGAGCACGCGCGCAGGACATGCGACTTCCGGACACTTCAAGGGTGACGCATATTTTATCGCCACATTATAGAGTACAAAAGTAAGTCTGCTGAGAAGGTAAAGCATCGTCTCAGTTCAGCTTGTGCGAAGATAGTAGTGACGACACATGTTTACGTTCAAACTGAATGTTTACATACGTGCTGAGCCGGCCTTGTTTTTTGAATGCCGTGAAAAGCATCCTATGATTGAACTAATAAAGAGATCATAGTAAACCTGATTGCTTGTATATTGCTACATATTAACAGATGGATGTGATATCATTTTATTACTGGCTCTGTTGAGGATGGCAGCGGACTGTACTGCGCTGATGTGCCTCGGTGGGTGCTCGCGTTCCTCTCGGGAACCGAGCGAGTGGGAGCAGGACCCTTGCGTTCCTTCCCGGGATGGCTTCGCCTCATGAAGCCACGGGGGTGGGTTGAGCTGGACTAGCGCCCTGGCTAGCAGCAACCGAAAACTATTTTTCATTAACTCTTAGCCTTGATAAAGGCTAATTATTTCAATTAACTCTGTTGGTGGGACTGGAAGGGCAGTGGGTGGAAGCAAACACGGGAACTCAACTTAAACAACTATATTCATTTTCTTCTCCATACTTCAACACTTTACTGCCATAAGGCAGCTTCTTCTTCTTCTTCTTCTTCTTCTTCTTGTTGCTACTCGGCTCGTCGCGGCTTCGTTAGTACCCGGTCGGCAGCCAGCTTGCGATCAAGCCGTCTCGCTCGGGCTCGGCTCACTGCGCTGTTCTCGATGCTTCGATGTTCGCTTGCTGCTGCTTCTGCTGTCGCTCCCGTGGTCGAATGAAAACTGAACGCCAGCTTGATGTCGTGCCTCCGTATATGTATACGAAAAGTTGCCGGTGACGCTGGAACGGGTGGGCTCTCGATGTGGACAATTTTGATGGGCGGAGCCTCGTGTGATGCAAATTTGGTCTTCTTCATCAGACGCTGCGGCTAGACTTTCAGTTCGGTTGGGAATGAACTGAACAGGCTCTATTTACTTACTCCGACCAAATCCTGTGATTCGGGTAACCAACTCCATTGGAAAGAAAAGCTATGTTACCTAGAAAATATTCCCATTTATTTGCTTTTGAATTGTTTTTAATTTCAATTAAAATATTGGTGCAATTTTGATGAAATTATAACATGTAGAGAAAAAGTACCAAATTTATACACTTTTTGACTATTTACTAAAACTGCAATATCTCAGCCCCAGAACAAAATTTCTTGGATCTTGATTTATGAAAATACTCCTTATAAATAGCTCATTATAGTATGTAAGTTTTTCTGCACGAGAAAAAAATATTTTTTGTTTGAGGATGAAATAACTTCGAAAATTAGTCAAAAAATTGTGTTTTTTCGATATTTAAAAAGTTCTGCAGACTGTAAAAACGTATAATACCAAAAACTTATTCATGGAGAATATGGGCAAAGATCCACAGAAAAATAAAAAAATATAAAACGAATGGGTGTCCCTGAAAAAAAATTGTGAAAAGATCCAATATTTGATTTTTCACCTAAAAAAAGCTCATTTTTCAAAAATCGATCTGGCGCGACCTCTAAACGATTTTTTAGAAATTCGGTTTGTTCTACAAAAATTATCCAGACAGGTATATCTTTCATTTCAGGGTTGAGCACCATGACTTTTCGAACATCGATTTTTTTGGGACACCCTAGTGTAGAGGTTACAGTGACTATAATAACAGTGTCGTCAAGTGTCAGAATCGTCTGTCAATTTCAAAACAAATGCGCGTTCCAAACGAGCAGGAGAACTGTCAAACGTGGCACATGACGTTACTCTTCTATTATAGTAAAGTATAATAAATGCTATACTCCATTGCACGGTGACCTCATCACCTCTCCCATCTCTTTCCCACCTGAAGGAAATTAGGAAACAACAGGACCAGCTCCTGTCAAATTTGACAGGTAGTGGTCCCATTGTTTTCTAATTTTCTTCAGGTGAGAAGGAGATAGAGAATATCCGTGCAATGCCCTATAGTGAAAGTAGGTATAATAAATAATGTTATGTGATGTTGTACTGACTGCTTTGAAACAAATAAATATGATCGAAAATTGTGCATTCAAACATGAACTTGCAAATGGGGCAAGATGGGTCAACACATACCGATTGTAATAACAAATAACACATTGTTGATTTATTCTTTTAAAGGTTACATTTGAGAATAATGGTGTTAATTTGTTTATTAAAAATGTTTAATTTTTGTCTTTAGGAAAGCAATTGCAAACATTTTTAAATGCAGTGCGTTAAGAGGTGTGGCTACAAAGCAAGGCCATGCTGAGGGTAACTGGGTCCGATTCCCGTTACCGGTCAAGGCAATTTTCGGATTGGACATTGTCTCGACTTCCCTGAGCATAATCGTGTTAGCCTATTGATATACGAATGCAAATATGGTAGCTTGGCTTAGAAACCTCGCAGTTAATAATTGTGGAAGTGCTTAATGAACACTAAGCTACGGGGTGGCTATGTCTCAGTGTGGGGATGTGGCAATAAGAAGAAGTCCGAAAACATATTTAAATATCCGCACAGCTGAAAATTGAAAAGGATGCTGATCTCTGGAAGATTTCCGAGAGCCTGTTTAGGTTCCTTGACTCTTCGATATTCCTGTGATTTTTTTGTGAATTTCTGGAGAGATTCGTTTTTCAGAAGTCGCCAAGCATTTTCGAAGCTTAAGATTTTCCGATTAAACATGCAAACTTCCTTTTGAAGGAGATCATCATATTTACACATTTTTCGTGCAATGGTCTAAAAGTTAAAGATTTTTTCTCAGATTTTAGTCAACACTTGGCAAAATAAACTACGAAAAGAAAATAATTTTTTGAACTTATAAGGCTGAACACGAAAGTAAAAATCTTACATAAGGCTGAAATGGCGAAAGGCTGAAACACGAATGGCTGAAAAATTGTGAGTAACAGATTTTAATGGAGAAAATCACATTTAACGTCAACAAACAGAAATAAACAACTCCTGTTGTCTTTGCGACTCCTTTTCTTTCGATTTTGATACAAAATTTTCTTTTTTGCCTTTCTCGTACAACAAAGTTGTACCGAAAGGCTACCTTTTCTTTCCAAAATCGAACTTTTTATAGAAGTTTCGGAGACCCATGATGTTATATCCAGCTTTCCACGCTCGGTAATGGCGGCTTGCTGCTGTGTAAAAATCAATCGGTCACTGTACTGTTTGACACTAGCTGGAGGAAAGCTCACTGGAGTTTCTGGGTGAGGGGAATGAAAAAAAGGCCTTTTCGCCAGTGAGTTTTCCTCCAGCTAGTGTCAAAAAGTACAGTGACTGATTGATTTTTGCACACCGACAAGCCGCCATTACCGAGCGTGGAAAGCTGGATACCAATCGACTCAGCGCGTCGAACTGAATAAATGTCTGTCATTCCGTGTGTATGTGTGTGCGTATTTTTTGCCATTCTCGTGCAACGAAGTTGTACCGAAAGGCTTTCATTTCACTCCGAAAACGAACTTTTTATAGAAGCATCGGAGACCCATAGTGTTATATACCAATCGACTCAGCTCGACGAACTTAACACAATACTGTCTTTTTTTTCAGTACACACTCAGTTTTTATTTCTGCAGCTCGGCAAAAATCCGCACAGCCGTGCGCCAGCAAAATAAATAACTGATATTCCGGCGAAAATAGCGTTTGTTAGCTGATTTTCGGCAAATTATTTGCTGATTATCAGCCATTTTGACAGAAATCTCGGCAAAAAACATGTTTACTGGGGCACGGCTGTGCGATTCTCGGTAAAAGTTCAACATTTAGCTGAGATCCCGGTAAAAAATTAAGTGTGTAGGGTGGGAATCGGCATCCAGACACCGCCCGGTGGGCTACCGGCGAACGGGGTTAGCTGCCGCCGACCCGCTAAAACCACCCTGAGTCTCCCCGGAACAGTCTGGCGGCATTACTTCCCACATACTAGCTACCAACTAGCTTCAAAACTCAACACTAGCTACCCACTAGTTCCTCTACCTCGTGACTAGCTACCCGCTAGTATCTCACCCTTCTGACTAGCTACCCACTAGTCGGCGCTATCCGACTGCTGCTCGGCGCGCCAATTGCGCTGCAAGATGCTGGCAATCTGAGTAGTAGCGGCCGAGACCGCGTTCCACTTTTCAACCAGGATATGTCAAGCCTCTAGATAAGATTATCCGCACACCTCAAATGTCCCTCCCGCTCCTCCCATCGACGAAACGAGGACATACGAATAGTACTTGCTCGGCAGTTTCGTTGACCCCTGGGCAGTCTGGGCAGACGGGAGAGTCCGGGTAGGGTAGCAGCCATGGCCTGACAGGAACTGTGTTAGATGGAAGTGAACTTCCCCATGCCTCATATTGACCCATCTTGATACGCTAGGTATCAGCCGATGGGTCCACCTACCCTTAGAAGAGTTATCCCAGTACCGTTGCCACTTGATAGTCGAGGTGACTCTAATGGCTTTACGGGCTTCTCTGGTTCCGCGCATTTCCCCGTATGACTAGCCCAATGGGAAACATACACACGATCACACAAGCTAAATCCCGTGATACCGTGCGGTTGGCACTTATCACTCTGAGGCACGCTAGCTTGTGTACACTCTCCATCTTCTGCAGGTTACGTTCGACGCTAAGCACCGAGGCCCAAGCTGGGCCGCCGTATCTAAGGATAGATACTAAGATAGAGCTAATAACCTGCGTCTGCTGGAGCGCACCCCCGAGCTATTGGACATCATCCTGGATAACCCAAGTAACCATGAAGCTATATATGCATGTAAAAAACACAGCACTAAAAGTTGACTTAAAGTGGAAAAGGGCAATTATAAGATCGAATTAATGGTTCATTACTTTGGCATGTTGAAATAAAGCACCAGTAATGCATCGCTGCATTCGTACTGCTGATTTAGAGTATCGTTGTCTGACAGTTGATAAATAAATGCAACAACACATCGTTAAAACAGATATAATGCAATTAGCATTTAGCATGCCGATTTGTGATTGATATATGTGCAATATTGTAATGCTTGGTGTTACTTGGGAATGCCGCAATAGCTGTCGAAGCTCTCCTGCAGGCGTAATCTACGTGACTGCCGAAGTTCAGTCTATCGTCGATCAACACGCCGAGGAGCTTCACCTCCCGCTTGGAAATGATCTCACAGTCGCCCACGCGAACCACTGCCTCCTGTACCGACTTACGGTTGTTAACAACAACCAACTCCGTTTTATGATGGGCCAGCCCCAGCTGTCTTGAGCTCATCCATTCCTCTACTATAGCGATCGCGTGGGCCGCCGTCAGTTCCACCTCAACAATCGACTCTCCGTAAACCTCCAGCGTTATGTCGTCAGCGAAGCCAACGATCTTAACGCCTGGGGGAGGGAACTTCAGTCTTAAAACACTGTCGTACATAGTGTTCCATAGCACCGGGCCCAGGATAGATCCCTGAGGAACTCCTGCGGTGATAGAAGCACTACCCTCCCCTTCGTCGGTCTCGTGAAAGAGTACGCGATTCTGGAAATAGCTTTCCAAAATGTTGTACAGGCCCACCGGAATGCCCAACCGGAGTAACGAGGGCGCGATGGCATCTCAGCTTGTGCTGTTTGCTGTTGAATGCATTCTTGACGTCGAGCGTTACAATCGCACAGAGTTGAGAATCCCCTCCGCTTGCGTTATATCGCTACTTCCGCAGTTTTCCTACCGTAAGGACCTACCCTTACGAAACCCAAACTGATTGCTTGACAGGCCGTTCGTACTGGGGTCGGCCGTTTGCCGGGGTCAGCCTGTTGAGGATGATCCTCTTTAGCAACTTCCCCGTGGTGTTCAGTAGGCAGATTGCAATCCATGGTGACCATGGTCTGTACGCCGATGGTTCACCTACTGGTTTCCCGGGCTTCGGCAACAGCACCAGCTTCTCTCTCTTCCACCTATCGGGGAAACTGCGCTCGTCGAGGCATCTCTGCGTGGCTGTCCTGAACATGTCAGGGTTAGCCATGATCGCTGCCTTCAGAGTGAGGTTTGGCACTCCGTCGGGCCCCGGAGCTTTGTTCGTGTCAAGGATTCGGGCCACCTCAAGCACCGTTCGTCACTGCTGCCACTTCAGCCGCACTCTCGTTCTGAGGTGCTGGAGGTGGCCAAGGACTTGTGGCATGGGACGGGAAGAGTACCTCGATAATGCGATTCAACCTTTCCAGTGACCGTTCGGGAGGCGCCAGCCCCCTCTGGTCTTCGCCATTACTATCCTGTAAGCATCGCCCCAAGTATTAGCATTGGCGTTCAGGCATAGGTTGTCAAAACACTTTCTTTTACTACTACTTGTTAAGGGGCAACTTCGCAGTTTTGAACGTTAAGCGTCGTTCATCCCTTAGTTGTTCAGAGCGAGCTCTCTGCATCCTTCGCCTAGTCCTAAGGCAGGTTGACCGAAAGTCTGCGATTACGGCGCTCCACCAGTATGCTGGGGGTCTACCGTTCCTTGGCCGTGCCCTCCTCTGCATGCTGGCATCGCATGCACGTGACAGGACAGCTGTCTGTGCGTCCCCTGTAAGACTGTCGACCCTTCAGTCTCAGTGCCGCGGTGAAAACTTCGCTGTCGAAACTTTTGGCCTTCCACCCACGAACCTGACGGGAATTCCTCAATCACGGTTGCTGCACACCACAGCTGATCACGTAGCGGATGGCTGGGTGTAGCCCGCATCGACGCTCCAGTTCAGTCCCCCGGCTAGGCCGGGGCTACAGAACGTAACGTCAATGAACGATTCCACCCCATTCCTACGGAAAGTGCTGGTTGAGCCGTCATTGGCTAACACGACCTCCAACTTTGCTAGAGCCTTTTAGCGAAGCTTGACCTCTCTGATTGGTGCAGCGGCTTCCCCACTCCACCGCCCAAGCATTGAAGTCACCCGCTATGACAACCGGCTTTCGACCTACGAGGTCGGACGATAGCCTATCGACCATCCGGGTGAATTGCTCTATTGGCCACCGTGGTGAGGCATAGCAGCTACAATAGAGCACCCCGTTGATCTTAGCTATGGCGACACCTTCGACAGGTGTGTGTACGACTTCTTGGACCGGGAACCGGGCCGTTGTACAGATCGCCGCCATCTTGGAGTCGTCCACGACCCAGTTTCCGTTATTGCCAGGGACACGGTACGGATGTGCAAAAATAGCGACGTCGGTCTCTGACTCAGATACCGACTGCCACAGCAACTGCAGGGCAGTAGCACAATGGTTAAGATTCAGCTGGTCTACCCGCACGGCGTCTTCTTATTGTCTCCACCGAAGGGACAAGTAGGTCCACCCATAACATGGTTACGAGCAGGGATTGAATCCTAAAGAGAAAGAGCAAGTCTCTCACTTATCATCTCTGTATACATATACGATATGTAGCATACGGCGAGAAACTTTTTTCGCAAGCTGTCATGATAGAGAACTGATTCGGGATGTTATACCCCATGATAAATTTCTTTTAGAAAGCTCCAAATGTGGGGAGCACTGGCTTTGATGATGCATTTCAACTTGTTCTACGTTCCAACACGAAAGGAGCGAAAACAAAGCGAGAATCACCATTTTTCTGTGGGGGCTGCCTATCCGATTCTGTTTTTTCGCACTTGTATACAAGTTTGATAAATTTGTCATCATGGTTTGTTATGATTCGGAACAGTTTTTGCCTCTCTTTTATCGTTGTTCGTTATCTATTGAGAACGTTTTCTGCAAACCCTGGTTACGAGCTTGCTTCCTACTAGCGCAGATAATGCACCATGGTGCTTTATCGCAGGCCTGCGCAAAATGTCCCTCCTCTCCACAACGACGACACAGGTTACTTCGGTTCGGCCCCTTGCACTTCCATAACTTGAGACCAGATTCGAAGCACTTAAAACACTTTTCGACTTGAGGTGGCTGGAATTTACCTACTGGGCATATTGACCATCCAACCTTCAGCTTCCCGACCGCCAGGACCTTTTTAGCGTCCGCTACTGGTAACTTGAACGAAGCTACCTGCGTGCCAAAGGGCCTACCTCTAAGGCGAATAGAAGACCGCTCGACTTCTATATCGCAATGCGCCTTTAACGATAAAATGAGGTCCTCTGCCTCAGTGACCTCGTCAAGCTGTTTACACCGGAGGGTCACCTCGGTGCCCAGGGACCTCACTTCCACTCCCTCACCAAGAACCTTCTGGGCCAACCTCTTATAGGCGGTACCGCTCGCCTTTGCTCCACGCTTCAGCACCAAGATCAGTTCACCTGTCTTGGTGTGTCTGACACGTCGCACGTCCTCACCCAGTGTCGAAAACTTTTCGGCACCTCGCATGGTCTTAAGGACATCGGCGTATCTCTCTTTGTTGGTCTTGACCAACAAGGCCTCACCTCTGTCCCAAAGTTTCCTTGCGGGTGAGGACCCTCTTCCCTCTTCTTGGCTCTGCTAACGAGCTGCCAGGGATTTTCGGTTCGCTGAGCAGCCGTCGCAGAGTGGCTACCGTCACCCTGGGGTTTAGTAGCCTGGGCCGCACTTCAGTTTTTCACTTCGAGAAATTGTATGCTCCCATTTAAATTACAAGGGCGAGATAAGTCGTTCTACTCGTAAGCTAAAATGTTTCGGTGGCCTTATGGTTGAGAACGTTGTCGGCACATGTTATCCAACGGCCTTATAGCCTTTTCAGATCACATGCTTCGTTATTTGATATTATTTTTCTTTATATGACGTTACTCTTTATCCAGTAATGAATCTCGAAATCTAAACAGGCTATTAAGAAACTTCCACACATTGCGTAATGCTTAAATGGTGAATGGGTAACCTGAAGTATGACAATCCATGCACCATAAAATGTCGGGCATATACGTTATTTATGAATTTCTTCTCACTGTTGAGAAATTGCATATCTAATAAATTAAAATCAAATAGAAGCAATAAAGGATTTATTTTTAGCTTATGGGGTCGTACAATTATTACGTATGCACTTATGAGGGGAGGGGGGTTGTCTGTCATTTTTTACGCTCATTACAAATAAAAATTAAATTGTGTGAAGAAAATCTTACATGGGGGAGGGAGGGCTGAAAAACTCAGAAAAGCTGCTTACGTAATTAGTGTACGGCCCCCTTATATTATTGGAGGAGAGACTTTCGTTGTCATTGTAGAGATATACTTTCAGCACCTTTCAGAAGTTTTGCTCATTTTTTAAGAAAAAAAAATCTATTGTTCCTTAATTCCAGTCACTTCCATTGGATCACCCGCAAGGACTCCCTCCGTAAGCTGACCGACACTCACTGTGAAGACATCAGGAGTACGCGTCTGCAGAGCTACCGCCAAGTGCTGGAATCCCAACAGTTGGACTTTCTCGCCAAGAAGCTGGAGAACTTGGAATTCATCCGAAACGAGCAGATTGAGTGTCAAGTTCCCGTCACAGTCGACAAGGAGCAGATTAAGGCGGTCAAAAAGCAGTACGACGAGCTGAAAGAAAAGCGAAAACTACTGGAGGAGAAGACAAACGAAGAAGATTGAAGATGTTATTAAAACTGGTTTATTTCTTGTATAAAATAAAATAATAAAATTAGTATCTAATGGAGTATTAACTTGTATAATATTTTCGATTAAGTACTCTGCATTTTACAACGTACAGTTTAAATATGCGATTGCTATTGTTGATTGATAAAATTTGAAAAGCGAATTGCCGAACGTATTCTCTACATGCAATCAAATATTTTAATGTATAAAATATTTTTATATCTTAAAACATAATTTGCTTAACAAATTATAAACTGGTCATGGCCGGCGGTCGTGCGTACGCTTTGGGGATGAATCCGTACTTTCGTGTTTTGGGAGCATACGCCCAGAGCCACCCGTCAACAGTTTGGTTGTTCAGGTCAGCGTAGATCCAGTCGCCTCGTCGCACCGAAAGATCGTCCGGTGCTTGTGCCTGTTGAAAAGTTTATTTGTTATCGTAGGTTGCAATGGGATGATTTAATGGCGCGACATCGAAAGATGAGATATTAGTGACAAAATCGTTATAAGTAGAGACTTCTTGTGAGCAGCTTACCTTATAGTCATATAGCATAACAAGTTCAGTTCCATGGTATCGTAGATCATCAGATCCGATTCCAGGTTGTTGCGGTTGCTGTTGTTGCTGCTGTTGCTGTTGCTGACCAACATTCAACCCTCCATTACTAGCTAAACTATTCACACCACCATTCATTTGCGGTATGCTTGAATTCGTATCATTTGCTCCATTAGTGTTGGGAGGGTTTCCTCCGGCAAGATTTTGCTTCGCCTGGCCTTGCAGAATGTTTTCCGCAGGGTAGACAAATCCAGATGGGATGAACCCTTCTTGACCATCGCTTCGCACTATCCAGAACCATTCTGGATCTTCGCGGTTCAACACCGTCACAAATTCGCCCCGTTCGACAGAGACATCGTTCTCGTCCCGAGCGATAAAAGTGTATAGTACAATATAGCGACCGCTTGGGTCTTTTGAAAATGGCAAGAAATCAGGCTCTGAACTAAGACTCGCCTGCGAGTGTTTCAGCGAGTTGGTAAGTCCTACCAACCCCGATGTGCTGTCATCAATAACATCGATGTTAATATCTGGTATGCCCTCCGTCAGGTCGTTGTTTGCTAAACCAACGGACACATCACGTGGCAGTTTCTTTTTGATGGCCAAATCCGCTAGCTGAGTGTTGAACGGAGCGCAGTACGAATGCGGTATGAAACCCTCCTGTCGAGTATCTTGACCAATCACGTACACCCAATCGTTCTCTCGGTACAGAATGTTCACGATTTGACCCCTTTTGACCTCCAGTTCGTCGTCTACGCAAGGAGTGAAATCATGCAGAACAACCATTTTGCTATCCGGAGACAGACCGTGTTCCTTCTCAATGCCCACACGAACCAAAGTTTCGATGCTGGCTGATCCGGTGATGCGGCCCATTCCATGGTTTAAGCCTAAGCTGCTTGATAGGTCCTTGTCGATGTCGCTTCCTATGGCTGTTGAGATGAGAGAAAAGATTTTATTTATTTTAGTGGCCTTTAGCAGATCTAACGCTTGCTTTTAGGTAAAGTGACCAGATAAATTTTGTGTTAGCGCGGGACACAAAGTTCATAGTTTGATATGTTTTAGAAATGCACTCAAAGCAAATCTATCATTTTTTTCAGAACTTATTTATTACTAAAGTTTAGTTTGTTAACTGTTCGATAAACGGTTACACATTTTAGAAGTCAAAGTTTTCTATAAACGTTGAACGTACATAGTAGCAGTTATTGAGTTTCACATCGTTTTGAAGTTTGGCGATCCTCTGGTAACTGCAAAACTGTTGCAACTACCGAATTGCATTTAGAAAGTATTGCAGTTAAATAACTTTCAACTGTTGAACGTCTAGTGTATAGAAATTTGTTAGAATATTATTTTTAATAAAGATAGGGAGTGAGTATAATGGACCCCTGAACAAAAACCAAAAGTTAACGCTGCAGCAAATTTCCATTGGATAAAGTTGCTTCACATATCAGGGTAGTTGTTCCATGCAATTGTTTTGGCTTGGGATACTAAAATTATGTTATATGTATTAACTAATTTGTAAAAGTAAATACGTTAGAGGGTCCATTACTAGCACACAAGGGGGGTTCATAATAGGCAACAGGAACATGTGGAAATGGAACATGTAAATCAAATGAGGGGACCATAATACGTATGTAAACAAACTCTATGTTGCGTATTATGGTCCCGGGGTGGCCATAATAGGCAATCTGGCTACATTATTTTAAAATACTTATTTTAGTATTGAAAATGATTGTCTTAGCATGTTTTATGTACGAAACGCATTGGTGATAACTGTTACTTGTCATCTGGTGCTACAGATAGAGATGTCGCAAATTAATCGATTACTTCGATTAATCGATTCATCGTTGTGATAATCGATTAATTTTGAATCGATTATTACCCAACGATTAATCGATTCAATAATCGAAATGAATCGTGAGTAATCGATTAGTTACTAATCGATTAATCAGAATTTTACGACATCATAAGGATGTCGAAAATTAATTGATTATTTCGATTAATCGATTCATCGTTGTTATAATCGATTAATTTTGAATCGATTACTATACAATGATTAATCGATTCAATAATCGACAAGAATCAAGAGTAATCGATTAGTAACTAATCGATTAATCGGGATTTTACGACATCTCTAGCTACAGAATGGCAATATGCCGTGAGTCTGACTCTAGCGAAACGATTGAAGTAAATTTCCGTCCTTAAAGGGTCCATTACTAGCATCCACTCCCTACAAGCAATGGTATCGTATCTCAAAAAACTATTTTCTGAATAACCTAAATAATTCTTTCTAAATAGGCTGACCAGATCATTTCGGTGAAAAAACGGGACAAACGCACTTGCAAAACGGGACATGTCAGAAAATCTTGTGACGAAATCGATTGGATGTGTCGACAACAACAGACGGACGCAAGTATGTGTCGATAAATAGTAGCGGATTAAACAGCGGCAAAGTGATAGTTCCATCTATAAAACTATTCTGAAAGTTATTTCATCGAAAACCTTAATGTCCGAAGCAAAATTGTACGCGTTATACATTCGATTCGTTCATCCGTTGGAAGTTTATTGCAATTAATCCGTGTCAAGCGTATCTTGATGCTCCATTGTTTTGCTGCACAGCGCACTATAGATCGTCATCGAGCCTCGATATTCTGCTGGGACGCACACACACGTAGTGAACAGAAGATTGTGTTATCGTTGGCTATTCCTCTTCGCTCTCAATGGCAAGCATGCAGCGTACTCCACCTACTGCTAGTAGTATCGCAAACAACACACCATCGGCAAACAAGCGACTACGATCTGACTGGGAAAGTAATGTGCCTCAGGCAGATGATGAGGATGTTCAATCGGTATCATTGGAAGGCATCATGAGGACGATGATGAAGCAATTCGCGGAAACCAGACAGCTGATTGACACAGTACGAAGCGAAATCAACAATCAAATCGTCGCTGTTAAAACAGAATTAAAGTGTGACATCGAATCGTTGAAAGTAGAGTGCACAGAGAAATTTCAACAACAGGATGCTGCTTTGGAGTCGCTGGAGAAGAGGGTGGACAATGTATCCCAAACACTTGGAGCATTAGCTAATCGTAATGAGCTCATCATTAGTGGCATACCTTTCCAAAACGACGAACGCTTGAATACAGTACTCGAGGACATCAGTAAGCACCTGGACATCAACAGATCTTCCCTATTGGCAGCAGCACGGCGTATGGCACCCAGCAGTAGTTCGGACAAAAACAGCCTCTTCGTAGTTGAGTTTGCACTGAAGTCAACACGGGATCAGTTTTACAGTGCTTATCTGCGGAAGCGTGATCTTAAGTTGAAACACATCGGGATGGACTCTGATCGTCGTATTTATATCAACGAAAGTCTCACCGTCGAAGCAAGGAATCTGAAATCGGCTGCGCTGAATCTGAAGAAAGCGGGTAAACTGACATCGGTATATACCAAGCATGGAGTGGTCCATGTGAAGTCTGCAACTGGTGGGCCATTCAACACGGTACGGTCCGAAGATGAGCTGGATAAATTTTCGTAACTATGTATTTCGTTCACTTTGCATAGCATGTTTAAGTTGTGATTGTATAATTTGTGTATTTGGAATTTGAAGATTGTATGTTAGACGAAATTGTTTCATATTTCACAATAGTTATGCAGCCCTCTAGAAATTGCTTCCCCTACTTTACTTGATGCCACCATCTCAAAACCACACCTCCACGAACATTCCGCGAGCAGTGCTCAACGCTGTTCTTCTCCCTGATAAGCTGAACATTTTACACGGGAATGCACAGAGTATCTGTGCGCGCAACTTCGCGAAGCTTGATGAAGTACGTGACTTATTGTCTGCATCTAAAGTTGAGATAGCATGCTTTTCCGAATCTTGGCTTACGTCTAAGCACAGCGATCGTAGTATTGGCATCTCGGGTTACTCAGTTGTGAGAAATCATAGGACATGTAGGCGTGGTGGAGGTATAGCTGTTTACTATAAAGAGCATCTAACCTGCCACAAAGTTTTCGGTACAACACTGACAGCAGATGCAGCGGATAAAACAGAATGCTTGGCGTTAGAGTTTCGGGTTGGTGAAAACAAAATTCTTCTGATAACCATATACAACCCCCCAAACAACGACTGCTCGAATTTCCTTACAGAAAAACTCACTGATTTCGCAATTCATTACCAGAATATTATACTGGTCGGTGACTACAACACCGACATGCTGCGCCCTAGTAGCAGGAGTGCAAAATTTAGTTCGATGCTCCAAATTTTTTCCTTGACGTCCGTTAGTGGAGAACCAATATTTTTTCATGCTGGAGGATGTACACAGCTTGATCTCATTCTCACCAACAACACAGACAGCATCCTGCCATTTGGACAGGTCAGTTTTCCGGGGTTGTCTTGTCATGACCTAATATTTGTCTCGGTAGACTTCGACATATGTCGGACAAGCAGCCTACACTACTATAGGGACTATACCAAATTCGAACCACATGCTGTGGAGAATGCTATTCTATCTATTCCATGGAACGTTTTTTACCAAATCGAAAACCCCGATGAAGCAATGGAATTTTTTAATTTGCATGTTAAAAAGGCGCATGATTCATCCATCCCTCTCCGCAAAAGCAGCAGTCGCCGTCGTCATAACCCATGGTTTTCTGAAAGTGTGAAACTATCACTTTTAGAACGGGACTTGGCGTACAAGGACTGGTTGCAAGCACCAGTGCACTTGAAGGACGTCAAGCGTCGGGTATACAAGAAATAGAGCCAACGCAAAAATCGCTCTATCCAAGCGATAGTATCTGCATCGGTTACTGGACAGTAGGACACCACCAAATACTCTTTGGCAGCATTTGAAGAGGCTAGGAGTCAGTAAGGATAAATCCTCAAGGCCATGTGAGTTTGATCCTAACGAGATAAACGACACTTTTGCAGCAAATTTTTCAAACAACATGCATAATGAAGCACGGACATTCAGTATACCAGCGCCATCGCCGCATAGTTTTTCATTCCGCTCAGTGCAATCCTGGGAAATAGTGAATGCCATTTGGGATATCAAATCGAATGCTCTTGGACTTGACGGATTACCAATTCTTTTCATCAAGATAATCCTTCCACTGGTCGTCCAACACATAAAGCATCTATTCAACATGTTCATCAGAACGTTTACCTTCCCCAACTGCTGGAAGCATGCAAAGATTTTACCGTTGAAGAAAAAGGCACATTTGAACAGCATAAACAATCTGCGACCAATAAGTATTCTTTGTGCCTTATCCAAGGCCTTCGAAAAGCTACTCAAAGCGCAAATGAGTTTGTACATCGATAACAACAACTTGCTAACTGACTGCCAAGCAGGTTTCCGGAGAGGTCAGAGCATCAAAACAGCAGCTCTTCGAGTTTATGATGATATTGGATCTGTCGTAGACAAGAAAGGTGCTGGGATTCTTCTCCTACTGGATTTCTCGAAGGCTTTCGATACCGTTCCGCACTGTAAACTAATATCCAAGCTCGAAATGCAGTTCAACTTTTCTTCTACTGCCGTAAGCCTGATAAAATCGTATCTATACGAAAGAAAACAGACTGTTTTTTGTGGCGATCGATGCTCAAGGAGTGCTGATGTATTGTCCGGTGTACCTCAAGGTTCAGTGCTGGGTCCTCTGCTTTTCTGTTGTCATATAAACGATCTACCGACGGTGCTACGGTACTGTTCCATTCAAATGTTCGCCGATGATGTGCAGATGTACGTGTGTCGACATGGTCCTTGCGCACGTGACCTAATCAGAATGATAAACCATGACCTGAAAAAAGTGGCAGATTGGTGCAGACGAAATGGGCTCCATATAAATAAAACAAAGAGCAAAGCGATGTTTATTTCGAGTCGAGGCCAGAGAGTTAGCGGCTTTGCTCCACCCGAAGCAGAGATTGTGCTGGGTGGAGAAATAATCAATTGGACGGATAGTGCTAGCAACATAGGATTCATCTTTAATAACGACCTGCAGTGGAATGGATTAATAGCACAGCAATGTGGTAAAATTTACGCCAGTCTTCGTACGTTATACTGTTGTACATCAGATGCGCCAACTGCAATCAAGCTAAAGCTGTTCAAATCATTGATTCTACCACATTTCATGTTTGGAGATGTACTCCATGTTCGCCCCAATGCAAGTTGCTTTGATCGTTTGCGTGTTGCGTTGAACTGTTGTGTGCGTTATGTTTATGGTTTAGGGCGTTATGACCATGTGAGCCACCTTCAACCAACCCTCATTGGCTGTCCTCTGCAACATTTTTACGCATACCGTTCCTGCATTTTCCTGCGTAAATTGCTTTCAACACGATCTCCATCTTCATTACATCGGAGGCTGATACAAACTCGGGGCCGTCGTCTACAGAATCTAGTTATCCCAGCAAACAACACGGAAGTCTATGCTAGTTCTTTGTTCGTTCGAGGTGTGGTATATTGGAACTTATTACCGCCCGCTGTTAAGCGTTCCTCATCGGAGGCAATATTTAAGAGTGGCTGCTTTGATTTTTGGAACCGAATGAGATAATAATACGAAATTGAAACAACCGGAAAATAATATAGTAGTTAAGTTAGTATTTGTGTCTATTATGTTACCGGAGGTAGTAATTTAAAAAGATTTGTATCTTACGCTACTGGACAATAAACAAATAAACAAACAAACAAATCCAAGAGCTGTAGAAGCTTAATTTTCATTCCACGTGTAAGAAGTTAGAGAAAAATTTTAGAGTGAATCATTCACCACCATAACTTTCTATAGCATTAAGTGTTGTGGAAAAATACTAAACTACAAATATTTCACTCTTCAAAGGGGCGCAGAAACAACACAAAAAAATACGTATTTTTCAAAATATTTTCAAAAAATTGTGGAAGTTTGATTTTTTTAAACTTCTATTACACATAGATTTTATTACTGACCAATATCAAAAACTTTTGCAATTCTGAACAATTGAAAATGACAAAAAAATAGTCAAAGTATCAAATCTCAAAGCCGGTCTGGGCTCAGAGAGATAAGAAAAATAATTTTAGAAAAAATGTGAAAAGGTAAATGAACCGTTTGTTTGAGAAAACTACATATGTGACATTTTTGGCTAAAATGAAATTTTCATATATTCTGAATCCTCGTCCAAAAATACGTATTCTGGCAAAAAATACAAAAAAAAAATTTGTTCGGAAATGTATGAAGAATTTTTCGTTTGTTTGAGAAACTACATAGGGGGAAAGACGACTTTGGCAGGTTTTGTTCTGTTATTGTCAGGGGGGTTTTTGTCGATCAAATTTTATGAAATTTGGCCACAATATTCTTTGATATGCAAAGAATGTTTAGGCCAAATTTGAGCATAATCAGTCATAAAAAAACCCCTGCCAATAATAGAACAAAACCTGCCAAAGCCGTCATTCCCCCTATGTACACGCACTTTGAAGAGCAATTATGAAGTACTGCTTGGAGTTTTCATACTGGAAGTGCCTCAGGGTGCTGAGTTTTGCCAAAAACTATTGATCTGTATCGAAGAAATCAAAAGATTTGGTACCAATTCGTTCAAAAACAGTTTTTTGTTGTTTTCTCGGAATTGTGAAAAATGGATATATGCAGTTTCTCAAACAAATGATTCAAATGCGGGAGGAATTATTGATTTCTTGTACTAAATAAAAATTCATGAACATAAGTGAGAGAAAATCTACGGATAAGAATATCAACAAGTAAAGAACATTAATAAAATGTAATTTAAATTATTTCCATGAACATGGTTAGCGCATGTGAATAAATGTCAAGTCTTATCGATTCACAGTGATTTTTGATGGTGGGACTTATGCAATTTCGTCGTGGAAAGTAAAACAAATCTTGGATAATTTATAGGCTGGTTTACAGCTCGACCTCTCGGAGATTTCCGCCGGACTGTATTTTGAATCTTTCTACAAATTTCTACAACGGAGTTTCATAAATCCCACTCACACATATGCAAGTAAAATTTGCAGACAACCTCCTGATCTAGCCTCCAACCTAGCCTTAAAGTACGTGATAACCGAATCCCTCGGTTTGAAACTGCCTTAAACTCGATTGTTAATGTGATGTATAATTTTTTACAGTGGATGATTTTTAAAAATTCAGAATTATTCAGAAAGACTTTGAATGATTTTCAATGTTTCGAAAAGGATCAATCAGGCCTTCGAAAAAGTCATTGAAATGGAACTGTATGAAAAAATCTCCTGTTGTCACCTGTAAAAACCTTAAGAAAAGTCGATTCATGCAAAATACATAAAGGCATAAATATGTAGCATTCTCTTAAAAGCAACACTAATCACGGTGTGCCTGTGACGGTTATTAACGAAAAAAAAAATGTCAATCCATTCTGAACTCGCCTTTCGAAAGATATAGTATCCAGGCGTCTGCTATGAAAATTTCAAAATATTTCATCAAGGGAATCAAAAGTTATAGCAGTTACAAATGTTATGATTTTTGTGTTCGATATTTCACTAATATGCAACCATATATACCGTGAATTTCCTCCTGATTACGTCCAAATAAATTATCATCAAATATGCAATTTGCAACCTCAACCAACTGTAACCTAAAACCTATTCTTTGAATAATAGTAAAAAAAAACAAAGGATGTTAGAGATAATATTGTTCTAATGTCAATGACAAAATAGACAATTCAACCACAATACAGTATTCAAATTACAGAATTATTGCACTTCAATCTCCTAATCATATCAAAGTGTGAATATTGTCTATGACAGACAAGTAACTACACTCTATCTATATGATGATTCTGCTTTTATTAAATATGATAATAGTTTGTAACATAGAATACCGCGCTGGAACAATTTTGTCTTTCTTTCTTTGTTTTTCTTTTCTTTCTTTTCTTTTGTCTTTTTTTCTAGCTAGCTAGCAGGAAATACATGGAAGCAAAATCTACTTACAAGATTCCCAGGGTTTAAGGCCAGTGTTGGTAGAATCATGTTCAAATCTCAATCATCAGCCTCATGCGCGATCTAGCTCGCTTTCGATCTGTTTTTCACACAGAATCGCATCGTTTCAAAAAATGATTTTGCTCCAAAAAGCGTCAAAACCCAATAGAAGAGTATTTAATGTTGGTATGGTTTTACTATCCATTGTTTTGGGAAAGAAAGTTAATTTGATGAATGCATCGTAGAAGAACACGTTGAAATCATGCAATGATGCGAATTGCAAGTCGAATCATAAAAGATTTTCTGGGCCATGAGTCGGGTGGGGTTTGAGTAGCGCGATATTTTTTTCTGAGTCACAGAAGCACATTTTAATCTTGACTTTTATGATCCATACGATTGTCTTACAAAACGTTTGCTTTAGCCAAAATTATATATTTTAAAAGTCATATAATTTCTTTGAAAATACTAAGAAATATGATTTCGCGGGACATTATCTAGAAATTTGTCAAATGCGGGAAGTTTCGCGGGACGCTTTTTAGCGCGGGACAAATATCGAAAATGCGGGACTGTTCCGCGAAACGCGGGACGTCTGGTCACATTACTTTTAGGTGAACAAATAATTATTAAAAAAAAACATTGGCGTAAACCATCCTTAATGCCGCCTACAAAGTGATATCCCAGATCATCTTCCGTCGTCTGTCACCATTAGTGAATGAGTTCGTGAGAAGTTATCAAGCCGGCTTCGTTGACGGCCGCTCGACAACGGACCAGATCTTTACTGTACGGCAAATCCTTCAAAAATGCCGTGAATACCAGGCCCCAACGCATCATCTGTTCGTTGATTTCAAGGCGGCATACGACAGTATAGACCGCGTAGAGCTATGGAAAATTATGGACGAGAACAGCTTCCCTGGGAAGCTTACCAGACTGATCAAAGCAACGGTGGATGGTGTGCAAAATTGTGTGAAGATTTCGGGCGAACACTCCAGTTTGTTCGAATCGCGCCGGGACTAAGACAAGGTGATGGACTTTCGTGCCTGTTGTTCAACATGCGGAGAGCCGGGTGTAACAGCCGGGGTACGATTTTCAACAGATCCAGTCAATTTATTTGCTTCGCGGATGACATGGACATTGTCGGCCGAACATTTGCAAAGGTGGCAGAACTGTACACCCGCCTGAAACGTGAAGCAACAAAAGTTGGACTGGTGGTGAATGCGTCAAAGACAAAGTACATGCTTGTGGGCGGAACCGAGCGCGACAGGGCCCACCTGGGAAGCAGTGTTACGATAGACGGGGATACCTTCGAGGTGGTCGAGGAATTCGTCTACCTCGGATCCTTGCTAACGGCTGACAACAACGTTAGTCGTGAAATACGAAGGCGCATCATCTGTGGAAGTCGGGCCTACTACGGGCTCCAGAAGAAACTGCGGTCGAAAAGATTCGCCACCGCACCAAATGTGTCATGTACAAGACGTTAATAAGACCGGTAGTCCTCTACGGACATGAAACATGGACAATGCTCGAGGAGGACTTGCAAGCACTCGGAGTATTCGAGAGACGGGTGCTTAGAACCATCTTTGGCGGTGTGCAAGAAGACGGTGTGTGGCGGCGAAGAATGAACCATGAGCTCGCCCAACTCTACGGCGAACCCAGTATCCAGAAGGTAGCTAAAGCCGGACGGGTACGATGGGCAGGGCATGTTGCAAGAATGCCGGACAGCAACCCTGCAAAGATGGTGTTCGCTTCCGACCCGGCAGGTACGAGACGACGTGGAGCGCAGCGAGCGAGATGGGCAGACCAGGTGCAGAACGACTTGGCGAGCGTAGGGCGTCTCCGAGGATGGAGAGATGCGGCCTCGAACCGTGTATTGTGGCGAGAAATTGATGATTATCTGTTATGTGTTATCTGTTTAGATGTAGACTAAATAAATGAATTGGCGTAAATAAAGGGGGGGGCGGTTTAGCCCTCCTTAGAAAAAATAGCCCCCATAGGATTCGAAGAGTTACTTAGCAGTGTTATCAATTTTCAATATATAGCATAATAATTTACTGAAAAAGTTTAAAGACAAAAGCGTTATTTCCGATAAGCCAAAAGCACGTTGATATGGTTCGGTATTCTTGTTCATGATTGAAAAACATCAAATAAGCTTGAGGGGTGCGTTTTAAACAGTTCTCCTCTGCAATTTTCGGATCAACAACAGATGTAAAATGAGATTTGTCATTACGAGGGTTTGCTAGGGTAGTTCTAAGTGCGGTTGTCATTACGAGGGTTTGCTAGGGTAGTTCGACTGCTTTCAAATGCCTTGATATGTTTTGATTTCGCCCCTTACCTCCCCCCCTCACCCAAATTTCAAGCATTATAACGTTATGGAATATTTTTTACTGATTGGATACTGCGACAATTAAAAACTTGTATCTCGATGTAAGGTGTATGATAAAACTATTATGCCAAATTTCGTTAGTTGATGCGTCGTATTTTGGTTCACAAAAGCAAAAGCATAAGCAACATTTGAATCATTTGTTTGAGAAACTGCATAAGTCCATTTTACACTATTTCGAGAAAACAGCAAAAAAATGTTTTTGAACAAATTTGCACCGAATCTTTTGATTTCTTCGATACAGATCAATAGTTTTTGGCAAAACTCAACACCCTGGGGCATTTTCAGTGCAAACAATGTAAGCAGTACTCCACAATTGCTCTTCAAAGTACGTGGACATATGCGTATTTTTTGCCAGAATACGTGTTTTTGGACGAGGATTCAGAATATATAAAATCTCATTTTGGCCAAAAATGTTACATATGCAGTTTCTCAAACAAATGGTTCATTTACTGTAGGGATCTACAGCTGCACAAAATATATTCCATTCTATTCGGGTTTCATGTTTTGGCGAAATACCACACGCATTAATTTTCATAAGAGCACATGCCGACTTGCAGTCACTATCAGATGATATATTAACTTTGATTGATTCTTAATTTAATTAATTAACTTTCGGTTCAATCAAAGCTAATTGCCAATTTCCGGGGATTAAACCACCCGACTTGGACATGCGTCCAATTTGGGAATCTCGAGCTCGTTCAGTAGCCGCTAGGTTGCGAAGGCCGACGGAGGTCCTTCGTAGCTTAGTTGGTTAAAGCACTAGTCTAGCGTACTGTAGGGTCATGGGTTCGAGTCCCATCGAAGGGAAAGTGGTTACCTCCAATACATTTTCCAAATCAATATCTTTCACATAACGTACATATTTACATTTGAGTTTTCTCAACATTGTAAATTAATGTCCAAGTCGGGTGGTTTAATCCCCGGAAATAGGCAATTAACTTTGATTGAACATAGCATTTTCTGTTTTGATCTTGCAATATTAGCCTGTTGCACTGGTTAATGGGGGCAATTTGTAGAATACTCATTCTAAGCGACATAATCACTTCAACCATGTGGAAGGTTCACTTCCATAGATAAAGCATGTGGCGACATATGTCAATCGCAGTAGTCATTCGCGAAATCATGCATTGAACGGGGCTGATACGCATAAGAGGCCCATGTCGATTTTTGATGATTTTGATTTTCTTTCAGAAATAAGCTTACAATGAACTCATCTTTAAGAAAACCTGATAAAATAATAGGCTTTGTTCTAGAAATTTGAAAATTCAAACCCACTTGTGTTGTCCCACCTTGCGATTTATTCGCATAACAGTCACATTCCAGATTTTGATACACTCTCGCATAAAACATCAACGTAATAATGGTCCATTTAATAGTCCCATAGCAATGTATACAGATCGATTTATTAGATTTTTTTTCAATTTCTCCATGTAAAACGAGTTTGAAAAATTCAACGGCGTGTTTCTCAAGTTGAAGAAAACTGACATGGGACGCTTATGCGAATAGGGGCAGTAAGGTGGGCAATTATTTTTATATGTATCACACTATGGCGAAACCAAACGATGGTATCGAGAATTATCAGCGCCAGGTGGATTAATCTGGGATTTTATACCAAAAAATCGTAAAAAGCTAGCTCATTTTTTATGTACTTATCCTCAACTGATTTCCTTGCAACAGGTTGCATTGTTTTCTATTAAAAATATTCCAAATCAGACTATGGGCTCCCAAGTTATGGCCAAAATACTACTTCTATAATACACGAGAAAGGCACCATTACCGCTTGGTTGAATAATCAAGTTTTTTGATAAACGTTTCAAATTCATTAGATCTTGAGTGCACGAAATAATGTTGCTTCACTGTAAAACCTTTTGAATTTTTATCCAATCTGTTTTCTTCTCACATTATCCAAAAAATTATCAAAAAGTAGCTATTACTCCTGGAATGTGTAATTCATCGTTTATTACACTGTGTGCCTTTGGGTGGAAATACCCTTTCCTGTATCTTCTTTGAATTCCAGTCCTAAAAGTTGCTGATTACCAAAATTATTAACACCTGCTGCAATAGACTGCAATAGATCGGTGCACATATCTCCACCATAATAGTACTGGGGTTCGTCGCCTAACACAAGAGTGTAGCATATCAACAGGTAATTATGTCAGTGACCTGCTATTGAATGGAATTCTTCCGCTGCCAGTGCTTTGCTGTTTGTCTCTCTCCCTGAGATCTCTTCGATGGTGGTGGTCTTCTTACATGTCTTCTTCGTCTTTCCGCAGCACTAACCAGGTGAAGATGGCAATGTTACTTACGTTTTTTCTTCTTTCCCCGTCTAATCCGCACGGGACAGAGAAACGCCATGATTTCCGATGGGCACTACGCGTTCCGACGCATTTTAGTGGGAGTTTGAATGGGCGAATCGCAACATAAACCGACCGAAATTGCAATTTTCTGATCCACACAAGAGCTGAGATGGCAAGGAATTTTTATTTTTACGAGACTGCCCTTGCCTATACGTCACTTGCGCCTTGAGGAATTTTGAGTTCTGTCAAGCTACCAGACAGACAACTTCTTATTGGACTTGAGGTCTTGTGTGAGAGACCACCACCTGAGGTTTGCGTCCCGGCTTATTGCAGGGTCTATATGCAGATGGTCCACCGATTGGTAATATGGTTGTGTTTTATTTTCATATTCATTGAAATTTGATGATATTCCGTTCTTATTTCACTTAAAAGTTCGACCATTGAAGTTTTTATGGAGGCTTGAAGGAGTGCTAAACTAATTTAGAAATTTTGAAGTGTCACCACCCTATACGTTAGATTGATGATTGATTTATAATATCAGTTTTATGTTGGATGTCAAATATTGGAATATTTAAACAGTTCAAGAACGTATATCAAAATCTTAAGCCATCTGTTTTCCTCATCTTTTGTTGGAATAAATTTCCAGCTCCGAATAAGGTCCCGTAAACGTATTCTAATCAGTAATTTCTCCAGATACATTTTATGAGTAAGCAATTAGTTCTGAAATGTTTTGAAATATTTTGCATAACTTGAATTACTTTTATATTCGTCCAAAAGTTGCTTTTAAAGTTACCGAAAGTGTTAATATCGAAACTTCGTTTGAAGTTGCATAAGAAATTATTTTGTCGATTGTGTGAAAAACTGTTAGAGCTATTTTTCCTATAGTTTCCTTAAAAGTTTTTTACAGTTTTGCCTTTCTCGTATAACAAAGTTGTAGGGGAAGGTGGGGAGACTTGATCCCCGGGAAGACTTGATCACCCCCTGTTTAATCGAGAACTGAAGTAGTTTTGTTCTAGCGTATTTTTTAGTCTAGATCCTCTAGACATATGACCTTTATGTGGTGAGTTATTTTTTTGATTGCCAACCTTATTTATTCTGCAGGGCGGTTTGTATGTTTTGACATTGGTAAAGATTTGTTTATTGACCAAGCAAAATTTGAATAACTTTTCATAACAATGACCAAATGCTTTCGTTTTTTCACAGCGCAAAACCATAAATATGCTTGATGATCTGTACTGATGAAAATGATATCATTCCATCAAAGTTTTAGGATATGTGGATTTGAAGTTATTGCCTCAATATGGGGACACTTGATCCCCCATTAGTAGCCCATACAAAAAAATGGGGAAAAAATAAAAAAAAATAAATCAGGCTTCTAATTTTTTTGTAGATTTGAAAGATTTGATGGAGGGTTGACAGGAAAAAATATTTATTGCGTAGATATCATAGAAAGGGGATTAAGTCTTCCCAAATTTTAAAATTGGATGTGCTGTCGAATTCAATAACCAAAATCGTTCATGTATACGCACAGCAATTCGAAAATTCCGCGTATTTTGAAGGAAAAATATTTAAAAAAGCTGAGGGCACCTTTCTAAATTTATCAAAGCAAGTTCTTGGAGAGGGGTCAATTTCCCCCGAATATTTTAAAAGTAAATTTTTGACAGCACTCCTACCGAAAGGTTATAGGATATTTTACGCGCCAAATCCGTGCCATTTTTGCGCGACATGAAATCTATTCCGCGCCAAATCCACGCGACTTTAAACGGAATTCTAAGCAAATACACGCCAAAGATCTATTTTTACCACAATTTACTACTGTACGTCTTCTTTTCAAGTTTTTTGTTTAAAACATTACTGATTTTAAACTGCAACTTTGTACCAAATTGAAAATAGGGTTAAGAAACCCACAGGTAGTATTACAACCTTTCTAGATGGCCCTATTCACCACTAGCTAAGTGAGCAAGAACTGTAGCTAAGTGAGCAAGAACTTAATAGCCAAAACTATTTTAATAAACACCGCTTTTTAAATGAGATGGTAGTTTTGGCATGTTTTGTCCCCTCATTGTCAATTGATTTTTTGTTGATCGAACTTTAAAAAATTCGGCACAAGATACATTGATATACAAAAACATGATAACTTGACAAATAATTAGAAATCTGCCAAAACCGCAATTTTCTCTGTAGTAATAAATAATAAGACAATGCAACTCCGTTTTTAAACAAAACTTCTGTAAAGCAATTACCTATTTGAATTCGTATCAAGATACAAATTACAGGCATACCTCGATAGTACGTACACCTCCGTAATTTTAGTGTACGTACTATCGAAGCGTACGTACTATCGAAGCAAAAAAAAATACCGAACAAAAAAAATGTTTTTGCCTTTCTATTTATTTGGGAGTGGTGTAATGTTTATAAAACCACTCGGAAGCCAAAATTTCGATAGAAGGCTCTGTATTCTAAACAAATTTATATTTGATATAGTACACAACGGACCAGAATCACTCAGATTTTTCTTGAAATGGTGTCTACATGTAGCATTGCGCAAAATTATCTTCCTTGTAAATGTGAGGCTATTGTTTTTATTAGATATTGTATGTTAAGGCTCTATAAACCGTAATCAATCCGATGATGACGATGATTTTATTCGAATCCGCACTAATACTAATAAAGTTTTGAACTAAATTCAATATTTTGGGGCTATTTGCCGACTTACCTCAATCATTGCATATTCATTACATTTTCATATTAATTTTTCACTTATCCAAACTAACAATTACTAAGATATTTCTGGAAAAACGCTGAAAACTGCTTTTTTCCTAGACCGACATTCGCATTTATATCGAACGCATACTAACTCCGAACGTTCGGAACAAACACATACACACGCACTTGATTTTTCACTTGATCTTTTCCCACTGTTTCCTTGATTTAATCACTCCTAAAACATATTCATTAACTGAGTTTCACCTTTTTCTTCAATATTGACTACCGAATAATTCACTTCACGTCCAAAAACTGTCGAAAACTGCTTTCCAAAAATCGAAGTGAGAGACAAATTTGACGACCGTATTGTAAATGCAATAAAATGCGGTAGACTCAAATTCACTAGCGCAATAAGTGAAACGGTGAGAACAAAATTTACGCGATGCAGCTTCATTCAATCCGAACAATACAACGTATACGCCAGCCACGTCCACGCCAACACCACATAACATATAGGCATCTTCGCCATGGAATGTGGTCCTTGTATGATTTTCAAACGCTAGCGAACCTAGTTTTGGAAGTCAAACTTTACTGAACAACGTGCATAAGAGAGAGCAGCATCGCATGCTTCGATGTCTCTTTCTTTCACCTTGGATATACGGGAGTGCCGTTCGTCGATTGTTGATACGCAAAGAGCCTACTTTGAAAATTGCAGTTTGTTGTATCATGCCTCTCTGTTTTGTGCCAACACGCAAACAAAGGTGTACATACACAAGAAAATAATCATCTCTTCACCGTTGCCAGATTTATTTATTGGAAAAAATCATTGCTGTTTGTCGGATTGAACAAATAAACCAGAAATGAATATTTAAACATGCTATGCAAGCTTCTGTTACATTCCAAGTGGTGTATACAAAAATTTTAACAGGTAAATACCCATATATTTGACACACCGTGAACATGTGTTATGATATAAAATAAACATCTCGTCAAGTCTGGCAACATTATGCATCAGCTGGCATATTTTTAACACCCCATTTCCACCCACCCCAGTTGTAAACAAAATTTATTTATCGTTGCTGCACTTTTCCGTACCAGAGTGTATGTAATTAAGAGTGGCGACATGTGTCGCATTTGACAGGTCTCCTGCTCGTTTGGAACACGATTTTGTATGGGAATGACAGATGAATTCTGTTCCAATTCTGACAGTGTCGCCACTCTTATTTACATTCACTCTGTTCCGTACCAATTGCCTCACTATTACAATCAAGCGATACAGTCATTAATTTTCAAAACATTGTGATGGAGTCTTGAGCCTTAATGCTTCGGAACATCCATAGATTACGTGATATTCGTGACGTTCTAAAGATATGTTACACATTATGCATAATTATGCATGTTACTACAAAAAGTGACGATTGGGGGTGGATCACAACATTTTTACGTGACGTATTTTATGGATTCCACCTATAGATTTTATGTAAATGAAAAGCTTTAAGGTTGTCCTGAACTGTCACTGTCGTTGCGATTCTATTGGCTCCATTTTCGCTTCCTTACCATCAAAGCGACAAACTGTCAGTTATAGCAACAAACGCATCGCGCTGATTTGGAGGAACCTTCTTTATGATTCGTAATTATATACATAAGTACACTACACTAAGATGAGTATAAAGATGACAAAAAACTGATTTCTAGCTTTCTAAGTTATTTTAATTTTGTCCTCTGTAGAATCGTTTATGCCTTTCTCGTACAACAATGTGTAACGAAAAGGCTATTAACTACTAAAACTATTTTTTGATAGGAGGCCTTTCTGGAATAAAATATATAATTTAATAATTCCTGGAATAAAAAGTGGGAGAGTTTCTTGAAGAATTTTCTGGTTCATTGTTTTAAGATATTGCTGCGAATTCCTGGAAACAATTCTCGGTAATACTGTAAGGCATTTTGGATGATTTTTTATAGACATTTTAGGCGAAGTACCGTAGAAATTTTGAGAATGGCTGCAGGATCTTCCGGGAGAATCCCTTAAATAATTTCCAGAATAATTTCAAGGGGATTTTTGTAGGTAATTCCGAAAAAGTTTTGACCAGTGGTGGAAATCTGTGAACCTTGTTCATAAAACAAGAAGAAGGCCATGCGAAATACACGCGAACACTTGTTTTGTCTTTTCTTGTCTACCTACTACTTGCAGAGAAAACAGAAAGAATACTCTTTTCTTACTCGTAAAGCGAGTATTTCCAGCACTGGTTTTGACGTAATTTATTTTTTTTAGCCAGATGAATTTGCAGACGGGTTTTGCCGGGAATTTTTAAGAGAATTCCCGAAGAAAAAAAAAATCCGGAGAGTTCTTGGAGGAATTTTCGGAAGAATTTTCGGGAAGTGAGTATCAAGGGCTTCCACATGAGTTTCTGAAGAAATTCAATGAGAATTTCCGGAAAGACATCGGAGTAAATAATGGAGAGATCTTGATGGAATTTGTGGAGTAACTCCAGAGAAAATGCCTGGAGTTTACATGGGAATTTATGATTGATTTTCTGGTGGAAGTTTTGGGAAAAAGGATATGGAAATTTATAAAAGAATTTCTAAGTGAATTGGTGAAGAAATTACCGAGAAAATAATGGAATTTACAGGATATATTTGGAAGGATTAACGGAGAAATATTTGGCTATAATTTAAGATGGATGTTTGGAGGAATTTCGTTAAAAATCGCGGAGAAATACCTAGAGGAACTCCCGTAGGAATTCCCGGAGAAACTTTCGGAGGAATTCCTGGAGGAACATCCAGATAAATTCCGGAAAACTTGTAATACACGAAATTTATTCACGCTGACTCACGCCGCCGCCAATCACCACCACGCCACTGCCACTGGCTGAAAATGATCTATCACGCCTCACCGTCGATAAAATTTCAATCGGCGCACAGGTCTAGATAGAATATCAAGTTAAATCATGTATGGAATTTTCGACCAAACTACCAAGGTATCCCAGGAAGAACCCTTGGGAGAAACTACTGTTCCATGATAAACTTCTTCGGAAATCCCAGTAAGACGTCTCAGAGGAAATTTTCGACCAACATTTTCCTCATTTTAGTAACGCTGCTAATTTGTTTCTCAAGAAAAAAAATGTTACCGACAGTTGAATAGAATGGAACTAAACTTAATATAAACTTATTTAAACAGTAAAATATCTTGCCGAAAATTAAATTTTATGAATCACCATTCCCATGATGGAATTAGTTTACTCCTCGGGGAAATATTTTCTGGTCTAAATATCAGGTGAACTAATGCATGGGGAAGGGTTCTAGAACTGGAACTAATTTCCTTGATAGATAAAATAATTCTTAAACATAATAATTGTTCAATTAAGTGGATAGCTAATCTGCTTTCTAAGAAAATCATACCCATACAATTTCAATTATTGTTGATAACACTCTTATGCCGATGACATACTCATGTGAGTGCGTGTGCGAACGCGTTCAAGACAAAAGAATTCCTCTTGCTGATATTTTGCTTTATGAGAGCTTGGACACGTTCGCTCAGCTGTTTCAGATGCTCCTTCAATTGTTTAAAATGATAATATAATATGTGTTACGTAAGACTGGCAAACATTTATGACACGCTGCGTTTTCAGTTGTGAAATTATAACGTAACATATGAAGGACCCCCGCATGTGCCATAATCAAAGCATATTCAAATTTTTACTAAAATCGTATAGGAAATTGAACGAAAAAAAGTATTTTTTTTTATGTACGTACTATCGAGGTAAAATGTACGTACAATCGAGGGTACGTACTATCGAGGGTACGCACTATCGAGGGTACGTAATATCGAGGTATGCCTGTATATAAAATCTTACATGGGGCTGTCCTTATACCACGTGGACACCTTAGGGGGGAGGGGGAGTATGGTAGAAGTCCATGGTTCAAACAAATTTTGAAAATTTTTATGAGAAATTGTCCACGCTGGGGGAGGGGGGGGGGTAGCGAAAACTAAGCAAAACTTGTCGATGTGGTATATGGACAGGCCCCATGGTTGCTCAAGCTCCGTTGATTAGCCAGTCAGGGGCCGTTAAAAAATTACGTAACGCAAATTTTGTCATTTTCAAAGCCCCACTATCCCCCTCATAACATTTTTTGTATGGTAGTATTGATTTTTTTGAACGGAGCCTAATGCTTGACCTGATCCCCTACAGCGTTACGTTATTTGTGAACGGCCTGTCAGAATCCTGAGTTTCAAGCGTAATATCCTTCGGAAAATCCAGAATCCGTTATTTATGCGCTATTTCTCCTTCAATGCTTGTAACAGATTTCTCTAAGAATTTACGCGGACTTTCGGACATTTTTAGTGGAAATTATTTTGCATCTGGGATTTCAGCTAAAATCTCCGAAAATATCTGCGACAATTCGTTCTAGAATTCCTACTCAAATTCATCATTCGCGCGCAGATTCATCCCAGAAATTTCTGCGTTCAATCCTCTGGAAATCTTGCGGAAATTCTCTTGGAAAGGTTTGCTGAAATCCAACTGCTCTTGGATCTGCTGCAGAAGTCGCTCCAAAATTGTTAGCGGAAATTCTCCCAAGAAAATCTGTGGAAATTCCTCCGAGTTTTTTTTTAAACAAAAGCTCCCCAGGGAAATTATGCTGAAATTAATTTGGGAATTTTGTCGTAAGTTCGAGTTCTTCAAAAACAAACTGCGGAAAATCTTTAGAGCCTACTTGCGGAGCCTTTTTCGGATTTTAAATGCTGCAGAAATCCTTTTTTACAAGGAATTCATACAAAGACATACAAATCCAAAAAAATAACTTTTCAGAATCATCTTCTAATTTTGAACCGATTTTCTGCGGAAGCACTTGTTAAAATGAGACATCTGCATCAAATCAAAGAACATTTTTGTGTTTTCAATTGTTGTATAAACCCTTATTCGTTCTAGATGAATGTTATGAATGCAATATAAAATATTCTAACACTATGAAAGAATACCTGACGAAAACACTTTTGAACAATGATAGAATATGGGTTTGGTGGGTTTGTAACATATGCCATGTCCCATAGAATTAATATTATTATAAAATATATTTTCTTAAGGATAGGAGTTAAATTGTTAAAATTCCCTATGAAATTTCCCACTTGACACACCGTCACTACGTTCTATCCCCACGATACGGCTACGCGTACGCCTACGCATACGCACCGGGAGGTAGCGGAAAATGTTCTATGAAGAGGAGATTAAACGTCGTTAGCGAGAAAGTGACTAAAAACGTGCTGGTGCTTTCTACCTTAATGAAGAAGATTATATTCTCATGAATCCGGTCGTGTATCGTGCGAATGCGGGAGTGAATCTGCTGTAGTGCTTCTGAAAACAAGAATCGTGCTCGTGCTCCCGACGGGGATTTGAGTTTAACAGATCGAGCCCCGCGAGTGTAAAGAACTACATCGCTGAAATCGAAGCGCAGAACTAGGTCCGAACAACCTCCCAGGGTTAACTGCCCTCCACGCCAAACGGGCAAGTCATTGTGTGCGCGTAGTGTCTGAGCCGATACCCTCGTGAAGAACCCAGCGGCTAAGGACGGTGTGGACCATCGAGCTCCCCTTAAGCTCTCATCAGGCTAGGTGTCCCTGGGATGAGACAAAGGTCAGTCCATGCTCTACCGCCTATTAGTACCTAAATGCTAACTTACAGGTTCATCGTAAAAGAAGTTATCAATCAGAAACTGACAAATATCTCTGAATTACAAAGAAATTGATAAGATGAAAATGTGTATTCATGTCGTTTAATAGACATGTTTTGTGGGGTTGTGTCATGTTTCATAATGGATTAAAAATGACAACATAACATAACATTTGTTTAAAGAAAGGTTAAGAATATAATACATGCTATTCAATAAGGGCTTGGACATAGCCGAAAAATAATGTTAATAGCCTGCAAGAGTAAGTTTTGTTCTCAACATTTGCCAATAAAAATAAAGCCCATCTAAATAGACAGAAAACTAATTTTCAAACAAATGTCCTTAAATCTAGCATTGAACTGAGAGGAATTTTCGGTTTTACAACACTTCTAGAACTGATAATTTTAATTTCCTCGTGCAAAAAGGCATTTTTGAAATGATGAAAAAACCTCAAATTCCCCAAAATTACCCAGTTCTAAAATATGCAGAGCAATCCTTAGCCCTTCCTTTGTCTAACCCAGGGATAAATGGATCCCCTTTTGCCCGCATTCAAAAATACAGGCATTTGAAAATGACGGATTTTTTCAAGAAAAACAATGATATCTCCGCAATCCACTCATGTATTCACTCGGTTGTGTAACAAAAACGTACATTTTTTATGCTTTAAAACTTTGTAGTAGACGTCACTACGAACAATTAGAACTAAAAAGTTACGATCAAAATATTTATTGTTTTAGGATCACCCTTACATTTTTATTTGAAACTACTCGACTCGACGAACTTCTTTTCGCCTAAAATTGATTTATTCTCTGATTAATTCTCGAGTTATGAGGAAATTGATGTTTCATTTGTATGGAAGCCCCCCTTTCTAAAAGGAGAGAGATCTCGAACTATTTTAGAACCTTCCCCGGGCCCAAAGACCTCTGCATACACATTTTCACGCCGATCGGTTAAGCAGTTTCGGAGTCTATAAGTTTCAGACATACAGAAATTCATTTTTATGTATATAGATTATCATAACAAATGATACAAACGACGTACAACAATGGTTTCTTTGGCAAAGTGCCTTGAAATTAAATAAGTAACAACTTTCTAGAACATCGTACAATGCTAAAACTTGAAATGAAGAGGTCAAAAATTTTATCTCAAGATGTAGTGGGATCACCCAATTGCAACAAACTTCAAAATAAAGCTTAAATTATAAGCTATGACTTTGCTGAAGACAATTTGTTTCTAAAATATCATCTACAAGGCGAAAATATTTTTTGCCTCCTAATTTCCCGGCGTGGCCCATCGTGCATTATTTGCTATTGAAATCTGGCCATACATTGCATTTCAGAATTTTTGAAACATCATTCTAAGGGGGAATAATTCAAAATCGAAAAAAATATGTTTTCAAAAATGGTGGCAAAGCGAGATGGATCAACTAGGTCCGAACTCTATATGACAGACAAAGAAAAAAAAAATGGTGGCAATGTATAGCCAGTTCTTTTTTGACACGGTTGGGTTTTAGTCGATTATGACCTTTAGCGTCAATGAAACTATGAGTTCACCCCTCGAAAAAATGCATAAAAATCAATCTTTTATCCTAATGTGCTGTTTTGACCTTTCTTATGTGATTTTTTCAATACATTTTACGGTGCACGAGAATAATCTTTCAAATCTTCATCGCGAATCTTATTGATAATTTCTATGTAGTTTTTCGTGACGAATTACGAATTCCTACGGGAAATTATTAAAAATGTCCACAGGTAGTTCTTCTAGATCCCCACGATTTTTTTTTTAATTTGCTAATTAAATAATACATGCATCCATCTCTTAGACTAGGTGTTCCGTGTTTACTTAACACTATCATCCTTATTTGCTATGTTACATTTTTAGTTATTATTAACACTTACGTACCTGACCCCCAATTTCACTTAAAACTAAATTTTCAAAATGATGGTTCTTAGCAGTCTTGCATCGGAAGTTGGTTCTGTTGTCTGCAATCGATCACAAAATTCCTATAATTTCAAGGACATTGGTCATTGTTTTGAAAATGGACATGGTTCCGGAGATATTGATGGAGTACTGGGGTAACCTACCGGTTCGGAAAAATGGCCACCTGATCAAGCGGGAAACACGTCTTTCGACGTGTCAAACTTCATGAATTTGCAAAACAAGTTCATATAAAAGTGTTCTTATGGTATTTGGTCCTTCTGGTCACATTCCGAGCTACCCAGGTTTCAGTAATGATCAAAATGTGCCCACTTCCCTCAGGAAACCAGCATTCCAGGGTGTTTCTACGTGACAAAAAATGACAAAATACCGAAAATGACAAAATACCCTCAGAACAAATTCATATGGACTTGTTTTGCAAAATCACGAAGTTTGATACGCCGCAAGCCAGATTTCTCTATTGATCAAAATTTGGCCACTTTCCTCAGGGAACCAGCATTCCAGGTTGTTCCGGAATGTGACCAGGCGAACCAAATACCCTCAGAACAAATTTCTATGAACTTGTTTTGCAAAATCATGAAGTTTGATACGTCGCAAGACAGGTTTCAGTAATAATTAAAAAGTGTCCACTTCCCCCCGGGAACCAGCATTTCAGGGTATACCGGAATGTGACTAGATGGACCAAATACCCTCAGAACACATTTCAATGATCTTGTTTTGCAAAATCATGAAGTTTGACACGTCGAAAGACGTGTTTCCGGCTTTTTCTGGACCGGGAGGTTACCCCAGTACTCCCATCAATATCTTCGGAACCATGTCCATTTTCAAAACGATGACCAATGTCCCTGAAACTAAAGGAATTTTGTGATCGATTGCAGAAAACAGAACCAAATTCCGATGCAAGACTGCTGAGAACCATAATTTTGAAAATTTAGTTTTACGTGAAATTGGGGGTCAGGTACGTAAGTGTTAATACATTTCAATTGCCTTTGGCAGTTAGGATTTTTCCTCTGATTGAATTGAACCATGTAGGAATTTCAATGTTTTCAACTTAAACTATACTTAACCTAATTTATACTAAGGGTATAAGGAGCCAACCGTTGCAATAGAAGATTGCAACGATTTTTGTCTAAAATTGGAAATTATTTTGTTGGGCATTTGTTGCAATGTCTCAATATTAGAAATTCTATGAAGTTCATTGGTACTGTACCACAGCACGGCACAGCATACAACATGGCTGGTCTAAAAACTAGTTTGTAAATCAAAAGTTTGTTTTTAAGACAAAGTTTTGATTTTCTGTTTATAAGTGGATATAGACACTTAATATATTTGTTACATTTGGCTTGAATGCCTTCTTAAAAGTTAATTTTTGATCAGCAGAAGTCCAAAATATATAGCTTCGCTAGACCAATTAATTGGAAACCCGTTCATAGTGACAATATGTCTGCTAGAAGGTTTCAAATAAGAAGCTCTCGGCTTACGTGGGAAAATAATAAGCTGAGTTTTGGAAGTATTCGGGGAAATTTTCCATTTTCGTAAGTAAGTGGAGAAAATATCCAAACTTTTTTGCAATCTACTACAAACGACACGAAGGCTTCGTCCTTTGGCTGAGAGACCTGTATCATCTGCAACCAAAGATTTATGACACCCTGGTGGTAAATCAGGTAAGTCAGAAGTAAAAATGTTATACAATATGGACCCCAGTATGCTACATTGGGGAAAACCAGCTCTTACATGTAATCCATCAGATTTAGAATTCTGATAGTTCACCTGCAGCGAGCGATCTGATAAATAATTTTGGATTAGTTTAATAATGTACAGAGGAGAATTAAAATTCATCAATTTTACAATCAAACCTTCATGCCAAACACTGTCAAAAGCTTTTTCTATATCAATAAGAGCAGCTCTAGTCGAATAACCTTCAGATTTGTAGAGTCGAATTAAATTCGTTACTCTTAATAACTGATGAGTGGTTGGATGCTCATGGCGAAAACCAAATTGCTCATCAGCAAAAATAAAATTGTCTTTAATATGAACCATCATTCTATTTAAAATAATCTTTTAAAACAGTTCGCTTATTGAAGAAAGCAAACTGATTGGGCGATAACTAGAAGCCTCAGCTGGATTTTAGTCCAGCTTCAAAATTGGAGCAACTTTTTCCATTAATCTGGAAAGTATGCCAATTGAAAACATAAATTAACCAAAAAGAATAAAGAGCTCTCAGGAAGTTTTTTGATAAAAAAAGTACCATCATCACCCGGGGCTTTCATATTTTTAAATTTTCTAGTAATAGAACTCACTTCATCCAAATTATTGCGGGCAGCAGGGACTATGTCCAAGGGCTTGACGATCCCTCCCCAGGCCATCTGCGAGTTGTGGGGCTTGCCTAGGATGTGGTGGGGTTTGACAGTGGGCCCTGTTAAACCTCTATAAAAAGCTGCATGTATCCGCAAGTAGGCTCCACCAAAGCGACCGTGTGCCGCTCAAAGCGCACAAGCCCAAGTCCTGGTGTTAGGTGGGACGCTAAACAGCCCTGACACGACGGCCCTCCGACGAGACAGGAGGTTTGCGCAGGCCCAATAAGCCGCCTAGAAAACCAATAATTACGAACAATATAAGAGATAATGCGACTCGATATAATCGGCAAAGACCTAGGCGACGAATACAGGATCACGATTGGAAGCTTGGAACATGGAATTGCAAGTCGCTAGGTTTCGCAGGTTGCGACAGGATGATCTACGATGAATTACATCCCCGCAACTTCGACGTCGTGGCGCTGCAGGAGATTTGCTGGACAGGACAGAAAGTTTGGAAAAGCGGGCATCGAGCGGCTACCTTCTACCAAAGCTGTGGCACCACCAACGAGCTGGGAACCGGCTTCATAGTGCTGGGTAAGATGCGCCAACGCGTGATTGGGTGGCAGCCAATCAAAGCAAGGATGTGCAAGCTGAGGATTAAAGGCCGTTTCTTCAACTATAGCATCATCAACGTGCACTGCCCACACGAAGGGAGACCCGACGACGAGAAAGAAGCGTTCTACGCGCAGCTGGAGCAGACATACGATGGATGCCCACTGCAGGACGTTAAAATCGTCATCGGTGACATGAACGCACAGGTAGGAAGGGAGGAAATGTATAAACCGGTCATCGGACCGGATAGTCTGCACACCGTATCGAATGACAACGGCCAACGATGCATAAACTTCTCAGCCTCCCGCGGAATGGTAGTCCGAAGCACCTTCTTTCCCCGCAAAAATATCCACAAGGCCACATGGAGATCACCTAACCAAGAAACGGAAAACCAAATCGACCACGTTCTAATCGACGGTAAATTCTTCTCCGACATCACGAACGTCCGCACTTACCGCAGTGCGAATATTGAATCCGACCACTACCTCGTTGCAGTATGCCTGCGCTCAAAACTCTCGACGGTGTACAACACGCGTCGAAGTCGGACGCCGCGGCTTAACATTGGGCGGCTACAAGACGGTAGACTAGCCCAAGAATACGCGCAGCAGCTGGAAGTGGCACTTCCAACGGAAGAGCAGCTAGGCGCAGCATCTCTTGAAGATGGCTGGAGAGATATTCGATCCGCCATTGGTAGCACCGCAACCGCTGCACTTGGCACGGTGCCCCCGGATCAGAGAAACGACTGGTATGACGGCGAATGTGAGCAGTTAGTGGAAGAGAAGAATGCAGCATGGGCGAGATTGCTGCAACACCGCACGAGGGCGAACGAGGCACGATATAAGCAGGCGCGGAACAAACAAAACTCGATTTTCCGGAGGAAAATGCGCCAGCAGGAAGATCGAGACCGTGAAGAAACGGAGCAACTGTACCGCGCTAATAACACACGAAAGTTCTATGAGAAGTTAAACCGTTCACGTAAGGGCCACGTGCCACAGCCCGATATGTGTAAGGACATAAACGGGAACCTTCTTACGAACGAGCGTGAGGTGATCCAAAGGTGGCGGCAGCACTACGAAGAACACCTGAATGGCGATGTGGCAGACGAAGATGGCGGTATGGTGATGGACCTGGGAGAACGCGCGCAGGACATAAGTCTACCGGCTCCGGATCTCCAGGAAATCCAGGAGGAGATTGGCCGGCTCAAGAACAACAAAGCCCCTGGGGTTGACCAACTACCAGGAGAGCTATTTAAACACGGTGGTGAGGCACTGGCTAGAGCGCTGCACTGGGTCATTACCAAGATTTGGGAGGAGGAAGTTTTGCCGCAGGAGTGGATGGAAGGTGTCGTGTGTCCCATCTAAAAAAAGGGCGATAAGCTGGATTGTAGCAACTACCGCGCAATCACATTGCTGAACGCCGCCTACAAGGTACTATCCCAAATTTTATGCCGTCGACTAGCACCAACTGCAAGGGAGTTCGTGGGGCAGTACCAGGCGGGTTTTATGGGCGAACGCTCCACCACGGACCAGGTGTTTGCCATTCGCCAAGTACTGCAGAAATGCCGCGAATACAACGTGCCCACACATCATCTATTCATCGACTTCAAAGCCGCATATGATACAATCGATCGGGACCAGCTATGGCAGCTAATGCACGAACACGGTTTTCCGGATAAACTGACACGGTTGATCAAAGCGACGATGGATCGGGTGATGCATAGTTCGAGTTTCAGGGGCATTCTCGAGTCCCTTCGAAACCCGCAGAGGGTTACGGCAAGGTGATGGTCTTTCGTGTTTGCTATTCAACATCGCTTTGGAAGGTGTAATACGAAGAGCAGGGATTAACACGAGTGGTACAATTTTCAATAAGTCCGTCCAGCTATTTGGTTTCGCCGACGACATAGATATTATGGCACGTAACTTTGAGAAGATGGAGGAAGCCTACATCAGACTGAAGAGGGAAGCTAAGCGGATCGGACTAGTCATCAACACGTCGAAGACGAAGTACATGATAGGATAGGTTCAAGAGAAGACAATGTGAGCCACCCACCGCGAGTTTGCATCGGTGGTGACGAAATCGAGGTGGTAGAAGAATTTGTGTACTTGGGCTCACTGGTGACTGCCGAAAATGACACCAGCAGAGAAATTCGGAGACGCATAGTGGCTGGAAATCGTACGTACTTTGGACTCCGCAAGACGCTCCGATCGAATAGAGTTCGCCGCCGTACCAAACTGACAATCTACAAAACGCTAATTAGACCGGCAGTCCTCTACGGACACGAGACCTGGACGATGCTCGTGGAGGACCAACGCGCACTTGGAGTTTTCGAAAGGAAAGTGCTGCGTACCATCTATGGTGGGGTGCAGATGGCGGACGGTACGTGGAGGAGGCGAATGAACCACGAATTGCATCAGCTGTTGGGAGAACCATCCATCGTTCACACCGCGAAAATCGGACGACTGCGATGGGCCGGGCACGTAGCCAGAATGTCGGACAGTAACCCGGCGAAAATGGTTCTCGACAACGATCCGACGGGCACAAGAAGGCGAGGTGCGCAGCGGGCAAGGTGGATCGATCAGGTGGAAGATGACTTGCGGACCCTCCGTAGACTGCGTGGTTGGCGACGTGTAGCCATGGACCGAGCCGAATGGAGAAGACTCTTATATACCGCACAGGCCACTTCGGCCTTAGTCTGAATAAATAATAATAATAATCTTTCTATGTATATCTAGTTTCGAAAGCATTATGATGGATACCCGTTTTGGATGCATTAATAAAAAAAAATATTAAGAAAAGTTCATCATTTTTGGGCATTTAAAGCATCAGTGAAAGATATATAGAGCTAAAACATGCGGTATCAAAGTTTTACCATAAAGTATAGACCCTAAGTTAAATGTAAAAAATATAAAATGGATGGGTTTCATCGAATTTCTTTCCGATATACCGGTATTTTCGATGTTACCTATAAAAAATGCACTTTTTTCATAAAACGCGTCGGGGCCACCCCTAAACGTCATTTCCCAGAGTTATCGTAGAACAATTTTTCTTTTGTTTTACCCTAAGCTTTCATTTGAAGGTTGAGCCCCCAAAATCCCAGACTTTGTCCAATTTTGGGACACCCTAATTGATATACAAAAACATGATAACATGACAAATAATTAGAAATCTACCAAAACCGCAATTTTCTCTGTAATAATAAATTATGCATTCATTTTCATTTCATTTATTTAGTCTACATCTAAACAGATAACACTGAATCAACAATTTGACGCCACAATACACGGTTCGATTCGGCCGCATCTCTCCATCCTCGGATACACCCCACGTTCGCCAAGTCGTTCTGCACCATCTCGCTCGCTGCGCTCCACGTCGTCTCGTACCTGCCGGATCGGAAGCGAACACCATCTTTGCAGGGTTGCTGTCCGGCATTCTTGCAACATGCCCTGCCCATCGTACCCGTCCGGCTTTAGCTACCTTCTGGATACTGGGTTCGCCGTAGAGCTGGGTGAGCTCGTGGTTCATTCTTCGCCGCCACACCGTCTTCTTGCACACCGCCAAAGATGGTCCTAAGCACCCGTCTCTCGAATACTCTGAGTGCTTGCAAGTCCTCCTCGAGCATTGTCCATGTTTCATGTCCGTAGAGGACAACCGGTCTTATTAGCGTCTTGTACATGACACATTTGGTGCTGTGGAAATTTTTTTTGACCGCAGTTTCTTCTGGAGCCCGTAGTAGGCCCGACTTCCACAGATGATGCGCCTTCGTATTTCACGACTGACATTGTTATCAGCCGTTAGCAAGGATCCGAGGTAGACGAATTCCTCGACCACCTCGAAGGTATCCCCGTCTATCGTAACACTGCTTCCCAGGCGGGCCCTGTCGCGCTCGGTTCCGCCCACAAGCATGTACTTTGTCTTTGAGGCATTCACCACCACTCCAACTTTTGTTGCTTCACGTTTCAGGCGGGTGTACAGTTCTTCCACCTTCGCAAAAGTTCGGCCGACAATGTCCATGTCATCCGCGAAACAAATAAATTGACTGGATCTGTTGAAAATCGTACCCCGGCTGTTACACCCGGCTCTCCGCATAACACCTTCTAGCGCAATGTTGAACAACAGGCACGAAAGTCCATCACCTTGTCCTAGTCCCCGGCGCGATTCGAACGAACTGGAGGGTTCGCCCAAAATCTTCACACAGTTTTGCACACCATCCACCGTTGCTTTGATCAGTCTGGTAAGCTTCCCAGGGAAGCTGTTCTCGTCCATAATTTTCCATAGCTCTACGCGGTCTATACTGTCATATGCCGCCTCAATGCCGAAATCAATGAACAGATGATGCGTTGGGACCTGGTATTCACGGCATTTTTGAAGGATTTGCCGTACAGTAAAGATCTGGTCCGTTGTCGAGCGGCCGTCAACGAAGCCTGCTTGATAACTTCCCACGAACTCATTCACTAATGGTGAAAGACGACGGAAGATGTCTGTAGGCGGCATTGAGGATGGTGATCGCTCGAAAGTTCTCACACTCCAGCTTGTCGCCTTTCTTGTAGATGGGGCATATAACCCCTTCCTTCCACTCCTCCTGTAGCTGTTCAGTTTCCCAGATTCTGACTATCAATTTGTGCAGGCAAATAGCTAGCTTTTCCGGGCCCATCTTGATGAGCTCAGCTCCGTTACCATCCTCTTACCAGTTGCTTTATTGGTCTTTAGCTGTTGGATGGCAACCTTAACTTCCCTAAAGGTGGGGGCTGGTTAGCTTCCATCGTCCGCTGAACTGACGTAGTCATCTCCTCCGCTGCCTTCCCGACTAGAAGGTCATATCAAAATTATATCATCATATGTTATTATGTTTTACAAAATTTTTATAGCAAAATTTGTTAAAAATATGGTGCAGGATGTTGTTAAAATATCTAAATTTCTATCAAAAATTACACTACTCGAAACAAAAAACTATCAAAATTTGTTACAATTTTCTCATAATAATAACTTATTTTGTTAGAAATTTATAAGAGAATCGGATACAAAATATATTGTTTACTGTGCAGTTACAGGTCGTGAAAGGTCTCCAGATTGTGATCAACATTCAGAAATATTAGTTTTTTTTTCTGAACAAGAATATTTTTCAAGAACATGAAACTAAGAACATTACAAATTAGACAAATTTTTCAATTTATATCAGCGTTTATGATATCTATGGCAGAAGACGTTTATTTATTATCATACTAAGGCCGGAGTGGCCTGTGCTGCACATAAAAGTCTTCTCCATTCAGCTCGGTCCATGGCTGCACTTCGGCAACCACGCAGTCTGCGGAGGGACCGCAAATCGTCCTCCACCTGATCGATCCACCTTGCCCGCTGTGCACCTCGCCTTCTTGTTCCCGTCGGATCGTTGTCGAGAATCATTTTCACCGGATTACTGTCTGACATTCTGGCTACGTGCCCGTCCCACCGCAGTCGTCCGATTTTCGCGGTATGAAAGATGGATGGTTCTCCCAACAGCTGATGCAACTCGTGGTTCATTCGCCTCCTCCACGTACCGTCCGCCAGCTGCACCCCACCATAGATGGTACGCAACACTTTCCTTTCAAAAACTCCCAGTGCGCGTTGGTCCTCCACGAGCATCGTCCAGGTCTCGTGTCCGTACTGAACTACCGGTCTTATAAGCGTTTTGTAGATAGTCAGTTTGGTACGGCGGCGAACTCTATTCGATCGGAGCGTCTTACGGAGTCCAAAGTACGTACGATTTCCAACCACTATGCGCCTCTGAATTTCTCTGCTGGTATCGTTATCGGCGGTCACCAGTGAGTCCAAGTACACGAATTCTTCAACCACCTCGATTTCGTCACCACCGATAGAAACTCGTGGTGGGTGGCTTACATTGACTTCTCTTGAGCCTCTTCCTATCATATACTTCGTCTTCGACGTGTTGATGACTAGTCCAATCCGTTTAGCTTCGCTTTTCAGTCTAATGTATGCTTCCTCCATCCTCTCAAAGTTACGTGCCATGAAGACTTTGCTATATCTATTTTAATTGCCTACTGTTGGGCAATTCAGTATTGAGCATTTTTTTAAATCTTATTATGTTAAAATCCTGTTATAACATTTAAAAGATTATGGCTACTAAGAACAAAATTGTATCAAAATGAATTATAAAGATCACAATATGTTAAAATTGTATTAAGTTTTAGTTAGGCTCTTCTAGTCGGGTTGACTTTCACTGCCTGTATTCTCAGCGCCATTCAAATGTTCCTCGTAGTACTGCTTCCACCTTTCGATCACCACACATTCGTCCGTCAAGATGCTCCCATCCTTATCCCGGCACATTTCGGCTCGCGGCACGAAGCCTTTGCGGGATGCGTTGTGCTTTTGATAGAACTTGCGAGTTTCTTGAGAACGGCACAACTGTTCCATCTCCTCGCACTCCGCTTCTTGCAGGCGGCGTTTCTTCTCCTGAAAAAGGCGGGTCTGCTGTCTCCGCTTTCGTCTATAACGTTCCACGTTCTGCCGAGTACCTTGCTGCAGCGCGAAAGCCCGCGCTGCGTCCTTCTCCACCGGAATCTGTCTGCAATCTTCGTCGAACCAATCGTTCCGTCGACTTCGTCCCATATACCCGACGTTGTTCAACGCTGCGTCGTTAATGGCTGCTTTAACTGTATTCCAGCAGTCCTCAAGAGGGGCCCCATCGAGCTCACCCTCTTCCGGCAACGCTGCCTCGAGATGCTGCGCGTATGCAGTGGCGACATCAGGTTGCTTCAGTCGCTCTAGGTCTGCCGCGGCGGTCGTCGGTACCGAACATTGTTGATGACGAATAGTTTTGGGCGCAGTTTAACTATCACCAGATAGTGATCAGAGTCGATGTTAGCGCCACGATATGTCCTGACGTCGATAATGTCGGAGAAGTGCCGTCCATCAATCAGAACGTGGTCGATTTGTGATTCTGTCTGCAGTGGTGATCTCCAGGTGTACCGATACGGGAGGCTGTGTTGGAAGTAGGTGCTGCGAATGGCCATATTCTTGGAGGCGGCGAAATCAATTAGTCGTAGGCCGTTTTCGTTCGTCAGCCGGTGAGCGCTGAACTTTCCAATAGTCGGTCTAAACTCCTCCTCTTGGCCAACCTGAGCGTTCAAATTTCCTATGATGATTTTGACGCCGTGGCTTGGGCAGCTGTCGTACTTACGTTCCAGCTGCGCGTAGAATGCGTCCTTATCATCATCAGTGCTTTCGGAGTGCGGGCTATGGACGTTGATTATGCTGAAGTTGAAAAACCGGCCTTTGATCCTCAACCTGCACATTCTTTCATTGATCGGCCACCACCCGATCACGCACCTTTGCATATCACTATGAAAGCTGTTCCCAGCTCGTGTGTGTTGCCACAGCTCTGGTAGATGGTATGATTACCTCTAAATGTTCGCATCATTGATCCCTTCCAACAAACCTCCTGCAGCGCTACGATGCCGAATCCACGGTCCTTGAGCACATCGGCGAGTATGCGTTTGCTCCCGATGAAGCTGAGAGATTTGCAGTTCCACGAACCGAGTTTCCAATCGCTAGTCCCTTTTCGTCGCAGTGGTCTTCGCCGATGGTCCAGCAGCCGGTCCGTACTCTCTTGTTGATTGTTCGTTGCGTGAGTTTTTTTTGCTGGCTTGCAGGGCCTGACACCAAACCCTCTAAATTTCCGGAGAACCATTCCTCCTTATTTCCGGTGGACCATGGTGCACAGTTTCACTTAGAGTCCCTCACTGGCACTCGGACGATGATCAGCCGCCCCTAACATGGAGAACAGACGCTGTTGTGAGCCGATCCTGACATGGAGAACAAACGCTCAGTAAGATTTACACTTCCGGAGAGGAGCAAACCCCTCCTTTCCTATTAGCATACGACCATAGTTCCCACCGGGGTAGGTTACCCGATCTTCCCTAAGGTTGCACCGCGGGGAGGTAGGGATAGGAGTTGCTGGGTAAGAGGCTGATTACCGCGAGATGGGGTCTTTTTTATTCCGTCAGGTACGCGAAGTACCAATGTCCTTACCCAGCATTTTCCGTGCCAGTAATAGATCTCACTTCATCCAAATTAGTTACCAACGAAGGGTCGACAACATTCTCTTGATTGAGAATGTCTTCGAAGCTCCGTGTAACCTGATCCTCAGTTGTACTAGTGAGACCTAGACTAAAATTATGGGCACTTTCGAACTGCTGAGTAAGTTTTGAGCCTTTTCGCCATTTGTTAATAAAATTTTATTTCCCTCTTTAAGCGCTGGAATTGGCTTTTTAGGTTTTTTTTAAAAGAATTTTCGTTAATTTCCAAAAGGGTTTCGATACCTACATTATTCTCAAAGTTGGTATTTCTCAGAATAGCGGAACGTTTTTGCCTTTCTCGTATACTAAGTATACGTAAAGGCTATATGATCGCTCCAAAAACAAACTTTTTATAGAAGACCCGGAGACCCATAGTGTTATATACCGATCGACTCAGCTCGACGAATTGAGTTGATGTCTTTGTGTATGTGTGTGTCTGTGCGCACCCACCCAAAAACAAGTGTCACTTATTTTTCAGGTACTTATCCTTAACCGATTTACTCGCAACATGTTGCATTCGACGCAGTATACTCTCCCATTGTTTCCTATTGAAAATTAACTAGATCGGACTATGGACTCAAGAGTAGTGGCCAAAATTCTATTTTTATAATGCACTAAAAAGACACCACTACCGCTAGTTGAATTATTCAGGGTTTTTAATTTCATTTTCAAATCTGGCTAAATAACTTTTAACGTGGGATCGCGAGTTCATTGGTATTACCTTCGCCTCACATTCTTAAGACGGATCAGTAGCTGAAGATCGTCGTCAATAATAATGGAGTTGAATTTATTTTAACATTTAGGAATTGCAATGCCTCTGGCTTCGACGAATTTGTCATATTTAAATTTGTCAAAGATACGAGAGCATTATCAATATCACTTTTGGTATCGAGAGGAATATCAACATCAAAATTCCAATCGATATCCCAATCAGCTCTATGATAATCAAAAGTAGAGCTGATTGGATTGTTAATGGCTTCTTGTGAGATTTCAAACGTCACATAAAGGTAATCAGAGTCAAAGTCAGCATGAGTTACCTATTGGCCACACAGTTGACTTGAATCCGTTAAAACTAATTCAATTGTAGAATGATTTCGACTGTAAGAAAAACATGTTGATCCATTGGGATTGGGATGACAATGTCGACCGCACCACATGCGCTGTCAAGACGATCATTTTGGTAAATAAAATAATTTGTATCTCTTTTGATGAAAAGACCAGTTTTAAAATTCATATGTTTCAGTTATGATGGCAATGTGCACATTATGAACTGATAGGAAGTTGAATAATTCACCTTCCTTACCCTTTAAAGAGCGGGCATTCCGATTTAAAATTTTCAAATAATTATTTGGATCCATTAAAACGAAGTCCAATAAATTTTTTTGAGTTAATTTGATACCAACCTGAACAGCTTCAGTTTTGGTATTTGCTTTGAACATTGCATCAATCATGTGATGCAATCGTTCATTTAGAAAATCAAAGTCGGAAGCAGACATGCTACCTGAGTCGTCAGAACGAACGTTATTTTCCGCAAATAGAATGGGTATGAAAATCATTAATCGTCGGTAAATTTTCAGAAATGACATTTTGCCTGCCTGCAGTGATGCTTGAAAAATTAGAATTCGACGAACTGTTCGTTACTGGGATCCTATTGGAATTTCCCGTCATCTATTTTGCCTGGTATTCAAAACTAAATTACTTGGACTGGTTAAAATCCAAGTAATTAAGAAATTTCTATTTTAATCTCATCTAGTGATTTATCATTACTGGGGAGACCTTTCAAGACGACTAGTTTTGTTGTCGTATGTGAAGAATTTATGGCGCTTCTCAGATAAATACTGAAGAAGACGTTTGCGATCGTCAAAGGATTCCGGCAAAACGGGGCAGTTACCCTTCCTGGCAATCTGAAATGAAACCTTGATCCCCTGAAGGTTACTCAAAATCTCTTTCCTAAAGCCAGAAACTCGGCAACAGATACCACAATTGGCAGAATCCTTTGGGTTTTCGCATGAATCGAAACACGTGGGCTGGAGGTAGATTCGATTCGCTCAATTTCGTCATGAATCAAAACGAACTGATTGCTCAGTTCGATAGAAGAAGAATTATTTTCAATGTTAGTGCTAGAAGGAATATCTGAAGTCTCCAGCTTCCTTCTATTTTTTCCGCGCTTTGGCAGGACGGTCTTGAAACCTTGTTTCATAAAAATAAGTGGAGAATTCAGAGACTCACCCTTCCTCTTGGTTTTATTAATGCTCATTGCTGAGTGTGGAGACGTGACCTTCTAAGAGGTTTTTTTTTCAGAACGGAGTCCCTGCAGGATTACCACCGCTTGTCGGAATTTTGTTTCCGTAAACGGGTCCAACATAAAACGAAGGCACGGGTCCAAGCAAAGATCTGATCTGTGCGTCACAACTGGATAATAAACGTTGAAGTTTTATAGCGTTGATGATTTAGTGATAACGTCAATCTTGTCAATTATGATCAAGTCAATATGTTGCATGATACCTCATTCAACTGTCCTGCAACTGGTATCGGGCTGCTTCAATCGTGCAAAACAGCTAAGGCTCGGCCGAGTGAGATCGCCTTTTCTACCATGGCACGTGAGGATGACAGGCCTAAACGCCTTTCACTGGACGCCACTGTCCACAAGCCGACGAACGATAGAAAATACGCAATATGCAAGTCAAAAACTTTGACAGCGTCGTAATAAGAACTTCTGCTAATGAGGCCATAGCTTACAGGTCTATGGTTGACATCAGACAACAGTTATCGTTGCAACACCGGTTTCTTTCTAATTTTCTTCCGTGTAGCGTCCAGAAGCGTTTTCTGATCGTTACCAATTATAGCTGAGGATCAGCAGGATCGTAAAGAGACGATGTTTGAATCACTCTAATATAGACAGTGAGTTTTGAGTTCTCTAAATGAATAAAAGTGTGCGTGAATCCGCTGTATTCCTCTGGCAGTGTTTGTGGTGATTTTGCTGCAACTGGATTACCACCTACTTTTATTTTATACACCCTAGTTGGTGATTCTGAATTTGGCGAACTCAATAGAGGCGAGTGGAGCTGCGTGGTAGATTGTAGCTTCATTTCAATGTGGACAATATAAGTTTTTTAATCTGGGAGCGCGCTGTACTCTTTTTTTTCTTCCACCGTTATGTAATAGGAGAAGAGGCCTGCACAAGAGCAATAAGTAAAAATCTTTGAGCCGACGATATCCAAATTAAAAGTATTCCAATTGGTCAAAATACAGCGAAATACAAAATACATCATACAAAACAATCGGTATTCTTTCCTACTTTTTTAACTTTTAAATCCAGTTGGAACTATCGTTACCGCAATTTATATTCCAAAGAAACTTGTATTCAACATAAACTTTTATGAAATTTATGCTACCATGCTACCGTTACTTTTCAGTGACGGGTAGGTCTGTTGATATCGCAATCGCACTGTAACCAAATATGCTCAGGCCGTCTCGTGGTTTCTCTCGCGTTCACTTCACGCCAAACTCCTGCCTGATGCACCAGCTCCATGGTGTGCTTCAGGTTGACGGAGAGTTATGCAAACGCGTGCTCTCTCGCGTGCATGCTGCTGCGATGTAGGATGTCTGTAAATACGCGACTACCTACGGCGGCGGTAGGCGGCAGCGGCAATGATACAGGTTCGTTTCTCGCGTGCGCGCACACACACAGCCCTGAATAACCCCCCTAGTAGGGTATGTTGCGTTTTTGAGTGATGGAGAGAACTCAAAGCTAGTATTGGTACCATAGAAAAAGAAATCTCGCGATTCAGCATTAGGACTAATAGGAAGAACAAGCAGGCGAAGAAACTTTTCGCGATAATAAATTTCGATGTCGTTCTCGTGCGTATTGTTTTGATGGCAGGCGATATGATAGTGAAATTATGTGCGATTTGAAGCATATCTAAAGTGTTTTTTTAGTGATACCAAGTGCTATACCGAGTCCGATTAAACGACGTGACGTTTTGAAACAATGACGAGGTAGGTGCTCGGTGAGATCAAATTGAATTTTTTTTCACACTTTGCAAAAGAGAGTTGATTTGGCACGTAGACCTTTTTTAACCTACGATCAAGACGGAAGATAAGCCTCATATGCTATGATTTTCGTTTCCAATTAAAATAGAGCTTAGTTCAAGTTTAAAACAATTGCATCAGATTTCCGGCAAACAAGTCAATAACCCCAACATATTGCATAATATTTATAGTCTTAACAATGGGTTTCAACATGTCGAAATTTGCAAACTTGCATTGTATGTGGATTGTTTGTAGCTATTTTTAGAATATCTAATTGCCTACAGCACGGTACATACTGACCGGAATTGAAGTGATCACGAGAAAAAAAGATTCCTGAAGGTTTTACGTCATCGTAGCTGGTGTTATACGACAATGGTATAGGCAAACATTTCTTTTACAATTCACCAGGGTCTGGTTCTGGTGATAGGGAGGCATACCGTTCACAGAAAACGATGGGCGTTGTTTCTGTTTGCAAGACATAAGCGGCTCTAGTGCTGTAAATAAAATACCTTACTCATAATTTCATGAAAGGTGCGGATTGCATCTCATTAATTAACACATTTAGTTTTTCAGTATTTCATTTTGTGGAATGTTGTAATATATCTTGCTCCACGACATTTTTTTTCTTAGCTTGGAACAGAATTTTATTCTTATTCGAAAAGTCTACCGTATGATTTGCTTTCGATTCATTCAGAATGTTTTGTAATATATATTTAAGGAATGTGCCATCACAAGGGAAATGACCAATAACCGATAACTATATTGAAGTATAATTTTGCAACAAGAAAACTGAAATAACCTATAACAATAAAACGTGAGTGCTAAAATATACATTAAAGTTAGGGTTGAACGCCTTCAATGAATAAAAAATAATATGTACTGCAAGCTTATATGTAATGTTCCAGTAGTAATTAGACACAGAGTCTTTTAGGGATTGTCCCGATACACTCCATCCCTAGGAACGACCGATGTCGTGCGGTGCGTTTTTTGCGATGCCGCCATGCCTTTGTTTTGCGTTTGTATGCGAAACGTACCACGAAGTATCATAGGCCGTAACAGCGCTGCAAATATGGCAGATTTTACGCCTCAAGGTCGTTCTAGTGCGTGCGTATGAGTTGTAGACTGGAACGTTTTTGTAAGCGATCCTCATTTTACTATGAATTTATTGTAAACCTATTAATAAATGTGCCATTTTCCATGAGCCAAATTGTTGATTATTCTCACAATATTTGCATTGGTCACAAATTTCGATACTGACACAAAGAATCTTCTTTATGTAGGTATGTTTACCGGTATTAACACACGCTGGGACTGTATCGTTCTTCGCATTTTTCATAAATCAAACAACACCATTCGGAATGTTCTCGTACATTCGATTGCATTGGTTTTGTGTACGTTTTGCTGACTGCATTTTAAGCTTTGATATGTTTAATCGATTTATTCATGAACAGCGTGCACTTTCTGATTCGGTTTATCCAAAGGAGCACGTGATCTGATATTATTGTTTTAAATTTGGTGTTTAAAATGATAATGACTCTCGATGAGTGTAATTTGATTTGATGTGTAAAACTGATAACTAATGTCTATCCCAGCTAGAATATACAGTCCCTTCCCGATTTTGGCAACACGACCGGATTTTAATGTTGCCAAAAACGGGAAAAAAATTTCAAACAAATTTTCATTTTATTTTTGTTTGCATGATTGAAGCTAAATACTTAGAATATGTACTACACAGTATGTGGAGTAGTGATGCACGTGCATCATAATTGACATTTTTGCGATATTATGCATAACTCGGAGGTTGTAGTTTACACAAAATTGAAACAATCTCCAATTTCAATTTCATATTTCGTCAATTTCATAATACAAATTGAATAATAAACAATATTTGAAATTAACAATAGCGTCGGCCACGTCCTTACAAAAATTTGTGATTATAAAAAACGTTTCTATTGTAAGCAAACTTTCTTGTGGTCGGTGTGATTAAGAGTAAAGTTCTGTGCACAATTTTCGCTGACATTATGAAAAAAATGAACGCAAGGCATAACACATTCCATTGTTTAAGAAAATGGTAACAGAAATCTGCATTCTGCACATTGGTCAAGCGTATCCAATGTAGATGGAAGAATCCTACATCAGACTCCCTCATTAAACCGGTGGCGGTAGTCCTTTTTGGACACGGGATCTAGACAATGCTTGTGGAGGACCAACGCGCACTTGGAGTAAAAATGGTTCTCTACAACAATCCGACAGGCACAAGAAGTGGTGGATCGATCAGGTTGAAGACGATTTATCGATCAGGTTGAAGACGGACCTTCGAATGTGCTAATCACTGGCAATTAAATCTATCGGGGTATGCTTGCTCCTAGATCACTCATACAGTATCGGTTGCATTGTGATGAAAACAGCGGGCTTTGCTCAATAGGTGTTGTACTATGCCTACTTAGCCGTGAGGGGCCCTCCTTAGCCGTGCGGTAAGACGCGCGGCTACAAAGCAAGACCATGCTGAGGGTGGCTGGGTTCGATTCCCGGTGCCGGTTCGGTTTGGAAATTGTCTCGACTTCCCTGGGCATAAAAGTATCATCGTGTTAGCCTCATGATATACGAATGCAAAAATGGTAACTTGGCTTAGAAACCTCGCAGTTAATAACTTAATGAACACTAAGCTGCGAGGCGGCAATGTCCCAGTTGGGGATGTAATGCCAATAAGAAGAAGAAGAAGAAGACTATGTACAACGGTGTGAGTCTGCTTGTCGACGACAAAATCAGTGCGAATGCCAACAAATACGACATTCTACGGTGGGCTGGTTATATTAGGATATTGTGAATAGGGACGTGGAAAACGTGAATAAAAGAGCAGAAAAGTTTCAATAGAAATTGTTTGCAATGAGCGGTGATACGAGTGGTGATTCATTATTTCAGTGAAAGTGCCCACTATTCGTACAGAGCCCATAATACGCATATAAACCTTAATGATATTCACTTTTGGTTTTGTTTATCCTATTACATATTAATAAAAAGGTTTTAGCTCTAAAAAGTAATAAAAAAAATATTTTCGAGGTTGTTGCCAAAATCGGGAAGAAAATGTTGCCAAAAACGGGTGTTGCCAAAATCGGGGGTAGACAAAAACGGGTGTTGCCAAAATCGGGATGGGACTGTATTCATGAACCGGAAGGCTGTACAGAGTTTTTTTTTCCTGAATTCGTACTAATCTGCATGATATTCATGTCAATATCTAGTCAGTTCGATAGATATCTAGATGAACTAGACAAATATTTGTCATTGTGATAAAGAGTGGACCAAGGGTTTCAGCCTTGTGAGCAGAATCCGGATACGGCGAGCTCGACATTCTTGGCTCCCTGGGTATAGTGTAATAATTGTACTTGGCATACAAGATACATTTTCACGAAATGACGGGTATAGAAAATTCAATTCATGACTGTGGAAATGCTAAAAGAACACTAAGCAAGCCAAAGTTCCAGTTGAAATATACAGCCAATGAAGAAGAGGATGAAAAAGAGGTCAGAAAGGCGTGTAAATAATTTTGAAATCGTATAATGTTAAGATTAACATTCACTGAAAAAGTTACGGAAAGACGGAATTGTCCGATTTACTCAGTTTTCTTAAAAAAAATGGTTGCATCTAATGTAACAATTTGCCTTATGGAATCTTATTAGATTATTACATGATGTTTTCTCCATTCGGGACCTATTTTATTCCAATGAATTACCTGCTTGGATTGTGCTTACAGCGGCATATGTTCAATTCGGGTAAGATGCCACACATTAAAAAAAAAGATATTTCTTCGAAAAAAATCGTTAAATTGAAACTCCAATCATTCTTTTTGATAGTTCAGGGGGATCCAACTACATAGTGTAGAAGTCATTTGCAAAACAAGAATAATTGGGCTGTGCTGTTTACATAACAAAATAAAAGTCAAATCCGGGTGAGATGCCACACCTCAAGGGATGCCTCACTTGGGAAATGTTGGCGAAATGGGAATATGATTTTTTTTGCGATAAACTATATTTTCAGAGAAGCATAATAATTTCTATTTGTATTTCAGCTTGAGCTTGAGCTTGAGCTTGATTGACTGCTCGTAGTTGCTACTCCATTATGACCAGATCAGCTGTTCTTGCACAGGGAACCAACAGATGTTTGCTTGGGACTAGCACACATCTTCAATGTACAAGTACTGGTGATCTCATTTGTTAGGTCATACTGGCGCCTGCCACGTCAGAATGCAAGTCAATGTAGGGAAGGGGGAGGAAATGATGATGCAATCACTCGCCTACTGCAAGCCGAATATACCTCTGCACTTGCCACGAGTTCATGCGGAATTTGTTGGAATTTCTGGGTTAGGTTGGAGAGGCAGGGGTCCGTCTTGGTTAACGAGCTGCCAATGGAGAAGGTAACTGATGGAATTTCTAATTGGAAGTAGGAAACGAGCTCTATAGTTCATTTCCAATTCTAGCAGATTACTGTTAGAATACTCAAGTTGAAGGTATAGGAATAGTAATGGAAACGGTATGGAAGTCCATTTCCAGTTCTAGCGATTGCTAGAACATAAGAAATAAAGAGAAAGATGAAAAGTAGGAGAATGGAACGGACCTGGGATTGAACCCATGACCTCCTGCGTATGAGGCAGAAGCAGTAGCCATATGACTACCAAGCCCGCTTCGAAACAAGAGAGATCACGCACCTAACTGATTAATTTTATTGCCGGCCGCGCAATGCAGAACACAATAATTCGGCCGACCGCGCGATCGTTCTGCTGTCCGAAACAAGAGAGATCACGCACTGAACTGATTAATTTTATTACCGGCCGCGCAATGCAGAACACAATAATTCGGCCGACCGCGCGAACGTGCTGCGGTCCCGAAGATGACCGAACACGCACAGAACTGATTAATTTTATTACCGGCCGCGCAACGCAGAACACAATAATTCGGCCGACCGCGCGATCGTTCTGCTGTCCGAAACAAGAGAGATCACGCACTGAACTGATTAATTTTATTACCGGCCGCGCAATGCAGAACACAATAATTCGGCCGACCGCGCGATCGTTCTGCTGTCCGAAACAAGAGAGATCACGCACTGAACTGATTAATTTTATTACCGGCCGCGCAATGCAGAACACAATAATTCGGCCGACCGCGCGATCGTTCTGCTGTCCGAAACATGAGAGATCACGCACAGAACTGATTAATTTCATTACCGGCCGCGCAACGCAGAACACAATAATTCGGCCGACCGCGCGATCGTTCTGCTGTCCGAAACAAGAGAGATCACGCACTGAACTCATAATTTCTATTTGTATTTCAACCCAAAAACAAACAAATTCATCGCGTCAACAATTTCTTATTTCTACTGTGTAACAATACACAGTCGAGGATAGTCATGATTAGACTTTTATTTATTGTTTTTATCCCACAATCAATTACACAAATCTTCAAAAATTGCACATAGGGGAACTGTACCGGTTTTGGCCATGTTCCTAATTTGGCCAATTTTACGAATAACTCCAAAAATAAAGCAATTCGCGAGGGTTTTATTAATTCCATCAATAGACATATCCCTCACAGTTCAACGCTGCTTTCAACTGATCGATTGTTTTGGAGAAATATGTATATTCCACGGTTGGCCAAATTAGGCACTAAGTTGGCCAAAACCGATGCACTTCCCCTATTGCCTTTTTCTATATCCAGGAGGTTTTCATAACTTGTCTAACATTAAAAAATGGCCTTAAATTCTTCGAAGCAATCTTCTCCTGGCTTGCTTTCGTAGTGTATCTTCTCTTTTATTTCTTAATATGTTCCCATATTAATAACAATCAAAAACGAAGAATTGTGGCGAAAATTAACATGTGTCTCATTATTTTCATGTTTTCAGTAGTTACGCGCTCGCTGATAACAATAAAAAACGACAGACATTAAGTCAAAATCGTTCCTTTTGCAAATATTAATAAGTTTGGATGATGTTATTGAGAGAGGAACAAATACCTATCTTAGGACGGCTGCTTTTTCTGAGCAGTATTTTCATCATAATCCTGAAATATATTGATCTTTATATTTTACATGATTTCCCTACTTAAATTTTTTTCTTTATTTAAGTGATTTTTAATATCTCATTAAATTGCTGATATTAGGTAGGTGCGGCATGTCACCCTAATTTTTTTTCCGGCATCTAGGGTAAAATGCCCAATAGTGGACCCCCTAGTAGCGAAATTTTGCTCTTTTTGTCATAAGGAGTAGAAATTTTCAACATATTAATGCTGCTTGACATCTCATACCAAGTTCTGCACCTCGTCTTCACGATACATACATAAAACACTCAAATACACGACGTTATTTGTTGAAATTAACATTTTAAAGTCTGACTGAATTCGCCCTATAGTAGACCCCCTGAGGGTCCATAATAGGAATTTGCTTCCCTATAGTCGACACTTCATTTGATTTTTATGTTCCGTTTCGGGACGTTCTTCTTCCCTATTATGGACCCCCCAAAATATTCTTATAATGGACACTCTCGTGTTTATTTTTTATAGAATTGTAAAAAATCATTTAATTTTACTTCCCATAGCATTTCCAATGCATGTAATCAAATCATAGGACTGTAAAGTAGGTTCTCCCGATGGAATTTCATAGGAAAATGTTTACATTGTGCAGTAATAATGCAAAAATGGCTGAAGGGTCCACTATTGGTTGGGGGTCCACTATTGGGCACTTTACCCTATACCGATTTTAAGGGATAAACGCCACATCACTTTATTTTTTACTTAAAATCTAAACTGCTCACAAACAATACCTACAACCTTTTATTAACATAATTAAATAGACATGAGGATTCGTAAGAATTTTCGCAAAACCGTATGAAAAATCTTATTAAAATAGCGTTAGGAATTTTACGGCCTCTGCCGCATAAATAAAAATTTACAACCAACATATTACTTTTTTGACTGATAAGAATGAGCAGATACTATTTACGTTATCGTTTTTGCTACAAAAGACACACTCTCACGTACATTTGTGCCAATAAATCAAGTCCGTTCTACAGATCTCTGAAGTGCGGCATCTATACCGACGCGGCATCTCACCCGGAGTTACTCTATCAGGAGTATTTTTTAATCAATATTACGGAAGGCACATAAATGGAAATTACACGAAATCAAACATCTTTTTCGAATCACGTTCAATCAATGTGCACTCTCTCTGGACCATAAGTGGTTTAGTTTCCTGGTACAGAAAGCCTTTATGTATTACTTATTTTTACCTACGGACAGCTTTTCTTTTCAATCCTTACCTTGTTTAAGCATCATCAACATCATGTATACTACCCATGATCGCATATCAGTCTCATCTTTGCTGGTTCTCCTATTCATATGGGACAAATATGCAACTTTAGTATAGTAGTGTAATCATTTGTCAAATATTTTTTTTAAATGAAAATATTCGAGGAAAATCATCAACCAGGATAACGAAGTAACATACATTTCTTAGTAAAGTCACTTTCAACATTTTATCATACATTTTCTACCATTTGCTTATAATAATACTCCTCATTCACTCTACAAACCATCCATCCTTAACATCTATGAGGGTGTCGCACAATAATGGTCGGAACCCGTGATTTGTTGAACTTTATTGTTTTGTGTCCAAACGGTTAATATGATCTAAATAGTGTCTCCAGAGAAAAAAAAATCACAAAAATATGGCGTCGGTGAGTCGCTGGCCTCTCGTTACGTAGATGTCATATCATAATTTCTTTCCCTTTCCCTAGTAACTGGCCGGCAATGGAAGCTTTCATGGTTTATCATGTTGGCCTCCCAATTGGATTGCCATCAAATCATAAGCAATTGAGAAAAGAAAATTTAAAGAATTACATTACATCTATCAGTATGGAATCTACAAAATACTCCGTTACAACGTAACGTAAGTGCCATGCTGGGTAGGTCCATGCAGTGCCTCTGATCAAATAAGGGCAACACAAATAAATAAAAAAAAAAGATGTTTTTTTTCGCGAGGAGCGAAGATAATAATTTGAGGAAGCAACAATAAAATGGAAAATTTTGAGGATTTTCAAAACACACGGGGCCACGGGACACGGTGCATTGAGCTGAATTATGTATTTAAACTTGTTTTCACATACACACAAACAGCCTTGCGATAAATATATGTTCCCAATAACTGAGTGAGAACAAAGCGTTTTATCATACCTTGTCGCTGCATCTCAGATTCTATTTTCAAGATTGCAAGCAATAAACTTGTTTTCATGCTTTTCATCCTCCTAACTTAGACGTAATTTTCATGATAGAATCAGAAGTAAAAATGAAACTTTCTGCTAGTGAAGAGAGAACAATTTTTACACTCATACTCTTTCCTTCATTTTCGAATGAAATCCTAGTAGAGTGAGGGTTATATTGTCGATTTATATTGTCATTAAAATTGCCCTCCATTCGCATTAAAAAAATCCGCTTCTATGCATTCTTCATACTTGTCGAATTCTAATTAAACTATTTATTTCACACTTTCGGCTTTAGGTCTAACATAAAAATCTACGTCTAATATGCCGTCCTAACTACGAGCTATATCTCTTATGATACAGTAACTTGATATCAATGTACATAAAGCTGGTTTTCAATGGAAATAATGATGTCTCTCATGTCAAGATTCGCTATAATAAGTGATGTAGCTCGTATAGAGTTGTATGCCTCTTGTTAATCGTCGTTTAGTATAAATTGAGAATGAATCCATTGAGTCAACAAAAACCTTGATATTCCTTCGGTACTATTATGCCACATATTCTAATGTCGCAATATGATTTTCATCTGACGTTTAAGGTACGCTAAAAAAATCTTTGAGTCGCCATACAATCACCATATCTGCATGGAGGCGCATGGTTGTCGACCATGGTGTTTATACATTCGAATAAGCTCCAATTGCGGGAGCATCGGTGATAATGCATTTTAACTCATTTTAAATAGCTGTATGAAAAAAAAAACTATGATCTACAACGTAAACAGTGAAATCAAAGCGTTTTGTCTGTTTTCAAAGGAATGGTCCGTTTTGTGGGAAGCAATAGCAAACACATCTCTCCTCTGTATTAATGATTTTTGCTAGAGCAGAAGAGCAGAGCAAGCAAGCCATTATTTTCATGCTGTGTCTGTTAAACTTAAATAAATTCATTCCTTGTTAGACCACCAAATCATGCACCTCCAAATGGGTTATTTTTAAATTCCAAATAGTAATCCATAAGCAGTTAGGGTAAGACAGTTATAGAACATACATGACAGCTATCAGTAAGTAATCTACGATATACTCCATTAGAGCGCAATGTAACGATGATTTCTACAGATCCGTACGATATATCGGGAGCACAATGAATTCCAAGCAACCCTTTCATGTATTCTGGAGAACCAATGAAAATACATCAAAGAACTGTCCGCTTCAAGATTCAATTACACCCGAAGAGATGATCACCACTTTAAAATCGATTTTTGGTAGAAGAAACGATTGTTCACCTTTTACCAGTGTTTGCAAGTATAGAAAACTTCGTAAGATGATTTCTAGACCAACATTTGAAAAGTGCGTAACAGATAAAATTTATTCCTTCTGATTCTTAGTCTACATGTATAGTAATATATGTAGACGAGGAATCAGAAGGAATAAATTTTGGCTGTTACGCTCTTTTCAAATGTTGATCTAGATTTTTACATGTATGCTGTGGACGAGACGTGGACGAGAAGTGTGAAAAATTCAAGCTATCAAAAATCACCAACATACCAATCAATTTATTTTCATCCGTTTCTAGCCTAAATTCAACTAAATATGCAGATTGAGAGATTAAATAAATTGGTGCGAGATTGAACGTATTAATAAGTCTGTACATGTTTTCGAAAGTACGCAAAACAATCGCGCGATCATCCGAAATAATTTGTTTTGCTTTTGCGGTCGGTAATTAAATTAAGTTGTGCGGGTTTGGTCGTGTTTGAGGTTAGCACGCCGCCGGTTCGATAGATATATGCACATTATTATATCTTATCCCGTAGATCGCATCGCTTAACGAAGTGAATCCAGATAAAAAATCCTTTTTAACTAACAAAATGTCCTAATCCCAAAACAATAGTAGAAATGCAGAGGTAGACTAGGTCTCTAGTAGCAAAGAGAGTCAGACTAACAATCCTTTTCTTCCTATATGAACGTAGGTGCATAGCTGGCGTCGTTATTGACTGAAAATATTGAGCTTCCTTAGCGTGAACACTGAGAATGGGTAGCTAAGCTATTCCCAAGACCCATTAATTTGGTTCTCTGTGCAATTTCCCAAGTTCTAGTCAATCGCGAAGTAGCAACTACGAAATGTACAGTCATAATGTTAATGCTAACGCTCATGAATTCAACCAAAGATGCTTATGTTCGAATATTATTTCCGCCCAAGAACTGGAGTCCAGTTTGTTGAAAGTCTTTTGAATAACTCAAGGATGTTTCACAATAAGACCTGTTACTGACGAACTGCAACTCACACTTGGAGAAGATAGCGGCAAATGACGCATAAGAAGCAGTCTTGTTGCAATTAATATATAGTTCCGTTAAGGCCAAGTCGTTTCCATACACAGTATGTAAAAGATTTGAGTCGAAAAATGTATTGGATGTATTTACTTCCCTTCGATGGGATACCAACCTACGATTCAATATATTTTCCAATTAAATTTTTCACAAGCTATGCATATGCACATCGAGTTTTCAAATATTGTAAATTAGGCCGATACAAATATAAAATTTATTTTATGTCTTACAGCTCTTGGAAAACACGAGGGGGGGGGGGGATAAAAAAAATAACAAGGAAACGAAAAAAATGTCCACAATGGGAATAATTGCATGAAAAAGTTGGAATTTTAATGGAAAATGATTGCAAAGAATGTTTAGAGAAAGCAAAGAATATGAATATTTGTAATATATTTATCCAGTAGTGAACTTAGCACAAACGTTATATAATTTAAAAAATACTGAAACTTATTTTCGTAACTTACTCATGCAAGAAATATGCGTAGATCAGCTGCGGGGGTTTCTGTATAGTCGTAAGGAGGCCATTTCGGCGATTGATGCCTGGGCGCTTCCCAATCCTATCACGATCTAAGATGTCTTATCAGGTGTCTTGTTGCAGATTTTGGTTTATCTTACTCCAAGGTACGATACATTGAAAACAACCTTGCTTTTTGAGAGTTACAGCTCCACTTGTTTTATAAAAACAAAACATTCTTCCCAACAAGTTCTAAAATAAATCTCTATTACTTAGCTAATCAAAGTTACACAATTCATAGGCTATACGGCACTAGGATTGGTTTCTTTCTCAGCACCCATGTACAGGTGGCATTCATTAAGTGAGATCCAATTCTCACACACCCACTCTTGTGTTCTGAGCACCCTTTAGGGTACATGAGGCCAACGTTCAGGATCTCCCTCCTTGGCTTGAGCCCAAGTCTGATTCCCATAGACTTTGTTTATTTCTCTGTTAGGGTTTTGCCGCCAGGCGATCCTCTGTCTGCCTCTGCTGCGATGTCCTGCCGGATTCCAGCGCTTGCTTGCAGATTTTGTCTCTGCTCTTACGTTGCATGTGGCCGGCCTACGCTCATTCACACTGTGGAGTTGCCGTTGATATTGTATCGTCGACGGGGCTCAGTATTCGGGATCCAGTTGTGAGCCCACCAGGCCCGAGCTGTTAAACATAGACATCGGGTGATGAATACTTGCAAATCTATGTGAACTCTGCCAATACGCACCAAGTCTCACCGGTGTAGAACATCACAGATTTCATGTTAGAGTTGAGTATTCGAAGTTTGGTGCATTGCCTGGACAGATTGGATCTCCATGTTCTATGCTGATCTTGGTACGCCGTCCAAAGTTGGCTGGCTTTGGTTTCGACCTTCTCCACTGTTTGCCCGGCTATCGTGGAGTTGGAGTTTGTTGAGTGGGAGCATACGACCAGGTCATTCAGTTTACTCTACTTGGTAGAGCGCTGTGGCGTTAGTAAAGCAGTATCATCATCTCGTTCAATTGCTCTTTGGAGGTAGACTGGTAGAGAGGTCCATGATTTCGTGGACTACGATGGGTAATAGCAACAGAGGTATAATACATGCACTCTTGTCTCACTCTTGTACTCACTCACGATTCCGTGGTCAATCAGTATCAAATGGAGGGACTCTTGAAATTAAATTACCTTCTCCAGCATGATGCAAAGCGTGTCAGAATGGTTCTCACATGATCGTCCGAGGCGGAATCCTGCCTGCTGCCGTCGGAGAATTGTCAACCTTTCCTGAATTCTGAATTAGGAGAGGTTGCCGAAACTTGAAGAAATTGTTGTAAGTTTGTCATCCACCCTCGGACCCCAGTCCAAGGGGGCGCATGAGACATGGAGACAAAAATACAGTAAACTAGAAAAAGGTGTCACAGGTTTGATCCCCCGACCCTAAAACATGACCTGTAACAAGAATCTGGTTCGATATGCAAAGCAGAACCACAACTAAGTACTTGACGAGCCATCCCAACTCAAAAAAGGACTTCCAGTTTCACAATAAAAAATGGAGTGATTAAAGAGGTGTACTTACTTTTATTGGTGTACTTATCCTACTTATCCTAGGGTTCTGTTGGTGTGGTGATTGTGTTCGTATGTATCCCTCGGCGTCGGCACTAGAAACATGCTGTCCGGACAGTTTAGAGGCCAAAGACTACCAGCACCATGCTGGCTACCCCGCTGCTTCGCACGCCCTTGACTTGCACACACCACAACATCACCAACCAACCAGGACGATGTACCACCGCGAGACATGCTGGTGAACAGAAAGGCCTGAAGCCAATATCAAAAATTAACCATCACAGCACTTTGGGATCATGTTAAGATGCTCGTTTGTTCTTACCGATCTCAAAGTATTATTTTACTCCTTCCGAACCATCTTCATCAGGAGCAGCTCTATCCCATCCATCTGACTCTATTAGGATAACAATCAAAAAACTGATTATATTGATCTTCTCCTTCTTCGCACTGTTGGTCATTGCCTTGATTGCAAGACGGCCACTTTCCACAAACTGCTAATATTGCCCACTTCACTGACCGAAAATTAACTTGGTTGCGAGATTGATCTGCACGATCCGATTGACGTTGTACCGGTAACTAACTCGCTTTCCGACGATCAGATGAATATTATCGGTCTGGATATCGATATCTGGATCGTGGCCACTCAAGTTAACGGGAGCGTCGTGGCGGTCACCTCTCGAATGCTTATCAGTTACAGAGCATGAGTGGTCAACGTTCGTGATGAGGGACTTCGGCTAGTTTGATTGTAGTTGTCGTGGTCAAGCGGTGGCGAATGGTGTGATAAGCTGGTGTGTTGGGTGATGCCGGGCTAAATTCAAACGATCTGAGAAGCAGCTTGCGCCCAGCGGGCATGCTGTGAGGCATGCAGCGCGATCGATCGACAATTGACAACGATCAACCCGATGGCTTGTTGTTCTGTTGTGCATGTTGGAATTCAGTGTAGTGGTTGACATAGGTACTGCATTTGACTGAAACTTCTCTGTCGGTTGGCGAGGCTGTGAGCGCACAATGATGCTCAGTACGCGGAGACAATGATTGCATGCCACAGTCGCCAAGCAAAGAGAGCAGGTTACAATACCCCCACACCAGACAGTAATATGAGGAGATCATCAATGATGATAATCCTAATTTTACTGCTTTCAATCTACCGTAGTCAAATCCACTCACACTAGAGCCAATTGCCGTCCAGATAAACAAATGTTCAGTTTTGTCAAGTGTTATTCGTTATCCATTCCAGAGATCATTCTTGTCGGGTCAGATTTTGAGATCTCATATACAGGCTTAATATGTTTTGTTTTTCTAACACTGGTCTTGATGTATCTAATGTTATTAGATGTGCACTCTTCCTTTTTTCTCAATTTATTACTTTTTATTGAATGTCAGTACACTTGTTGGAATAACAAATGTTGTGGATGCACCGAGGGTATGCCAGAGATTCCCACGGCTCGTTTACTCAGAAATAATTTCTTTTTTCTCTTGTTTGGTGAGTCCTGTCGCCATGATAAGATCTATGGTCTTTTTCGTGGCTAATATGATAATATTTCGACTAGCTTCTATTTAATATTATCATGTCAGAAGCATACGTGGTAGCTCCTAACTTTAAGACGAGGATCGATTTTATCTCTTTAGTTTTTTTACTTCATGAATTTAAGTGAATTTTTAGGTTTCTTTCATATTTGTTTGTTCTATCGCGTCAGGAGATATCTAAAAGAATCTCATGACTAAGAAAGTAGGATTTTTTTACACTCAAGTATCCTACTCCACTAAAAGAATGCTTAAGGTCTCTTTTAGTTACAGCGAGCAGAAATCTTATTAGTTTATAAACCGTAGGTAGGTTTGAGCTAGAATCCTGCCCTGTCATGAGACAACTTAGGGTATCTCATGACCATAAAAGGTAACACTCTGATTTGTCATTATTGTGTATTATTACCATGCCAGGAGAATACTGTGATCGCTCCTGACTACTGGGACACGGATCTGTAGACTTTTCATTTTTTTTTTAATTGCATGGAAGTAATTTAGGTGAATGCTTTTTCTATTCAGTATCTAACTCAAGGGCATTTTGTATCGAATCGCGTCACGAAACTTTTAAGACCGTCTCATGACTGAGTAAGTAAGATTTTAACAAGTTGCCCATTAACCTTACTCCACCAAGAGAATACGGATCGTTTCTCCTGATTGTTGCGATTTCTAGTACCATTTTAGCAATATGACACTTTATTTTATTCTTAAATGTTCACAAACATACTAACACACTGTATTTTGCTCATGCATTCCTCAAACATCTCTACACTCACAATCACACCTCCGTTAACATACAGTTGACTATTTCTTTCGACTCACACAATCCAGTTTACACATAATTTCAATCTTCACTTTCGCCTCATACAACACATTCAAATTCCAGTATATTCACGATCACAAAACACACCAGAAATTCATATTCATTCATACGTTAGATGGCCATCTTTATCCTAACATTCATAATTCATACACTCAATACACACTATATTCACTCATTACAAACTTTTCACATATTTATACGCTTTTCAACTCAAACTTTTACTACAACTATAACTTAACACAACACACTTACGATTCTTCATTTAAACTTTCACTATTCAATTCATGTTGCACACATTTTACACTATTATCACACTCATTCAGGAATTATATCTTGAGCTGCAAAGACACCTAGATTTCTCCCATTCTCATCTTCCAATTCATACGAAGTTGCCCCTCTTCTAGCAATTATTTTACAAGGGGTATAAACTGGACCTAATTTTGCAGCATAATGTTCGGCTGCATTCGACAACTTGAAATGTTTTTTATACACTTTCTGTCCTATAGCGAATACTGGTGGCAATCCTTTGTGTCGACTATCATAATTCTTCTTATATTTCTCGAACTGTTTCTTGTTGTTTCTAATGACTTCCTGATACAGGGGCCCAATTACCATTTCTCTTCTTTGGGTGAATTGATCCATTGATGGATCAGAAGTTTGCCTATCTTGTAGATGGTCCCTTCCATCAATGACTGATTCATACCCATGAACAAGAAAGTAGGGAGAGAACCCAGTGGAACAATGTTTCGTATTGTTGATTGCAAATTCAATCTGGGGAAGTTGTGTATCCCAAATACGGTGATCGGATTGACAGTACGTCCGGATACATGCCAAAATAACTCTATTCACCCTCTCTACTGGATTATTCTGACAGTGACGTCGGGCGTTTTTAAAATGATGGACATTGTATTTATTTAATAACTCCTGAAACTTGTTTCCTAGGAAGGTAACAGCGTTATCTGAAATTAAAGTTTGAGGGACTCCTAACTTGAAAAACCATTCCGTTTCAATTAATCTTGCTAAACTGTCCACATTTATCTTCTTCACTGGAAACAAACGAACATATTTGGTAAAAATGTCCAAGCATACCAGCAAATCGGTGTTACCCAATTTGCTACGAACAAATCCACTTAAATAGTCAAGCGCAATCATTTGGAACGGGCGTGTAGCGTTTTTCTGCTCACCCAAAGGGGGGATGGTTGGAACGGTAGGATATTTCGACTGTTTACATTGACTACATTTAGCAAGAACTTTCTTAACGTCTATTTTCATTTTTGGCCAGTAGAATTTTTGTTTCAGTCGTTCTACTGTCTTTTCAACACCTAAATGCATTATCACTGCATGCTCCTGTTCAACTAGCTCAGTTACTTTATCTGGTGGGACAACTAACTTCCATTCTAATCTACCCGTTTCATGCTGAGAGCGACAAGTGATGAATTTATAGAGGTCATTATTTTCAATCTTGAAATTGGGATAGTTTTCTGGAGTTTCGGAGACATTGCTCTTTAGATCCAGGTACCATTTTGAGGTAGAATTGTCAAATATAGCGCAAACAGCACGGCTGAGAGTGTCACAAACCACATTATCTCGACCTTTTCTGTGCTTGATGGTCATGTCGAACTCCTGTAGTTTGACTGACCATCGAGAAAGACGTGAACTTGGCCGCCATTTAGACTGACAAATGAACGTCAACGCTGAACAATCAGTCACCAACGTAAAGTGCGATCCTTCAATATAAGAACGAAAATGCTCAATCGATTCCAATGCCGCCAAACCCTCTTTATCCGTTGGACCATATTTCCTTTCACAGGTTGTTAATTTTCTTGAAAAATATGCAATAATATGCTCTTTTCCTTCCAATTCTTGAGTGAGAATCCTGCAATGGCTAGATCACTAGCATCTGTTTGGACAGTAAATTCTTTTTTGACCAGTTTGGGTTTGAAAGCACTGGCTCAGACATCAAGCATTCTTTCAAATGTCTGAAGGCAATTTCCGCTTTTTCTGTCCACCTTATCTTCTTGGGTTTGCCTTTCAGCAAATCAGAGATAGGTGCAGAAATACCGCTGAAATTTGGGATAAAATTGCGGTAGTATCCCGCCATCTCCAGGAATCTGCGAATCTCCTTCGGAGTTTGCGGACGAGCAAACTTGGAGATCGCAGAAACTCTTTCAGGGTTGGGTTGATAACCCTCCTCTGAAAGAATAAACCCTAAGTATTTAATCCTTTTGAGGCAAAACTTGCATTTCTGTAAGTTCACTGAGAGATTCGCTTCTCTAAGGCATTGTGCAACGATCTTCAGATACTTGATGTGGTCTTCAAAATTATCTGTCGCAATGATGATGTCATCAAGGTAAGAAAATATGAATGGTTCATACTTCCCTTCCTTTAGAACAATATCTAGAACTCTAGACATAGTAGCGCTGCTGTTTATCAGGCCAAATGGAAGACGTTTATACTGATAAAGTCCTCGGCCTAGGATTTTAAAGCTAGTATACTTTTGGAACTTTCTGCAAGTTTTACTTGCAGGAAGGATTCCTTCAAGTCAATAACAGTGAAAAATTTGTTCCTACCTAAGTTATTGAGTATTCTCATGGAACTTGCTAGTGGATATGCATCCCGAATTGTTTTGGAATTAAGCTTTCGAGCATCCAGACAGAGTCTCATGTCTCCATTCTCTTTAGTCACTGGTACTACTTGGAGTGCCCAGTTGGAGTTTGAAGGTTCAATTATATCCATCTTCAGCAATCTGTCGATTTCAGCATTGACCTTTTTTGAACTGTAGGGGACCATGGATGTGGGTTGAGGTGAATGGCTGTATTATCCGACAGCTCAATATTGTGTTCCATTACATTACAGGCTTCAAGGCTATTTGTTTCAGATGTTTTGAAAGAGTTTTTCACTTTTTCTAGCATTCTGGTTTGCTCATCTGTTAAAACATGAGTGTTTATTTGAGCATCATTGTTATTATCAATGTTGCAGGTTTTAATCTCTTGTGTAGACATAATATTCTCAAATGTTAGTTCAATATTGAATAATTTAAAGAAGTCCATGCCCAAAATGCATCTATTTCCCAGTTCAGGAACAACCAGACAGGGAAGTATTTTTGTTTTTTGATTAACATTGAAAGGGATATCAACATATCCTACAATTTCCATCGGCTGGCCGCTAGCGTTCGATATGCTAATATCTTTTTCTATCGACTGTATTTGCAGAAAACTAGTTATATTGCCGAATTGCTCACCTACTATTGATACATTGCTGCCACTATCAAGTAAGCCATGAAGCTGAAGTCCCAGGATATCGAATTTTAAAAAGTACCTAGCGTCTCCATCTAAATTCACAAATACAGAATTGATATTATGAAAATGATTGCTATATTGCTGCGAATTACCAGAAAAGTTTTGATCAATTTCTGTGATTCGCTTCTGAAATTCTCCGATTGCAACTTTAGAGGCAGATTCTGGAGGATTTTCAGTGGCAGGGAAAACAACCTCCTTCAATTTTCCCTTACCTGGTTTTTTGATTCACAATAAGGGCATTCCTCATAGTGAAATTCTGGAAGACCACAACTGCAACAAAACACAGTCCGCCTTGTATAGCATCTTGTGTAATGATGTCCAAACTTTCGACAGTTATAACATATTTTGCGATCAGGAATTTTGTAAAATTTTAGAATATCGTCCAACGATAATTCTCTCCAACCATTCCTAGGTTTGTACTCATCTGCAACCCTATTTTGATTATTCATAAAACGGTTTTGATTTCCTCCTGTATTTTGATTTTGAGACTGGTTATTGCTATTAGTTCTTCTGTAATTGTTTTGATTATTTCTGGAATTCTGTTGGAAATTTTGTTGTGGAATTCTATTGCTGTTATTAGGTGGGTTATTAAGGTGGTTTGTTGGAAAGGGAGATTCAAATTGAGTTAAACTATTGATCTCATTGACTTTATTGTTTTCAAAAGAAAGTGCAAATCGATTCATTAAAGCTTCATTGTTGTTGTCGATTCTGGTGCACAAACTTTCAAGCGATTCCAAATCGGTAACGTCCAAGAGAGCCAACTTGTCTCTGTAGGCAGGTCTCATTGTATGCCAAATAATCTCAAATTTATCCTGTTCCGATAATGGACTTGTCCTGCACAAAAAAATTGTTCCATGCGAACTAGAAAATTGGAAAACAGTTCAGATTTACCCTGGTACATCGAAAAAGATCTTATTTTGATGTAATGATCAATGTTTTTGGGTAAAAATTGGTTTCTCAAAGCCCTGATAAAATAATCCCAATCTTTATAACGTAAGACCGGCCATTTTGCCACAAACCAATCTTGAGCTGCCCCAATCAACAGAAAGTGTGCAGATTGAAATAAATCAGCTTTAGACATACTCTCTGATTGCGCGAAGAACTCAACTCTCCGTAGAAACAAATTTAATCCAATGCCATTATCATTTCCAGCATACTTAATTGGCCATTGCGATACTGGTAATGCTTTTCGATTTGAAAACTGGTTTTCACCGAAATTATGAAACAGTGGATTACTATTCCAAGTGCGATTATTTGATGTTATGTTGAAACCCGGAGCAAGCATAGTTCCCTCATTACTAGTATCAGCAAAATCAGCAATGCATGGATTGAAATTCAAATCCAGATTTGGGGCACCACTTTCTTCCAACAAATCTTCCATCTTCCTCTCCGTTGTTTTCAGTTTGGTTCCCGTATACTTTTGTGCACTTCCTCCATTCCACTTGCTTTCATCCTTTCCGCCATTCCACTATTTCGCGGTGCCTTGGGCGGCGCCGGAATATTCAATTGCGAATTCTCGCGCACCTTTTCCTCTTTATTGCTCTGCTTTTCCAAACTGTGATTCACATTTTCAGCTTTTTTCTCGAACACTTTATTTAATTCCTCCCTAAATGAGGGGAAATAGTAAGCCTCCGTATTTGCTTTTCACTCATCTTACTCATTTTCATCACCGGAATGTCCTCCTCATTTTCAGAAATACTGATTGCTTGTAAAAATTCTTCTTCACTCTCTTCACCTATTTTCGCCATTAGTGTCCTTTTTCACTTTTTCAAATTTACTTTTGTTTTCACTGATAATACTTTTCTTTGAGAATCGGCCTTTCTTTTCCACCATACACAATTTCTGGTAGCATATCGATTTTACATTCTAAATAAAATCTAAATTAATTCATGCACTAAATTCACTTCTAAATTCAAAATTACTTGCTAATAAATCACTTATCACTTAAAATTCTCATGCAGTTCACCGTAAATTAAATCCAATTCAATCCATTCCATTATTTTACAGTTCTTCAATAAAACTAAAACTATTAACATTCACTTATTCTATCAAAATTCATTTAAATACCAATCAGTTAAACTAAATTCAAAATTCACTTTTATCTATATACAAAATGCACATTATTCAATTCAATTCAAAAAGATCTCTATATACATATTTACAATCATAATCAGCCATTTTATATGAAAACTCAAAAACTTCTTTTTATTAAGCGAATGACTCCAAAAGAAAAACTTCGTCAGGTGGTTCTATCCGCTTCACAATTATTCACGATGGGCGCCATTTGTCATCCACCCTCGGACCCCAGTCCAAGGGGCGCATGAGACATGGAGACAAAATACAGTAAACTAGAAAAAGGTGTCACAGGTTTGATCCCCGACCCTAAAACATGGCCTGTAACAGGAATCTGGTTCGATATGCAAAGTAGAACCATAACTAAGTACTTAACGGGCCATCTCAACTCAAAAAGGAACTTCCAGTTTCACAATTTAAAATGGAGTGATTAAAGAGGTGTACTTACTTTTATTGGTGTACTTATCCTACTTATCCTAGGGTTCTGTTGGTGTGGTGATTGTGTTCGCGTGTATCCCTCGGCGTCAGCACTAGAAACATGCTGTCCGGACAGTCTAGAGGCCAAAGACTACCAGCACCATGCTGGCGACCCGCTGCTTCGCATGCCCTTGACTTGCACACACCACAACATCACCAACCAACCAGGACGATGTACCACCGCGAGACATGCTGGTGAACAGAAAGGCCTGAAGCCAATATCAAAATTAACCATCACAGCACTTTGGGATCATGTTAAGATGCTCGTTTGTTCTTACCGATCTCAAAGTATTATTTTACTCCTTCGAACCATCTTCATCAGGAGCTGCTCTATCCCATCCATCTGGCTCTATTGGGATAACAATCAAAAATTGAATATATTGATATTCTCCTTCTTCGCACTGTTGGTCATTGCCTTGATTGCAAGACGGCCACTTTCCACAAACTGCTAATATTGCCCACTTCACTGACCGAAAATTAACTTGGTTGCGAGATTGATCTGCACGATCCGATTGACGTTGTACCGGTAACTAACTCGCTTTCCGACGATCAGATGAATATTATCGGTCTGGATATCGATATCTGGATCGTGGCCACTCAAGTTAACGGGAGCGTCGTGGCGGTCACCTCTCGAATGCTTATCAGTTACAGAGCATGAGTGGTCAACGTTCGTGATGAGGGACTTCGGCTGGTTTGATTGTAGTTGTCGTGGTCAAGCGGTGGCGAATGGTGTGATAAGCTGGTGTGTTGGGTGATGCCGGGCTAAATTCAAACGATCTGAGAAGCAGCTTGCGCCCAGCGGGGCATGCTGTGAGGCATGCAGCGCGATCGATCGATAATTGACAACGATCAACCCGATGGCTTGTTGTTCTGTTGTGCATGTTGGAATTCAGTGTAGTGGTTGACATAGGTACTGCATTTGACTGAAACTTCTCTGTCGGTTGGCGAGGCTGTGAGCGCACAATGATGCTCAGTACGCGGAGACAATGATTGCATGCCACAGTCGCCAAGCAAAGAGACCAGGTTACAAGTTGTCGAGTCAACGCTTCAGCTGATCAGCTGGATCGATGAGTGACTGACATGTCGCGTCTTTATCTATCATCCACGGATTTCTTTGCTTCATTCAGGCGTCGTGAAATATCGAAGAGGAAATTAATATCGCCGGTTGTTGCGGGTTTCCTACCATCGTCGGCCGGGGAGTCCTCCGGCGCCCGCTTCTCATGTCTGCAGGCAGCAGCATTTGACTTACTTCCCAGACCCACTTTTTAGTTGGCACACCCAAAAACCAAACCTGACAATTATTGTATAAAATCTGGGCATATACAATTCTGTAAGCTTTTTATACAAATATTGTATTAAAATAATACAAATCTGTATTATTTCAATACAACAATTGTATTAAAATCTTCCGAAATTGTATATGCCCAATTATTATACAGTTTCTATAAGGTTCTTATGTAGAACTGTATTAAAATCTGCCATTCGCTGGTTGGGTGCAGGACTAGTATTTAGCTTCTCTGGATATGGATCAGCTGAAAACGGAGACGATGCCTTCTTGAGTCCTAAATAAACGCAGCACTGACATCGCTTTTGACTATCATGTATCATCTTCCAATTGGCGACAATGCATTGCTCGGTTTCAGCGGTGTCAGGGGAGGCTCGGGCGACGAATCAAAATAGACCGTCCAGAAGATCCAGCTGTGAAGAAATCGTTCGTTGAAGTTCTTAGTACTCGGGTAGTGGATGTTCTGGAAGGTGGCAGCGTAGAAGATAAGTGGGCAGTAAAGAATGCTTTTATCGAAATCGGCGAGACAAACTTGGGTGAGCTGCTTACTCAGTGAAAAAAATGGATTACAGATGTAACCCGACGGAAGATTGAGGAGCGTAGAGAAGCAAACGGTGAGGAAAGTGAAGAATCAGAGAAGTAAAGTAGAGTCCGTCAACGGTATGTATTCCTGTAAGTGGGAGTCGGGCGCTACAGAGGACAAGCGGGCATGGGCGGACTTCCTGACCGTTGAAGAAAGGATGGCTGCAGCAACCGGAGGTTATTGCCTCAATTGCTCTTTGACTTGGACAAAGTGTTGATTCCAGAACTTCGAACAGCGTATTTAAGTCTCAGTCAGTGTTTTTAAAAAACCACCCATCCGAGGCATACCATTTGAAGGATTGGCTAATGATCACGAAACGCTATATTAAAACCTGTACACGTTTAATTTCGGACACTTACACACTAAGTTTTTTATTCTCGAGCTCGGCAAAATCGGGAACCGCTGTATTTCAGTAAATTTCAGAACTTGATTTATTACTGATTTTCGGCAAAATATTAACCGTATCTCAGCAACTGAAACGTCACTTTTACTGAGATCTCGGCAAAAATCATGTTTGCTGAAAATTGGGAAAATAAACAAAAAATGCTGAAATCTCGGCCAAAAAAATTAAGTATGTAGGTAATGTTTAATTGATTTGTCGCCATTTTTATCAATTTGGGCGAGTTCAAAACATCTGAAAACAGCACATAAACCAGACAGATTCAGCTGTCATGTAAATTGATCGTCTCAGTGGGCTGTGAAAATTTTCAAAAATTGTCAGATGAGATGTGTGTCTGAAATTTAACGTGGACATGCTTTAGTGCTGCGACGCTCATTTATGCTGAGTGGGCTCAACGGGCTGACCGTTTGCTTTTTTGCCTCCCCCCAAACTTTGCAGTAGCCGGACGATCGAAGGATTTCAATACCTTTCCATTCAACACAAAATCAACACAAATACATACATATTGTATGGGGAAGTACCTATATGGCCTCCACTTTAGCATCTTATGTGACATCATATACGATCTTGCGTTGACTGGGTTGACAGTCTGATATCAGCAGAATGCGAAATAGGGATCGACATGGAAACACGCGAGTTATCGAAATATTTGGAAAACCAACCGGATTGATCCACGTACCAAAGTTTGAGTGTACCACTCGATCTTGAAACGTGATGAGTATATAGGCAAAGATAACGCAGATGATGTTTAAAATTTACAATTCGGACGACTATTCAGCTGAATAGCGTATGCCGATCAACATAAAAGCCGTCAAATACCGATAACAATATGTAGATGTTCCAGAATATTGGTGGAAATGGGTAGGCCACATATTGCAAGGGAGCTTAGACAGAATCTGTAAGCAAGAGTCTGTTTAATATGCGTGACCTGATAGGATGTAGAATATTCATGCCGATAGATATATATGCTGTTATTTTCATTTGAAATACTCTTGGTGACAAATGTATGGTCTATAAATGACATATTTCGTACCAAGATAAAAACAGTGATGCACATGAGCAAAATTAAAAAAAGCAAAAAAAAAATTTTTTTTTCGCCCCCTCAATATTTTTGGAAAGTTGAAGGGGGAGGTGACATAAAATAAATTTAATATTTGTATCGGCCTTACTGCCCTTATCAGAAAATAGACAAATAACTTCGATTGAGCTGAACTTTAAAGTGTTTCAAAGGTAATTCGATATTTTAGAATATTTAGCTCTTAGTGGAAAATAAACTAAAGATTATAAAGCAATAAATTTATAAGGTATCATATAGATCCCAATTATGAAGAGTGCTCATAGTTGCGAAATAAATAGAAATAATGCTGAAGGTGAGTACAACTTGGTACCAGAGTGATATGTACATTTAACTCCTGGATCATTAGAATTCGAATTGACCAGTCTCGGTAAAACATTTTATTACTTATTCGGCTCGTACACTAAACTTTTCCAAAGAAGACATGTTGTGATGCCTTAATTTTTTTTTAAGTTAAAAACCAAACAAATGTTAAAGTGCTGCAATCCAGCCTGACACTCGTTCGATTTTGGCTCAACATTATGCTAATACTTCAGCTCGGCTTAAATTGTACCTATTTTTTAAGTTTTGTTTTCGACATTTAAAATAGTAAGTGGTGTGTAAAAAATATGTGCTATCTGGAAATGTTGTTTTTATGTCTTAGAGTAGAGTGGGGCAAGAGTGCGCGTGGGGTAAGAGTACGTTTTCGATTTTTTGAAGTAATAAAAAAGATAAACTAGCAGCACTGCATCAGTTTGACAGGTATTCTGGCCAACTATTATCATGTGTAATTGTAAACGATTTGAATAAACAACAAGGGAGATATGGAGTTAGATAACTTTTTGGTCATTTTGCTAAAAATAATTTGATTTCCGCAACTAGTAATTCATTACCATATATACGTTCAATCAGGTGAACATTACCGTGGCGCATCGAAATCCGTACACTTAAGCACCTTAGTATATGAAAAAGTCATTAGAAAATAGGATTCGAAAGTAAATAAAACGTTTGTCATTGACACAGAAGCATGAAAGATTCTACTTTTGATGTGTTTCACATTTACTCATTAAAAACTACGAAATACATGATAGAATAATGAATTAAAGCAAATACTCCTGACTCGAAATCCGTCCACCGTGGACGGATTTCGAATCAAAGGATCAAAATCCGTACAGCAATTTTTTAGCTAAATATTTAAATTGAAGCAGTCTGATTGACTAAACTACCACTGTAACTGTAAACAGTTCGATACGCTTCTTGAAAAGCGATACCTTCGATTTGTATTCCGCTTATCTTATGTAATGATTCGCAATTAGCAATTAAAACACAGTTACTTTTGGTGCAGTTATGCTCTACATGTTTGGTGGGTGGCGATTTGTTTTTGATTTATGTTGTTTTATTTTCAAAGCCTACATTCCATTTTAATGCCCTAAAAGCTTACTGTCAAGTATCTGAACAGCATAAGATAAATTATTTCAAAATTAATTACCTTTAACTCCCTTTAATTTATTGATAGCTCATGAGGTGGACGGATTTCGGTGCTGTATGGATTTCGGTCCCACATGGTATACCATTTCAATAACCTATTGTATAGAGTACTTTATGGTACAGAACACCAATCCAGTTAGTTTTCCAAGAGGTCAAAACCATTACTTGAATAATTTTTGGGACTGTGGGGTAAAAGTACGCAGGAATCGGTGGGCAAGAGTACGCATATGAATCTTCAAGTTATGATGTCAAACCCGTATCTCCGGCCGAAATGAGACTTTTCCAAAGCGTAAGATCCACAACTAAGAAAAAGGGACAGAATTCGAATTTATCACAAGTTTTAGGATAAGTTGAAGTAATTTGGTGTTAGAAAAATTAGCGAACAAAGCAATGAAGCGAAATAATGAAATTGTATTAGGACTTGTTGTACACCAAAACATAGTACGAAAACACATTTTCATCTAAATGATAATTTCATTTAATCAAAAGAAACATTCATAAATTACGCAACATTTAGCTGGGAGGGGTTGCGAGATATGTGACGATCCATATATTTTTTAGAGGATTCATACAAATAGTGTAATATAAGGGGGGGGGGTGATGAAATAGCCAAATTTTACGTTACGTGATTGGTGGACTTTCTTTAAGGAAAATGCCTTTGTATACGCCACGCGAAACCTGATAAATATTTTTACCTCTGTAGTTTTTTGTATATATAAAAAACAATGGTTGTTCGAATGAAAGTGCACATTTTTAGGACCCCCTAACAGTGCGGTAACAGTGCGTTTTAAACTTGTCTTGCAATAAGGGTTCTACTAAAACGAATCTCAATAATTTCAATATTTTTCCACTGGGTAACATAAAGGAAGAGTATATGAATCATCGACACTGATTTGATATGCAGAAGCTTGCTTCATAAGGACCACATGATCGATTGAAAATTAAGTGCGTACTCTTGCCCCACTCTACTCTACGCTTTGAAAAGCATGACGTTTTTTAAGTGATTTAATCGTCATGTTTTTAAATTATTATAACTTCAAAGATATCAGAATCGATCATGTACATCAATTTCTTGGAAATTTCATTGCCATTGATGCCAAGCTCTACCGCACGTTTACGTGAGCAGATTACCAAGCCTTTGCTCTCGTAGAAGTAGTATCACGCCCTCAACAATGTGTGCTCATTAAAAGTCGTACACCTTCTACCTACACCCTAATCATTCATTCATTCAATATGACATCTTATTTGATCACAGGCTGCGCTAAACGGCTATTAATAATGGAACATGTTTTGAAGCTCTGAATATAATTATAATTTACACACGGCTTGACTGAAGCTAGGGTAATCAACGTACTTTTGACCATTACAAATTTTAATACCCTTGGCAAAATTCTTTTGAATCTAGAATAAACCCCATATCATTGATAAATTCAATCACTGGTGATAAAAAAAATGCTGCCTCAAATATATTAGGCATTTGTTTTCAATGAGATTAGTTGAGTTAAACCTAGCCAAACTCAGGTACTGCAGAGCGTTACATATCGAAATAAGGCACAAAATTCTTTACCCTGATGCTTGTCGACATTTTTTTCTTCAACGAAATCGACCAGCAGAACCTGCCTTGGCTTCAATCTGGCGTAACGTTTATGTGTAAAATATGTACATCAAAAGTCTATAATATGTTGTAGTCTTTGAATTGATGGAAATTTTGGTTTCCTTTAGTAAAAAAAATCTAGTAATTCTTCCACAAAATAGAAAATATTTTATTAGTGAAACTGCATACTTAAATGTGAATTTTTGAGGAAACTAATAATCTCTATGTCAATAAATAAAGTTGATGATCATGGAAAACGAAATCACGTTTCTGGATGACCTCGACACCAAAAGGAGTTTTCTCAATGAAGTAAAAAAGCCATAAGCCCAAAAATCATCAACTGTGTTTGTAATATAAGTATTTTTCTCATGGTGTTTTTGCTGACGATTATGCACTTTTCAACACTTACGGAAATATTTATAATACTGTTTTTAACACAAAATGTCATTTTTGAAAATCAAAATCTCAATTCCTGACGATAAAATTTATTTCATAATTTGCCTCCTAGTATAAAATGACTTCAATTTTCAATAAAGGATTATTATTTGTATACATGTTGGCTGGAAAGGCACGTTTTGGTTAGTATCGAAACCACTCCAATTATATGATGCCCCATATAAAGGTGATGAATTTATAACTATTTTCATTAAAAACGCGCCTTTCCAATTAACATCCATACATCCATAACATCCATATACCATTCGTTGATTGAAAATTCTGATGATTTCGAGTTGGGAGGCCAAATTTGCCCTATATCTAATCGCTAGCAATCGAGATTTTGATCGTTGAATATGACTATTTTGTATGAGAATCAGCACTGGCGTTATATGCTTTTTGAGGTGTATTTTGTAAGACTTAACTTAGCCGAAGCATGATTCTGAAAGTAGCTGGTCAGTAAACTGTTGCTTTCATATCAGTGACTCAGGCTACCCTAAATGGAAGGATAATCGAAACCCGTCGTTAGATCGCGCCCTTGAATAGATTCAATCACGTGCATTTCAATGGGCAAGCAACAGGTACCTAGTACTGTTCGCCACGCGAAAAAAAGAACACACTCATGCGACAGCTGAACTCGTTTGATCCGATGCGAGATATTTGCATACGTAAGGGAAGTTGCAGCTCAACCGATGCGGAAAATTGGCACAGATTTTGCGATTAACGACCGCAGAACGAAGCAGCTCCGTGGCATTAAAGGGAGGCGAATTTAATCATCCGTATGGCATTTGGCGAGTGGTGGTATTCGGCTATCGGCATCGTGAACCACGATACCATAAGATGGAAATAAAACAAGCGCTAGTGCCAAGATTTTTTCGGTGGTTTTGGTTAGTTGCTTCCGTATTTGAGCGATGGATTTTTTTCGCGGTTCATAGAGCTTGAAAAACAAAAAAATAGTGATGAAATGTTGGAAGTTAAAAATATTTTTGATATGCGATGTTCACGATAGCCTTGCCTAAATTGGATTTTGAAATATGTGAAAGATGACTTCAGTCTTCTTTAGCAGTCAAATCACGATGAGCGATTCTGAAATTTTAAAAAATACTATTGATCAAGGTGTGAGCTAAAATTATGCTCTTTTGAAGTGTCGTTATTGTTTGTTATCATTTTACTGAAGCGAACTTGTTAATGAAAGTTATCCTACCGATTCGTCCTAGAATTACATGCTTATGTTTTATTTCATTGAAAAGCTTTTTGATTACTTACAGTGACCGGCATAATAAAAAGCCCACTAGCCGTTATCCATACAAAATTGTCAACTTTGGAGATCTAGATCTCGATTGCGTGTGAACCAATTTTGCTGAAAATTTGACCAGAGCTCAGATATAGGGTAAAAAAATATTGCGGTAATACCAAAATGGATTTTTTTGGCAATAATATATTTTTTAAATATCTTGAACTCCATAGGCTGTAAACTGATGACTTATTCAGCAAAAACGCGTATTTTGGCAATACAAAAAAGTTTTCGGAATATACTTGTACACTAAGAGTTGTAGTTTTCAAGATATTATAAAATCAATTGTTTGCCAATAAAATCTTTTTGGTATTACCGCGATAATTTTTTACCCTATGAATCACTATGGTCGAAATTCAGGTGTGGTAAAATTCAAGTTATATCTGAGCTCTGGTCAAATTTTCCGCAAAATTGGTTCACACGCAATCGAGATCTAGATCTCCAAAGTTGACCATTTTGTATGAAAAACGGCAAGTGGGCTTTTTATTATGCAGGTCACTGTAACTGGCTTGATCTGATAATGCTATATTTAGAGAACATGCACACGAGGGATGACAAAATTATAAAATTGAACTAGTTCAACTTCCGAACCTCCGATCTGTTTTAGTAGGTTTCTGATACTAGGGAAGGAGGCCCCATAACGAACGAAATAGAACTAGACCTAAACTTATAAAGGTTAGGCCAAACAAGTGTTAAAATAATACCGAAATTTTCAACATTTGGATGAAACATGTAATATTTTCTTAACGCAAGCAAAACACTTTACCGGGACTAACCTACAATATACTACGCGCCTCCATGCGGTGTCCATACTCGAATGTTGATTAGCCGACGCGTGGTACTGTGTTTCCAAAGAGCTACCGGCTTAACCTTCCGCAACTCGCATTGTTGTAAAAAGTACAACACATTGAGTAGATGAGATATATTTTTAGTCAGTTGACCAATTTGCATCAAACCACCATGTATTCCTAAAAAAATAGTTTTTCATCAATTGAGAAAATAATAAAAGTGATTCGACAGAAGGCTCGGGTAAATATATAACCAACAAAAGGGCTCACTGTGCACTGAGAAAAGTGACCAGTAATAAAATTATTTATTATTTCGTTTGTATCAATTATTTTGAATTTAAATCGCAGTTCTCACTTTCCGGAAAACCCGGAACGTTCGTAAAAATGGTCAATTTGGAAAGTCCGAGCTACAGCGGCGCAATTTTTTCTAAGCGATTTCTAACGGCGATCTTAGAGTTAATACACAGTTCTTACTCTGCTATGACCGCAGGTAGCCACCGGATAATCCGGAATGTACGTAAAAATTGTCATTTTGTGAAGTTCGTCCTAGAGCAGTGCAATTTTCTCTAGATCAGCGCATTTTTTTTTCTAAACCATTTCTGACGGTGATTTTGGAGATATTTCACAGTCTTACTCAGCTATAACCGCAGGTGGCCACCAGACGGCCTTCCGTATATTGGGGAACGTCCGTAAAAATGGCCATTTTGGAAGTTTGTCCTAGAGCAGCCCTTTTTTTTATCTATACAATTCCTGACAATAATCTTGAAGTTAATTCGCAGTTCTCACTCACCTATGACCGTAGGACCGTAAAAATGGTCATTTAGGAAAGTTTGTCCTACAGCAGTGCATTTTTTTAAATTATTTCTGGTGGGGATATTTGAGCTAATACACAATTCATACTCCGCTATGACCGCAGGTGGCCACCATACTGCCTTCTGGAGAATCCGTAACATCCATAAAAATTGTCATTTTGTGAAGTTGGTCCTAGAGCAGTGATTTTTTTTCTGAACCATTTCTGATGGCGATTTTGAAGATATTTAACAGTTCTTACTCAGCTAGAACTGCAGGTGTCCACCAGACGGCCTTCCGTATAATCCGGAACGTCTGTCAAAATTGTCATTTTGGAAAGTTTGTCCTAGAGCAGCACAATTTTTTCTAAACCATTTCTGATGGTGATCTTGGATATATTTCAAAGTCTTTCTCAGCTATAGCCGCAGCGCAGGTGGCCGCCAGACGGCCTTCCGTGTAATCTGGAACGTCTGTCAAAATGGTAATTTTGGATAGATCGTCCTAGAGTACCGCAGTTTTTTTCCAAGCCATTTTTGATGGTGGCCTTCGTGTTAATTCACAGTTATTACTCAGCAATGGCCGCAGGTGGCTTGATGTTAATCCTGGCTGGTATGATCAGTTTCTTGATAATAATTACGATAATAATAAGGAGTGGCAATCCCAATAAACATTGAATGCTGTGAAGGGTCCTATTTTGCCAAAAAGAAGCTACTTCAGCTAAAAAGCTAAATTGTTTGTAGGGATGTGATAGGAACGCAAAAGACGGAGTTCTAGTTGGATGTCAGGAACAAGTTTCTCCTGCATTTCCAATTCTAACAGTTACTGCTAGACTAGTCAAGGTGAAGGAACAGGATTGAAATGGAAACGGGACGGAAATCCATTTCCTGTTCTAGAGTTTGCAGGAACATGAGAAATGTAGAAAAAGATGCAAAGTAGGAGAATGAAATGGGTCTGAGATCAAATCCAAGGCCTCCTGCGTATGATGCAGAAACGGTAGCCATATGACTACCAAACATACTTTTATGGATCTGCGACGTTAGGCATAATGGACCTTAGGCATAACGGACGTTAGGCATAATGTACGTTTTGCATAATTCTGCTTTCTTTATGTCATCGGCTGTTTTTTGGGTAATTTTATGCCTAACGTACCTAACGTATCATCAGCAAAATGCTGCCTTCGCATCCTCACGATTGAGTGGAAGCGAAAGAAGCAGAGGTACAAAAAAACAGATTGAGAAAAAGCCAAATAAAAACACATGTGAGTGAGGCGTCGGGCGAAACAGCACTCATTGAGCCTCCGGAGCGACGCTTTGCATGTGTAAAAAATCTCGGAAGCTGTTTTGAGTGTGAGTGAGTGACGAATCACTAGAAAACAGATAAACTCGTTTTGCGTTGTGCGTCGCTTGGGTTTAAAAATGCACAATGTTGTGAGTTTTGATGATAATTTCTGCTCCTCGAAAAACCTCTTGCTCTTGCTCATTTTCTACTCGACGAGGAGTTTTTGGCAAGCCTGAACGTACTTATGCCTAACGGGGTATGCCTCACTTTTCTGAACACATTGGTTTTCAAATCCCAAATAACTGTGAAAGACATCACTTTTGAATGCTACATATCTTAAGATATCTAACAAAACTGGTTGACCAGTATATCACCACCCAGCAGATGTAATCCAAACTAAACAGTTTTCAGAATACTGGTTTTCGTCCTCGAACAGCTGTGTAGAAGACGGCCACTCTCTAATGTCACAGATCCGGGGATATATAACCAAACTGGTGATCTCACATGCCTAGCACTACTCTACGGATGAATTTTAAAACTTCAACATATATCAATTTTTCAACATATTGGTTTTCAATCCTCGAACAACTTTGTAGAAGACGGCAGCTTCCTAATTCACACAGATTCCGAGATATCGAACCAAACCAATAACTCATATACTCTAGCGTCGCCTTACGGCTGAATTCTGAACTAAACAGTTTCTTAACATATTGGTTTCCAATCCTCGAACAACTTTATAGAAGATGGCAACTTTTTAAATCCCACAGATCCCGAGATATCGAAGAACTGATCTCTCATATACAGTAGCGCGTCCTTGCGGATGAATTCAAAATTATTCAGTTTCTCAGCATTTTAGTTTCCAATCCTTGAACAACTTTGTAGAAGACAGCAACTTTCCAAAACCGACAGATCCCGAGATATCAAACCAAACTGATCTCTCATATACAGTAGCACCTCCTTGCAGATGAATTCTAAACTAATCTGTTTCTCAACATATTGGTTTCCAATCCTCAAACAACTTTGTAGCAGAAGGCAACTTTTTAACTCCCACAGATCCCGAGATATCGAACCAAACTAATAACTCATATACACTGCTGCCTTACGGCTGAATTCTGAACTAAACAGTTTATCAACATATTGGTTTCTTCCAATCCTCGAACATCTTTGTTGAAGACGGAAACTTCCTAAATCCCAAAGATCCCGATATATCGAACCAAACTGGTATTCTCATATACACTAGCACCGCTAAGTGGGAGAATTCTATTTTTTTTCTTGGCTCATAGGGCTGCAAGGGATTGAAGATGGACTTAGGATTTTTTTAAACTCCGCCATGGTTTTTATAATTGTTATAAGAAGCATCGCGCCATTTATTGAGAAAATTGACTATTTTCACAGGTGTTCCGTTTGTACTGAATCTTTCGGAAGACTACACAATAGGAAAAAAGGAGGTATTTTTGGCCAAAATTAGGAATCCTGCAATAAATGATGTATTCATCATAAAAACATAGATAGAAAAGAAAAATATTTGCCTTCAATGGGGTATGGGACCAATTTTCGGCATAGTATCGATTTTTTTCATATTCTCCAAAACCAACGGAATTTGATCACTTTTTGGCTTGTAATAAGCCTGTTTGCTGCTGGATATAATACTAATAGTCATGTAGAGGGTTTAACTGTATATTCGTGTCACAAACAAATGGACGCAACACAGATTTCCTAAAATGATAAAAAAAAACTCTTTTAGCTTCTGGTGTTGAAAATTCACTGAGTAGAACTCATTAAACCAACAAAGGAGGGTACAAAAGATTTAATTAACGTCATATTGTGACATCAATAAAACGGAATTTCATTTATTTGATATATCATTGAGATTTCTTACATAATTATAAAAAAGGTTTCCGACACCTAAAAATAAAAAGGTATGAAGCGTCAAGGAGTTATTCAACACACTACTCATCCAACACATTATGACACGTTATGGTTAAATCTATAATTCGCTTCTATAATGTAGCAATGTCAAAATTGTAATTTTAAACCATTTCCCTTCTCACTGCGTAACGCTTTTTATATGATAAATGATTTTTTTCCGAATGGATCCAAATAATTCTTTGAAAATTTTAAATTGGAATGCCCGCTCTTTAAAGGGTAAGGAAGATGAATTATTCAACTTCCTATCAGTTCATAATGTGCACATTGCCATTATAACTGAAACTTATTTAAAACCTGTATTTTTCATCAAAAGAGATCCAAATTATTTTATTTACCGAAATGATCGTCTTGACAGCGCTTATGGTGGGGTCGCCATTGTCAATAATAGACGTATCAAACATAAATTATATTCTTCGTTTGAAACCAAAGTTTTCGAAACCTTGGGAGTTTCTGTTGAAGCAAATTTTGGACAATTCTCTTTTATTGCAGCCTACTTGCCTTTTCAATGCAATAAAATTAAAAAACGTTTCGCTATTCTGAGAAATACCAACTTTGAGAATAATGTCTCGAAGTTGGATCCCAGTTCGAAACCATTTTGGAAATTAACGAAAATTCTTAAAAAACCTCAAAAGCCAATTCCAGCGCTTAAAGAGGGAGAAAATTTTTTATTAACAAATGACGAAAAGGCTCAAAAACTTGCTCTGCAGTTCGAGAGTGCCCATAATTTTAGTCTGGGTCTCACTAGTCCAATCGAGGATAACGTTACACGGAGCTTCGAAGACATTTTCAATCAAGATAATGTTTTTGACCCTTCGTTGGGAACTAATTTGGATGCTCTCAGGAGAGCTCTCAGGAAGTTTTTTGAAAATACTGTAGAAAATATGTAGAAAATACTATCATTACCCGGGGCTTTCATATTTTTAAATTTTCTAGTAATAGATCTCACTATTACTAGAAAATTTAAAAATATGAAAGCCCCGGGTGATGATGGTATTTTCTACATACTTATCAAAAAACTTCATGAGAGCTCTTTATCCTTTCTGGTTAATTTATTTAACAAATGTTTTCAATTGGCATACTTTCCAGATAAATGGAAAAACGCCAAAGTTGTTCCAATTTTGAAGCCAGACAAAAATCCAGCTGAGCCTTCTATTTATCGCCCAATCAGTTTGCTTTCTTCAATAAACAAACTGTTTGAAAAGATTATTTTGAATAGTATGATGGTTCATATTAATGACAATTCTATTTTTGCTGATGAGCAATTTGGTTTTCGCCATGGGCATTCAACCACCCATCAGCTATTAAGAGTTACGAATTTAATTCGGCTCAACAAATCTGAAGGATATTCGACTGGAGTTGCCCTTCTTGATATAGAGAAAGCATTTGACAGTATTTGGCATGAAGGTTTGATTGTAAAATTGATGAATTTTAATTTTCCTCTGTACATTATTAAACTGATCCAAAATTATTTATCAGATCGCTCTCTGCAGGTAAACTATCAGAATTCCAAATCTGATAGATTACCTGTAAGGGCTGGTGTCCCCCAAGGCAGCATACTGGGGCCCATATTGTATAACATTTTTACTTCTGACTTACCTGATTTACCACCAGGGTGTCAAAAATCTTTGTTTGCAGATGACACGGGCCTTTCAGCCAAAGTGCGAAGCCTTCGTGTCATTTGTAGTAGATTGCAAAAAAGTTTGGATATTTTCTCCACTTACTTGCAAAAATGGAAAATTTCCCCGAATGCTTCCAAAACTCAGCTTATAATTTTCCCACATAAGCCGAAAGCTTCTTATTTGAAACCTTCTAGCAGACATATTGTCACTATGAATGGGGTTCCAATTAATTGGTCTAGCGAAGCCAAATATTTAGGACTTCTGCTGGACCAAAAATTAACTTTTAAAAATCACATTGAAGGCCTTCAAGCCAAATGTAACAAACATATTAAGTGTCTATATACACTTATAAACAGAAAATCAAAACTTTGTTTTAAGAACAAATTTTTGATTTACAAACAAATGTTTAGACCAGTCATGTTGTATGCTGTGCCAATATGGACTAGTTGCTGCAATACCAGAAAGAAGGCACTTCAGAGGATTCAAAATAAATTTTTGAAAATTATTCTGAAGTTGTCTCCGTGGTATAGTACCAATGAACTCTAATATTGAGACATTGCAACAAATGTCCAACAAAATAATTTCCTATTTTAGACAAAAATCGTTGCAATCTTCTATTGCAACGATTAGCTCCTTGTACCCTTAGTATAAATTAGGTTAGGTTTAGTTTAAGTTTAAAACATTGTAATTCCTACATGATTCAATTAAACCAGAGGAAAAATGATACTTGCCAGAGGCAATTGAAATGTATTTATAATAACTAAAACTGCAACATAGCAAATAAGGATGATAGTGTTAAGGAAACACGGAACACATAGTCTAAGAGACAAATGCATGTATTAGATAATTAGATAATTAGCAAATAAAATTATAAAAAAAATCCGAATTAGGCGCAACGTTAAGACTCCCCCTTAAAATGTTATGTAAATTGTGTTCGTCACCAAATTCTAGCGACATTATTGAGTAACTCAGATGAAAATTGAAAAAGAAGAACTTTACCAAGACTCCAGATTAATCCCCCTAGTGGTAATGTTGTCTTTCTTGTACATTATAAAAAATGTATTTTGGCCATAACTTTTAATCCCTAAATCCGATACAATGACGAATGAAACTTGTTGCGAGTAAATCGATTTAGAGTAAGTGCTTAAAAAAGAGTTAAGATCGTTTTTTCTCACACACATACAGACATCACCTTAATTCGTCGAACTGAGTCGATCTGTATACAACACTATGAGTGTTTGGGATTTCTTTCAAATGCTTTTGGAGCGATCATATAGCTTACGAGGTGAACCGGCCCAGGGCCGAAAACCTCTTTAATAAAGATAATAATAAATCATATAGCTTCTACGTATACTTACTACACAAGAAAGGGAAAAATGGGCCATTTTTTAAATTCATGTATCTTACAAAATGGTGAGTTTGGGCAGAATTTTATTCATGATTCTTAAAGCTTAAGAGTTAAATAGTGTAGTGCATGATGTTTTACTGCGGTACAAAACTGGTTTGTTCGTTAAATATTGTGTAAAATATGCTTTTACAAAACTACTAAAAACTAAATTCTTTACGGAGCTATTATTGCATTATCCAGCCTATTGCCTAGATCTGTTTGAAAGCTTTGTAACGATATATAAATATGTTACTTTTGAGACGAAAATATTGCAAAGGTGCCCGTTTCTCCAAAAAACGTATAAATATTTTTTTTTAATAGGAGGGGATAGTTTGAACGCCTCCCCCACCCCTCCCTAAAAATCTTAAAAATAAAAACCGACCTGATTATAAAAATATAGGTTATAAGTTGTGTATTCATCACATTTTACTAGCCCAAATCTTAAATTGGCCTTTTGGTAGTTTTGGCCACACCTTTATATGGGGCTGTTCTATTGTGGACCAGTAGAAAATCCATTGGACTTTAAAAATGTCCTCAATGAGAGTATGTATCCCCTTTATTATTTCTCCGAAAAAAATCAATTTGATATCATTTTAATTGGCTCCAATATAATGGATATTCGGACTGTTGTACTTTTTACAATACATGTGAGTTCTCGTGTTATGAAAGTTGAAGCGAGTTGCGGAAGGTTGTTAAAGGCTCCTCAATACCTAAGAGATTTCATCACCGCGACGGCGACAACTGGTCGCCTCGATTCTATCGTTGGGTCGATATAGGCAATGTTCCATTTACCATTCGATACCCACGCGACAGAATCGAAGTCCCTGAGCGATAGAATCGCGTCGCGTGTGTTTGGGGGAACCTAAAAGGCGTTTGCCTCATGGGCAGGGTCTGTAAATATCGCTCTCAATAGATAACGAACAACGATAAAAGAGAGGCAAAACTTCTCTTACTCATAGCAAGCCAAATCATGTTTATCGAACTAGAATACAAGTGCGAAGAATACAGATTCGGATAGACAGCCCTCTCCGGGAGGCTATTATAAATCGCTTCGTTTAACATTAATCACATTGGGGACCATATTTTTTCACACAAGTCTATCTTGAAAGTCTCCCGTCAAAATCCATTCGGCTTCCTCAGTTCATATGCAACAATGTCGGTATTTTCGAAGCTCTCAGCTTGGTACACATAAAAAAGCCAGGACCCGATCGTTTATCGCTCACCTCTATCAAAACATTTGCTTCATCCCCGTTGTTTTTATTTTTAATAATTTTTGTTGGTATATTCGGCAGTGCAGTCTCGAACTCTGTTAGAATAATGATTTTATGCAGGCTTGCCAAAAACTCCTCGCCGAGTAGAAAATGAGCAAGAGCAAGAGTTTTTTTTTGAGGAGCAGAAATAAGCATAAAAACTCACAACATTGTGCATCATTAAACCCGAGCTTGTGCGTCGCAAAACAAGAGCGAGTCTATCTGTTCATCTTTTTCTTGTGGTGCGTCACTCACTTACACTCACACTCAAAACAGCCTCCAAGATTTTTTTCATATACAAAGCGTCGCTCCGGAGGCTCACTGAGTGCTCTTTCGCCCGACGCCTCACTCACATGTGTTTTTATTTTGCTTTTCCTCACTCTGTTTTTTTGTACCTCTGCTTTTTTACGCTTCCACTCAATTGTGAGGATGCGAAGGCAGCATTTTGCTGATGATGATTTTATTTGACTCTAGCGAAGGTGAGGAGTTTTATCAAGCCTGATTTTATGTCATTCGTGAATTATCCCTCGAAGAGGTTTTCTCTAGAGAGCAGAGTGATCGGCCACCAAAATTTGCTGCTTTGTGCGGGTGAGTAAGTTAATCAGAAAATGAAAATATAGCTCAGATACAGTTGTGTAGTGCGGTCGATAATTAAAATTTTTGTTTTAAATCAAACTACACGCTATACACGGCTGACCGTTTACCAAAACGAACCCTGCCACACTCCCTACCCCATATATCTAACATTCCAGTGATTTCTCGTGGAAGTGCCGATGATTCGTCGGCTTCTATCAAAGCGAGTATCATGTCAACAATTTCCTACCCATTCCTTAACTGACCTGCATTGAGAAACGGCCGGCGCTGGTATAGCTTATTTTTGGGTCACCAGTTTTTACACATTGAAGATGATATTAGTCCCAAACTTCATCTGTTGGTTTTCTGTGTAATTACAGCTGACCTGGCAATAACGGAGTACACCCAGGTTTTTTTTTACACGGTTGGATTTCATTAATTTCTCGGTTAACCTGAACTTTCACAGTTTTTTAAATACCCACTGAATTTTCTTTGATTTTTTGTGAATTTTTTCGTGGGGTTAACTCATTGCCACATTGACGCTGAAGATCTTAAACGACCAAAACCAAACCGTGTAAAAAAAAACCTGGGTGTAGTAAGCATGGGTGGTCAATCATGCTAATGCTCATGAATTATCCCTCGAAGATTGTACTAATCAGTGCCGAAACGTAGGGACGAATATAAAATCATCGTTTCTACAGAGACTAGACTAGACTGCACACTGCACAGTCGAATATACCAACAAAAATTACAGATGTTACTAGGGATGGGAAAAATCAAATTTTCAAAAAATCAAGGTAATGATTCAGCATAACACTGCACTGGATGTTACAGTCAAACGCTTATATTCATATTAATTTTTCAAAGATCTATAGGCGATTACGATAAGGAGTTTCCAATTAGCCTTGCGAGCAAAGGCGTAATATTGCCAATCTAAAAAAGCAAGCCAAGTTCCAGTTGGAATACAGAGCCACTGCAGAAGCAGAAAAAAAGCGATTGCGTTTTTCTAGATGCTTGAAGACTAGCTTCAATCGTTCTTGATTACAAATCCGGAAACATACATAGCGAGAAAGCTACTGGCCGATATCAATATTGAATGGCTTTGTTGAGTCTTCTGCACGGCGTGACCCAGCTGTACGGTCCATCAACTTCGAACATCAACATGCGGATTCATGGCGCTTACTCATACAGTGGTAGAAAATTTGAGAACCGTAGTCAGGTTTATGCGATTTATTCCGACTATTCAAAGAAGTTTGGCATCTCATCAAGTGCCATGCACTAGCGATTAAAAAAGATGAATGCCTTGGTTTACTTATTCAGATCATTCGGTAAGTAAAGTCATTTTTATCTTCTTGCAAACCTTTTGTCAAGGCACATGGCGTCAAGTCCAATGCGTATGACATTCCCTCTGGAGTACCGCAGAGCAGTCATCTTCACCCAAAAACCAAATCTGACAATTATTGTATAAAATCTGGACATATACAATTCTGTAATCTTTTTATACAAATATTGTATTAAAATAGTACATATCTGTATTATTCCAATACAACAATTGTATTAAAATCTTCCGAACTTGTATATGCCCAATTATTATACAGTTTGTGTAAGGTTCTTATGCAGAACTGTATTAAAATCTGCCATCCGCTGTAGATATGTTAATCTTTCTTTTTGCTAACGGCCTGTGTAATAACCTGACTTCCGGAAACTGCTTAAAGCGGACGATCTGAGAATTTTCCGAGCCATAAAATCGTGTGTAGACTCTGTGTCCAGGAAACTGGTATGGTATGCAGATGAAGTCGAATGGGTGCAATGCTATTTTATTCACTCGTTACCTGTACGACCTTCTGTTACCTACGACTATTGTCTGAGTCACTCAGAGGGTTACATTGATCAAATACCTTAGAATCGTTTTCAACAGTAAGCTTAGTTTTAGTGAGCATGTCTCTGTTACCATCGCTAACGCCAACACAACGCTCGAACTTTTATGGCCGAAACACAGTGCAGTTCGATGATGTTCATGTTCTCAAATCGCTGTATTATGCTTTGTTTCGTAGAATACTCGAGCACAAATCTGGGCTTCGTAGGGTAAGACGGTATAATATGCCCCCCCTAAGGCAACTCCTTGATAACTTTTTACTTTTCAACGCAACCTTGTGTTATTTGGTAGTCCAGAAAGTCGCAAATGCATTGCCCGTGAGTAGTCATATAAAAATATTTCAGTTAACACGTAATAAAGCTTTTTTGAAAAGTCGTGAAAAAATGAATTTTAAAAAGTGCTTGGGCAATACGCCCCACCTCAACCAAAGACGTTTAATTGCCCCTCATTACTATTTTATCATTCCCATAATAAAAAGGCTACAAATCCTTATGTGCTTGACATTAAAAAACCAACATAGGTCCATTCAAGCAGGTGTGAATTACATTTCAATATTTTCCATACAATTTGGAAGCAACTGCTGCAAGCTCGCTACGCTTGTGTCCAGTTGGTAAGGGCATATCGTCCTGCCTACACTGGGGCGTTTTGGCCAGTGAAACATGTTTTCGAAAATCGTTACATTTTTGAAGATGGAAGCAATTTTATATCATATTAACCAATGAGAAAAGTAATTTTGTTGCCCAACTGAGTGTTCCAGTGCAAGTTTTGCGGACAGTTTGCCAGAGTCGCTCCAGAATGTTGAGCAAACAAACATGAAAAGTTACATCAAAACTGTAACTTTTTGTATTTTGCTATTATTTCCATTGTGTAATACAAAAATACTTCCACATTCACATAGTATGATGGGTTTACAAATACTTATAGGTACCAACTGTGTTTGACCCTTAATTAGTTATAGTTTTCTAGAAATCAAAGGGGGGCGTTTTGGCCAGGTGGGGCGCATTATACCGTCTTACCCTATACGCCGCGTTCCGAAGAACGATCCAGCCAACTTTCAATTATTTCAAAATTGTTGTGTTTTTTTATTGACTTCCGACCATTGGTAAACCATCGAGTGATGCTTCAAAGGATGTTCGTTTTTAACGAAAAACGTGCAACATCGACTGTTGTTACATCTTGGAGAATGTTTGTTTTCATGCACCGTCTCTTCAACTCATAAATCGTCAACTGCTATGGATGAGTGGCTACCGTACCCTTTACGGCCAAAATAACCCATCCGATTAATGTTGAAGACTATTAAATGAAGTGTGTTGTCTTTCGGTTTTAAAGTTGGCAAATTAGTTTTTAAAACATGATTAAGACAAACAATCGGTCTATGCATTTTACAAATTTAATTTAAAAGAAATATTTGGAGAATAAACAAGCTGACTTGTATTATGTTTTATCGCAGACAGCCGGTATATCCAAAGATGCTACCTTCGAATTAAATGGAAGCATTTCCTCTCCTTCGTAATTTATTATACCACAAACAAACGGTGTATTGCTTAGCCTCGACAGTGCCGCACAAAGAAAAACCATGTCGCAGCACGTTTCAAGCATTGTTTTGAACAGCTTTGAACGTGCTTGAGCAGCTACCTTCCGAGATTCCGTCGCCTGGATGACGCAAGAAGTATATATCAACAGTATCCCGTCCCAATATAGGATCCAACGAAGAGCACAAAACAGGAACTTCCACACCGCACCGGTGCACTACACGCCGACGGTGTCTGCCGGCCTCTTCTAAGCTCTGGTGGAGAATTGAGAAAATTTTCTTTGCGCAAGCTCCACTTTATCGATTACACAATTCGTGAATCTCCTTGTTGGATGTCGTAGAGCGCCAAAATGATTCGAGACTTTCGGCACGTAGCTCGCATGAATGGGATCGCGAAATCTATGCGAACGAGCTGGATATTAGAGTTTAATGAATTTCCCATTTTCTATTCTTCTCGTTGTTGTGATCTCTTTTGGGAGAATGTAAGTGGGTTTCGCGTTCTTCCGTGGGATAGTTCAACTGGTGAAGGAAGCTGCGGGAAGAGTATTGTTACAGCGCAATTAGGGCGATGACGACGACCATGAGAATATTCTCTGTCGGTATTGTCCTGAATAATACCTTTATTTTTCTTTCTTCGTACATTAAATTTTTTCTGAAAGCTGCAGAATCAACCAAGAACAACATTTCAATGAAAGAATCAAACTGAGCAAGTTATATTATAACAAGGCTTTTGTGTCATTGCTTTCAATTGGAGATTGATTGGCTATTTATATTGAGATAGCCCATTAAGCCATAAAAATGTAAGAAAATACAATGATAATCAAGATGTTATAACAAAGAAAGGTAATATTACTGACTGCTGGTTGAACCAGACTATTATTTCATCATTTCCCATCTTTATTGAGACTAAATATTGTCGATGCTGGCTAGGTTGTGCTGCAGACGTATAGCTGTGGTTGCCAGAGCTTTAGAAGAAAAATGATGTAGTATTACATTAGTGAACTGAAATATTGTCCTTCAAAACTATCAAAGTATCTGGAAGTTTTTTTTTCAATTTAAGATATGCGCCTTAAATGTGGACCAATCGTCGGCGAGAGTCGTATTAGCCAGCAGCGATTGATTAAAAGCAAATTTTCAGATTTTTTTTTTTTGGATTTTATTGAAACATAAAAACATCCCGCTTTTCTCAAAGGAAATGCATTGTAATTTTAGCTTAAAGCTTGATCCACTTACAATTTGGCTGCACGAAATTAGACATTTCTTTGCCGAAAAGTACATAAAAAAGCTGACCCTCTTTTATACAGGGAATTCAATAAACTTTTAAGGAAAAAATATCGAAAAATGATTCATTGGCATTTCGGATGAGTTCTCGGCCTTTTCTCTCAATACCACTCGTTATTTTTTGCACAGTACAACGGTCAACTTAATCTGTCATTTTTTCACACCACTTCTCCATATAAGATGGTTTTCTGATTGTTTTGCACCATTTCGCAAGTTTCTTTATGATAATTGCGTAATATTTTTCGTTGGGACAAAAATTTGGGCATTTTGGTGGGTTGATAGTTTTTTCAATAACGTCATTATCATTCGGTTCATACCATTCCATTACATCCCGTCTGTAATGGCAGCTTGTTAAGTCAGGCCAAAGCAACACCGGACAGTCGTGTGATTGAATGGATGGCAAAAATTGCTTCTGAAGACACTCCTCCTTGTATATTTGCCCATTTATGGTCAATGATGTGATGAAAACTTTAGTTTTCTTTCCACAACTGCAGGTGCTTTGACATACCATCAATTTGTGGGCAATCTTGCCTGCATATACATATTTGAATTTTCCTGGGGCATTTCCCTTCCGTTTGGCAGGGTAAAACTTGTGTCCCGGGAATTGAAAGTCAATTTAAATATTAATTTCATTGCTCATCAAAATACATCAATTGTGTTTCGCCAGAACTTACTCGCCCAGCATTCTTGCGCGATGTTTGGCAACCAGGTTCTGTTTCAGGGTCCTGTTGGGACGCTTACTGACATCATACGACTTGAAACCTTCACGCTGACAGATTATTTGAGCTGTGCTGTACGGCGCAGTGAACCTGTTCGCTAAATCACGCAAGGAAATCCCAAAATGGTTCCGAACTGCTCTGCAGACTTTCACTTGTTGTTTCTGGTCGTATGTTCCACTTCTACGATTGTTTTGTTCTACGCGATCCAGCAATAGTGTTTCCCGATAACGTTTGACAGTTTTTACAGTCAATTTCGCTAATTTTAGATAGGGTAATTGATCCGATAGTCGTGGGTGTTCCTATAGTTGTGGTAGTGCTGTTTTTACAAAATCTACGGATTTAACGCAGCAACCCATCTAGTCAATTAAACTGTAGTCCTGTCATTAGATGAAATAACGGAAAACGGTTTGGATTTCCCTCAAAATCGGTAAATTATTACTAAAATACATTATCTTATTCTCGTCTTTGCGCCAATAGTTGCGGTAGTGTTCCCATAGTTGCAAGTCCCATATGAAAACAATGGGATTCGCAACTATAGGAACACGAATTGAAAAATATCGCAACTATTGGAACACTGCACCAATAATTGGAGGTTTCATTTTAGGCAACAACGATTGATGCTGCTGCAATTGCGAAACTTTCCTTTTGAAGCATAATTAGTGAACATTCGTTTGCATACTCGAGGTAGGTGAAATGGAGTATAGGCTTGGTGTAAACGAACAAATAGTGGTGGAACGTGCTTAGTTCCTCCACTATTGGGTCTTTTACCCTAGTTTGAAATCATTCCTCCTGACCATGTTGGATTTCCAACGTGAGTGTGCAAAATTTGTTCCCATCTCTCGCGTTCCATTTTCGATAACTTTTAAACGTGAGCATCAATACTGATGAAACTTTCACCTTAAATTAAACAAACCTTCCACAACGATGTGATGTATTTTACTTCTCGGTACGGTCACCAGAGGCGCCGCAGTAATTGGAAAGAAACGGTCAAATACTAGCTTCAGCTTAACTTAGCTTATAACTGACTGTACACATCAATGGTTGCTATTCCGTGATTGACCACCGCGTAAAAATTCACTTTTCAAGCAGGCCAGCACACAGCTGAGAAAGGTTGTCGTTCAGGAGATACGAAATCATTTGGAGTACTATTACGAAAAGGTAGTTTTCTTCGCCCACGAGTTTAATTTAAAAAATGCATTGCAAGCACTACGATCTATTAGTTCCGACAGCTTCATCAAGTCACATTTTATTGTTAAATATTGTTAAATATTATAATACGATTTTATATTTCTCCTAAGACTAATAATTATATACTACGAAAAATATATTACAATTGATTGTTCCTCATAAGCTACAACAGAGCAATTTTGTTTTTGATTATTTACACGCAAGAACAACATCACAGTTTTGACGTAGGACTTACGTCTTTCTTTACTATACTGGGTGTCATTTAGATTTTTGGAAATCGAGAGCGTTACGCTGGAAGGGAAGATTTCTAACGTTGCTAGCGCCTTTATCTTTCGATGGATTTTGAAGATTTATATATCAATCGACTCGGACACTCTCCAGCAATTTGCCAATTTCATTGAAACTTAATATTTTTAACGATAAGCTATTGAAAATTTCAATTCTTGTCAAGGCCAATAAAAATTTCATATATCATTAATCTCGTGCATTCCTAACACGGACATCAGAATGCACTGCCATGTGTCTTCGGGTCCACCGCAAGATTTTATTTGTGTATAAAAGAAGCTGTGCCTCCCGTCTTCTTCTTCTTCTTCGTTGGCATTACATCCCCCACTGGGACATTGCCGCCTCGCAGCTTAGTGTTCATTAAGCACTTCCACAATTATTAACTGCGAGGTTTCTAAGCCAAGTTACCATTTCTGCATTCGTATATCATGAGGCTAACACGATGATACCTTTATGCCTAGGGAAGTCGAGACAATTTCCAATCCGAAAATTGCCTAGACCGGCACCGGGAATCGAACCCAGCCACCCTCAGCATGGTCTTGCTTTGTAGCCGTGCGTCTTACCGCACGGCTAAGGAGGGCCCCTCCCGTGTGCAAGTCATTTCAGTTTGTGACAACAGCGCGTACTGACGTGCTTTTTGCTCGCGCATTTTTTTCTCGTTCGTTTGCTGTGCTTACGTACACAGCATGCAGTCGCCAGTGGGAGAGCTGCCAGTGGGTTTGCGAGTATGCATGAAAGAAGAGGACGCATTTTTTGTCATTCTATGCTTGATGCAGTGGTGTCGGTTGCGATCGATGCAATAGCCCATCGCATCACACGGAGCTCACGGCTAAAGGCCGATGATGGCTGAGGCTGCGATGGCAGCTCTGGTGAATGAACAAGAATAAAATTAGCCCAGAGAGATTTGGTCTGTTCATCCAGGGAAAATCATTGGTATATGTTTAATGAGTTGGAAAACGGGACAGTTCCCATAATATATCACGTTTTGCCCAAGTCTGAAAAATTTAATAATATAATTTTTGAACTTCAAATACTATCATCAATATGAAATCTATAAATACCCTGCATTTGTTTGTGTAAATTCCAGAAGTTTTGAATAAACAAATTGCTAATAATTCTACACAGCATGAAAGTTGTCATTTCCAATATCAATACCTATAATCAAACCCCATAGATTCAAAAGTTAAATGTAAATACGTTACGTTTATACAAGTCCTACGTCTTCTCGCGGTTATGTTTAAAACATTACCCATTGCTCGTTTTTTGACAAAATAAACCGAAGGCTCTTCGATATACCCATGCGTATAGGCTCAATACTAAAGAAACCCATCTTTGCCTCATTGTTCCATTTTCAATATGATCGAATATGTCACCCATAGGAAAAAAACTACAGTTAATTCAAATCTGTTGATCAAAATTTTGACATTCCTATTTCAAATTTTGAACAGAGACGATCCATGCAGGCCTAGAATTTTGATTTTTTTTAATGGATATGTGTGAGGAACCCAGCAGTGATGAGCTCGGTGGTCTAGTGGCTACCGCTTCTGCCTTATAAGCAGGAGGTCGTGGGTTAAATTCCAGGCTCGTCCCTTTCCTACTTTGTATTTCTATCATAGTTCTTTCTGTGTTTAACGTTCTTCCAAAAAGATTCCTACTGTTATAACCTTCCACACTAACAATTCCAAAACCTCCCGTGGCACCTATGAGAGGTCGTAGAGTTCTCTGCATCTATCTTAAGTAGGTGTCCGACTAACCATCCTTTCCTTTCCCCAGCAACGGATGAATGTGATACTACTCTCATATAACAGTCTTGGCTTGTACCACCTACGAATTTGTGCGAATTGCTCAATGCTAATGCTAATGTGTGAGAAACCCAGCAGTTTCATTTTAACATGCGCCCGGTATTGGGACATCTTGGCCCTAGTTCACCTTTCTCTAAAGTTATTTTTAAAGAATATTTAAAGTAAAATTCTGACGCTTCACCGACATTTTGATGATGAAATCTTTTTCGCATGGGAAGCGGATCTCAAGCCTGTAACGGGAAACGAATGTAAGATAGTTTTTTATGCCATTTCGTTATTATCGTCACGGATTAAACGTCACGAATGGTAATCATAACTAATTACTAAATTCAGGAAAATTCAAAATCGAAATTGGGGAATTCATAGAAAAGGACCAAAATAAATTCCCTTGGCAAGTTCTTCGTAATTCATTCGGTAAACTGTCCGCAATTTCCTCTGGAAGTTTTTTTTTTATTTTCCGGGAAATTCTTTCGAATTTTCTCAGGCAAATTTTTTCTATTATATTTTTCTGGAAATTTTCTAAAATTTCCTCAGGAAATTATCGGATATTTCCTCGGCATTTTCTTTGCAAATTCTACGGAACATCCTCGGCAAATTTCCTTCGTATGAAATTACGAGAAATTTTTCGGTATTTCGGTTGAAAATTCTTTGGTTCTTTGGTAACTTTGTATTGAAATGTATTCGGAAAATAACATTTAGAGCCAGTTCGCGAGAAGCGCAAACCCCTCTTGTATCGATGTTCTACGATTTGGATGAAATTCTCAGATTTTTACGTTAAGGGGAAATGGTCCTTTCGAGTTCCCTGGGCATAAAAGTATCATCGTGTTAGCCTCATAATATACGAATGCAAAAATGGTACAAATCACCCAGTCAGCTCTCTCCCCAAGTTCGGAAGGAGTGGGCCAAGCCGAACGGAAAAGGTCATTGCATCCTGAATGGATACCTCACCAGGTCGATGCCCGCTAATTGGCATCGCAAAATTGCGCTTGACCGGGTTCTAGCGTTGTTTTGATTTCGGCGCTTGAAATTGAGTTGGGGACTCATTTACGTTGGTGTATGCCAGTTGCAACATCTGGAAGCACGTGGCTCCCGGGTTGAGGAATAAATTAGAAAAACGAATAGACATGCAGACAATTTAAATGATGAACCTTAATTCGAATTTCCAGAGAAAATTATAAATAAAAAAGCGTACTTGTTACAGATTTCAATATTCAATTTACTCATCATTTATTATTATTTATTCAGACTAAGGCCGAAGTGGCCTGTGCGGTATATAAGAATCTTCTCCATTCGGCTCGGTCCATGGCTACACGTCGCCAACCACGCAGTCTACGGAGGGTCCGCAAGTCATCTTCCACCTGATCGATCCACCTTGCCCGCTGCGCACCTCGCCTTCTTGAGCCCGTCGGATCGTTGTCGAGAACCATTTTCACCGGGTTACTGTCCGACATTCTGGCTACGTGCCCGGCCCATCGCAGTCGTCCGATTTTCGCGGTGTGAACGATGAATGATTCTCCCAGCAGCTGATGCAACTGATGTAGTTCATTCGTCTCCTCCACGTACCGTCCGCCATCTGCACCCCACCATAGATGGTACGCAGCACTTTCCTTTCGAAAACTCCCAGTGCGCGTTGGTCCTCCACGAGCATCGTTCAGGTCTCGTGTCTGTAGAAAACTACCGTCAAAACTACTCATCATTGCGTACTCTTAAACTTTTCTGAATACCACAATATCGTCAAGTTGAAAACAAAAAAGTTAAAATAAAAAAACTGATTTTTGAGAACCACCCTAATTGAAAGTGTAAAATACAATTTATAGAGCTAAAACGATGTGCTAGATGACACCATTCATCAAAGTTCCTCGAAATAAGTTTTTCTACAAGTTTGCTGAAGAGTTCAACTACATAAATTAAAAAAAAAGTTTTATTCCAGATTTTTTCTTCAATGGGGTCTACCCTAATCAACATTTTACCAAAAAAATCTTCATTTCGTTACAAACAACTTCTCTGAAGACACCGAGTGTCTAAAATGTATGAGAACGGAGAAAATTAGTTTTTTCCTGCTGAAATGCTGAATCGGATCATTGTGGATTGTTTTATGGAGTATGACTAATTTCCTTCATATTTTTCTTTGAGGAATTCTTCGGAACTTCCTCGGCAAATTTCCTCTGTGACTTCCTGGTGCAAATTGTTTGAAGTTTACTCCGGAATTTATTTGGAAATTCTTTTAAAAAATTCCCTTAGATTTTTGTTTTGAATTTGCTTGGCACAGCCCTAGATTTGTTTTGTCTTTATTAGCGAGACTTTCAGCCCATATAATCGAAATTAATTCGGCAACATTTTCGCATTTCTCACGAAAAATTCTTAGGAATACGCACTGCTAATTTTTCAGAATTTCCTCGGCTAGCTCTTTAGAATTTCCTCGAAAAAATGTCTGGAATTTCCTCCGCAAATTCTTTGTAAATTCCATGGAAAAATCTTCGAAACAAAAAAAAAAGAAAAATATTTAGTGATTTCTTCGAGATTTCCTCGACTAATTCTTTGGGATTTTCTTGGCAAATTATTCAGAACTTCTTCGGAATTTTCTCGGACAATTCTTCAAAAATTCTCCTTCCTTATCGGAATTTCCTCAGAAAATCATTCGAAATGTGATCTGGAAATTCTTCGGGAATCTTTCATAATGTTTTAAAGTTTATTTGATATTATTTATTTTCTCGGCAAAATCTTTGAAATCTAGTAGTGAAATGTTTAATAAAAATCTCGGGAAAACGTAAGAGTATCCTCTTGAAGTTATTCCGAATTTCCTCATAAAACTCTTCAAAATAGATAAATCCTTTTAAACTTCTTTGGGAATCTTCTGAAACTTCCATGGGTTGTACTTCGGAATATCCTTAGGAAATTCTGTGCAACTTATTTTGAAAATTCTTCAAAATTTCGCCAGGGTTTTCTTTGAAATTTCCTTGGAAAATTCTCCGGAAAATCATCGCGAAACATTACAGAATTTCCTTTGGATAAAGCTTACACATTTTGTCAGGTAATTCTTTGGGATTTACCAAGGGATTTACTCAGGAAGTTCTTCGCATTTTTTTGGGAAGTTTATCGGAATTTTCGCGCTGTAGTATTCTATTCTCTCGTAGAAATGGCACGTACGATTTCTCGAAATTCCGACGGAATTTCCGCGAAATTCTTCGTCTTTTCAGCAGCGCATCGTTAAAAAATGTCCGCGACGGCATAACGTCAAAACAGTCGCTACACAATGGTCACAATGACAAAATTATATTTTTCTGAGTATTCTACTGCAGCTAGTAGCACATATTTGCAAAAATTACAATCGTGTTCTGAAAGTATATATTCAGGCCCATCAAATTCATGATTATTCATTTGTCCATTTTTGTCCACTTTTGTTTGATGATTATATCAATTTTTGTATGAAAAATCAGCAATTCCATGGGAAACACTTATCTCATATCTCTGATTTTCGCAATACATATTTGGTAGAATAATTCTCACCATTTTGTTCAATACACTAGTTTCGATCCAGGGTGGTCAAAAAAATCAACACTATTGAAAAAAAATTCGTAACATAGTTTTTGAACTACTGGACCGTTTATCAATTTTCACGGAATTACATGGCTATTCACCATCGGGTTGTATGGTGCTTCAAAGGTTTTAACAAACTTTAAAAAAAATGTATATTTGGAGCAGGTTGTAGAACATCTCTTATTATTTTTATATATTAGTTAAATTTAAAGATAAATTGAAGAAATTTAAGCATTTAAGTCGTAGAAACTGCGAAAATGAAATTGTTCTGAGGATTACCATGAAAAATCAGCTTGACTTTGATGGTTTCGTATTTCGCCACAAAAGTAGCGCTCTTAAGCATTAATGTCGTGAGAACACCTTGAACATCGGTCCAGCAGTTCAAATATCACGGTTGAAAAAAGATTTCAAGACTACTTTTCCACACGATGCTCTAGATTGAACGGTTTTTTTTGTGGGCTTTGTGACCGTGCGGTTAACGACGTCAATCGTTTAGACGCATGGGCTATGGAGCGTGGGTTAGATTCCCGCCCCGGTAAGAAGGTCCACTGGGTGTTATGTGTCCTGTCCGTTGTCTAGGTGATAAGTGTTCAGTCTGTACGACCTTTGGTCGAAGATGGAGTTCTTGTCTATTATCCAAAAGATGGTATATGTGTTTCACATGAAATTCTTCATTTTTCGTACAAAACTAATTCTATCATCAAACAAAAGTGTACAAAGATGGACAAATAAAATATCATGGATTTGATGGGCCTATGTTTACTTTCAGAATACGATTGAAATTTTTGCTAATATTTGCTACTAGCTGATGTAGAATATGTTCTCAGATTTTTTTTCATGAGAAAACGCTGATAATATGCTTGAAAATTAGGCTATCATCCAACTTATGTAACCAAAAGGTGCGCTATCCAAATACCGTGAAGCGATTCTAAGACAGTATTTGAAAATATTTTGAATTGATCAAAGTGGAAGCAAAACACTATTTTTTCGGGACTACCATATCTAAATTTAGTAATCTATATATATAAAAATGAAATGGTCTGTGTTCGTATCCGCATAACTCGAAAACGGCTGGATGGATTTTCTTCATTCCTTCAGCAAATATGTTCGTTATCGTTTCCGACGGGTTTATATGATATTTCCTCATGCGAAAATCACTAATAGGGTTGAGCAAATCATGAAAAACTAAAATTAAGAATCGTATGGAAATTTCGCATGGGTAGTTCACAACGCGCATTTCGCCTACTATGCAGGACAACGTCTGCCGGGTCGACTAGTTTTGTCATAAAACATCACCTATATGAGGAAAAATAAATGTTATTGAGCAAAAATGCTAAGCATTAAATTCTCTACAACTTTTTAAAATAATATGATCTCCTAACTCGAGAGATTAAAGAAATACATTTCCGAAAAAAAAATCACTAATGGCAATTTACACCTAAAATAGAATTTTTTTGTCGATAATTTCTTCTGAAGACTTCAAAACTCTAGCATTGATGGTTTTTAAGTTATCGATTTATGTCGGGAAATTCGATGAATCCGACCATTGCGCGGTGGTGTGGCACAGTGGCATACATTTTCCAAATAGTTTTCACGGGAAACTCTCTAGAATTTGTCCAAGAAGTTCTTCCGAGAAATTATTTGCAGTTTCTGTGGGAAATGTGGATTTCAACAAGAAATTCTTTGGATTTCAACGGGGATTTGTTCAAAATGGTTAAGGGTCGTCTGGCGGAAAGTCATTTGGCCGAATGTAATAGAAAATGTCAATCGGCCGAAAGCGATATATTTACGGTCGAAAGGGACATACGCCTAACAGGTCGAAGGAAGACAAGACAAGACAGGTCGATTGGCCGAATTTCGACCAATGGCTTTTGGCTGAATAATTTTTGGTCAAACGGTCGGCCCTTCCTGTTCAATTCCACTTATTCGGGTGATATAATTTTGGGTTTCTTTGTCACCTACATTGAAAATTCCATACTTCACCTTAAATTATTTCGATATTTTTTACTTATCTCGCAACCCTTCCGCTGCAGACCGAGGAAGGCTTTCGCGAAGCACATGAAAATACTCGAGACGGGGAATGAGAGAGAATGTGGCATGGTCTGCCAAGACGAAATGTCCTGTCGAGTGAAGCTGCTGCTGCTGCTCAAGGACCTGCTTTTTGTGCTTTCCTCATGGTTGTTGTTCTGCTGTTTTGTAGATATGCATCCGCAATTCAACCTACTACCCGATGCTGCTGGTGGCTGCTGATGGCACAGTCTCACTGCAAGGAATTCCGGAGAGAAACTTGTCTGGCGGAGAGCCATTTCGTGGGTTCAGGTGCACCCAGTCAACCCATTTATCGAAGAAAAACTGGCGAGAATGTAAGTCGCAGAGCGGAGAGCATGAACGAAAGGACACGAGAACAGAAATTTTCCATCCTGGGCAATATTGAATCACTCTAATCGCGACATCCGTGAACGTTTTTCTACTGGTGGACCTTCGGGGACATTCGATTGTGAAAAAGTTAATTAATAACCCATCATATGGTTCGAATTTAATATTAATATTAGAAGTGGTTTGTTGTGTCATCGGGAAGTGTTGATGTTGAGCAGACGACCGAGTTAACCCTGTTAGTTGACTATTAGAAGTCACTGCACCCATGTGAGGTAATTTTTTCACTTGTCGTATTACGAATATTGTTGACCAGGCTGGAAAAATGTTTATTAAACAGAATATTTGAATCAATCGTCACAGAATGTCAATACGGAAGGTGTTCATAATGAGGTTTTGTGAGAAATAATTTCAATTGTTTATGCTGCACGTTTACATTTTCCATTTGGGGGAGTGTACCATGTAAGTTAAAAATAGTGATTTACGTGAACTGGCTACGTTTGAGTGGGGGCATTGCAGGAAATTGTTTATAGAGGTGAGGCCGGATATGCGTAATTTGATTTTCTTTTTCCTTTGTTATAGCCGTCTCAGTACTAAGTGAAAATATTTCTGACTCAATGTTAGTTCACACGGAGTGATGAAATCTGCGGCGATGTTTGATATTATAGGTTTGATTTGATTCAATTTTCATTAGGAAAGAATTCTACTAATTAATTTGTTTTTACTATTTGTTTACAAACTGTTGAGTGATTTGCATAGTACAGTATATTATCTCCAAAGTAATAATAACGAAGCAAAGCATTGTTATGGTATACTACGTTGGTTGGTATTGATTTCTATACAAAATGTTTATGTTTAAAGCTAAAAATTCCTATTTTCAAAGTGATTCGAATCAGTTGAAATTTTGCTTTACAGCCCAGCCAACACAAAGTCGTATATGCTAGCGAATAAGTGTACAAGTGTACGTATATGGCCTCCACGTTGTACACTTATTCTCTATGATATACGATCTTGTGTTTGCTGGGAGCACAAAATGACTTGGCCACGCCCATCCTTAGCGTAACTAGGAAATAGAAAACTGCTGTTGATGTAGCATTTACTTATCACACCTCCGACTCAGCAACGCCCCCATAAATACAACGGAGATATTGGGGAAGTTATTCGTTGAGTCAGGTTTTGCCTGAAGCTAACAAAGTGACCATTGTTTTCTTGTACCTATAATGACTTAACACTAAATTAAAGCGATTCAATGCACTTGTATTATGAGCATGATGACCGTGCATTTCGTAGTTGCTACTCCGTGATTGACCAGAACAATCAAAATTGCACAGAGAACCAATGTATGGAAGTATGGGATTTGTTCTCCAACCTCAATATGCACAGTCCGAGAGCTCTGTAGTATTTGAATGGTCGATAACTGCGCTGGCTACGTCCTCGCGGTCTATCGGGGATGGGAAGGAATTGATGATGCAATCACTCGTCCACTACAAGCCGAGAACACCTCTGCACTTGCCACGAGTTAGATTTCGGTCGACTTCTTTTATTTCTTTATTGAGGCTTCGCCGCCATGGACCTCTGGGTCTGCCTCTACTATGATATCCTGCTGGATTCCAGTCTAATGCTTGTTTACAGATTTCATTTCCGACTCTACGTAGAGTGTGGCCGACCCAGTCCCACTTTCGATCCCGAATTTCTGTTGCTATCGGCCTCTGGTGACAACGACGATGAAGCTCGTTGTTTGAGATCCAGTTGTATGGCCACCAGCCCCGAATTATATACCGCAGGCATCTGTTGATGAACACCTGCAGCCGTTGAGTGTTCTCAACTGATACACACCATGTTTCGCTAGCGTATAACAGCACAGATTTCACGTTAGAGTTGAAAATTCGTATTTTGGTGCGTTCACTTATCTGCCTGTTTTTCCAGATATTTCTTAAACTCGCAAAGGCAGCCCTTGCTTTCTTGATCCGTGCGCCTATGTCGATCTTGGTACCGCCGTCTGACGCCATTTGGCTACCAAGATATTGGAAGCTTTCAACATTCTCCACTGGTTGCCCGGCTTCTGTGAAACTGGAAGGGGTCACCGTGTTTACATCCAACGACTTGGTTTTGTTGACGTAGATTACTAAGCCTGCTGAAGAGGAGCGCTCGGCAAGGTCATTGAGCTTACTCTGCATAGGGGCCATCCACAAAGTACGTCACGCTCCTAGGGGGGAGGGGGGTTTCGAGCTGCGTGACGACCCATACAAAAATTTTAGAGGTGTGACGAAGGGGGGAGGGGGGGTTGAAAATCGCCTATTTTTGCGTGACGTACTTTATGGATCTTCCCATATCAGAGCGCCGTTGAGCGAGGAGTGCAACATCATCAGCCAATTCGAAGTCGTTTAGGTGCTCCATGGTTATAGGCTGCCATAACAGCCCCCGGTTTGGTTCACGGTTTATCGCACCTACCAGAATTTCTTCGATTACGATGAGGAACAGTAATGGTGATAGAATACATCCTTGCCTCACACCAGGTACGACCCGGATAGGGTCGGACAAGACCTCATTGTGCAGCACTCTACACGTAAAGGCCTCGTATTGTGCCTCGATGAGGCCGATGATTTTCTCAGGAACCCCCTTGCGTCCCAGGCGCCCCACATATTCTCGTGATTGAGATGGTCGAAAGCTTTTTCGTAGTCAATGAATACCAAGTAAAGGGGCTCTTGGAAATCGTTGACCTGCTCCAGAATTATGCGGAGCGTGACAATATTTGAATCTCTAGCAATGATGGAGCTTCGGCATTAACGCGTGTTATACGTCGGATCCTAGGCAGATCATGCCGAGGTGGTGGTGGCCTGGCTGGCACTTGAAAAAGTTGTTCGAAGTGCTCGAACCAGCTTTTCAGCTGGTCAGTCAATAACTGATCATTCGCGTATTTTACAGGCGTCGTTGCATTCAGCTTCGCCCCTCTTAAGCGTCGTGAAATATCGTAGAGGAGGCGAATGTCCTCGGTTGCTGCGGCTCTCTCTCTCCTTTGTCGGCCAGAAAGTCTGCCCATGCTCGCTTGTCCTGTCTACATGAGCGTTTTACTTCCTTCTCAAGAGCCGTGTATCATTGACGGGTTAAGACTTTGGCTCCTATGGTTTTTGATCGCTCTATCGCGGCTTTGGATTCTCTTCGTTGCTCTATCTTTCTACAGGTCTCATCGGTGATCCATTGTTATCTCTGGGTGCGCAGTTCGCCCAGATTGTTCTCGCTGGTGGCGATGAAGGCATTCTTGATGGCGGTCCATTGGTTTTCCACGCTGCCACCTTCCGAAATATTTGCAACACGCGTTTGCAGTTCTTCAACGAAGGACCGTTTCACCGTGGCATCCTTCAGTCGGGGTGTGTTGAACCGTCGTCCAACTCTCTCCTCCTGCAGGGGAATCCGCGCAATGTGCAGGCGTATTTCACCGATGAGGAGGCACTACGTTTATTCCGTACATCAAGAAGGCTCCGTTTCCATTTTCAGCTGATGCAGATGTGGTCGATGTGATTTTCTGTAAAGCCGTCATGGGAGATCCACGTGACCTTGTGAACCGGTCAATGAGGGAAGAGCGATCCCCCGATCACCATATCTTTATTACCTCAAAATTCTGCGATCAGCTCTCCGTTTTCGCTCATTTCTCCGAGACCATGGCGTCCCATTAGGCGCTCATGGTTCGAGATGTCGGTTCCGATCTTCGCATTGAAGTCGCCCGAACAGAACTTGTCCAGATGGCGTTCAGTCAATCAGTCCAGATTCTAGAACAAATTGATGTTTCGGGAACAGTAGGTTGTTGGCCCAAGGTTCCCTATCCACCGGGATGGGGCTGCCATCTTAGGTATAGCTACTGGGAAATAGCATTTCATATTCAGCCGCTGGATGCCAGAACAGACGCTGTTGGAGCTGCACCTCCTTGGTGAACAGACGCTCGATCAGTCGGGTCAAATTTGTTTAAAGTCCCACCTAACACCAGGACTAGGCTAGTGCGCTTCGAGCGGCACACGGTCGTTTTGATAGGGCCTGCTTGGGGACACATGCAGCTTTTTATAGAAGTTCAACAGAGCCCACTGTCAAACCCCACCACATCCGAGCCAGACCTCACAGGACGAACCTTCTCACTCTAGCTGATGTCAGAAGGACAACAGTGCCCAGGCTACACTACTAGCTAAGTACGCAACCCTTAGCTGGCGGTCAATTGTCTTCGGAAGACCCGTGGAAGCGTTAGTATTGGGACTTGTGAGGACCAGAGCTATGTTAGGCGCCCCTTCTTGAATGTCAACTCACCATTTCGTAACCCATACCTGCTCCAGGAAATAAGGGTCGGACGGAGTGTAGTCAGACCGTCTGTGTGCAAGTTGTACTGTCCAATAGTACAACTATCGTACAACAGTCGTACAACTTGCTCATAAATGGTTCTACCGAGCCAAGTTTCCTGGAGGAGGAGTAAAAGTTCTAGAACACGTCGGAGTTTGTGAGTAGCCCTTTTTAGATTGTTGTCAAACGGGTATTTCCAAAATTGGGAAGGTACGGAATACACTACACTTGCATGGAGACGCATGGTTGGTTACTCACGAACATATTTAAATGGCTTGGCTCAGATCGATAGGGGATCCTACGTGGAGAAGTAGCTTGGCTGTCTAGTTTTTTAAAGTTTGTTTTGCGGATTGACGCAGGATTTGAATTTCGAAGGTTGAAATTCTAGCTCAAGACGCGTACCTACTTCTAAATTCTTATAGAAGAGTGTCAACGTTGCTAGCGGCGAGAGCTGATAGAGTTGTTTGAGGATCCTGATTACCTTGTGTAACTTTAGCATACGACGGTGGTAGGTCATTTGGCATAAAGTCGTTTGGCATAACGCCGTTTGGCATAAGGCCGTTTGGCATAAAGGTCATTTGGCATAAAGTCGTTTGGCATAACGGTCGTTTGGCATAATGGCCGTTTGGCATAATGGTCATTTGGCATAATAGTTGTGTAATCATCAATTTCGAAACTTATGCATAATGTGTTCAATTATGTATAATGATTGTCAATTTAACATTATAAGAGAGATGTTTTAATTTTTTTTCGAATTAAAGTTCAGATTCGTATCAAATCAATCTGATAGACTTTTTATTATCTGCCTATTTCACTTAAAATCTTTTTATCTCTGGGTCAGCAGCAAGATCGTTGTTGACTAAAACAAACTACAAAATATGAAGAGTCAAATAGCCAAATTGTAAGTGCTCAAGAGCAAAAACAATTTTACACTAAAAAGCAAATGAAGTTATTTCTGGATGACATATATTCATCTCTTTGAAAGCATAGTTTGTCGTTCATAAGTCTAAAAAGGCTTCTTTTTTCAAATAATGCATTTGTCAGGCATAACATAGGGGGGAAAATATATATTTGGTTTTTTTTTCTCAATGTATGCAATATTCAGTTCAGGGAAGATATAGTTCCTTCTTTTAAAGGATGCATTTTCTTGGCGAAAGCAAGGGAAGATTTTATTCATTTGTTCAATGAAGGCATTTGCTCGGTTTAAGGCAAAGGAGGATATGATCCCTTCTTTCAAAGGATGCATCTTCCCGACAGTTACATCAGAGAAGATATGGTTCCATTTTCCAAAGGATACATTTGCCCGGCAGATAGCGAAGTACGATATGCTTCCTTCTTCCAAATCAGGCATTTGCTCGGTTTAATGCGATGGAAGATATGATCCCTTCTTTCAGAGGATGGCAGAAGGTCCAGTAGAAGGCAAAATATGATATGGTTCCTTCCTGCATTTCAAACATTTACCCGGTTAGAGGTAAGGGAAGATGAGATCCCTTCATTCAGAAAATGCATTCGCCCGGCAGAAGTCAAGAGAGAAATTGGTGGCTCCACTCATGTACCACGAATGCCATTAGCCCGAAGGCAACCACCCCCAATGGGACAGTACCCGAAAGTCATTACCCCGAATGGGACACTACCCCGAGATCCACTACCCCGAAAATCCATTAGCCCGAATACATTTCGAATCTGTATATTTCTACTTACTATTTTAAACACCCACAGATACCGATGAATCGTAAAATGACAATCTTTGAAAAGAATTTGTTTAGAACAAAATTATATACTACTTAGAGTCACTTAGAGAAACGCAATAAAGCTTCTGTTCAATAAACATTTTTGACTTTAATTATCATTCATTGTTATCTGGAAAAGTTCTATCCCACGAAATGGTCCTTTCTATTAACATAGGTGTACAGTGGAAATTTCCGGTGCCGGTCTAGGCAATTTTCGGATTGGAAATTGTCTCGACTTCCCTGGGCATAAAAGTATCATCGTGCTAGCCTCATGATATACAAATGCAAAAATGGTAACCTGGCTTAGGAACCTCGCAGTTAATAACTGTGGAAGTGCTTAATGAACACTAAGCTGCGAGGCGGCTCTGTCCCAGTGTGTGGATGTAATGCCAATAAGAAGAAGAAGAACAGTGGAAATATTACCTCTTTAAATGAACGCATTTGTCCAGTATAAGGCAAACAGAGGAGGTAAAGCCTTTTTCCAAATGAACGCATTTGCCCGGTTTAAGGCGAACGGAGATGATCTTCTTCTTCTTCTTCTCCAATGACATTGCATCCCCCACTGGAATATTGCCGTCTCGCAGCTTAGTGTTCATTCAGTACTTCCACAGTTATTCACTGCGAGGTTTCTAAGCCAAGTTACCATTTCTGCATTAGTAAATCATGAGGGTAACACGATGATACTTTTATGCCCAGGGAAGTCGAGACAATTTCAAAACTGAAAATTGCCTAGACCGGCACCGGGAATCGAACTCAGCAACCCTCAGCATGGTCTTTCTTTGTAGCCACGCATCTTACCGCACGGCTAAGGAGGGCCCCGGAGATCCCATTGAATTCCACCACTTAATTGTATCTTGACAGATACGTATTTCGACCTCAACAGTAAGGCCGTCTTCAGTGTCTCGTACTTGACTCTACGAGACACTGAAGACGGCCTTACTGTTGAGGTCGAAATACGTTTCTGTCAAGATACAATTAAGTGGTGGAATTCAATGGGATTGTACAAACTCGTCTTATGACAAGTGAAGACATTCCACTAAAAAGCTCGAAATAATTTTCTTAAGAGGATAATAGTTTAAGGCGAACACAGGTTATAATGCCTTCTTTAGATGAATGCATTTGCCCGATATAAGGCGAACAGAGTTGATAATGCCTTCTTTTAATGAACGAATTTGCCCTTTATAAGGCGAACATAGGAGATAACACCTTTTTTTAATGAATGCGTTGGCCCGGTTTAAGCCAAACAGAGTTGATAATGTATTTTTAATGAACTTAAATACGCCTGATATAAAGCGATCAGAGTTGATAACGCTATCTTCAAATGAAGCTTCTGACCGTACTACTTATTTTCGAAGACGGTGTGTAATAAATAAATAAATTGAACGCGTTTGCCCGGTTTAAGGCAAACAGAGTTTATAATGCCTTCTTTAGATGAACACATTTGCTGGATGTAAGGCGAACAGAGTTGGTAATACCTTCTTTTAATGAACGCATTTGCCCGGTATAAGGCGAACATAGAAGATAATGCCTTAAAGAACGTGAACGGTTTTGTCAGTTTAATGATAGATGATAATGAGATGATAATGCCTTGTATAAATGAAGGCATTTGCCCGATATGAACAGTTTTCAAAGGTAGCACATGATATGTAATGAGAGTTTTTGTACCGAGAACTATTCGTTCTATACTGTTTTCAAACAGTTGGAGTTTGATGAAACGAATCATGTGTCCAACACGGTGAACCTTGTAAAAGCATCGAAAAATAAGTAAGGATCAACGATAAAAATTATTATAAAAATTGTATTATTTAATCAACTGGAGTCGCCCTGTTATTGAATAAGTTGGAAAACAAGTAGTAATCGTTCAAATCAATTATAAATAAATTTCTATCGATTAAATTTTTTCACTGAAATAAACTATAAATTTGAAATCTGGACCACTTGGGGTACTGGCTTATTTGGATTAATGGCGTTCGGGGTAGTGGCCTTTGGGATATTGGCATTATGGGTAATGGATATATGGGTAGCGTTATAGAGTCGAAAAGGTTCCTTCTTTGAATTCAGGAATTTGCTTGGTTTAAGACACGGAAATATATTTCCCTTCTTTCAAAAGGTTCATTTTCCCGGAAGACGGCAAGAGACGACATGACTCCTTCTTTCAATTCAAGCATTTGGTTCGCTCGGTTCAATGCAAGGGGAGATATGGTTCTTTCTTAGAAACCGTTTGCTTAAGTTCTCTGGCTTGCCCTTACAGAAAAAAAAATCCAATGTCAATTTAATTTAATGCTGATCTATCTTGCTGGTAGGTGCGTCAATATTTCAAATGGTCTCGTTTTGACAGGAAGCTTCTTTATTCTAAATTTGTCACGCCGTACAACTCCGTTCCCAATTATTGCTCATATGAAGGAAATCACGTAACTGAATGGCTCTAAAAATCTTACTTATCCATTACACTGCTCAAATAACAATTATGCCAAACGACCTTATGCCAAACGACCATTATGCCAAATGGCCGTTATGCCAAACGGCCATTATGCCAAACGACTTTATGCCAAACGGCATTATGCCAAATGACTTTATGCCAAACGGGGTACAATCCTTTTTTCTACTGGAGAATCATTTTCGCCTCTGGATAGATGCAATTGTAGTCTATATTGCACTTCGTTCGTTTTCCACTCTATAGGAGGGACAGGTTCCGCCGGAAATGCTGTGCTGATCTCTATTTAACTTGTTGGTCTACAACCGGGTTGGTACCCGACCAGTTCCCACAAATGCTGTTGGATTTACAGCGGGCTGTGATGTGGACAAATGACCGGCAATTAAAACACTGGATAGAAGAGGGGTAATTGAGTCGAGTGGGACATCTCAAGAAACCGTGAAAGATGTAGTCCGGTCGAAGTGGCTTTTGCTTCTGATCTTGAGAGCATAGGTCCTTCGTCCGCCCTCCGGGAAAGCAGAATCGATGTTCTTAAGCTAATTTTTTGATCATAAATGTGCCGATGGTAGGAGTTCCCTTCGATTTTCTGGAGACGCAGCACCATCAATTCACCATGTTCGTTGCTACACAGAAAAAAAAATCCGTGGTAAAAATTTCTATTTCGTAGACTACGCTATGTTTTTAAAGCGACTATGAAATGTCAGTAAATTTTTCCATGGTTTCAGAGAAATTCATCACTGATTCAGTTCATGTGACAACATTCCGCAAGGGCTACAGTTAATTTTTACTGCGCGCATGGTAAAATGAGTTTTTTATCTGCTGAAAATTGTCGGTGCATGCTCTTAAAATGACTCTCGGAATGATAGTTTCCACTGCCATATTTTTTGCGTGTAGGGTCCATGAAAACGTAGTGCTCGCCAGCGTGGCATCCGTCATTTCTCCTGGTTTCAAAACGGTTTCGATTTCACAGACATCTCCAAAATAAATCCCCAAAAAGGACTAGATAACCAATCAAGCCTCTCATCTTGGTCCCTTTTTGATAAATCGATAAAAATCACTCGATACCAGTTGAGGAACGCCGTTGTCCGATACTACCATCGGAATTTAATAAAATAGTACACTCTTAACGGCTCACATTTTTTTTCAATTTAAATATCGGCCACTTTCAACGTTTACCACAAGATATTTTCCCGAACATCTCATCCCATCACACCGAACAGTGAGCATTCGTTCGCGTCTGATTGCCTTTGCGACAAGTGTCACGTAGGCGTTGTTGTTCATCCATCCTTCCATTACTGAAATGCTAAACACCAAGCTGACCTTTGTAACAATAGACTATAGGCGCCGTTCCTCAATCTCAATCAAACTGTATACATCGATACGCTATAAAGATGGGAATAATGCACAAACTGGTAGGAAAACATGTCTCGGGAACATCAATTATTAATGATGACGGGGCAGTTCATTGAAACAATTTGATCTCCTTCCTATTTCCCGGCATATATCGCATATGGGAAGATCCATTAATTACGTCACACTAGAATTGTCACACCTTTTGTCACAGTTTAAACGATAGTCGGGACAAAATTTATGGACATTCCCTATGATAAGACTGAGAGTTATTTTAAGGAAACAAAACTTCGTCACATTGAAAACGTCATTTCCATAACGGTCTATACGGGGCAGAATCTTTCACGAATGATGACGCACGATGAAATTGAATCTGCTTTCTCAGCTCAGACGTGATCGCGAGTGATGGGAAGTTTTATGGAATGTGCTTATGAAGGTTTTTTTTTTAAATATATTGTTGACTATTATCGTGGGTATAAATGGTGTCCTGTTTCATTTCCGTTTTGGCGAATGTTTAAAAAAATCTAATCAGCGCTCTATCGACTGACTGTAAACAACTGACTTTGTTGTGCATTGGAATGGCTGGCTGAATGAATCGATTTGTTATTAGTAGATGAGTTCTTCATTCGGTTGGTTTACCGTAAACAATCTTGGTGAAATGATTCGGCTAAAGTAAGCTTTAGATTTGATTAGCGACATTAGCAATTTTAAAGGTACTTTTGCAGCAAAGGTTCACTCCAAATTCAAAATGATTTTACTAGTTCAAAATGTAGACTCTCGCGTAGCACGAACTGTCGAGGGTGTATTTAGATATGAAGAATTGTATTCAGATATGAAAAGCATTTAAGTTCAATAAAAGATTTCAAACTCGGGAGAACTAAATTCTCATAAAAGATAGCTAAAACAAATTTATTCAGCTTATCTAAAGTTAAATTACGACAATCGTTAAAATGTTCTGCAGGTTTCAGTTTAAGTTTTTTTTTGACAAATGTCAATACTTCCCATTTCAAAATCCGCTGTTTACTTTACTCGGTCAACAGCGGACATTTGTAAAATATCTCGAGAATGCCACCGAAATGGACACTCCTCTATCCGCAATCACAGAGGGTATTTTGTTATTCGGCTTGCTGTTTATTTTTGGAACAAACCGGCTTGCCCAGTCATCTCTGCCGGCGCGATTACTTATACATACTGTGGTGTTGGCACAGTAAACTCGGAGAAAAAACTTGTTTACTCATTAACAATTTGAAAAATGACGCCACAGCACCAGCACGAGACTAACTTGTCTGTTCTTGCTTTCGCTTGACCTGCTCCTGCTCCGCAGAATCCGTAGAATAGCAACAATAGTTCCCTCCTCGAGCGAGTTCACTTTACAACAAGTTTATCCGGTGCAGTATAGGGTGTCGTGCCAATTCGTCCCTTCGGATGACCCTCACCATGTTCTTCCTACTTCCCGATATTTAAATTCCGCAATGTTGAAATGCGGAACCGCTGTCTCTGTTGGCGTGGAAGGGCAAATAAAGCAACGAATTGGCGCGTCACCCTAGTTGCGCCTGGAGACTTCTCTTCGATCAATTGGCGGAATAAAAATAGAACCATCTGAGATTGCTGCGAATTGATCGTGTTAGTTAGAGCGCTGTCGACATTATTGAAATAAATTGACGATGATAGCAATTGAACTGGCACGAACGAGCTGATGTCAGCTAGCCGGAGTCTGGGCCGAATCTGAGAACGGCATCTTCATCCAAGACCGGGTCATGTGGAGGAATACGGTTCAGTATTTCCAGCTCAAGCTTGTTTGTTAATTCTACTTGTCCACGTGTAAGTTACATTGTAGTGTATTTTCTGATGTCCATTTTTTAATCGATTTGAAGTTTTTCTGCTCGATGTTTTTAAGGACCATGAAAATAAATCACTGTACGATTGGTACAGCTCGTGATCCATGCGTCAGGTCCATTTACCGTTTTCACTACGCCTTTAAGAATTGAGCGCAGTATTTTGCGTTTAAACACTCCAATAATTTGATAATCCTACCCTATAGTCGACACTTCATTTGAATATCATGTTAAATTTCGGGATATTCTTCTTCCTTATTATTAAAGTGACCAGACATTCCGCATTTCACGGGACAGTCCCGCATTTTCACCATTTGTCCCGCGCTGAAAAGTGTCCTGCAAAACGTCCCGCATTTCACATATTTCGAGATAATGTCCCGCGATACAGAAAAAAAGCTGCCATTCCGTTAACAGTCTTAAAGAATTCATTAGAATTTTGGAATTTATTATATTGATATGCCATTATATGCGTTTTTGTTGCACTATCTTTTAACAGAGACGTTGAGATTTGAATACGCATCGGTGTCTTGTAGGCAACATCAAGGCTTTGGTCTGCTTTAGTTAAGTGCTGTTGGACCTGCAATACCATAAAAGGTATTTTATTGGTCACCCACTATTTACAAGACTTGTAACAAGTGGAATACATAGTTTGAACGTACTATTGAGAAAGGTTTGTTATCGATTTGATAGCTACGTTGAATGATTTGATACTAAAAAGATGAAAATCGTGTTCAACCAGAATCTCTCTCTTCCAAAATCAATATTCTGATTTTTTTGGTCACATAACCAATGATATAAAAACCGATCATTAGTTCTGTGACCCAAAAATAAAACACTTTAAACACAATATTATTATTTGTAACTCAGCCTTAACTTTTTTTAGAAATTTTATATTTGACTCGGCGCGTATTCGAAACAAAAAAGTTTTCAACCTATCAAATAGATGGGACAATAATAGCATTGTTCATCGAAAGCTGCAAAATTGCATTCGCTTCTGAATTGATTTATGACGGAGTTCGTACTTTTCGTTTCGGTGAGACGAAATCAAACGATTTTCGGGTCGGAGAAGATTCTTTTTTCGGATTTTGTAGTGAAAAACATCTTACTCCCATCCCTGTTTTCACTAGAGCGATACTTGAAGATTAGCGAAAATCGTGACTACTAGATGAATTTCGTTTTTCGTTCCATCACGTTTTACGCCTCACTATCTCTTCGCGAAAATTTTCGGTAAGCAATTACAAAAATGTCTTGACCGCATCGGGACTCGAACCTAGAGCATCTACAAAAATGGCGATGGGGTGCGGCCACTATAGCCATACCACCACATCGACAGCATGTTGGGATTAGGTTGTTTATTCCATAAATGCTACTCTTTTTGTAATGGGTGATGGCTCAAAAAGGAAGAAAGGAATGAGAAAACGAGCAAGCATACTTTTCGCATACTGTATGCTATCCAATGAGCAGCTCGAAATTGTTCCCTTCCTGCTCGATCTTTTTTTGTCAACAAATGGACATTAGAGGAATGTAAACAACTTCGAGCTACTTCGAGCTGCACATTGGACAGCATTCTTTTTTTTTTTCCGCAAACCGATTTCTCGGCGAAAATCAGCCAGATGGAGCGTTCTCTGTCCGTGAGAATGAGTAAGAATTACGATCCCTGGTATGTGACGTTCATTAAACCATTTCAACTTCCATCGAGTCGTTTTCTAGGCTCAGGCGTGAATAACACTTACGACATGTACAATTGATTTCATTATTCATGGGAGAGGAGGATATAGGCCAACGTACTCGTGGCCATTTTTGTTATTGTTATTTCAATAAATCTCACTTGAAATCTGACCAAGATCGAAAGTTTCAATTATCTCGAGTTGTTTTTCTTATTAAAAAATATAAATCAGCTCTCAGATTGGAAGATAAATTACCTCTGCTTCTATTATTGAAACAAACAGTAAGCTATCTTTGAAAAGTAGCAAAGTAGACCAAATAAGCAATACAAATAATTTTATAAAAAATGAAAATTTTGTCTCAAGCACAATTTTTGAACATATTCGAAAAAGGATCTAAAATGTTTTGTCCTGCGCTGGCTCAAAATTAAAAAACAAAAATAATTTCAGACAAAACATTTTAGATCCTTTTTCGAATATGTTCAAAAAGTGTGCTTGAGACAAATCAACACGCAAGTTGGATTTCTGCATCCGACGCTAGTAGAATCGGATGATTTGGCTACGACAGTCAGCAATCACAAATTGTATTCCATCCATTTCGACCTTGGGAGATCTACATTGTTTGGACTGCTTCATGCTCTGCCAGCCACCAGATACTTGGTTCGACAGAGTTCAGAATCAGAAATATTCTGTTATTCTCCTTTTCGAAAGACACGAAGTTCTCAGCATTCCAAGTAGCTGCAAGACTCGTTGATGTGGTTTTGATTCTTAGGTCATCAGATCTTCGAATTGCTCTTTGGAGAGCTAATTTGAACCTTGTATATTAGATGCCATATCGGCTTGTCCTGCTTTAATAGATCTAACGTCATGAGAGAATCGGGTATCTCACAGAAGATTCTGCCACTTTTTTTTTTTTTAAACTTTATTATCGTGATTTTTTATTTTACATATAAGTTCATCACGTATTCTGCCACTTGTTTTGGGCTCACCTCACATTGCTTGAATCAACCTAATCAGTTTTGTTGGAAATTTATGTTCTAGCATAATCTGCTACAGCTTGCGGATTTCGCAGTTTACGCGGTTGCGGTATAACCCGCGTAAAACCAACTTTAACTATCAATATTTCAGAAAATTTGGCCAAAAATTGTCATTAATCGTAGTGTGTGCAACCCACAAATTTGGAATCAAAAATCCTTTGATCCTCCTTCATTATAGTTGAGAGCAAAACATGCTACCCGTGATGAGGAGTAACTGTTTGTCTAAGGTTTTTCATGAGAAAAGTCGTTTTTAGTTCTACTGTCGAAAACAAGTCTTGACCAAATACCACTCATCGTTTTCCCTAAATATTCGTAGTAATAAAATAGGAATTCTTTTTAGGTGCTCATTATCATCCCAGTTCGAGACATAACCAGGATCGATCGTGCAACCCGCCCTTTTTTCAAGTGTTTTTAGTCTTTCGCTTTTTTCGTTTTCACCTCGTCTTTTGCTTGTACCCATCATGGGGAGCGCGGTGGCCGGGTCACTAGCAAAGCGCACCACAAATGGAGGCGCGGGAAACCCCTCCAAGAATATTCTGGCAAACAACGTGTTCTCAACGTTGCCGCTTAACGACGCACGGCGACAATCCTCTGAAGAAGCGTAAGAAGCAGCAACTGCAGCTGCCATAGGTATACAACCAGAGCGAAAGGAGAAGTGCCGGCATGTATTCGTTAATGGCGACCTGCTGGATGAGCGACCGAGAATTCGTCAACTGATCGCGAAGGGGCTGAAAATGAAATGTACTTTTCGGCTCTGCAGCGTGGGCGTGAAAGTGCTACCGGGAAACGTCGTGGAGTTTTTCGTGGTCCACAAGTATGAGTACGACACTCATGACTACCCCGCAACGATGCCACGCAAGGCTTTGCTGCAAGAACTCCACGCAAAAAAAATTCGTTCCCGACTTCGTGAACCAGCAAAAATACACCGTGATTTAATTCATGAATTCGGGAACACCAGTCACGTTTTCCAGAATGTTCCAGAAAACGTGACTGTATTCCCGAATCCGTGACTGTTGTTCACGAAAAAATACACTGTGAACTCGTTAGTTCACGAATTCATGAACGTTTTTTTTTGCGTGTCCACGACCTGAAGGAGGAGCTCCATGCAGAACTCGAAAGGTGCGGCCTGAAGCCAGTGGCCGTGTACAAGATCGCTCGTCACGACAAGACGAAGAAGTAACTCCACCTGCTTTATCTGGTCCATCTAGAGCACGGCTCCAGCACCTGGAAGGATCTGAAGCTGGTTAACGTCATAAATTACACCGTCGTTGACTGGAAGCGATATTCGTCAACGCGTCGTGACGACACGCAGTGCACCAACTGCTTCAACCTTGGGCACGGCACCCGAAACTGCTGCTTCACGTGTGGTGAATCCCATTCGACCGAAGAGTGCGACAAAATGGAGGTGGCCGATCTCAGGTGTGCCAACTGTGGCGACAAACATTGGGCCATAACCAAAGCGGGCGGAACTCCTGGAAATCCGGAAGAAGGCTTCCACCAGGACTCTATCGAAGAAGAATCGTACTCCTGTGCTTAATAAGGTGAACTATCTAGCTATCGCTGCTCTTCGTCGAGCGATTCCAATCCTCCTATCCTTACAATAGCACTTAAGCGACTGGCAGCAGCAGCTGCGTCGGTTAAAGCTCCAGCATCACCGGCTCCATCCTCCTGCATTCCGTTCCGCCTCATGCATTCCGTCAGGACCCGGAGAACGAAAATATCCCACCGGAAGAACCTGTTTCGCTCTACACCCTACAATCGGCTGCGCTATGTAAAACCTGTTTCGACCAGGTATATACTTTTGACGTTCATCATTGAAAATGGCTGGTCAACTGGTACGCTTGCTCCTCAATAGCAAAACCATCGAGCTTAAAGGTTTTCTTGAGGAGAAGAAAATAGACATGGCGTGCATCACCGAAACACAACAAAAACCGTAGCGTTCACATCCTGGACTTTTACATCATGCGACTCGTTTGGCCGACCAGAAGATGGTGTGTCCATCGCTCTTTTCTAAGACATCAACTGTCGCCTGTTGCTAAGCTAATCGTGGCGTACTGCCCACCTCTAGCCAAGGCCGGTGATCATAGGTCGCCCTTTGGAGGGACATCGTCAAGCTAACGCGGAGGCAAGGTCAGGTAATCATTGCCGGCAACCTTAATGCCAAGCACCAAACCTAGAGCTACAGTCGCTGCAATCAAAACGGAACCATATGGAGCAACGACCTGGAGGAAGGTCACTATTCTATCCTGAGCCCGGATTCCTCCACTCGGCTGAGTCGGTGCGGCGCCCATTTAACAATCGACTTGTACATCCAAAACATGAACGACCATATCTCCCAGCCGGTCGTCTACCAGTAGCTCAGCTCGGATCACTACCCAGTGGTGGTAGAAGTGGGCTCCTCGGTCAATCGGCATCAGCAGTCCTGGCGAAACTACCATTGATTGAACTGGCAACGATTTTGGCTATGTGTTGACTCCAATATCGACTATGAGGCGCTGCTGCAAACGCCTGAAGCATTCGACTGACAGCTGCGTTCCTTCGAGAAGGCGATCTCGTTGGCCCGGGACAGGTAATGAACATCCTAACCATTGATACACTCACCAAAGATTTGATCCGTCTACGAAACGTCACTCAATGGCAGTGTCAGCGTACTAACCTGGATGCCCAGACAGAGTACCTCACCAGCTGCAAGATCTGTATCATCGCGCAAAGACCCAGGTCAACATTTCCCCCACTCTAAATGCCCTGAACACGTTTCGCCTGAGGACTGTAAAATCATCCTCAATGGCACGTCTGTGGAATGGGCCAATGAGGCCGACTACCCTTGCTTCACCCTCGACAGCAATTTTTTTTCGGCAACAGGTAGACAAGACGGTTACAAAGTGTAACGTCTTGTTGAAATTATTCTACCCTTTGATCAACCGTCGGTCGTCATTGTGCCTGAAAAACAAGCTTGCAGACATGTAAATCATCCTCCCTGTGATCGAATATAGCATGCGGGACTATGAGAGCCGCGCAAAAACTCATCATCTGTAACTCCAACGAGTTCAAAATAAGTTCCTGAGGAGGATCATCAATACTCCTCCCAGGACACGAACTTCTGAGGTCCAACGGCTGGCCTGCATCAAAACACTTCACGAGCGTTTTAGTGAGTGCGAAGAAAAATTCAGGGCTCGTTACGCCTTCTCGGACCACGATACAGTTAGGGCACTTATAGTCAATATGGTTATCAAGTTGTTATGTAAATCTTAGTGTAAATAGGTAGATAGGTTATCAAATACTTAGTCTTAAGTTAAGCTTAAAACAAAATGATTCTAACGATGGTAAAACTGTAGAATTTTGCAATGAAAAGTATTATAAATAGAATACAAAAATTAAACTAGAACATAAAGACGAAGGACCCTTGGTCAAGTACTTGTACTATATGAAAAATTTTGTAACTAAAAAAGAGCGAAAGAAAGATAAATTTTACTACTACTACTAGGTGTTCATTCTTCTGTAAATAATGAAACCGTTGCGATCTACATTACACTCTTTGCATCCAGTTATAGCAAAAGCAACTGTCTTTTGTTCCATGTTGGTAAAAACTTTCTTGGATTGTATTGTAAATTTGTACCTTATCAACGAACAAGAAATCATTCGAAGAGATATTTTTTTATTTAAAACTCAGTCTTTTTCCATCTCATCACTTTGACTAGTCTGGAACAAACAAAAGATCAAACCACCGACTAAGTCGTTAAAAATTAACCTCATTGCTTTGCTCAAATACGAAAGTACTGAAATGTGTGTCACTGTCACCAGCAAAAATGGTTTGACAAAGCAAATTAATATCAATCATCGGTGTCGTTTCAATTGGTATTATAGTGTCTACCGGCTGGTTTCATCTTACTTTTGTCTGCTCTGAAGGTGACGACTTGTAATGACCCACTTCTGGCATTGTCTGTCCTATGATCGATATGCTTTTCCTTCATCGTTGTTTTCTCGCTCAATCCAAACTTAATCGCAATCAGATCCGGCGATTGGGGTCATTGAGGATACTGTTTGGGGTGGCACGTGATGCGTGCATTGCAAAGTTGAACTATCAAATTGCTTGCTGAATCGATGTAACAAAGCAATAAAATGTCGCGTGTTTAGGAAAGACAAATGTCTCTTCTAAACAGGTTCGTCGCAATGAAACAAAAGAAATGAAATCACATCCATCAGATGATAGATACCGATCTCAACGGTTTTATGATGGAGTAAAGAACTGACAGGTATTCCCGGCAGGAGTTTGTACTTTGGCAAACTGTTCCGATGGCAATTTTCTGTGGTAAAGGCTCCCCCACACCTAAGCGATTTCATCGACGCGACTCTATCGCTGGATCGCCAAGCGACGGCGACAGTCGCGTCGTGTGTGTTTGGGAGAACCTTTATAGTTCCAACATAATGCATTGACATTTTTCAAAAGAGTTCAAAATGTAGATGGAAGTAAATTGCTACTTTGTGAAGCTCAGTTACTTTAGATCCTAATTTTTTCAACTTCTATTTCGGCGGTTTTTCATTCAGATATGAGCGTTTAGCAGGATTTTATTTTTAAATGTGGGTTTTCCGTCAATTGAATATTTTTCGTCAACTTATTCTTAAAATGAAATATACAAATGCGTTAAAACTATTATTAGAAAGCAATAAGATCCATCGTATGTCCTACTGAATTCCGGGATGAATTGCAACGTGATTTTTTGAAAGAATTGATAGTTTAAAAAAAATGCAATTCCTGCAGTTTTTATGCAGTATCGCAATCACTGTTCGACGGCCCTTCATCATTATAGGATTGCGTCTCATGAAACTTCTTCTGCTTCCATGATGAAATCACCTCGTCGACAGTTTAAAGTGACCATTTTCCATAGCCCACTTCGGAATCACTGATGATGATAAGGACGCATTCGATCCTCACCAAAAACGTGAATACAGCAGCTACCCAAGCTTGATTTAATCGATTTGTGGACATTTATATACAATTATATTGACTCAGCGGAGCTTAAATAAAATGGAATGGTGAATACAACACCGGTCGATGATAATATTAAGAAGATTCATGGTGTGCCAAGTGAAAAGCAATGTATATTTATTCAGGTAACGGTGGTTGTGATTCCTTATTGAAAAATAGGCACTTGCCCGAATTAAAGCAATGGTGGATGTGATCCCTTCTTAAAAAGTAGGCACTTGCCCGGATCAAGGCGATGGCGGATGTGGTCCTTTCTTTTACAGTAGGCGCTTGCCCAGATTAAAGCAATGGTGGATGTGATCCCTTCTTTGGAAGTAGGCGCTTGTCCGAATTAAGGCGATGGTGGATGTGATTCCTTTTTTGAAAACTGGCGTTGTCTTAGAATAATGCAATGGTTAATATGAACCCTTCCTAAAAAGTAGGCCTTTGTCCGCAATAAGGTAATGGCGAATGTGATCTCTTCTTTAAAAGTTGGCGCTCTCCCGGATTAAGGCAATTGTGAATTTAATCTGTTCTTTTAAAATAGGCGTAGGCCCGGAATAAGACAAAGGTGGATGTGATTCCTTCTTTGAAAGCAGGCGTTTTTGGTTGAGGCTATATTGAATTTGATCCTTTTTTCAAATGTAGGTCCGGCATCAAGTAACGGGAATGAAGATTATTTGGGAAGTGGTCGTTTGCCTGGAATAGGTCAATGATGAATGTGATCTCTTCCCGAGCAGCACAAGTTGGACAAAAATGGTTGCCGCAACTTGAATGTGACTGAGTCTGGTCACAAATAAGTTGCAGTAACTTATGTGGAACGTGTGTGCTGCTAGGGTTTCTTGGAAGTAGATCTGCCGTTTTGTATGTCCGCTCTACCGGAAAATGTCTTCCGCCAGTCTAAATTTAACAGAACATATCCTCGATCAACTTCATCTATGTAAAATATTACATCGAATAACATTTTCTCTTTCACAGTTCCAAATTACGCCAAATGTCTGTTATGCCAAATAGCCAACTCTTATGGTACAGTTCGAAATTATGCCAAACGTTCGTTATGTTGAATGACCGTTATGCCAAATTCATTAAAACATTCAACTATGTCCAAATATTAAAGAAAAATACATAAAAACGTCTTTAAAATAAGTTTGGTAAACGTTTGTTCTGATATTTTATCGTTAATGAATCTCAAAATAGATTAAATTTACTGTGTAAATGCGCATTGAAACTCACTTCAGTTAAACAAGTTTACTTTATGATCAAAGTATCAAAGGTAAAAAAATCGTGTTGATTTTCAGGCAAAAAAAAACAAAGTTCATAGCACAAAGTAAATTTGTCTGGTTTGGAACTGAGCAAACAACATCCTGTTACTGTAAATAATAATGACAGTTGTCAGAATGATATCTGCTGCTTACTGTCGAAAGAGACGTGAAGGTGCTCACATACGAATGGGGTCATTTGGCCGAATAGGACATTTGGCAGAATAGAAAATTTGGCTAAATAGGACTTTTGGACGAATAGAAAATTTTGCCAAATAGAAGATTTGGCCGAATAGGACATTTGACAAAATAGGATATTTTGCCGAATAGGACATTTGGCCGAACAGATTATTTGGTCGAATAGGACATTTGGCAGAATTGATCATTTGACCGAACATGTCATTTGGCCGAGCAGGACATTTGGCCGAAAATGTCATTTGAAAAATTCTCTCTACTTATTTCCCACTACTCCCTGTGAAAGTAACTAGTGCGAAGTGAAAATCGAGATATATCACTACTCACTTCTCATTTTTCACAGGGAGAAGTGAGAAATAAGGGATGAGAAGTGAGCCTTCCTAATTCTCACTCCTTATTTCTCACTTTTCACTGTAAAAAACAAGAAGCACTATGTGTTTAGTGAAACGTCTCACTACTCACTTCACGCTTCTCACTTTTTAAAGTGAGAAGGAGGAAATGAGGAGAGAGAAGTAAGACATCTCATTTCTCACTCCTTATTTCTCACTTCCCACAATAAAAGTGAGAAGTGAGACGTCTCACTTCTTATTACTCATTTCTCACTTCTCACTCTGAAAAATGGAAAGTGAGAAGTGAGTAGTGAGACTTCTCACTTCGCACTACGCATTTTTCACAGTGAGTAGTGGGAAATAAGTAGAGATAAGTAAGACGTCTCACATTTTACACCTCATTTCTAACTTTTCAAATGACCTATTCGGCCAAATGTACTATCCGGTCAAATGTCCTATTCGGCCAAATGTCCTATTTGGCCAAATGTCATATGCGGCAAAATGTCCTATTCGGCAAATGTCCTATTCGGTCAAATGTCCTATCCGGTCAAATGTCCTATTCGGCCAAATGTCCTATGTGGCCAAATGTCATATTCGGCCAAATGTTCTATTCGTCCATATGTCCTATTCAGCCAAATGTCCTATTCGATCAAATGTCCTATTCGACCAAATGTCATATTCGACCAATTGTCCTGTTCGACCAAATGTCCTATTCGGCCAAATGTCATATTCGGCAAAATGTCCTATTCAGCCAAATGACCTATTCGGCAAAATGTCCTACACGGCCAAATAACCTGTTTGACCAAATGACTTTCAGCCTTATGGTCTGTTCGGACAAACAACTTTCGGCCTAGTGGCATTCGGCCAAACGAAAAAAGACCGAACGGTGCTCAAAACAGGACCCCTACCTCTACCTTTATATGTGATAGGGGAACTGTTCCGATCTCCATCTCACTGTACATATATCCATCTCATCGCTAAACAAAGAAATACGGCACCAAATTCGCCGCTTCTTTTTGTCAACATGCGTGCTCACTGCTGAAAAAAATCTCAAAAATAATAAACAAACCAAATTCCTTTCCATTGCTTTGTTTTTGATGGGATGGAAATAGGAGCTATGAGATGAAGTGGCGAACCGTTCCCCTATTTGGTAATGGTGTCTTCCATACATTTTTTCAATACGACAATGCGATTCTTTGTAGGTATTCAGTTTAGTGATCAATTCCCCTACAAGTTATATAAAAACATTTTTTCTGCTTTACAACATATGTACCTACAAGGTTTGTATCTACACAAAAGTTGCAGCAAAAATTTCCCTGAAAAACTTTGCCGAAGAAATCAAGTTCGATATTTTATTAATATTGGAGATCTGCTACAAACTATACCTGAAACCCACAAAAATTGTTTTTTTCCATATTAGTTTTATTTCTGCTTCTATATTTCTGCATGTTTTAAAAATGTTCAGATAATATTAAAATACGACGTTTGGTGATTATCACGAATAAAACAGCTATAACATATTCAATTATCCTAGCAAGCAACCTAGGGATACTTTTTTAGTGTCGTCTACATTACGAAATTAGCGAAAAAATTAACTAATTCTAAGTAATGGCATGATTGCGTCAATTGCGTGATTTTAAATCGTATTCATTTGAAAAAAGAGCATATTCAATTGAAAAGGGCTTGTAACCTTTTTATTAATAGGTAGATAAAATATCAATGAACGTCTTTGTAGTGGTATACATTTACGTGTTATCTGTAATATTTTCCAGTGACAACTCACAGGCAATGCATTTACGGCTTTTTGGACTACCAAATGACACAAAGTTTGCATACATTGCGTTGAAAAGTAATAAGTTATTTAAGTATTGCCTTAGGAGGGCAGATTATACCGTCTTACCCTACCTTCAATGGACATTTGAAATATTTTCGTTTTTTTTTCAGAAATACTTTTATTGTTTCTTTTATTGCGGGATATTATAGATTGAAGATAAACATCGTATTGTCTATATTATTTGCTATTTATTTATTTATTTGCTTGATCACCTTCATCTGACCTATGTCTTAATAAAGTAAAAACTAAAACAAATTAAATTACAAAAATATTCGGTACAACCATAAATCATGGAATCAGTCAAAATACATCGTCATTAAAAACAAACAAACAGTTAAGCCAATAATGTTGTCAGAAGGATCATTATACAAATAACACAAAACATTCATGATCAGTATACGGTAACCTAGCCTAGGTAACAAAGTCGAATTGCTGGAACCTTTCGTTGAACCTGGATACCATAAACCTAATGGGGTCATGTTGTCCATATCGGGTGTTGCGAGCGTCCGTCAGCAGGAAGTTTCGCCGTCTCAAGGATCTCTCCGGGACATAAATATTCATCTCAGAGAGAATAGCTGGAGCATCGAGCTCACCTCTCAGCACTTTACCGATAAAAGCGGCTTGCATTACAGATCTCCTGCTTTCCAGCGATGCCAGGCCAATTAAGTTGCATCGATGTTCATATGGAGGAAGACGCACAGGATCACGCCAGGGAAGGTTCCGGAGTGCTAGTCGAACAAATTTTCTCTGAACAGCCTCAATACGGTCAATCCAATTCTTGTTGTATGGACACCATACCAGTACGGCAGATTCCAAAATGGCACGAACTAAAGCACAGTAGAGTGATTTGAGGCAGAGAGGATCACGAAAATCATTGGATATCTTGAGGATAAAACCAAGCTGCTTGTGCGCCCTCGAAATCACATCTTCATAGTGAGACCGAAAAGTCAGCTCCTTATCCATTATTACACCGAGATCTTCAACTTCAGTTTTACGCTGAAGTACTTCGCCAGACAGAGAGTAGTTGAATATAATCGGGCGCCGCAATCTACAGAAAGTAATGGTGTTGCACTTTCCCACGCAGAGTTCCAAACCATTCCGTTTGCTCCAGCTCTCAAAAGAATCCAAGGTAGCCTGTAATTCCAGACAATCATCTCTGCTTGTAACGACCATATACATTTTTACATCATCCGCATAAAACACTCGCATACCGCGAGGCAATACAAACGCTGCATCGTTGATGAATAACAAAAAAAGCAATGGTCCTAAATTACTCCTGAAGCGATATGGAAGGAATCTGAATACTCCGAACCAATTCGCACTTTCATACACCGGTCTGATAGGTAAGATTTAAACCAGCTCACAAGTCCAGTCGACATTCCGAGTTTTCCAAGTTTGTGAAGGAGAATGCAGTGATTCACGCGATCAAACGCTGACTTAAAGTCTGTATATACCACGTCAACTTGTTTACCTGCATCCATTGAGCGGATGCACAAAGACGAGAACTCGACAAGGTTAGTAGTCACTGACCGTTTTGGAAAGAATCCATGTTGAGCAGTAGAGATGTAAGCCTTGCAGGTACCGAAGAGAACTTTGTTCATGATTATTTCGAAAACTTTCGAGCAGGCGCTTAACGATGTTATGCCCCTATAATTCGCAATGTCACATCTGTTTCCCTTCTTGTAGAATTGGAGATAGGAATGACGTTTTCCACGCGATGGGAAAGGTCGCCCTCTGAATGGAACGGTTGAATAACTTCGCCAATGGTGCCAGTAAAGCAGCAGAGCACTTTTTAAGCAGAGACGATGGAATGCCATCCGGTCCGGGTGTTGTGGAGTACTTGAGCTTTCGGAGTGCCTGTAGTACTTGTTCTTCGGAAATTTCAAAAATTCCAAAATCGAAACAATCCAACGGAGTATCTCTGAGGGCTTCGTCTACTTGAGATGGGCCGAGTACTGCATTCGTAAAAGCCTTCTTGAAATGCTGGGCAAATAGTGTGCACTTTTCAGATGCCGTGTCTGCAGATAAGTCACCATAATGCATGCTTGTAGGTAGCCCCTTTGCGTTTCGTTTGGACACAGGACCAAAACTTTTAGGATGTAACCGCAGACTCCTCTGCGTACGATCAATATACCGTGCATATGATAAACGGTTAAAGCTAGTATATTTGTTGCTAGCCAACACAAAACAACGCTTGGAGTGCGGAGTACGATTACGTCTGTACTTCCGGAGGGCAGACTGCTTACATCTTTTCAGCTTACGGAGATATCTGTTTGTCCATGGAGGTTTCAGCGGCGGTCGCTTGAGTGGTACATGGAGCTCAATCACACGCTGAATTTCGCGGTTGAATATGCCGATAATATCATCCAGATCCCGATCGGAATCTAGGAAGCGCCAATCAATTGATAATAGGACGGATGCTAGAACATCATAATCGGCACGTAGAAAATCAAACTGAACCCTATCAAGAGATTGTTCAAATTGCAGCGGTAAATCCATTACTATACCGACCTCAATTGGTGGATGAGCGATATCGGCAACAACCAGAAGTTCCACTGCTTCAGAAACGCAGCAGACTGGTAACGTCCTGTCATTCACCAGGGCCAAATCGAGAGTCCTATTGTTAGTGTTCTGTATGGGGTTCACTTGTGTCAAACCATTGAAACAAAATCCATCGTAAAGTGCGTTCCCAGATCGTGCCATCCTTGATTTACTTACATCAATCTTAAATCCACCATTCTCAGAACGTGTCCAATGCATTTCAGAGTGGTTGTAGTCCCCCAGAAGAAGAGCAAAATCGTTTTGGTTTAGTCCAGATAGAATGGATTCGACGGAGTCAACATGCTCTTGGATCATATTGAGGTCATCTCTCCGGTCAGGTGGTAGATAGAGAACTCCAACACTAACGGAACAGTCTGTCAGCTTTATTTTCACCCACAGTTGTTCCAGGCATCCGCTAACTGAATTCGGATCCACACAGGAACGCAGAGCAGACGAAACAGCAATTAGTACACCTCCTCCTCTAGTTTTCCTGCTGTTAAGCGCATTCCGATCAGTTCTATACACCGTGAAAGAGTCGCCGAAAAGTTGTGTAGATAGAATGCAATCATCGAGCCAAGTCTCGGTTAATACGATGACATCATATTTCGAATCTGAAGCTGCCAAAAAGAATGAGTCGATCTTAGTACGGAGCCCCTCACATTTTGGTAATAAACGCGCAGCTCGGATAGCGGGACAGTGGACATAATGCTGCGAATAGGTTGTTGGGAGCTGCTTGATCGCATAACAGCACCATCTCGAGTGGAACCTGAGGTCACCGCAGGTGCCAAAAAGGCCATGCTACTGGGTTGAGAAGCAGCTGGACAACTGAAAACAGGTAACTTATCAGGAGGTGACCTGTTCGCATTGAGATCGTACTTGCCTAAGCATGGCTGTTGGAAGGTCCCTTCACCTGCCTCAAACACAGGACCGGGACGGCTGATGAACGCAGGCTGGATTGGCTCGACTGTGATGAGCGGATAGGGACCTTCCACAAGGCTGGAGGCAAGTGTGCGTCCCGGGGTCCGATGAAGAGGATTTCCAGGTAGGTGAGACATCGCTGCACATTGGCTGGAAGCATGAGGCTTGTCGGTGGATGATCTGAGCATATTGAGAGGATACTTGCCTGAGAATGGCTGTTGGAAGGTCCCTTCACCTGCCTCAAACACAGAGGCCAGACGACTGATGAACGCAGGCTGGATTGGCTCGACTGTGATGAGCGGATAGGGACCTTCCACAAGGCTGGAGGCAAGTGTGCGTCCCGGGGTCCGATGAAGAGGATTTCCAGGTGGGTGAGACATCGCTGCACATTGGCTGGAAGCATGAGGCTTTTCGGTGGATGATCTGAGCATATTGAGAGGATACTTGCCTGAGAATGGCTGTTGGAAGGTCCCTTCACCTGCCTCAAACACAGGGCCGGGACGGCTGATGAACGCAGGCTGGATTGGCTCGACTGTGATGAGCGGATAGGGACCTTCCACAAGGCTGGAGGCAAGTGTGCGTCCCGGGGTCCGATGAAGAGGATTTCCAGGTAGGTGAGACATCGCTGCACATTGGCTGGAAGCATGAGGCTTTTCGGTGGATGATCTAAGCATATTGAGAGGATACTTGCCTGAGAATGGCTGTTGGAAGGTCCCTTCACCTGCCCCTTATACAAGCACTGTAACTAAATCTCTCAAGAAATCTTATTCATCAATCAGGAAATTCTGATAACCGTTTTGCTGATCGACTATCATTCATAATTCATAATCGGGAGTAGAATCGAATCCCGGTTCGGATTAGAATATTTTCTTTAAAAAAAAAAATTACGTCCTAATAAGCTTTTTGAACCTAAATTCAATCGATATCTATACGATCATAATATCTTGTGGTGCATAGATGCCGATATTAACAGTAGCATGAAACCAGTAAGAAATGCACGACAACAACTCAATTACCGATTGATTTTTGCCTGTATAACTATGTTTGGTGTCGTGGTTACGCTTCGATTACACCCCTTACAAAGCGCTAAACATCCATTCGTTAGCAACGCATTCTCGCCACAGTAATTTATTCCATCCCAAGGTCATTTTCCATACATCGCATCGATACATCACTGCCGTCACTCGCATTCCATTATAGTTATTGAGAATTTAGTCGGAGTACCGCCGTCCCAGAATTGACTATTGCAAATTGATTATCAATATTCGAAAGTTATTGATCTGTTTCCGTCTTTTTTGTTTCTCTTCCAGGAAAATCAACTCGATCCGTTAGACATTTCAGGAAAATAAAAGTGAAACCCCAGAGAGAGAAAGGGGAAGTTGACCGTTTAGTGTGCTGCCGCCGTCTCGAAGATTACGGGACTCGGCTTTGTTGGCTCGACTGAGATGCATTGTCGTTGCTCAAACACACTCTAAGGGGAGAACGTGAAAAGCGGTGGAAAGTGTTCTACTTCAGCACCGTTGGCGTGCGATTTTGTCTCTCGGAAAAGCTGCTGTGCGAAAGAGAGAATTGGAACAAGTGAAGAGAGAAGTGCGAATAGTGAAGTCATGAGAGCCGGAGCGAAAAATCAATCGAGTGAGCAGCTGTGAATCTTGGCAGCAATCATTGAACGGATTCACCCATCGCCACCCACTACAGTGAGCTGTGAGTAATAGCGGTGACCCGCCAAGTTCTAGGTGGCAGAGGAAAAGACCGAGTCTTTTCCGACTGTCACTAAAACAGTTCGATTTGTGTGTCCTACTGCGTAATAAGTGTTTGATTGTAACCGTAGCCGGTGGTATGGACAGGTTGTTTGATTCGAATTAGCGTGTCAGATTAGAGTGCTAAAGCTTGGACGCACACTTGTCGCATACGAAAAAAAAGGAGAAGAGCAAGGAGATACAGGATTCACGTAGTGATCAGTGCAGTGAAGGAGAGTAGCGCCACACAAAGTGATATAGTAGCCGCGCTCGTTTGTCAACAGGCTAAGTTAGTTGCAGTGGGAAAGTAGACGGTTCAAGGTGTCGAGCTTAGTAGACCGCACGTAAGATTGTAGTACGGCTTTGGGTTTCGTAAAGATCTAGAACAGTGAGCAACCCCAGAAGAAAACTTCAAACCTGGGGCTAACTAGGCGGTTTCCATGCTAAACTACCGCCTCGTGTCAACACACTTCCTCAAACAGCCGTAGATCATTTGCGAACAGGTCGTAAAAATGTGCAGAGACAGAGATATGCCACTTCGATGAATTAATTGCAAATTGTTTTGTCGGTGTACCATCATCAGCAACAGTGTATGTACGCGTGGTAGCGTGTGGGGTTTATTATTCTTGTTGTCATCGTTGGAGAAAAGAATTGAGATCTTGGAGTCCAAAAAGAAGTTGTGTTTAGGTGCTATCATCGCGCATAGATTTCGTAACCAACTACGGACGATTCTTCGCCGTCACGAAATTTACTGAATACATCCACTCTAACCGGTGTGCAAATCGTCATCTAAAAATCGCGTCATCAGCGTTAAGATCTAGCAGAAAAAAAAGGAAAACAAGTTTCCTTTTCCAGCCGGGTACAGCACCAAATATATTTGTGCGGTGCGTAAGCTTGTGCGTTCGCATCTTACCATCAGTACCCATAATTCCAACGTGTTCTCCCTTTGATTGTTTTTGTGGTCGACCGAAAAAAAGTAACCAGCAAATAGTTGAAGCAGTCAATATATTATCACTATTCACGACCGGTTAATATTCCATCGGGTGAAGGTGAACCGCATCGCGTATCGAAAATTGTGTTAACACCATTCATCGACCGGCGTCCAGCTACGTTGCGATCGTCGCTCAACCGAAAGCTTCGACAAGCCTCCTAAAGTGGAGCGGTGCTAGAGAACAACTTCAGCGGCACCGGCGACAGCATTCGGAAGCGGTTTCTTCTTCACTGTTGTTGTACCCGCCGATAGCAGAAACAACTACAACAGCAGCACGAAACAAGGAACCGATCGACAGCGACAGCGTCGACAACGTGAGCTTCGCGGAGCAGTTTGCGAAAATTCCACCCAAAATTGAAGCATTTGCTAAAAACGTTTGGGAAACAGTTACAGCTTGTGTGGTAAGTTTAATTGATATTTTATTTTATATATCCTATATGCGTGAATATCTTCATTTCTTTGCGTTATTACACAGAAAATAGGAAATCTGTATAAAACTCGCTGGTTAGGTAATACATACCACCTCACATTCTTAGCTAATAATTCAATCATTGTAAAATTGAAAGCAGCTGAAACCAGTAATCCTTCAAACGCCCCCAAAAAAATAAAAACTTCATCTGACTATTTGCAATAAACGTTTTAAAATTAAAATGTTTTTATTGTGCAACTTCGGCGTTCTTTTTCGCAGTTTTACTTGGTTTCCTTGATTTTACTTCTGTCCAGAATTCTTCAGATATTTTCAAGAATTCATTGAGAACTAACTTCAGGACATTTTTCGTAAATATCTTAAATAATTCTTTAGGAAATACTTCCAGGATTCTGAGAGAAAATTTCAAGAATAATTCCAGAAATTGCTACGAAAAACTATTCTAAAAATTATGATACCATCAGAAAATAAATTCCTCCTAAATTTTCTTCTTAATTTCTTTTTGAAACTCTGTAGGACAAAATTTCAGGAATTTCGTTACAATTCCTAACAAAAGTTCCAATGGAACTCCTAACGGAATTTCCGATATTCTTAAATTTCTCTAAGAATTTCTTAGGACTAGAGCTTCTAATTTTCCCGGGGATCAACTTCCCGAGATCCCGGGAAATAAAAAATATACGAAACTATTTCAAAATCGTTACTTATTCTTTGTCGTAGAATATTATTTAAAAACAGCTTGAAAATTAAATTATATAGGTACCAGGCCTCATTGTCCTCAAATAATAAAAGAGTTGTTGAAATATCTGAGGGAATTTTTCGTTAAGTTCGAAAGTAGTTAACCCCTCTGCAATACGTTCGCCATGTCATAATCATATCGGTTGTCGAAGTACTGGCACCTGTTTTCACTCAAGAGTAAGATCTGCAGCGTCCTTATGAGTTCTTACTTTTTCTTACTATTTTGATATGAGGAAAAACGGCTTTGGGAGGTTTTGTTCTATCAGAGTGTAAAATAATCGAAAATTTTTAGTGAAGTCCATTTTTCTTCATTTGTCAGTTCACTTCCGACACATTCATAGTCGGCTCTGGACAGTCAATATTCAGTTGAATATTAGTCATTTAATATTTATGCACATTTTACAAATTGATGAATTATCTGAAATCTGAACACGTTTCAAATGAGTAAAGTGATTTATCACACAGAACTGAATCCGATTTTCATCCGCGAGGCACTCTTAGCGGTAAACATTAACATAAACAATGATAATTATGTTTTTTTCTGCACATAGTAAACACATTCAGTGACAGTAGAATGAATGAGTTCGTGGAGTAGTCGTCTGACTATGTCATTCTATGTTTTGAATATTCATGCGATGTTTGTCAAAATTCGGACCGAAGTTGCTTCATGAAGATGAATATTTCAAGCTCTGGTTCTATTATCAAAAGTATTCTTAAATCAATTTTTCCGTATCACACCTATTTTTTTTCATTCGAACGATCTTCTGTTCAAGTTTGAGTGAATTTCCGTTTAGATTTATATAACGAGCACTCAACTAAATTTTTCGGCTTTGAAGGCTTAAACAGATAAACATATTTCAATAAATAAATTGTTCCATCTAAAAGCGTAAACGAAGATCTTTCAGTCGAGTTCTCGATGGTGGTAGTTCTATTATCGTAACTATCGATTGAATAATTTTTTTCTGTTAAATTTTATCTCATTTTCAGAACAGCACCAAAATTGCATAAGGTGCTTAATGTGAGGTCATTACAATACGATTATTGTAATGATTTCACATTGGAAGCCTAAAATCTGTTTGCTTTTACTCTTTACATAATTGATAGAAATAATAATTTAACATTGGCAGCCTAAAATCTGTTTACTTTTATTCTAAGGTGTCCGGAATTGAATACTAAACCATCTTGATTTGGAAAGGCTTCTGAAATATTCAAATGAAATAGTTCAGACAAATTAAAAAAAACGAGTGTACAGTATACAGTACATTTAATCTATTTTGAGGATCAATAGCGATTGCCATCAAAATTTGAGAGCGAAATTTTTTTCTTCACGTTCCAAAAAGGCTGCAAAGTTGGGCTGTGGGCGCACTCATTTTAATGAAAACTCAATCATCGATGCTGTAGTTGTCTCCTAACTTATTTTAAATTATTCAGACATAATTGATAGAAATAATAATTTAATTATTATTTTTATTTATTGGACATGTCTAGTTATTGTACACATACTTTTTGGAAGTAAGCGTTGACCGATTTGCTTGCAACAAGTTGCTTTTGTCCTATTGCTTTCTGTTGAATATCGGACTTTTTTTTATTCCGTTATTTATTTGATAGGCACTCTGTGTTACTTAACCGCTACTGTGCCGAGGTCTACTGTGGTATTCTGCTGTACAGAATCCACACAGATTCTATTTTTAGAATTTTCCATTACTCATTTATTGTTGTCGTTGCCAGTCCATCTCACCGTGAGCCCATTGTTTCCGTTTGTCTATGTCGTGTATCAAATGATCGTTGCATGGTTCGGTTGCCATTTATCTGGGTAACGTTGGAGGAATGCCTCCGAGAAGAACAAGTTGTCAGTCGTCATCAGGCAACCGTGACGGTAAAGCGCGTTCCCCAAAACGCCACCGTATGGGCTGCGGATCTGGCGACTGACGAGGGTTTGGTGGAGGGGCTGGGAATCGAATCCATGACCATCCGCTTGTAAGGCGAACGTGTAGCCAACTACGATACGGGACCCCCAACGAATATCGGACTATGGAATCAAATTTTATGGCCAAAATATTTTTTTTTATAACGAACGAGAAAGGCACCATTACCGCTAGGGAGATTAATCAGGTTTTTTTTTAAAGCAATAAGCGTAAATAAATGGAAAAATGAAGTCCATTTACCTAAAGTGCAATCTTTTCTTATGTGATTGTTTTCAATTTCCTCCATAATGCACGAGAAAGGTGCAATCACTGATAGGTGGATTGATCTTTACTGCCTTCTGGCTATTAGAATAAACAAATAATTCCTTTTCTTTAAACCTAGGTGGTTTTGATTCTTTCTTCTTTATTTTCTGTCGAGTTTTCAAGGGTGCCCACAACCGAACCACAAAATTGAAATGTCCAAAAATATCAAATTTATGAAATTGTCAATAAATTTCCAAAATCGTCGAAATTAATATACTTTCTTTGCTAATAGTAGGGTTATTTGTTTAGCTTTCCATTGGTATACAAATGTCGGCATATGATCGACTAGGGCCAAAGTTATAGACCAAAGATAAAAAAGTGCCCACAACCGAACCTCCTCTCCTACTATTTTGTAGTTTTATAAGATATAATTTCATTTCCCAATAATATGGAGTGTAATCTATCTCATTATGCTTTCGAAACGAAATTTTAAGGGACCGGTTAGAAGATGTTACTTAAAAATTATTATGGATTCGCCGAAATCATCAGTCACCATCATGTTTGAAGAAATAAAATAAAAATAACAAAAAAAATAAGTTGAATGAATTTTCGGAAAAAAATCTCCGGAAATTATTTCGGAGATAAATCTAGAAACTTCTCTTAAAAATTTGGAAGAGTATCCAAAAGAATTCTTAGATGAAATATTGAAGGAACTTTCAATGGAACGAGTGCAATCCCGATATTTTAGGATTTTTTCGGCTTGAAGTCCGAATTCCAAATCCAAAACAGGGGTTTGTTTTACTACTGTCCGGATTTTTGAAGGAACTCTCGAAGGCATTCTTGGAAGAATTCTCGAAGAAATCTTCAGGTGTTCTTGAAGGAAATTTTTGCAGCAGTTTTTGAAGAAGTTTCCGAAGACATTCCTGCAGAAATCTAGGAATTTATGTGAAAATTCTAATAGGTGTTTTTGGAAATTTATTTGGTAAATCATTTAATAATTCTTTAGAAAACTCTTTCAAAAATTCGTTTGAAATTCTTTCTAAATTTGTAAATTTGTATTCCTCATATGTACTTGTATTCCTAAAATTGTATTCCTCCTGGTGTACACTTGGAAATTCTAAAATTTCGCCGAAAAATGTTACAGAAATTCTTTCGGGAACTCCTGCTGTAACAATTTATAAAATTCGCCCAGTAGTTGTTTTGAACATTCCTCCAGAGAAGAAATTTTCAAATAGACCTTTGTAAATTTCCCCAGATATTCGTTTAGTAAACCCATATGAAGTTCCTTCCACAATACCTGGCGGAATTATTATGAAAATTTTGATGAAATTTTTTTCCAGAAAGTTAATGAAGAATGAAATAGGAAATCTTCAAGGATTTGTCGGAGGAATCACCAAAGAAATTTTCAAATGAAATTTACGAAGGATTCCTAAAAGAATTTCTAAATGATTTTCTGGAGAGAATCCCGAAATAATAATAAAAGGATATTCTGAATGAATCGTCGAAGGTCTTAAATAATTTCTGGAAGAGTTGCTAAAAAATCCGGACTAATTGTCGAAGGAAATTCTGAAAGAATTTTGGAAAGAATTCCTTGAGGAAGTTCTGAAGCAATTCCCGTGGGAAATTTCGGAAAATTTCCAAGTATTAGTTCTTAGAGTTTCCGAAGGGCTTTCTTGAGAAGCTACTGGGAGAGTTATTAGAATTTCTGCAAATAATTGTCGAAGAAATTTCACCAACTCTCCATGCGGCCAATGTCAGTGGTGACTGCTCCCTTCATCTTCAGTTTCTGGTTAGTAATCACCCAAAATGACTCTATTGTATGGAACTGAGGACAATTTGATGGATTCAGATTTTTTGGGATAAACTGGACTCCACTATTGTAGTACCGTTGTAGCACTTTATTGCTACAATGGCAGCTGGCTAAATCAAGCCAAACGTAAATGGGTCATCATGGGACTGAATGAAGGGTAAAATTCGGCTTTTGACGCAGATGGATTTTGCAGGACTGTGCAAAATTATTTTTCGTTTCTATTTCTGCGTGGTGAATATTTTGAAACCACGTTAGTTTCAAACTGTGAGAAGAAATAGACCGAAAAGAATGGTTTACTAATTATGAAACGCTGTGAAAAACTTGCATATCCAACCACTGGGAATGCCACTATCTCTAAAATTAAATGCCCCATTTCTAAATGACCTAGGCTCTATAAACATAAGGTTATAGTGTCGTAGTAAAAACAAAATATATGTACACAGTGAGACTCAAGATACACGAGGTTGTTAAGGTGACTAGATAACAAAGCTTAATTTTCAAGAGCAAAATTCTAGAGAACCAAACTACGCACTACGCTGAGTTACCCGATTGGTTACCTCTTGTAGGTGACCACTCGGATTATTCTTCAGGATAGTTCATTATTTAGTTGGCATGAATTGTGCGTTTGAAAATTCGTTTGTAGCTTCGTCATAAATTCACCAGCGTATCACTCATGAACTCCTTGCCGGGAGGAAGAGGTGGCTGTGGAAGCGAAAGGAAGCGTTTATGAAGTATTTACATGCTTACAAAGTATTTACATGCTACATGTCTCGTGTCTGTCTTCGGGGCCCTCCTTAGCCGTGCGGTAAGACACGCGACTACAAAGCAACACCATGCTGAGGGTGGCTGGGTTCGATTCCCGGTGCCGGTCTAGGGAATTTTCGGATTGGAAATTGTCTCGACTTCCCTGGGCATAAGAGTATCATCGTGTTAGCCTCATGATATACGAATGCAAAAATGGTAACTTGGCTTAGAAACCTCGAAGTTAATAACTGTGGAAGTGCCCAATGAACACTAAGCTGCGAGGCGGCTCTGTCCCAGTGTGGGGATGTAATGCCAATAAGAAGAAGAAGAAGGAAGTGTTTTATTTTTAAAGAGCAATTACCCAGTATGAGGAAAAGGGGATGATGAATCTCAAAATGAGAACTATGCAGTTTAAACATGATCTTTTTTCATTATTGACTTTATCTTATCTTATCCTAAATTGACTGTGAGGACTTGATCGGCATTGCTATTGGTCTTGAATAAATGATACTCCAAAGCATGCACACTACAGTGAGAATAGTTTTCTAATCCCAAGACAGCCATTCGATTGGTGAGTTGTGCATCTTTGTTGTTTTTTTTTGGTCAATCACGACTAGCAACTACAAAGGGTATAGTTAATCAAAGTTCTGGAATAAAATACCGTGGATAATCAAATTTCGGACACACTCAAACTTCGGATACTTCTATTCGTATGGGAAATTTTCTGAAACATTTCATCGAGATGTTTCGTCATGCTGGATCGGAAGGACTTATAGTTTTAGCTTGTTTTAGAATGATTAAGACAGTCTGAGTTGTGCAGTACTTCGGCTCCCGTTATTGCATAAATCAGCAGTTTTGTGCCAATTTAATAGTCCTTCGCTATTTGGTGGCATCATCACTACACTTCACTTCTTTTCAAAAGGCATTGAAAAAAACAAATTTTTGCACAGATAGTGCACAAGAGCAGCCAGAAATTCGGTCAGAAATGTTAGTCGGATGCAGATCATTTTTTTCACTTTTTTCACTTTTTGTAATCAGTCATTTGTTTGATGCAAACACTTTATATAAACTGCTATTTTTGTCCGAAAAAAAAACTATTAAACAAACTGATTGCGGAGCGAATGTAAATACCGGCACCGGTAGCAGCAATCTAATGATTAGGGTGGTTCAAAAAATTGATTTTGCTTCGCCACGCTAAGTCGATTATGTTTCATGTTTTGGGTATCGTCCGATGGTTTCAGGGTGTCGAGAAAGTTTCCCACCCGAAAACATCCTGGACCGAACCGATAATCGAACTCGCCATCTCCGGATTGGCAATCCTACGCTTTCAATCCTTTTTTCCAACAGGTTAGCTTGAGGCTATTCGAAGTTCCTGCAAGCGGTCAAAGCCGTCAATGGTCCATTTTAGATTCATAATTCGCTTTCTGATCAAAAATTACGAAGGCGTCGGATGACTGATTTTGGTGCTACAACTGAAAAGTCCTCTTCCACACACACCAAATTTATTTATCGTCGTCCAGCAAACTGAATTGCTGGAATTGCTTCAGTAAATTTCCTATTACTGAAACTTCCGCTAAGTTGGTTTTGTTAGCTGAAAATCCAGCAATTCTTCGACATTGTTGAACATCCAGCAATGTATATGTCAAACACTTATATTTTTAGTCGTTCATTTCATTTGCCATGTTGCTACAGACGATGAAAGCCAAGGCGAAAGTGGAATCGAGGAATAAATTGATAATTTGCGTTTTGAAGATGACAACAGCAGTTCGTAATCCAGTTTGCAGCCTATACATATTTATTCAAGACTTATTGAATGTGGGGGGCTCATGTTTTTACCATATTTTTAATGAAAACTATTGGCAAACACAAACTTATGATTTTGCTGAAAAACCAGTAAAATTTTGGTCGCGATAAAATTGCTGGAAACCAGCAATAGTTCTGTCAAAATGCATTGCTCTCTTGATTGCTCTAAATACAGCAAAATATATTGCTGAATTTATTGCTGGTTGAACAGCACAACAGAAATCAGCAAAATATTGCTGGTTTCCAGCGAAAAAATAGTGTGCAGGTTCCTCTGGGGCAATCTGAAGATCCTGAAATGCGGTCCGTGTCGTCGATGGTTCAATTTTTGTTCATCATTGGCATTCTGATCGAAAATCATGAAAAAAGAGTAGTCATATGACTAGTTCTGGCACGAAAACTGAAATGTTCTCTTCCACAGGTACACTTGGGACAATCCGTATTCCCTGGAAGCGGTCAGAGTCGTCAATAGTCCATTTCATGTTCATAGTTGACTTCGAAACCATGAGAAAAGAGCCGTCGAATGACTGATTTTGGCATCAAAACTAAAATGTACTGTTCCACAGGTTCCTCTGAGGCAATCCGTAGGTCCTGGAAGCGGTCAGAGCCGTCAATGATCCATTTCTTATTCATACTACGCTTCCTGATCGAAAAACAGGTAAAAAGAGCCTTCGAATGACGGGTTTTGGTGCATCCCAGGAACCAATTCCATTGGTTTTTCATTCTTGACAAATTAGTCCTACTCCTACTTCGTATGTGTTTACTTATTCTTCTTCTTATTGGCGTTACATCTCCACACTGGGACAGAGCCGCCTCGCAGCTTAGTGTTCATTAATCACTTTCACAGTTATCATCTGCGAGGTTTCTAAGCCAGGTTACCATTTTTGCATTCGTATATCATGAGGCTAACACGATGATACTTTTATGCCCAGAGAAGTCGAGATAATTTCCAATCCGAAAATTGCCTAGATCGACACCTGGAATAGAACCCAGCCACTCTCAGCACGGTCTTGCTTTGTAGCCGCGCGTCTTACCGCACGGCTAAGGAGGTTTACTAATATTATTCAATTTTTAACCACAAGTTATCCTAATATCCACCTTAAATTTACAGTTTTGAACCTATCACTGAAAAAACTGGAATACCGTGAAACTGCAATAATTTTCCAGTTCAGGCATAGTTACAACACAGCAAATTTTACCCAAAATTTGCCTATCCTACTTATTTTGTCTATCCCCTGTAGTTTCCGACGTGCTTTTGCAATATTTTCTTATGCGAAAATCACGAGTTATGGCCGAATCAACTAGTTTTCATAAATTGATATATCCAATCAGCAATAAATAGCAGCAAACTTTTCAAATAAAATAATAAATTTTCTTCACAAAAAAATGCCTTAAAATGTCAAAAAAAAAGCAATAAGAAGAGAAATACTCATATACAAATAAAAAAGATAATTAAATCATGTAAGTTTCCATAAACGAAGAAAAGGTATGAAGAAAAAAAATTGTTTCGACTCCAATTTTTCAAGAAATGTAGCAACTTTCTACTTTTCTATAGAAAACTAGTCGACCCGGCAGACGTTGTCCTGCATAGTAGGCGAAAATGCGCGTTGTACACTGCCCAAGCGAAATTTTCATACGATTCTTAATTTTAGTTTTTCACGATTTAAACAACTTTACTAATGATTTTCGACTGAGGAAATATCATATAAACCCGTCGGAAACTATAACGAATGTTTCTGCTGAAGAAATGAAAAAAATCCATCCAGCCGTTTTCGAGTTATGCGGATACGAACACAGACCATTTCATTTTTATATATAAGATTTTATATTTTCATGCTTTCAGTTTGATTTATGGAAGTTGGCTGCAGACGTGCTCTTCATTAATCTGGAAAGCAACAATCTCATTAGGGGAAGCAATCCCAGCAGCGTGCAAGAGAAAGCGGTTTTGTGCATTGAGCTATCTTCCATCATACGGGGCTACAGCTGAGATCACTCTCTTTGACGGATACATTTTTTTAGTGCGCTATTTGTAGTATCCAGTTTGGATCAATTGATTTTTAAGTGTTTGAGAGGGTAGTTATTGACGTTCACAAATAACTGCATATGTACCGGTGCCGGTCGTGCCGGTTCAATATCTTTTCAAGGGGTGCCGGTCCGACGAAAGCAAGTCAAATTTGATTCATTGCTATTTTGGGACAGAATGATCTTCAGTCTCTCTGCTTTTTTGGTTCGTAATTACGTCAAGGAGGCAAATTTGTCTTGTGCATTCTGAAAGAGCTGGACGGTGTATTTGTGTTGGATTGGATTTATAGTTTTTATAGCGTGTGAAATGATTGATGGACTGCACGTGAATGTAGATCATGGACTATTGTCCCAGATCGTTCGCACAAATTGACATTAACTACGTTTTGACTTTGCTTGATGTTGTGCCAATTGACCTTTGTTGTAGAAAATTGTCTCAAATCAAACTGAATGTCAGTCCAAAAACAGATAGCAGCACTTATGTATGTATGTGCGTATGTTTCAAAGCTTTCAAATATTAAAAATTTAAAATAAATTTCGCTGTAGTTTTAGTCTGTACGACAATTAAATAAACTGGAACAAAGTCTAGCAATCTCAGATAAACAGCTGATGCATGGCGGTGAAGTTATCAGACAGCCTGACTCCTGTTTACCTGTTGTAATGCTGATTGCTTGATTCCCTTCCAATATCAGACATCAGCGTGATGTGGATTATTTTTACTACATACAGCAACTTGTTTTCATGACCATTCCGTCTCTGCTTACCAACACAGAAGGAATCCGGATTCTGACGTTCTACTCACGTAAATGCACATAGCGATGAATAAGGCGATGAAAAAAATTGGCGCAATGTTTATTTTTAGTTCCACACGGCCAACAAGCAAATTATCTCGCGTCAATTTCAACCAAACACCGTGGTTTAACTTTTTGCCTTTGGTTTCACAGCACCTGCCCTCTACATCTGGTCGTGTGTTTTGCGTGTTTTGATTCATATCTACTTACTTACGCGCATTGAACAGCGCAACGCCATCACCCCCGTCAGGTGGGGTTGACTTTAGACATATGTGCGCTACCCTAATCTAGTGGTGCGAAATTTTGTGTTGACAGATGGCTTCTCAGCCACAGCGAAACGCATGATGTTTGTGACGCACACCGGCCGGTCTGCTATGGTTTGTTATAGTTTATAGATTTGGGGAAAGTTTTTCTTCCTCATTCTTCTCATTTCTTTTTTTAAACATCGAAGTAACAAAGACAAATTTTCTTTGCATTAACTGAACCGGTGCCAGCGAAAGTGGTACATGTCACATTGAGTAAATGTTTCAAAAGACGTGTTTTCCCAAAACCATCGAAAAATAAATTTAAATTTGCTATTCTCTGCAACTCAACTGTACCATGTAAGAAATAAGGAAGTACAAATTTCAAGTTTAGTGGAACAAAATGCATATGCGCCACTATAATTGGGAACAAAATGAAACAGAAACCGAAAATCGTTGAAAAAGTGGTACATGTAGATTTATAAAATCATTCTAATCGGCAGTAAAGCTACTTGAAATTTGAAACTGGGTGAAAATATGTTGGCAAAACATTCATTTTGCCGAATTTTCTTTTAAAATAGCTGATTTTAGTGGGTGGAACTGTATATGTACCACTTTTTCTGTCAACGAAATGATCATTGTGATATATACCAGAAATTAAAATGTGCATATCTCCACTTTTGCTGGTACTACAAAACCACCTTTTATTTTTTTTTTTTAATTTTTAATTCGTCTTAAACAGTGTTCATGTAAGGTAAAATTTGTCAATTTTTAGGAGGAAAACGTGTCAAACATTAAAATAGATGTATGATTTTGATGATTTGTCTAGAGAACAAACCTGATTGCATGAAAACTAGTCCATAGTTTAGCGGAGAAAACCGCTCAGTATTTGACATTTCATCAACAAAGTAGGTTCAACTAGTTTGAGGAGAATACATGAATGGAAAGTTTTAGATCTAGAATCATGCTCATGAGCGATATGATCGTGTGAGATTGCAATACTGATAGGTTAGATTTCGTGTTCAGGAACATTATTTTTTTTCGATAGAAACTGTTATTTAAAGTTGAATACCTAGGGGAACGGTTCGCCACTTCATCCCATAGCTCCTATTTCAATCCCATCAAAAATAAAGCAATGGAAAGGAATTTGGTATCTTTATTATTTTTTTGATTTTTTTCAGCAGTGAGCACGCATGTTGACAAAAAGAAGCAACGAATTTGGTGCCGTATTTCTTTGTTTAGCGATGAGATGGATATATGTACAGTGAGATGGAGATCGGAACAGTTCCCCTATATACAACCGAAAGCAAACTAACTGATTGATTACACAGGGGAACAAAATTTAACCTTTTGCGGGTCCTCAGGACCAATTGACATGTCTCCAGTAAATGACTCGCTGAATCCGAATCTGTCCTCAGATATGCTTTAACACGTCCAAATTTTGAAATATAGCTTGATGAATACTAATTTTAAGAAAATGTAGTTTTCCGAAGGATTGTCATGTAGTTTATAAACATTTCTTCAGGTCAATCAATACCCGAAACAGTATAAGCATATCTGATCTAATGATTTATCATCAGATTTGCACGTTGTAATTGTTTTCTATTTGGTTTTTCTTGGATTTAAGCTCAGATTTAAACTTGCATGCAAACGCCATCTCCACTAGTTTGAAGCCACCAAACAATGAACAACATGCGGGCTGAGTAACTGGGATATGAAAATGTAAAATGAAATATAGAGATTCTAGTCAGTTTGTAAATATGTGTTTCATTCGACTTTTAATAAAATATTTATTATTTTTCGTTATATGATCAACATTTCTCCCCTCTCGAAATGTTATTCTGCTCGATTTCCGGTTGTATTTTTTCGATCAATCTACTTCCAATGACCACACACATGTAACCTGTTATCGTGTTGCTATTGTGTTGTGCTTCTTACCGTTGTGGAGGAAGTGGATCTTGTAAGTGTGTGGTTTTCCCTTCTTAACAAAATGTTTGGTTTTGTTAATCGTGTGTATTATTGAGATTTTTCTTTGTAAATATGCGAAAAAATGTATGACAGGTAGTTTTTGTATGAGAAGCGAAGCTTTGTCCCCCAGTAGGCCCACTTAGCATACAAGTAGATAGTCATTAGGAGCAACCACCTTAACTGCTACCAACCACCCACCAAGCTTCTTCAACCCACCACCAGGAGCCGCAGGATATGGAGTTGGAGCGGCCATGATGGGTTGCTTGGCCATGATTGTCATGAACCTTGGGCCTGAACATCTTGTAATAGCTCGTTCACTTACCCGGCAATCGTGAACGAGTTAAGAAGTGTAAAGTCAAGGAGATCGTTTATTTTTCGGAAAATAATATTGAAAGCCATAAGAAAAGGATATCAGGACCCCGTTGTTCTACCGTGGATTCGTTGCTGTTTCGTGCTTTTCAACGCCGTGTTTGTGCCCAGTTTCCCGTGAAGCCCTGCGCCGTCCTAGTGCCCCCTCACCGGGTAGATTCCGGCACCGTTGTTGGCCGAAGACCGATCCGACAACACATCGGTAGCCTAGGACGCGCAACTGGATCATTAGCTATACGCCGACGATCCCTCGGCTCAACCTAAGACGCGGAACGTAGCCAGACGTGGCTGAAGCTTGCGGTCAAGACGAGGAAGGACGCAGCGAAGAGGAAAGAGGTGGTTGGAAAGAAGAAGGGGCCCCAACAGTAAAGGTTAGCTAAATAGTTAGTAAGAAAGTGGGACGAAGGAAGAGAGGAAGGAGTGAAGCTAATAAAATTGTTAAAAACGTTGAAAGTGCTGGTAGGTTTTCCTTAATTTCGAGTGCGAAGATTCCTTGCTCCGCGATAAACTTCCGAGAGTGTGCCGACCCTGAGGCAGTTGATTCGGGGAGTCTCGGAAGTGCTCCCGGTTGGCTAGACCGGCAATTACAATCTTTAGCGACATATTGCAGCCCTTCGAATGGAAGGCTTTCTGATACTTGTTCAAGTATTTATTTGTTTATTTATTAATTTGAAAAAATAATTGTTTAACATTGAGGTCCAAAAAAACTACACAATTGACTAAATAGTCTGCAGCATTATTTTGGAAGTAATAAGTACGGCTTTCCGAGACCTCCAATCCATTTTTCTCACAAAGGAAGCTTTCAAAATCTTGATACTTTCCCTTGTAGAGTACAATGCGAACAACATGATCCAGAAAGTTCCTTCCTTTTAATTGACAAGGAAACAGATCGGATTGCAATTTGAACAAACTCAAAACCCCTACAAGATCATTCAAGTCAGATTGACTCATTAAATACATTCTAGCGCTCGGAAAATATGCTGAAACTTAAACATTCTGTAACTTCATCGTAAATTTTCTCATTCATGCTGTTCTTTTGTGAAATTAGAGAAACATCAGAATGCAGAATTGGCGGATCAATCATCCATATGGTCCATCCAACCATATCTGGTAACTGATATTTTGCTTAAGTTTTAGCGCTCATGCTCCTGCAATATTGACCATGCAAAAATAATATTTTTTAAATGGCCTTTCGGCTCTCGCCAAACCATAGGGTCATCCAAAGGCATGTGTTTCGAACCTAATTACAACCAATTTATTGATTATTTATCCTTGATAACGGTGCTACCATCTTTTTGGACGAACTTACCATAATGTAATACAGCAGGAAGCCGGTAACATGTTGAACAGGATCAGAGCCGCATCCACGTTCCATATGGAAAATCTCGATTTGCGCAACAGTTATGGTATTGAGAAATCGTTGCGAATTTCACATATAGAGTAGAGCGGGGCAAGAGTACGCACTTAGTTTTCAATCGATCATGTGGCCCTTATGAAGCAAGCTTCTGCATATCAAATCGATCTTGCTTAACTTTTCAAGAGCTCCTAAGTAACATTTTTTCGTGAATTAATTTGAGTAGCGCAATCAACAGACCAATATGAAAGCTTTTGATTGCAGTACTCAAATTATACCATGAAAAAAAATGTTACTTAGGTCCTTTTGAAAAGTTAAGCGAGATATAATTACTCGCAGATGGTAACTCACTTAAACTCCACATTCCCCTTCTTCTCACACAAATAAAGCAACAAAGAAATCTTTTAGCATAGGACGCAGTGTTTTTTTTTCAAAGTTTTTTGAAAACTGAACTCCAAATTTTGTTAACTAGTAGTATCAGCCAACAATTCCAAACTAATAGCTTTGTGAAAGCTGGCAACGTTTTTTTTAACTTTTGGATATCTTATCCAACGGGCAATTCTGCTATGACTACCAGGGGATTGAAGAGAAGCTTAATACGCATACCCACCATTCATTCAATATGGTGTACAATGTTTAATTTTGGAATAATTCATGATGTCAATGCTTCGCAAGTATCAACGGGCTACTTTTCGACATAAAAAAGCCATACAAACACAAAAGGCTCGATATACCTCAACTAGTTGCAGGTTTTCGCCAGGAAAAGTTAACTGCCGATAATTAGCACTAACTGCGTACGAATCAATCACCCAAAATGAGCAGCTGAATTCGGGTATACCACCCAGAAACTGGGTACTAAAAACAGAAGAACCAAAAACGATGTTGGGCAGAGTTCTCTCAGATTTCGTTAGAATAAGCTTAACTTGTAGTCTTATGTACACTGTCAATTGTATAAATGTTAAACAAAATTTGTTTTAAACAAAATCTATGTTTCCAACACTTACCCTGGGATTTTCTGGATTGTAAACCCTTTTTTTCGAAAGCCTCCCAGACGCACTTTATGATTGTCCACATCACAAACTATTTTACAGCGCCATTTCAGACGCGCAGAGACAAAATATTAAGTGACAGCTGGTAATTTAAAAATTGAAAGGAAAGCTTTCTCTGGAATGGCAATAATTGTAGATATAAAATAATCTGGACTTCCTGACATTAATCTGTGAAATGTGCATTGATTTTCACAACAAATATTGAGCATTTCGTAGTTGTTAGTTACTCTTTTAATCAAAATGATGATCAATGTAGGATAAGTAGAGGACAATCATTTCGACAATCTTTGCTACAAAACAAATGGTAATGTATAGGAAGTCGAAAAGAAATGAACAAAAAAGCTCGTTGCAAACATCCAATAAGAACTTCTATCAGTTGTTTTCTCCTATCTGTTACATTAGCAGCTCGTTAACCAAGACGAATCTCTGTCCCTCAAACCAAACCCAAAAAATCCTACAAAATCCGCATGAGCACGTGGCAAGTGCAGAGGTATATTCGGCTTGCAGTGGGCGAGTGATTGCATCATCATTTCCTCCCCTTCCCTACATTGACTTGCATTCTGACGTGGCAGCGCCAGCACCTAACAAATGAGATCACCAGTACGTGTACATTGAAGATCCAAGCAAACATCCCATGAAGTCCCAAGCAAACATCTGTTGGTTCTCTGTGCAAGAACAGCTGATCTGGTCCTAATGGAGTAGCAACTATGGGCAGTAAATCAAGCTCAAGGCTCAAGCTTTCATGGCATGATCATAAATAGCAGGTATCAGTGGCGTAGCCAGAAAATTGGTCTGGGGGGGTTTTCCGAACATTTTTTTTTTGAAAAAAAAAAAGAATTCTTCCAAAAAATTTGTCTCTGGTTGGGGGTGGTTTAATACCCAAAACCACCCCCGTGGCTACGCCACTGGCAGGTATAATCAAAATATATAGAACTGCGTACACTTCCCGTACTCGCTTTATTCGAATGTATGTTCAGCTTCAATAGACAGTACATACACCATATCACTTGAGCAATTATTGACTATTTGTCGCACCAGCGGAAATACAACTTCAAATTTACATTCAACAGAACTTACTTCGATGAATACACATTATTTTTTTGCTTGGACAAACTATTATATTAAATTCTTGTTACTTTCCTCTCAAAACCGTTCACAGGCAATTAAAAGGCTTGTATACAAGTCTTTGAAGGTGGATTGCATAAAACATATTTTTTTTATAACTTTAACTAACTAAAATTGTAGAAAAATCACTATTACCTTCCTGGATATCTGGTTGGCTACAGCGTCGATACACCTATGACTGGCGTATTGTAGAGCTTCATATTCGTCAGTCTTGTGCGATGTTCCTGTTCCTAATTATTTTTATAGGGTTAACGAAGCCCGTTCCAAAATTACTTACTTACTTATGGATCCTGTACACCTCCGGTGGTGCAAAGGGCCGACTTGAAAGATCTCCATCCTGAGCGTTGCCCGGCTATCGCTTTAACCTGTTGCCAGGTTAGATTTCGGTCGACTTCTTTTATTTCTTTATTGAGGCTTCTCCGCCATGAGCCTCTGCTGCGATGTCCCGCTGGGTTCCAGTCTAATGCTTGTTTACAGATTTCGTTTCCGCCCCTACGTAGAGTGTGGCCGACCTAGCCCCACTTCCGATCCCGAATTTCTGTTGCTATCGGCCTCTGGTGACAACGACGATGGGGCTCGTTGTTTGAGATCCAGTTGTATGGTCACCAGGCCCGAATTATATACCGCAGGCATCTGTTAATAAACACCTGCACCCGTTGAGTGTTCTCCACTGATACACACTATGTTTCGCTGGTGTATAACAGCACAGATTTCACGTTAGAGTTGAAAATTCGTATTTTGGTGCGTTCACGTATCTGCCTGTTTTTCCAGATATTTTTTAAACTCTCAAAATCAGTTGCTGTTTTGCTCTCGTCGCGCGCGGACGTCTACCAGTTTGCTGTTGGATTGTGTTAAATACAGGCACTGTAGGTACCAGGCAGCGTTGCCTTTCGCATTATCTATCGGTTCTCGCTCGTACGCTTCTCTTCACCGTGGGCAATCAAAATGTACGAAATGATCGTCAATACCGTCCAATTTCGTTTTCCACATACCGCTCCCCGACCAACATGGGTAGAGATTGCCGGGTTTGTGAGACAATTGGACTCCGATGTATCTTCAATGGAAACAGTCTATAAAACAGCTATGGATCGTTCGCTGTTTGTGAAATTTGTTTCGTTGCAAGCAATGCAAGAGTCACTGAAAAAGAATATGGAACCTCTAAAATTCCATTACACCAGCGGGATGTCAGTGGAAGTGAAGATGACGATTGCCGGCAGCAATGTTCGATACGTCCGAGTGTTTGACTTGCCACCGGAGTTGCCAGATAATGAACTGAAACAGTGTCTTGCGGAGTATGGGGAAGTGGATCGTGTGGTGCGGGAGAAATTTCCGCCAAACTTAGGACTGGACCACATGTACACAGGCGTAAGAGGCGTGTACATCGATGTGAAAAGTGAAATTCCATCATCGTTGGAAATATCAAATTGGAAAGGAAACGTGTTCTATCAAGATTTACGAGACAAATGCTTTTTGTGTCGAACGGAAGGTCATCGGAAGGATACGTGTCCACAAAGGAAAGCTGGAAAGAAGGCAATGAATGTGCAAGACGGAAAACGGAAAACATACTCCGGTGTCGTTATTGGATTCGGACAAACAACAGCGGAAGCAATGCGGAACAACGTAGTTGAAGTGGCCGAGGAAGATGTGGTTGAACTGGACACCGATCCAACTGAACGAACGCAAACATTTGAAATTCCCAATTCGATGGTGGAGCGTGAGAAGCTAGTGGAAACAATGGAATTCAAAAACAATACAGATCGAGTCTGGTTTGTGAAGAAGGGGATAATGGGCTACACGGATTACTACAACAAAATGAAAAGGGAAGAGGAGATGAAAAAGCAGCAAGCGCAGTCGACGAGTCAGCGACGGGATCGTTTAGTTACGGTAGGATCGACAGACCGATCCCCACCAAAGAAGACTTCTCGCAGAAATGCATCTGAAACTTCTTCAGAATAATTTGTTCAAATTATTTGTCATGTTTCCGGCTCCGTAGAGTTTTTAATTAAACAACTGGTAAAAAAAAAAACTCGCAAAGGCAGCCCTTGCTTTCTTGATCCGTGCGCCTATGTCGATCTTGGTACCGCCGTCTGACGCCATTTGGCTACCAAGATATTGGAAGCTTTCAACATTCTCCACTGGTTGCCCGGCTACTGTGAAACTGGAAGGAGTCACCGTGTTTACATCCAACGATTTGGTTTTGTTGACGTTGATGACTAAACCTGCCGAAGAGGAACGTTCGGCAAGGTCGTTGAGCTTACTCTGCATATCAGAGCGCCGTTGCGCGAGGAGTGCAACATCATCCGCCAATTCGAAGTCGTTTAGATGCTCCATGGTTATAGGCTACCATAACAGCCCGCGGTTTGATTCACGGTCAATCGCATCTACCAGAATCTCGTCGATTACGATGAAGAACAGTAACGGTGATAGAATACATCCTTGCCTCACACCAGCTACGACCCGGATAGGGTCGGACAAGACCCCATTGTGCAGCACTCTACACGAGAAGGCCTCGTACTGTGCCTAGATGAGGTCGATGATTTTCTCAGGAACTCCCTTGCGTCTCAGGGCGCCCCACATATCCTCGTGATTGAGACGGTCGAAGCTTTTTCGTAGTCAATGAATACTAAGTAAAGGGACTCTTGGAATTCGTTGACCTGCTCCAGAATGATGCGGAGCGTGACAATATGGTCCACACAGGATCTTCCGGCACGGAATCCGACTTGCTGCCGCCGGAGAGTCGCATCGATCTTCTCCTGAATCCGGGCTAGGATAATTTTGCACAGAACTTTGAGAACGGTACACAGCAACATAATGCCTCGCCAGTTTTCGCATACAGTCAGGTCACCCTTTTTGGGCACCTTCGCTAAGATACCTTGCATCCAGTCGACCGGGAAAGTTGCGGTGTCCCAGATATTACGAAATAAACGATGCAGTAGTTGAGCGGATGTCATGGGGTCAGCTTTGAGCATCTCGGCTGATATGAGGTCGACCCCTGGAGCTTTATTCGATTTCATGCTTTGGATGGCTGTTTGCTTTGGATGGCAGTGATGGAGCTTCGGTATTGACGCGTGTTATACGTCGGATCCTAGGCAGATCATGCCGAGGTGGTGATGGCCTGGCTGGCACTTGAAAAAGTTGTTCGAAGTGCTCGAACCAGCGTTTCAGCTGGTCAGTTGGGTCGATCAATAACTGATCATTCGCGTCTTTCACGGGCATCGTTGCATTCATCTTCGCCCCGCTTAAGCGTCGTGAGATATCGTAGAGGAGGCGAATGTCCCCGGTTGCGGCGGCTCTCTCTCCTTCGTCGGCCAGAGAGTCTGCCCACGCTCGCTTGTCCCGTCGACATGAGCGTTTTACTTCCTTCTCAAGAGCCGCGTATCGTTGACGGGCTAAGACTTTGGCTCCTCTGGTTTTCGATCGCTCTATCGCGGCTTTGGCTTCTCTTCGCTCCTCTATCTTTCTCCAGGTGTCATCGGTGATCCATTGATTTCTCTGGGTGCGTAGTTCGCCCAGATTGTTCTCGCTGGTGGCGATGAAGGCATTCTTGATGGCGGTCCATTGGTCTTCCACGCTGCCACCTTCCGGGATATCTGCAGCACGCGTCTCCAGTTCTTCAACGAAGGACCGTTTCACCGTGGCATCTTCCAGACGGCGTGTGTTGAATCGTCGTCCAACTCTTTCCTTCTGCCAACGAATCCGCGCAATGCGCAGGCGTATTTCGCCGATGAGGAGGTGATGATCAGATGCGATATCGGCACTACGTTTATTCCGTACATCAAGAAGGCTCCGTTTCCATTTTCGGCTGATGCAGATGTGATCGATTTGATTTTCTGTAAAGCCGTCACGGGAGACCCACGTGACCTTGTGAACCGGTCGATGAGGGAAGAGCGATCCCCCGATCACCATGTCGTTATTACCACAAAATTCTGCGAACAGCTCTCCGTTTTCGCTCATCTCTCCGAGACCATGGCGTCCCATAATGCGCTCATGGTTCGAGTTCGCAACTTCGCATTGAAGTCGCCCAAACAGATCTTGATATCACCCTTCGGAATTCTATCTACGACGGCATTGAGTTGACTGTAGAAGTTCTCTTTGTCTTGCAGGTCGGCAGCATCGGTTGGCGCATAACATTGGATTACAGTAAGGTTTCGGACCCGTGTTCTCAATCTGGCAACGATTATCTTTTCACTTATAGGTTCCCACATCATAAGCGCAGAGTGTGCCTGAGCGCTTAGTAGGAAGCCAACTCCGCGATGCCGGGGAGCGTGTTCACCTCGTAAACCAGAGTATAGCAGAACTTCTCCCGACGGCGTTCTGTGTTCTCGAAAGTTTGGCCAACGGACTTCACTCAGTCCCAGAATCTCAAGCTTCATGCGGCGTGCCTTATTGGCAAGTTGTGCCAATTTACCCTGCTGGCTGGGGTTAAAACGTTTCATGTTCCTATTCGTGTCCGTTGTTTCGCGCTAAGAGTCGTCGCCGTAAAATCAGTCCGTATTCTTTCATTATCGGATTCTCGAACAAATTAATTTTTCGGGAACAGTAGGTTGTTGGCCCAAGGTTCCCTATCCACCGGGATGGGGCTGCCATCTTAGGTATAGCTTCCGGGGAATAGCATTTCACACTCAGCCGCTGGATGCCAGAACAGACGCTGTTGGAGCCGCACCTCCTTGGTGAACAGACGCTCGGTCAGTCGGGTCAAATTTGTTTAAAGTCCCACCCAACACCAGGACTAGGCTAGTGCGCTTTGAGCGGCACACGGTCGCTTTGATAGGGCCTGCTTGGGGACACATGCAGCTTTTTATAGAAGTTCAACAGAGCCCACTGTCGAACCCCACCACATCCTAGGCAGACCCCACAGGACGCACCCTCTCACTCTAGCTGATGTCAGAAGGACAACAGTGCCCAGGCTGCACTACCAGCCAAGTACGCAACCCTTAGCTGTCAATTGTCATCGGAAGACCCGTGGAAGCGTGAGTATTAGAACTTGTGAGGACCCGGATGTCAACTCACCATTTCGAAGCCCTACGTTCCAAAATGCCCAAAATTATTGATTTTACGACATTCATTGAGGAATATCTCAAAATCACGACGTGTTAGAGCAAATCTGAAGTCAGATTCGGATTCAGCGAACCAAAATTTACTAGAGAAACGTTGTTTGGTGTTGGGAACAAAATCTTGTTGAGCTGTGTTATTTCCAATAAAAAAAGCAGAATTTTTAAGCTAGTAATAAGTCAGAAATCTGGTCATAGTATATGCCAGACAAGTGTCGTGCTACAAAATGTATAAATATAAATTTGGTTCGGTTGCAATAAAAAATAAAGTCGATAACACCTTGATTTCGCATTCCAAGTTATCTGAAGCTTATGTTCAGTAATAGAGCTGTATAGGAATGGAAGACAGGAAATGTCTCATTAGTTCTTTCAACTGTACACAAATATACAACAATAATATATCCGTGAGGGAACAGAAAAACATCAGCTGTAGTGTAGAATATTTGCAATATTTATCATTTGGCGCTAACAACTCGAGACTTTTTTTTCAAATGGGTACAAATAGAAAAAAACCCAGATTAATCCACCTACAGTGAGATTTTGACCCTTCCTTAGTTATAAGGATTTTTTTTCCAGACTCCAGTATTTAAAACGAGATAAAACTACTCAGCTTCCCACGGCGATTTACCGTGAAAGTGACAAAATAATTGCCTACTCAAAGGCGGATGTCTTGGGTTGAGTGACAACTTAACGAATGATAACGTACTGTACTTCATGCTGCCTATCTATAAGGCGCTCGTCGGATTGAATAACTATTGTGACATGGTTAGCAACTATCGTAACGCTGGTTGCATATATTGTACTCGTAATTTCCAGTGACCTCGATATTAATTAATCCAGAACTAACTAAATCAGTCATTGATCTGAGCGAAACTCAATAGCGTTCAATAATAACATATATTTCACCTTATGGATGCCTAATTTGGTAAAACTAAACTTGTTCAAAACCTTAAAAATGAGCGAGATTTTTATGGTAGTAAATTTCAGAATTTGCACACATACGCACACATGCATGCATCCAAGTGATCTATTAGTGTCTCAAAACATGCTCACATTTGCTATCTAGCTTCTACTGAAGAAATTTTTGAAATCCCTTTCAATTTTTACGTTTTTGCTTTTCTGAGAAGATTTTTTTGTACATGCTTCTATATGTTCCTCAATAAAAATCATTTGTTTCTTTGAAACAAATCAGAAAAATAGGCATAATTCCATATCATATCATTTGTTATAATTATATTTTCAATGTCAAAGTGAATTTTTTTCAAATACCATACATTTTATTTAATAATTAACGAGATTTCTTGATAGATTAATACGTAACATACCTGCGTAACGCATACAAAGTGAAATTATAGACACTTCCGAAGGAAGGGTCAAAAAGAGTAAAATCACAATTTCACTGAACCATCTGTGCTTCTAACACAACTCGAACTCATTTATGTAGCAGCTGAAAACGGTATTCGACATCATGGTAGTGCGAACACTTTGTATTGGCTTGTGGTAGCTCAAAACTTGCCACATTTTCATCATACCGTACGGGCAGTAAAGAATGCACTCTCGTAAACAATCGATAAATTGCCGCGTGCTGTATGCAGTGTATTGTGGCGGCTTCGCGTAATTAAATCAACAGCCATAGTCCCCGGGCAAACATATGCCGGGTGTTTGTTTTGTGGCTTCAAAACCAGTTGTGTCAAGGCAATGTAAGACCGTCCCATGTCTCTATAAAAATACCAAAATCGGGTATCCGCAGCAGCTGTTCTGTAGGTATGTCTATCAATATATGGGATCGAAAGCTCCTGGCCTTGGGCTATATTTATAAGGTATAATTTTATTTAACTAGACTTGATGCCGCGATGTTTGATCAAAGAAGTGAGAACACTTATGTGTCTTTTTATAAGCATTTAAAACTTTTGATTTCAAAAGGTTTTGAAATGGGTTTTGAATAATAATATCTACGGAATTGTGGATTAAACATTAAGCTAAGAAGATATGTATTCCTAATTTGATCAAGGAAATAGCAGTACGTGGAATGTGACAGTCTTATAGATTGAACTTTCATTGATTCGCAATAAGTGGCAAGCCATGTATTGATTCAACGTGTTTTACATGATGACGGCGCCCGTTCAAAGGTCAAAAAAGTAAAACCCGTATCAATCCGTATCATCACTACATCTTTTACGCAAAGTAAACATTCATAAGCCCTGTCTATAACTGCAATCATCATACCTCCAAACAGCCGCTATTTTCTTCGTTCGTCATTCAAATTATCTTATTCTCGCTGCTTACCGCACCGCCACTGCAAGTAAATTACACTCGCAGAGTAAACGTCCGAATAGCGTGCAATAATTCCCATTATCAAGATGTGCAAACAATTTATAATGAGGGCTGTAAAAGTAGTACATACATGGTGTGTGCAATTCACGACAACCTTCTGGGAAAGATGATCCCGTCCCGTACGGCTCGACGGTGGCACATACATCTCAGCGATGTACAGTGGGATGGAACCATCAGAAGACTATTTCTTGTTGAACTGCATTTGAAACTAAATTATATGTTTTATTGTGATCTTAACCTTGCATTTGGTGGTAGGTACGTGATACGTGCGCCCTGATATAGATTTTTTATTCTACATATATTAGTGCACACTTTTTGTTTGTTTAATAACCATCATTGTGAGATATAAGTCCGAAAACAGTTTCTAATTTTGTTCGAGTGTGCCACTTTGATCAGCTGTTTAGCATTCTAAGTATTCGTATTATGTGAGCTTCTGAAAGCTTTTTAAAATTTTATAATTTTAGCTGATGCTGAAATGTATTACAAATCATAAATCTAAATAATATCGATTAATTTACAGTATTTCTTTTAGTCAAGCGATTTCGTAACAACTCATCACGCATTCGCTATTTTGTTATTTGATTAGGCCTTTTTTGATAACTCTGTTTCTGATGAATAGAAACAATGAGAATTTTTGAAATAAACTCATTCCAAAAAAGGGTTTCTGGTCCGCTGTGAGTTGTTGTCGCCATTGTCGTCACCTTCCAGAGGTGTACTACGGTCGTCCCAGCCGTCGTACCTGCCAAGCACACACGGGAATTCCGAGACATACTGACTCAATCTAACTCAAACTGAATCATTCCGCAGCGTGCCGGTCGACGGTAGACACCAGACGACAGTAGTCTAGGTAGGTCGTATTCTTCGGAAGCACAGCACAGCGGTCGGTCGGAACTAGGAAGAAATGAGGACTCGTTTGCATGCACTGGGTGGAGGGTACACACAGACAACATACTCGGGCGGTAATTACCGATGGTGCTAATCTTTGCTACGTGCTTGTTATGTATCGGTCACGAGAAGGAGCTGCATGGGTTGTGAAATGTACATTCATATTCGTATTATTTTAAGGGAATCAATGCAAAGAATCAAATGAAATGTCACATTTTGAGGAAATTATTGCAGTTTCGTTGCCACCAGTGAAAACTGTAGGTTAAAATGGTACCAGCCAAACCTACGTATTTCACTTACTAAATTAAATGGCATCAATTAAGTCTTACGTATAATTTCGAATGATAAGATAATTGATGAAATCAGATGTTTCCATTTTTCGCAGTATTTATAAATATCGCTTGATTGGAAATTACGTACAACGGGCGAATTTCTATTATAAGGTGCCAGTCCTTATCAGTTATTTTAACGAACAACAACGTATTATTTGGACTTACTGATGAATACTCATTCAGATTGGAATGGATGGAACGAGTGTACCTTTGAATAGTGTTGTTCGAATAATGAGTCTATTCGGAAGCTGTACCTGTGTTCTTAAGCGAAATCTTTCAAAAGACGTCAACCAGGTGAAACAGTATATCGATTTATTCTTCCTAGTTTTAGATGGAAAACTATGATTTTATCAACAATTCTACAAAAAAGCATACATATTTTCATAACTCGTATGTCAGAGTATTCGAACGAAAAAATGCATACATACATATATTCATATATAATTACTTGCAGCTAATGTTTGTAACAATCCTTATTGCATATTAGACTTCTAAGGTCATATTACACAAGACATAAGAGCGGATGGTATATTAACATTGGTCTGCATAACTATATCAAGTATGCTCTTATGCCTATCCTTGAAAAAAGAAAGTAGTGTTCTGTCAAGTGATTGTCCTTGTAAAGCTTGATATAAATTATATCGGTGATATTTTTGTTTTATCGGCATAAAAGTTATGATTCACTTCGTTGTTATTAAAACATTGTCGTAATAAAATTATCCCACCATGGCTGTTATAAAACGACCAATTGTAGTGCACGGCAATGTTTTGTCTTAGTCAGAACAATACTAGTACTGAATTAATCACTTTGACATTTTTATCTTTATTATGCAGGTAACACAGCTCGAAATTGCTTAGACAGTCATTATCAGAATTTTAACCTGGGAAAGAGATAAAACCATTGAAAAGGAGAGAAAAGGTGATTTACACAAAAGAACAGATAGTAGAGGACGTTATGGAAATCTTAAGGGAACTGCAACACAGTACCTTCAAACCTTGTTTTCCGTTGGCCGATTGAGATACAATTTTGGCAGTGAACTACAAGTCAAAATTAACATGCACGAAATATTACCTTTTTTTTGACATACTAGGACAAATAGTTCGAAATAATAGCAGCGCTTTAATTTATATAAATTGGCCATATATTTAGTGTCTTGGTAACACCTACAATCAAGATAATTCGATTGCTTTCCAGATGTTTACAAAACAAAAAATATAGTGTTGCACCAATATTCCGAACAGCATTGTATATATTAGATCTTCCAATAGACGAACCATGCAAAAACCACTTTACTAAAATTTCAAAACATTCCTGTGATTGTAGGAAGAACGACAAACAAATGGAGTTATCATTTTCGCTGAAGTATATGTGATTTATCGATAATTGGGGTACAACCCCACACCAATTACCAAATACCAACACACTAATTGGGGTGAATCCAAAAGCGTTAATGTTATTTGTTTTCAACTTTCAACAAAAGAAAAAAAATCAATTCCGACAAACACAAAAAAAAATAAATGTTTACGCAATTCTGACATCACAGTTTGACGTTTGAGCGCTTTTCAATAGGGATGCATCCTATTTAGTGCACCTTTACCCGTTAACCAGTATGCCAGAGTGAGGGACTCCCACACTGCCGTAATTTGAAAAAGTGACGTATACGCCATTTTCCAAAAATGGTGTTAACGAGTACTACTCATCGAGCTCTTTAACAGAAAAATGGAAAACATGCATGTTGTAAAATGACTGTTACGCAAGGGGTGGGACGCTGAGCACAATGTGCCAAGCACACATTTGCTGGATTTGATTCACAAGTGTGGCCCTCGGTGTGGCACACTCGGCACACTTTTGACGTTTTAATGATCAGAGCATAAAATACCGGCAACCTTGCCATCACTTATCTTGACGTTTCTCAAATATGTATAGGGTAATGCACCTATTATTGAACAATTACTTTCGGCAAATAAAAACTTTGTGCTTTTCTTGTCAATCATATTTTTTATTGTCTCTATTACGGAGACTTTCAGCCCTAGGCTGGCTCGTTTCCGTCAATCATATTGATAAAAATAATCATAGTGAATTGATCTATGTAATAGCAGATAGCAATCACACAGATATCTCCTTTTAGCGGCAGTTGTATCATAAAATTGAAATTAATTCTCAGCACTGATAATATTCAAATACAAAACATTATTTATTTAAATCATTGCATTTCTATCAGACACTCCAATATATCTAAATTCATTGGCACTCTTAATATGAATGAAGTACCGTTCAAATTATGGAATGTAAGCGTTGTCGTGATGATCGAAACTGTTTGACATTCACAAATTTAGTTGATCATAAACATCGTTAAATAAGTTGTGTTTTGAGATTTTCAGACCTCCCCTCCTCTCTGTCACACTTTTTGGTATGCCGAGTGTACGCACTGTCACAAAATCTTGATCCCCTTCCCCCTTAAACTGTGGACGTCATTTTTGAACGACCCCTTTTCAGAAGAAAACTGGCTCTTGCTCCACAAACAATACAAAATATAAAATAAGTTATCAAATTGATAAAACCTCGGTTGAATGGAATGCCTACTTTTGTTCCATCTACCCTATGACACCACCGAACAGCACCGAACTTCCGGATGCTGCGAATTCTTAACTTAAGTTTTTTAATGAACCGCATTATTGCTAAATTTCTCGGTTTGTAGCAGCGATAATCCGTTATCTCAGTCATCTCATAATCCGTTATCCGTATGTGAAAATTAGCACAAAAGTTATATTAAATATAAATACCTTTCTTGTTGTACTTGACATCCGGAACTCACTCGTTATCGCTGCTACAAACCATTATTTTAGCTGATTCAGCTTTTCCCGAAGCTCCAGTTTCGAATTAAGACCTAGACGTTCATTAAGTCAGCTTTCTATGCACGATCTGGATCCTTTAATTAGAATATTAGTGGCCATAATTCGATTCGCTTGCTCGGTTGCATCTTCAGGTTTTGTTTTTGTTTTTTTTCAATCGCGGCAAGAGGCAGCTTGATGATGTCATCGATGATGTTGACATTTGCAAGTGTTGCCAAAGCCAAAAAATTCAGATTGTCAAAATGACAAAGTGTCATACTCAAGGTGAGGCACAATGTATGGCACACTATGGCACAATCGAGGGCACAATAGTCACAAAGAATAAAATAAACACAAATTGAATTGGGTTGTTGAGCAGAGAAAAATATGAGGTTTTTTATAGTTTAACATAAAGAGCATGCTTTTCTGATCTCCAACATATTTTTATTTTGCTTGTAAACCTTTTATTTTCATTTTTGTATTGCAAACAATAAGCCATTTTAATCGATAGAATGACACTAACTTTCATAGAATGACAGTTGGCCCATGCAGCATAAGAACAAATTTTTAGTCCCATATAAATTTAAAATCCAAATTAAAAATTGTTCCAGGGCTCGAAAAATTCTGAAAAATTGAGGTTAGGCTCAGTTTTTTATGCAGATTCAGAATATGTAAAAACATATATACCCCTAAACAACCCAATTGTGCTCAGCGTCCCACCCCTTGCTGTTACGTCATTTTCCAGATTACGGCAGCACAGTCGTGACTGACCAAATCCATTTAACCCTCATTGGCCTCCTCCGGTAATCGTAATTCGCTCTTCTGCTTCAGGGAACTTCAATGGAGTAGGCTGCACACCAAAAATTATGAGTATCAGGGGAGACTGGGGCAATTTGGCCGAGTGGCTTTTGTGAAAAGGCGCATTTAAGGCTCCCCCAGACCTAAGCGATTTCATCGCCGCGACGGCGACAACTAGTCGCCGCGATTCTATCGTTTGGTCGCTGCAGGCAATGTTCTATTTACGCTTCCATACCAACTGCGGCAGAATCGCGGTCGCCAAGCGTTAGAATTGCGTCGCGACTGTCGCGTCGCGTGTTTTTGGGGGTACCTTTAAAGCGCATTATAATGATTTTGGTGAGGTGTTAGGACGCTCATGTACGGATGTTATTTCAGGTATCCTTGTGTTTTCGTTTGCACAGGATGTTTTTTGCTATTTTGGCGCTAGTGAGTAAAATTATGTTATGGTAAAGTCATATTTATAACACATATAACATATTTGTATTTATCCGATTTTCAAAAATGTGGTACTATAGAAAGAGTATTCAAAATCCTTCAAAATGATATAAATGTTTCAACAGTAACTTCACTTTTGTTTTTTTGTATGTAAATCGTGATTGCTAGACAAACATTTGAAAAGGGCGTAACAAGCAAAATGTATTCCTTCTGACTCTTCGTCCACATATAGAGCTATATATGTGGACGAAGAATCAGAAGGAATAAATTTTGGCTGTTACGCCCTTTTCAAATGTTGGTATAGATTGTTCTTGAAAACATCAAGTGAGGTAGGTTGGCCGGATTTTGTGTAGGCTGTTAGCCTAGCTAAAAATTTAGTAAATACCAATCGACACAAATTTTGACCGATTTCTCAATAAGAGCAACATTGTAGATATGGGGTTAGGGACAAAAGGTCGAAAGACAAAACGTCGAAAGACAAAAGGTCGAAGGGACAAATGGTCGGAAAGGACAAAAGGTCGAAAGGACAAAACGTCGAACGGGACAAAAGGTCGAAAAGAACAGAACGTCGAACGGGACAAAAGGTCGAAAGAAACTAAAGATCAATAAGATCAAAAGGTCGAAAGGGACAAAAGGTCGAAATGGACAAGGAACTGAAACGGAGAGAGTCAATCTAGCACCAGAGTTGGCCTACACAGTTAGCAAAAACTCTGCTCTTTTATTTTCACAGTTTTTAACCATTAAATAAAATTCATTTATTCAACTAATAGATGGATGTTGAGTTTTGAGAATGTCACTCCGATCTGTCAAAATGGTGCACGCCGTACATTAAATACATCGGCGTATATTACACGCCGTTGTATTTTCAATGCGTCCGGCTGCGTGGCTGCGGTGTACACTATTTTGACAGATCGAAGTGACATTCAGAAAACCTCACTTTTTGAAATCGAGTGAATTATAAATAACATGATAGCATCAACTAATTAGATAGTTTTCCTTTGAATAATGAAGGATTTTTTTCATACTTAAAAAGACTCCTGGCCTTCTGGCAGCACGGTGCGGCTAGAAGTTCTTAGGCCGAGGTGGATTTTTGTTCGATTTGAGAATACATTTTTAAATGTATTCTTATATGTTTAAATTAGTTCTAGTGAAACGAACAAATAGAAAAGATTAAAGTGTGTGAGTTTGGAATTATTGTGTAGTGGTTAACAGATTGAAGCAATGATTGTATCGAGAACTGTGACGATTTTCAGGTAGTTTATATGAAAATACCGTTTTGTAAAAGTGGAAAGATTCACTCCGGCTCTGTGGTTTAGCAACGAAGAGCGAATGTTCGGAATCCACATTTTTATTTTCTATAATTGGGCCAATTAGGAGTGAAATAAATAGTTGGAAAATATTGAGTATTGTGCGAAATAAATGGAAGACTTTTTAAAAATTATCAATCAGAAACCTGTGCAGTGAGCCGGGAATCGGGTCCATGAGCCCAAGCAGTGATTCACCCTATTTGCACTCATTAAATGAATTTTATTCAGTTGCTAAAATAGTGAGTAATTCTCGCTGAAACCGGGCCACTATTTGCACGAGGTTCTTAAAAATGCCTAAATTTATATTCTTTCGAAAGCTTTCGGCGAGTATATTAAGGATCCGAGTTAAATTCTTCAGAAAGATGAACCCCTCGTTATTTATACACGAAATCATTTTAATGGACCCCTCGATTTTTGTCAATTCTTGACTTACCAAAACTGTCGTAACTCCAACATTTCTCAACCGATCATAGAGATAAGCATATCGTTGGAAAGAGGAAAAGTGTAGCCTCAATTTGCAATAATAAAAATATAAGCATCCGTATAGAATTTGGCCGCCATCTTGGATTTCTTTTTGAAAACTATTTTCCGCCAGGTTCGCAACCACCAATTTTGAATATTAATACATCGATGGAAAGCTTAGCTTATATAGTGCTATCAAAAGCTATGTACGATTTACCAATACCAAAATTCTTGAATTATTTAATACAATAACTTGAATACGGCTCCGTTATGCTCAAAACTTATGAGCCCTTCAAATAAAATACTGTTGTAGATATGCTTTTCATTTTTGAAACATATTTGGCTTAGAATAGTGTATGACATCAAGGAACTGACGTCGTAGTACTATATTAACCATAAAAATAATGTTCGTTGGTCAGATGGCCCTTCAAAATATAATTTGTTAAATTGTACATAACTTTTGATAGTAAAAACATACACCTGAGATTTTTGGACACAATGCACAATATAAGCTAAGCTTTCCATCGATGTATTAATATTTAAAATCGGTGGTTGCGAACCTGGAGGAAAAAAATCCAAGATGGCTGCCAAATTCAATATGGCTGCTCATATTTTTATTATTGAAAATTGAGGATACACTCTTCCTCTTTCCTACGATATTCTGATCTCTATGATCGGTTGAGAAATGTTGGAGTTATGACAGTTTTGGTGAGTCAAGAGTTGACAAAAATCGAGAGGTCCATTAAAATGATTTCGTGTATAACTAACGAGGGGTTCATCTTTCTGAAAAAATTAACTCGGATCCTTAATATACTCGCCGAAAGCTTTCGAAAGAATATAAATTTAGGCATTTTTAAGAACCTCGTGCAAATAGTGGCCCGATTTCAGCGAGAATTACTCAGTTTAAAATAAAAGAGCAACTTTTTTGCCAACTGTATAGGACAACTCTGTCTCGCGCAATACAAGTATTATTCATTTCCTAAATCAACAATCTTTTTATCTCTAACATAACTATCTAGATATTCATAATATTGTTTCATAGTAATTACTCCTTCTTTGAAAATTGCTCATTCTTAAACTTTGATTGACGTGATGAGTGAATACAACGATCAATAGCTTTCATGTTGTTCTATTGATTGCGCTATTCAAATTAATTCATGAAAAAAATGTTACTTAGGTCCTTTTGAAAAGTTAAGCGAGAAATGTAGAGTTTATTTACTTCGTATTAAGGCTAATAAAAAACACAATCTTCAAAATTATGTTTCGGGAGTTTTGGTCGTGCCTTTGTATTGGCGCCTGAACTTTGTTACCTGGACCATTTTGCCTTGCTGTGTGTTATCCAGTATCCATTACTGTAAATACATAATATAGGTTTCTTATGGGGCTTTCCATAGCCGTGCCGTTCCTTTTCGGGTTGACAATTTTCTCGACTTCCCTGGGACTCGACCAGTGACAGGTAATACCGACTAAACTCCTTGAGCTCCGCCAAAATCAGAACTTTTGAGCATAGGCAGTACTTACTGTACTCGCACGTTCACACTCACACATGCACTCATCCCGTATAAGGCTTACTTGGGTGCTCTCTCTGATCCACCCTGGCGCTCGTTCTGACACACCATAGGGTCGACACAGTCCCGCCTTATGCAGTCATCGGAGTCGTCGCGGTCCTGTTGTCGAATCTCTCGGAGGCGGTCACCAGCGCTTCACTAGGCAGGTACAAACAAGTTAAAGAACCAACCATTCCTGATCGGATTTCCGCTTCTAGTGCCTGTTTGCCTATCAAAAATAAGGTTTTACCATCATTTGACTAAATTGATCCAATTTAATCCAATCAACACGGATTTATGCCAGGTCGTTCCGTTACAACTAACTTGTTGGAATTTACTAGCACTTGTGTATCGCAGATTGAAGCTAAGGCGCAAATGGATGCCATGTATATGGACCTGAAAGCTGCCTTCGACGTGATTGACCATCTAATACTCCTATCTAAGCCCTCCCACCTCGATAACTCTGAACGTTTTACGCTGTGGTGGTAAAGCTTTCTTTCGAATCGTGTTCTGCGCGTTAAAAGCGACTCGTGTGTAAGCATATGCGGTATTTCGAAAAATTTCGTTTCAGGTGGTTCGAAACGAAATTCCGCGGAATTTCGCGGAATTTGAGCATGGCGAAATCTGATTTCTTGATTTCGTTTCGTTTCGTAAAATTACAAAAATTTCGCTAGAAAAAACTAGTTTCTAACGAAATTTAACGGAATTCCGCGGAATTTCGAAACAAATTTAAATTTAAACCATACTTTATATTATCAAAATTTTTGGCTGCGCCGCTGAACAAAATCATTAGGTTGTTTTCAAAACTTTAGGTTATACAATATTCCTATAAACGCTTACTACATAACCCCATTCTTAGTCGACAAATTCATATGTAGTTTTCTTCTATGTGAATGCGGAAACGATCGTGTGGATGCTGGTCATGGGACGGCAGCTAGTCCAGGAGAACGCGAAGTGAAAAAAAATTCTACCTCGCTTAGCAGAAATTTGTTTAACCAGTGTGCAATCGATCGTGTTGATGCTGATCACGCCAGCTAGTGTAGGAGATCGTGAAGTGATAAAACTTATGTCTGCATCGAAGGCCACAAAATTATTTAGTGCGGAATCGATCGTGTTGTAGAAGATTATTAAACGAAGCACATTGATCTTGCGTTGGATTGATTTGAATTGACGATTGTACGACAATTCCCCGAATAACAATTCCCCGAATGCAATTTCCCCGAATGCAATTTCCCCGAATAACAATTCCCCGAATGTAACAATTCCCCGAATGTAATATTTCCCCGAATGTAACATTTCCCCGAATGTAACAATTCCCCGAATGCATCTCCCTTCTTTTTTTAGTGCGGCTCAAGACGATGGGTATGATTGCCGATTGGGAGTTCGATTCTCGGTGCAGCCTAAGATGCTTCAGGGTGGGAAGCATTTTCGGCGGCTTGTGCACAGTGTAACTATTGTACTTGCTACACAAGATATTCATGCAACTGGCGGGTACCGGAAAGCTTTCGATAACTGTGGCAATTATAATAGAACACTAAGTTGGAAAACCGCCCATGTTTCAGATAGAATGTAAAGCCATTGAAGATGAAGACAATGCGCTGAAAGAAGGCAATGCTTTCTTCAAATAAACGCATTTGATCTGTATAAGACGAAGTGAGGAGATAATGCTTTCTTCAAATTAAAAAGTTTGCTCGGTATGATGAACTCATATCCCCGGTTTAAAGCCAAGGGAATGTCTTCTTAAAATGAACGCGTCTGTCCGGTATAAGACGACGGTAGGATATAATTCCTTCTTTAGATGATAGCATCGCCCGGTATTAGGGGAAAGAAAGTGATAATGTCTTCCTCAAATGAACACATTTGCCCGGTATAAGGCAAAGAAGATAGACAGCCCCTTCTTTAAATAAACTCGTTTGTCTGGAATAAAGTGAAAGAATGAAGCAACGCCTTCTTTAACTGATCGCGTCTGTCCGGTGTAATGAGAATGGAGGAGATAATGCCTTCTTCAAATTAAGGCCTTTGGAGACAGAAATTCTGTCAGCAATAAAGCAAAAAATGGGGGGATAATTCATTTACTAAGCAAGTAGCACGTTTGCCAGGTATAATAAATGATTGATATGAAGCAATTATATGTTTCAAAACTGCTGTTACATTACACCACACTTATCTGAGAAAATGCTAATTCGTTTAATATAACATTCTAAAAAACGGCATTCTTCCTAAGATCATTCTGAAAAAGGTAGAATCCATCGAAAATCACACTGCGAAAGTTGCAGACCGCCTAATGCTATATTGAGAAAATGAATTCGGGAAAACGTTTTTCGGTTAAATATAATACATTCAATACATATTGCGTAATAAGGGATCTTATTTTTTTCCTTATGCTGGCCAAATTCGCCTGCATTAAAATAAGAAATCAGATTAGTTCTTATTCTCATTCTAAATTCATTCATGTTTGTATTTCGAGACGAGCCAGCCTCGGGCTGAATGTTTCGGTAATAAAGAATAATAAAAAAAAATCTTTGCATTAGTTCGAGCTAACGCCTATTTTTGAAGGACCAGATCTACCATTTGCTTACTTTGTAAAAATGCCTTCTTTTAAAGAATGCATCACATCCCTCATTATCATATTCAGGGCAGATACATGTTATTAAAGAACGAATAATAACAATCAATATCTGGTGAAACATCCACTGAAGAAGGGACACATTTACCATTGCACTATTCCGAGCAGATGCATGCTTTTTAAAGAAGGAATCACATTCACCATTGCCTCTTTCCGGGCAAACGCATTATTTTTGTTTACAAGGATTTACATCCACCATTGCCTCCTTAGAAAACACTGTGCTCTGATATCTTTATAATTCAACAACACATCTTGGAGGATCAAGAACTACAAATACTACCAAAGGCTATTCAGCTGATAATCTCACTCTTGAATGTATCTTTGAACGCTGCTTTTTTCGGACGCATACAGTCGATTGCGAAGATGTGTTTACAAGAGGTATTTTATTTTCGGGGAATTGTTCCATTCGGGGAAATGTTACATTCGGGGAATTGTTACTTACTTACTTACTTATGGATCCTGTACACCTCCGGTGGTGCAAAGGGCCGACTTGAAAGATCTCCATCCTGAGCGATGCCTGGCTATCGCTTTAACCTGTTGCCAGGTTAGATTTCGGTCGACTTCTTTTATTTCTTTATTGAGGCTTCTCCGCCATGAGCCTCTGGGTCTGCCTCTGCTGCGATGTCCCGCTGGGTTCCAGTCTAATGCTTGCTTACAGATTTCGTTTCCGCCCCTACGTAGAGTGTGGCCGACCCAGCCCCACTTCCGATCCCGAATTTCTGTTGTTATCGGCCTCTGGTGACAACGACGATGGAGCTCGTTGTTTGAGATCCAGTTGTGAGGCCACCAGGCCCGAATTATATACCGCAGGCATCTGTTAATGAACACCTGCAGCCGTTGAGTGTTCTCCACTGATACACACCATGTTTCGCTAGCGTATAACAGCACAGATTTCACGTTAGAGTTGAAAATTCGTATTTTGGTGCGTTCACTTATCTGCCTGTTTTTCCAGATATTTCTTAAACTCGCAAAGGCAGCCCTTGCTTTCTTGATCCGTGCGCCTATGTCGATCTTGGTACCGCCGTCTGACGCCATTTGGCTACCAAGATATTGGAAGCTTTCAACATTCTCCACTGGTTGCCCGGCTACTGTGAAACTGGAAGGAGTCACCGTGTTTACATCCAACGATTTGGTTTTGTTGACGTTGATGACTAAACCTGCCGAGGAGGAGCGATCGGCAAGGTCGTTGAGCTTACTCTGCATATCAGAGCGCCGTTGCGCGAGTAGTGCAACGTCATCCGCCAATTCGAAGTCGTTTAGGTGCTCCATGGTTATAGGCTGCCATAACAGCCCGCGGTTTGGTTCACGGTCAATCGCATCTACCAGAATCTCATCGATTACGATGAGGAACAGTAACGGTGATAGAATACATCCTTGCCTCACACCAGCTACGACCCGGATAGGGTCGGACAGGACCCCATTGTGCAGCACTCTACACGAAAAGGCCTCGTACTGTACTTCGATGAGGCCGATGATTTTCTCAGGAACCCCCTTGCGTCTCAGGGCGCCCCACATATTCTCGTGATTGAGACGGTCGAAAGCTTTTTCGTAGTCAATGAATACCAAGTAAAGGGACTCTTGGAATTCGTTGACCTGCTCCAAAATGATGCGGAGCGTGACAATATGGTCCACACAGGATCTTCCGGCACGGAATCCGGCTTGCTGCCGCCGGAGAGTCGCATCGATCTTCTCCTTTTTGGGCACCTTCACTAAGATACCTTGCATCCAGTCGACCAGGAAAGTTGCGGTGTCCCAGATATTACGAAATAAACGATGCAGTAGTTGAGCGGATGTCATGGGGTCAGCTTTGAGCATCTCGGCTGATATGCGGTCGACCCCTGGGGCTTTATTCGATTTCATGCTTTGGATGGCTGTTTGAATCTCTAGCAGTGATGGAGCTTCGGTATTGACACGTGTTATACGTCGGATCCTAGGCAGATCATGCCGAGGTGGTGATGGCCTGGTTGGCACTTGAAAAAGTTGTTCGAAGTGCTCGAACCAGCGTTTCAGCTGGTCAGTTGGGTCGGTCAATAACTGATCATTCGCGTCTTTCACAGGCATCGTTGCATTCATCTTCGCCCCGCTTAAGCGTCGTGAGATATCGTAGAGGAGGCGAATGTCCCCGGTTGCGGCGGCTCTCTCTCCTTCGTCGGCCAGAGAGTCTGCCCACGCTCGCTTGTCCCGTCGACATGAGCGTTTTACTTCCTTCTCAAGAGCCGCGTATCGTTGACGGGCTAAGACTTTGGCTCCTCTGGTTTTCGATCGCTCTATCGCAGCTTTGGCTTCTCTTCGCTCCTCTATCTTCCTCCAGGTCTCATCGGTGATCCATTGTTTTCTCTGGGTGCGTAGTTCGCCCAGATTGTTCTCGCTGGTGGCGATGAAGGCATTCTTGATGGCGGTCCATTGGTCTTCCACGCTGCCACCTTCCGGAATATCTGCAGCACGCGTCTCCAGTTCTTCAACGAAGGACCGTTTCACCGTGGCATCTTCCAGTCGGCGTGTGTTGAATCGTCGTCCAACTCTTTCCTCCTGCCGACGAATCCGCGCAATGCGCAGGCGTATTTAGCCGATGAGGAGGTGATGATCAGACGCGATATCGGCACTACGTTTATTCCGTACATCAAGAAGGCTCCGTTTCCATTTTCGGCTGATGCAGATGTGGTCGATTTGATTTTCTGTAAAGCCGTCACGGGAGACCCACGTGACCTTGTGAACCGGTCGATGGAGAAGAGCGATCCCCCGATCACCATGTCGTTATCACCACAAAATTCTGCGAACAGCTCTCCGTTTTCGCTCATTTCTCCGAGACCATGGCGTCCCATAATGCGCTCATGGTTCGAGTTGTCGGATCCGATCTTCGCATTGAAGTCGCCCAAACAGATCTTGATATCACCCTTCGGAATGCTATCTACGACGGCATTGAGTTGACTGTAGAAGTTCTCTTTGTCTTGCAGATCGGCAGCATCGGTTGGCGCATAACATTGGATTATAGTAAGGTTTCGGACCCGTGTTCTAAATCTGGCAACGATTATCCTTTCACTTATAGGTTCCCACTTCATAAGCGCAGAGTGTGCCTGAGCGCTTAGTAGGAACGAGGTGCCTCATTGGCAAGTTGTGCCAATTTACCCTGCTGGGCTAGGGTTAAAACGTTCCATGTTCCTATTCGTGTCCGTTGTTTCGCGCTAAGAGTCGTCGCCGTAAAATCAGTCCGTATTCTTTCATTATTGTTATTATTGTCATTATTGTTCATTATTGGGGAATTGTTACATTCGGGGAAATTGCATTCGGGGAATTGTTACATTCGGGGAAATTACATTCGGGGAAATTGCATCCGGGAATTGGTTTTCGGGGAATTGTCGTACAATCGAATTGACTATATTGAATTTGATTGACTATAAGCTATATACTATATAAATTGAATTGACTATAAGCACGTGACCAGCATCATTATTGGTCATGAATTGGGAACTCCGAAGTACACAATAAGAATAACTTTTTTGTATCCCAAGAATATTATTTAATTGGTGAGCTGTGCATATTTGCTGTTTCTCGGCCAATCATGCTTAGCAACTACGATGTGTACAGTTAATCAAGCTAATAAGCTTTTTACCTATCTCGTATATCGTAAAGGCTATATGTTCGCTCCAAAAACAAACTTTTTATAGAAGGCCCGGCGACCCATAATGTTATATACCAATCGACTCAGCTCGACGAATTGAGGGGATGTCTGTGTGTGTCTGGCGAAGAGGAGCGAAGAGAAGCCAAAGCCGCGATAGAGCGATCGAAAACCAGAGGAGCCAAAGTCTTAGCCCGTCAACGATACACGGCTCTTGAGAAGGAAGTAAAACGCTCATGTCGACGGGACAAGCGAGCGTGGGCAGACTCTCTGGCCGACGAAGGAGAGAGAGCCGCCGCAACCGGGGACATTCGCCTCCTCTACGATATCTCACGACGCTTAAGCGGGGCGAAGATGAATGCAACGATGCCTGTGAAAGACGCGAATGATCAGTTATTGACCGACCCAACTGACCAGCTGAAACGCTGGTTCGAGCACTTCGAACAACTTTTTCAAGTGCCAACCAGGCCATCACCACCTCGGCATGATCTGCCTAGGATCCGACGTATAACACGTGTCAATACCGAAGCTCCATCACTGCTAGAGATTCAAACAGCCATCCAAAGCATGAAATCGAATAAAGCCCCAGGGGTCGACCGCATATCAGCCGAGATGCTCAAAGCTGACCCCATGACATCCGCTCAACTACTGCATCGTTTGTTTCGTAATATCTGGGACACCGCAACTTTCCCGGTCGACTGGATGCAAGGTATCTTAGTGAAGGTGCCCAAAAAGGAGAAGATCGATGCGACTCTCCGGCGGCAGCAAGCCGGATTCCGTGCCGGAAGATCCTGTGTGGACCATATTGTCACGCTCCGCATCATTTTGGAGCAGGTCAACGAATTCCAAGAGTCCCTTTACTTGGTATTCATTGACTACGAAAAAGCTTTCGACCGTCTCAATCACGAGAATATGTGGGGCGCCCTGAGACGCAAGGGGGTTCCTGAGAAAATCATCGGCCTCATCGAAGCACAGTACGAGGCCTTTTCGTGTAGAGTGCTGCACAATGGGGTCCTGTCCGACCCTATCCGGGTCGTAGCTGGTGTGAGGCAAGGATGTATTCTATCACCGTTACTGTTCCTCATCGTAATCGATGAGATTCTGGTAGATGCGATTGACCGTGAACCAAACCGCGGGCTGTTATGGCAGCCTATAACCATGGAGCACCTAAACGACTTCGAATTGGCGGATGACGTTGCACTACTCGCGCAACGGCGCTCTGATATGCAGAGTAAGCTCAACGACCTTGCCGATCGCTCCTCCTCGGCAGGTTTAGTCATCAACGTCAACAAAACCAAATCGTTGGATGTAAACACGGTGACTCCTTCCAGTTTCACAGTAGCCGGGCAACCAGTGGAGAATGTTGAAAGCTTCCAATATCTTGGTAGCCAAATGGCGTCAGACGGCGGTACCAAGATCGACATAGGCGCACGGATCAAGAAAGCAAGGGCTGCCTTTGCGAGTTTAAGAAATATCTGGAAAAACAGGCAGATAAGTGAACGCACCAAAATACGAATTTTCAACTCTAACGTGAAATCTGTGCTGTTATACGCTAGCGAAACATGGTGTGTATCAGTGGAGAACACTCAACGGCTGCAGGTGTTCATTAACAGATGCCTGCGGTATATAATTCGGGCCTGGTGGCCTCACAACTGGATCTCAAACAACGAGCTCCATCGTCGTTGTCACCAGAGGCCGATAACAACAGAAATTCGGGATCGGAAGTGGGGCTGGGTCGGCCACACTCTACGTAGGGGCGGAAACGAAATCTGTAAGCAAGCATTAGACTGGAACCCAGCGGGACATCGCAGCAGAGGCAGACCCAGAGGCTCATGGCGGAGAAGCCTCAATAAAAAAATAAAAGAAGTCGACCGAAATCTAACCTGGCAACAGGTTAAAGCGATAGCCGGGCATCGCTCAGGATGGAGATCTTTCAAGTCGGCCCTTTGCACCACCGGAGGTGTACAGGATCCATAAGTAAGTAAGTAAGTCTGTGTGTGTCTGTGTGTCTGTGATGTCACCAAAAGAGCAAAAAGTCTAACTCACTTTTTTGTACTTACCCTTGACCACAGATAACAGATATTGAGGCTGGCATCCGATACGTGTGTAAACATCCGCAACCGTTAATTCAAATGTAATTTCAATTGGGACCGTGTTTGGCAATCGATTGGAGATGGCGCATGGATTATTGTTATTGAAAACGCAGCCCGAATGCGGCTGTCAAATGCATTGGCTGCGTTCGACGGTTGTTAATCAGCTGCGTCCATTTGTACTGCCGCAATCAGTTGAGTAGATGGCAGTAGTGGGCCAACGTATATCAATTCAAAAGTTTACACAGGATTTTCAATAATATTTGTTCTAACCTAAATATCTGTTATCTGTGCCCTTGACCGATTTCTTCGCAACAGGTTGCATTCGACGCAGTATTTTGCCCCATTGTTTCCTATTGAAAATTGGCCGGATCGGATAATGTGCTTGGAAGGTATGACCAGAATACTTTTTCTCATAAAAAAGGGAGTAGAAAAGTCTCGCTCACTTTTAATGTGCTTACCCTAAACCGATTTCCTCGCAACAGTTTGCTTTCGACGCGGAATCTTGTCTCATTATTTCCTATTGAAAATTGGCCGGATCGGACAATGGGCTCAGAAGTAATGCCCAAAATATTATTTTTTTCCGCACGAGAAAGGCATCATCACCGCTAGGTGGATTATTCTGGGTTTTTGACTATTTGCACAATATGTAAAGAACATTGCAGATTTGTGGGCATTTCTAGATCTTCGCGTGAAATTTGCAAAAAAAAAATCAGAACAGGTTGAAAGATCATTAAAATTGGTGAAAGTTCTTTACTTAAGATTGCTTTCAGCTCATACTGGCCATAACAGCTGTTCTCATATGCCAAGGACACACAGACAATAGCTCAGTTTGTTGAGCTGATTGTATATAAGACTATGGGTCTGTGAATTTCAATCGGTAATACATATCTTCGTGCATTTTAGAAAGGTGCACAGGATTCTTCTAGTGAGCAAATGTATGCTATACAGTATATGTGGACGAAGAATAAGAAGGAATACATTTTGGCTGATACGCTCTTTTCAAATGTTGGTCTAGTAATATCAATTCTCTATCTGCGTATATGCCTGGCAGATGTGGATACATAATTGAGTAAATAAAAAATAAATCTAAGCATTCATTTTCTTATTTTGACTAAGTAAGTACATAGTACACGCTGACAAGACAATATGAAGTATGCTTCAGCATAATTACATAACTAAGGTACATGAACTAAGGTTTTAAACGAAATTTAAATCCGTATATGAAAAATCCAACAATTTCTTTATTTTTATATACCAACTGATGTAACACTGATATAAAATTGATCAGATTCGGGAGCACACGCTCCACGATGAATTCCTTTGAAAGCGGCACAAATGCTGGGGTATTGCTACTCTTTGTTATTGTATGTTATTGTAACTCTTTTGGTCGCAAAACAGCTATTCGACTTCGAAAAAGTGAAATCAGAATTGCGTACATAATGTAAAACCAATTTTATAAAAATTCCGCGGAAAAAAAAAATTTAATTTCGTTTCGTTTCGAAAAATTTCGAATTAAATGAACCTTGATTTCGTATCGTTTCGAAGTCTCGAAAGAAATCTTTATTTCGTTTCGTTTCGATCCGAATCAACATAGATATTTTAAATTTCGTTTCGTTTCGTTTCGTTAGGAAAAAGTGTGTTATCGCATACCCTTACTCGTGTGTATCTCGTCCGTGCTAGTCTACGCTGAAGATCTGGAAATTTACTTGATTGTCAAGAAAATGAAGAATTGTTATCGACTAAAGGGCTATTGAATGCCTTTGCTGAATGGTGTAAACTGAACAAACTTGTAGTTAGCGTTGACAAATGCGTGGTGATTTCGTTTCATAGACTGAGAACTCCTATCACGTTTGAATATGGCATTGAAGGAAATGCCCTCGAGCGCGTCAACCAGGTCAGAGATTTGGGCGTTCTTCTAGACACAGGACCAACATTCAATCAGCACATTTCTTCCATTATACCGAAAGCTTCACGTCAATTTGGATGCATCACAAAAGTGTCCCGTGATTCTACCGACCCTCATTGCCTCAAAGCACTTTGTTGTACATTGGTACGACCGAAACTGGAAAACTCAGCTGTTGTGTGGACCCCTTACCATCTATAGTGCGCTAAGAATATATAAGGCAACGCCTGTCAGTACCCTACGTTGACAGGCGCACACCTCGGAACTGTTGAACTGTCAATAATACAGCAACATCAGTCGAACCCCTCTTTCATGCATAGTTGACATGGCTGCCGAAGGCTGCTTGTCGTCTAATCACATTTGCTGCGGTCAGTTCTGCCTGAGGAATTGACTCCTCGTAGACCTCCAAGACTACGCCACGATTTTGACACTAGAAGGGAACTTTAGTTTCAAAACCCCGTCGTACATAAGGTTCCATAATACCAGGACCAGTATTGAACCTTGCTGAACTCGTGCGGTAATAGGAACGCATCTGGCTTCTCTGACCGGCATCGGTCTCGTATAATAGTACACGGTTCTGGAAACTATTTTCCAAAATCCCATGCAGGCCCACAGGCAGGCTAAGCCGGTGTAACGAGAGCGCGATGGCATCCCAGCTTGCGTTGTTGAATGCGTTCTTCACATCTGGTAGATCACTTTTACGTAGTGTTTTACGGTGTGAGATCTACCAAACCGAGCCCTAGCTTAATCCATTTTTCAAGCTAGGGCAATAAGTTGTGGTATTTCAAGGATTTATCGTATTTAGTCCTCTCTACCAATTGCAGTTTTTTAATTATAATAAAATTAGCTTTACCCTGCACATGGTTGAAAGACTCAAATTCCTTTCGTTTGAGGCTAAATTATATGCAGCGGAAACAGATTTTCTAGCAATTAGTTATAAAACCAGGGCCCATCAACCTAGGGTGAACTAACTGCTGGAAAAAGTTCGAGTTTGGGTTCTATGGATGTACTAACTCTTCATGAACTGGTAAACAATGGTAGTTCGAGGAACACACGAAAATTCTTGTTACTGAACAACTTCCCTAGATTGAATTGGTCTTGTAGATAGAGCTAAATCCTGGGTTTGTAGCTTTACTGGTGATATTCTAGAAGCAAGACAAGGATGTGGCTAGGGCTCCAATGCATGGCCAATTAACAGTATTACTGTTCTGTTTTCTCAAGGAAAGATTTCTATGAGATTGCTCTCTGTGAAGGGTCTAAATAGCGGGACCGTGTCATGTACTCATGGGAAAACAAAACCAGAACTATATCGAAACCGATACTTCATTGCTTCTTACTAGTAATGGAGCAATTCGACATGCACTTAAATACTAAGGATACGGGGAATGCTACAATAGATCTAATAACTGGTCGCAGTGGCACACCCGAACAGGATAAACACGCACAGTATCGAATACCTCGCCATTTCCGTTGCATCGCTATCTCTGCGATCTTTACCACTGAGTTGATAGCTTTAAACGTGGACTTACCCTTGCGAAAACCGAACAATCTTGACAGGCCGTTCGTACCCTCTGAGTACAGGGTCAGCCTGTTTTGAGGATAATCCTCTCTAGCAACTTGCCCGTCGTGCCTATAAGACAGATTGGTCTATACGCTTATGGGTCGCCCGGCAGCTTCCCGGATTTTGGCAACAATACCAATTCTTTGCATTTCCCATCTTTCGTGGAATTTACACTTATTAAGGCTTCTCTGCATAACTAGTCTGAAAATGTTTGGGCTGTTCAGAACTCCATCAGACCCTGGAGCTTTGGGGTTACCAGGGATTTGTCCATCGTGAGTAACTCTTCGTTGGCTCCTTCGCATAGGTTGTCGAAACACGCTCTCTTGGTGCTCTTGATGGCCTTGTTAAAGGCCAGTTTTGCAGTTCGAATCACTTCACGGCGGTCCGCTCCTTCATCCTCGGTGCGGGCACGTTGCATTGATCGAAGGGCCACAATCTCGGCACTCCACCAGTATACCGGCCGTCTGCCATATCTCGGCTTTCCTCGGCATGGTGGCGTCGCACGGGCGTGATAGGATAGTTACCAACGTATCCCCGCTTAGACCTTTAGTTTTGGCTTGCAGTCCCAGGGCCACGGTTAAGTGTTTGGTCCTCCACTCACGGACCTGACAGGAATCCCCGGATCTCGGATGTTGCACGCCATAGTTGATCTTAAAGTGAATTGCTAGATGATGACTATGGAAGTAACCCCTTATCCATCCTCCAGTCCTAGTCTGGTGCCAGACCAGGACTGACAAACGTTACGTCAATCCATGACTCGACCCCGTTCCTCCTGAACGTGCTAGCGGAACTATCATTGACTAACACTGCATCGAGCTTCGCTAGCGACTCTAGTAACGCTTGACCTCTTCCATTGGTGCAGCGGCTGCCCCACTCCACTGCACGCTAACTTTCACCTACTCAGTGATTGAGTAAAATTGTATTGCTCTCTCTTTCTATCCCACGAACATTTTACTCAATTTCCGTCAAAAGCAGGACAACTCAAAACTATGAGTAATCCTGAAGAAATGAGATGGCAATACAATTTTACTCAGTCACTGAGTAGGTGAAAGTTAGAGTGTGCCCAAGCGTTGAAATCTCCTGCTAAGACGACCGGCTTACGACCCAGGTCGGACGATAGCCTATCGATCATCTGGTTGAACTGTTATAATGGGGGGCATAGCACCTACAATAGAACACACATCGATCATGGCTTTTACGACACCATTTGCCGAGGAGTGTACCACCTCTTGGACCGGGCACCGCTCCGTCGTACAAATGCCGCCATCCTAGACCCGTCCGCCACCCAATTGCCGTTATCGACAGGGACGTTGTACGGGTCGGACTGGAGGGCGACATCGGTCCTCGACTCCGAGACTGACTGCCACAGCAGCTGCTGGGCAGTTGCACAGTGGTAAAGATTCAGCTGTGTTACTTGCACGGTATCTTCTTGTTTGTCTCTCCGATGGGACACGAAGATCCACCCATTACGTGGTTACAGGCTTGCTTTTTGCTGGCGTAGATGAGTCACTTTGGTGCCTCATCCATCGTATTCCTGCGCCTTGTGTCCTTCCTCACTACAAAGACGCCACACGTTGGTCTGGGCCTTACAACTGTAGGACTTGAGCCCCGACTTCAAGCACCGATAGCACCTGTCCACTGAAGGCGGTTGCAGTTTGCTCACTGGGCAGTGGGCACAATGACCAGCTGATACTCAATTTCCCTCGCTTCATTACCTTTTTGGCATTCGCGACCGATAACCTAAGGTAGGCTATCTGAGTGCCATAGGGAACGCGTCTTAGGCGTACAGAGGTCTTCCCGCTGTTTTGCACCCCGCGTTTCAGAACCAAGATCATTTCACCGGTCTATCGTCGTGAGTTAGCCTCATAATACGAATGCAAAAATGATAACTTCCCGGATAAAAAATACAACAGAGATGCAATAAATTATCTTTTTCTTTTTCCCTCGACTGTAGTATTGAGCTTATTTGGGAAATAAATGTTGGAAATTAGCAAGTCCAGACACTGAATTCCGGATAGCAAGAAATCGTCCAAATTGTCCGATGCAGAATTCATTCGTACCAAATTTGAACCATTTGATTCATATGACATTGCACATCACGGAGAAACTTATTTGGACCAAAACGCCGGGAAAAGATTGAAAACATAGTTTTCAATTCCCTCCAAGACTGCGAAGCCAAATATTTCCCAAATAAAAAAATAAAAAAATAAATAGAAAAATAAAATATCATAAAAATACAATACATTTTATTGATGAGCATTAAATTATATTGTTTTTATATCATACCAATCAAAGTACCATATTGTTCTTCCAATAGACGTTCAATAAATTCTATTGTCAGTAAAATATTGGCAATAGAATTACAATAAATTCAATTGTAATGGCAAAAAATTGTTCGAGAAAAAACCGATTTTTTTATTGTAAAGATACGTATTAGCCCCTATTTTCTATTGTAAAACTGCCATTTACAATACGCTTTATGGTGAGCCACAATAGAGTTTATCAATTTCGGCGTACCGTTACAATAATTTCTATTGTATTTTTTTGGACTTTTTTATAGGGTTGGCTTAGAAACCTCGCAGTTATCAAATGTGGAAATGAATGCTAAGCAGCGAGACGGCAGTGTCTCAGTGGGGGATGTAATGCCAATAAGAAGAAGAAGAATAAGAACAATACGGTTTCTTATAATTTTTAATTGCCCGATTTTGGAAAATATAGAATACGTGTTTAAGAAAATTAAGCTTCTTGAGAGATCGACTTTTCTGATCTAGCCGATTATGACGAAATCGGTTTTTAACTATCATCTGCTACCTACTTATAATCTAATAATCTAATCTGCAATAGCTTTATCATAAGTAGCTCGATTTTGCGGTGTCATCTCACCCCACCCGAGTTGATAATCATACACTTTTGCCCTCCCGATAAGTGATCTACAACCAGTGACGAATGATAAACACCCCCGAGCATTTCGGGGGGAGGCGAGCTTTCTGCGATAACGAATCTCACACTTGATGGTGTGTCGTCTCCACTCCATTACGGTTTGCTCTGATAGTCGTCCGTGTCGTCGTCGTCGTCGTCGTGGCCAACAAGGAATGATATTATTATAAAAATGCTGCCCCGTCAGGCGGCATCTCTCACTAGTTCGGTGAAAAGCCACCCAAGTGGAAGTCTCACAAGTATCGGGCCAGCTAACGATTCGCCATCTCGAGTGAACCGCCAAGAGAATTGTCTGGATCGTATACTCGTTACGAAATGAAAATTTAAATAAGAAAAAAGTTGGATGAGATTGTAGTCAGGAGCAAAGCGGTGTTCGTGAAAAGCGCTCACACTGCGGGAGGTTGAACTTGGTCGAGTGTTTCAAGAGCTTCATTCTCCAAATCACTCTCGCGTGATAAGGACGTTACCGAGTCGGAGCATACGACGGGTTGCGTGCTTCTTAATTTTCGGTCGTTACGTCGCAAGGATATGTGTTATTGTGTTGAATGCCGGTGGCGGGAAATATTTGTGAAATTGAATAACACCATTCTGTGATAAGATTGAAAATTAGTTTTAACGAACAAGTGAGAAAGATTCACGGGAAGATCTGAAGAGGTTTTGCATAATGTTGTGCGTTCCACAAGTAGAACACACTCACGGGCATACCGGAATATTTAGACGATTTATTCATGCCTGTCATGTGAAACAGTGGAAGGAAAAAGTAAGTAATGGAACTATTTTTTAGATGCGCTTCAAATGCCTGTATTTGGGATTGGCCCGGTTTCTTCATTTTTTTAATTTTCTGAGGACATTTTTATTTGTAATCCTAAAGTTAGAAGATGTGATTTCTTTCTCTAATTCAATTTGTTTAATGCTACTGATGTCTTACTTGGCCGTCCGTTAAGATATGCGGCTACAAAGCAAGACAATGTTGAAGGTGACTGGGTTCGATTCCCGATCCAGGTTTAGGAAATTTTCGGGTTAGACATTTTCTCGACCTCCCTGGGCATAACAGTATCATCGTGATAGCCTCATGATATACGAATGCAAAAATGGTAAATTGGATTAGAAACCTCGTAGTTAATAGCCGTGGAAGAGCTCAATGAACACTAAGCTGCGAGGCGGCAATGTCCCAGTGGGGATGTAATGCCAATGAGAAGAAAAATAATGCTACTGTAGGAATAAATAGGTATCTTTTAGCGATATGATGACCCGCTACACAGTAAGATCATATAAACAGGAATAATTTTCGTCCACATTGACTCGAACAGATCTCCATACATGACTTTTTCTGAATTTGGAATTAACAATTCCTCGCCGTAGTAAAAACCATTTTGCTTAGTCTTGTTTATATGGGGGTCGTTTGTTACGGCGAGAAATATTTCCCATTTCTAATATACCTTGAAATCTATTAATACTAACTTTAGAACGCACGAAACAAATTAAAAATCCATCAATGTTTGAAATTATTGATACATACTTGCGCCGGCGAGTATCCGTATACAATCGACTTTCATATTTTGAATCAATTGTTCAACTATTGAGATTGCGTCTAACCCTATTGTTGATGCCAGTACCACCTTCACGTTGACGTCATTGTCGACATTTAGGTAATCGAATCAATTGTGCATTCCCACTTAAGGAAATAGTTAATAGCCAATTCAGTATACAGTATACAGCTTCGAATTGAAATCGATGTTTGATATGCATTCATTTGTGGAGACGTTTGCTTGATCCAGCTTTTCTGAGTGCTTCCCGCCTACGTCAGCTGTTTCCACCCTACGACAAGCACTTGCAATGCGACAGCAAGGTAGTCACGTTGGCATAATAAACACAAAATAAAGAAAACAAATTAACAGGTGACCATTCTGTACCTCACAGTTTGTTTACATATTTTTGGAATGAGATAATCGTTCATATTTTTGAAGCTTGATTGCAAATCAGGAGTAGTTAAATAATTGTTTTCTCAATGCTCAACAGATTCTTCTTATATACATTAATTAGCTCTTAATTTGGTCAAAGTTATGTAAAACCGCCTCAAGTTTCTTTCTGACTGACTTGTAATATTGTGTTCGGAGAAAGAAAACGGGAGTTAATTTATGATAATTCATGTTGACATTTGTTGTTGAATATCCTCAGTCAAGGGATTGAGAGATATTTTTTTACGATTTATGATCGATTGGATCTGCCACACGAATGTTTTGGCAAAAATGGGTGATTTTATTATTGGAGCTTAGTGCGATTTGGCAGAACCTTGGTTATTTAGTGTTTGATTTGCGATTTTAGAAATAAAATTTGAGAGGTTTCGATAATCATAAGATAGTAAGCACAACGGTACAATACGACCAGAATTGTCGATATTTTATCTATTTTTAACGACAACCCATCAACATGCGTGACCTTCAGTCTACTAAGAAAGTTGAGAATGAAAAGCCCAAAAGTTTTAGGCTGTCAGTATCATCAGCCGAACCGACTGAAAAGTTGCACGACAGCTACTTACCCGCCGGTACAAGTGTACCTTACGCTATTTACACGCCAACTAACAGCGTGCATGACTCTTCACTTTGCTCATCACAAGTGCACTTGTGCTGATGGCTCGTGCCAAACAACCACCATTTAGGATGATTGGTAGGTGTTGATCTAAATATAGACCAGGTTATTATTACAGAGTGTAATTGATTGACATACAATTCAGACAGAGAAGAGTAGTCAATTTTTTTCGTGGTACTTTTCGAAGGAAAAGTTTTTTTTGATAAGTACCTCTTACAAGTTTTTATGTCAGAGGGCTCATGCACAAATGATGTTTCGGTTTCAGAAGAGAGATGGAAAACGTGACTCCTATTCACAAAATGCGACATGGAAGAAAGGAGGTCATGCCAAGATTACATCAATAATGAATGAACCTCAAGGTTTTGTCTAATAACTTTTGATATGTGATAATTATGATACCGTGGATGAATATAATAGGACAAACAATGTTTCTGACGTCCAACTACTAATGAGCATATTTTGAAATCAGACTTTGAATAGAACTTTATCGATTTGTTATTGAGAATAAATGAAAACAGCCTTCAGGCGAAACTCAGAGGTCTCATTTATTTAGATATAGTTGATAACTAATAACTATCAGCTAAATTTAGATTCATTATCAGAAGTAAGGGAAATACCTTAATTTTACCGAAACATAAGCATTAGACATGTCTCAATGATCTAGAATCATTATCAATTGTGACAATGATATCGTTACAAAATTGTCATGTAAAACCTGAATGAATGAGAACATATGCTTTATACCATTATACATTATACCAAATCATTCAACGAGCGAAAGTTGTTCACTGAAAACAGCGAGTTTGCAATTGGCTGCAAACTGTTTCTTAAGTGGCTAATGATTGTGTGGTTGGTTTATTTCCTACGATGACGTCCAACCAAGTTCAGGGCGGAGGTGGCGATAATTTTACAAATTAAATATGCCGCTAGTTGTCGTTATCGCTTTGGGAGTCCGGTTGAAACAGCACACTGCTGCTTAATTTGAGCGCTTTATTGCACACCGTTGCAAATGAACCATAATTTTACCTCAGGTAAATTAATTATAGGTTTGATCAGATTTATCGATCCAGTAATATTCTTCAACTGAGCTTGAACGCCTCATTATTCAGCATCGACGAATTTATCTGATTTTTATTGTTCACAGTTTGTATAGTTCCCAAAAATGGCAAATCGAGCCTTTTCGAATACAAAAGAAACAGTTGAGTGAAAACGAAAGGCGAAACTGGACACACATGATCCCCACTTTTTGTTTCGGGTGTTTCTTGATGTAAAATGCTTAAATTTATGCGATTTAGGATGGACTTGATGAACAATTTAATAAGTTATTCAAAAACATAATTGGAAGGAAATATTTGTTATAAAGTTACTCAACAACGGAAGCTGGTAAAGTTCTTATTCAGTCAAAAATAGACTTCTTCAGTCAAAAACTAGCTTATTCAGCAATTGTTTGTTGGGTATCATTTTGGACACAATTAGCGTGCTAATGTTTCTGGTCTAGGTCACCATTAAACTCGTAGGCACTCCTGTATCGGACTTTTAGATCATTTCTCTTCATTGGACACATCTATCCGTCACTTACCTGGCTTTTGCAACCTATCAATCTGTTAACAATTTTATCGGCTGTCCAGTCCGGTATACTGCTAACTGAATCCGCTACGACCATCGACCGTCTAATCTCGCTTTCCGCTTATCAAATCCGGCTTGCCAATTCCATCTACCTCCAAATACAGCACTTCTTTGAACGACCCGGCAAAACCAAATCCACGGAACAGTCCAGCGCTCTGATGACCGAATTAGCAATGCCAGCACAAGAAAAATTACTGTTTGGCCGAAAGTCATTCTACCGAAAGCCATTTGGCCGAATACGTCACAAGGCCGATCAAATCATTAGGCCAAACTCCATCTGGACCTTAACTTAACAGAACAAAACAGGTCATATGGCCGAAAAACTTGTTCGGCTAAAGAAGCCTTTTGGCTGAAAAAGTCGTTTGATAGAACAAGCCATTTGGCCGAAAATGTCATTTGGTTGAAAATTTCATTTGACTTTAGACACAAAGGTCATACGGCCGATCATCCCGTTTAGATGAACAGTTCATAACAGCCATATGATCATATGGTTTTGGCCATGTCGTTTGGCCAAACAATTGTAAAAGTGAAAAGTTTGAAGTTAATAATAATAATAGTGGGAAGTAGGAAGTCGAAAAATGCGCAGTGAGAAGTTGAAAATGAGGACTTGAGAAATAAGTGAGGCGTCACACGTCTCGACTTGTTATAAACTACATTATACACATTTTCTCGTGGAAGCCACATAGATTTTTTTTTAAATAAAAATTTCAATGACTACTTATTGGAAGTTTCCCATTAAAATACCGAAGAATTTTCCGGAGAAATTACAAATTTTATGTTAAATGTTCCAAACAGTTTTCCATGGGAATATCGGAGAACGGGGAAGGGTCATTTGGCTGAAACCTATTCGGTCGAATGCTATTTGGCCGAATGCCACAATGCCACGCGAAAAAATGAGGACGTGAGACATCTCACTGTATCATTCGGCCAAATGACCCTGTTGGCCAAATTACCATTTCAGCCAAATGACCCTGTCGGCCAAATAACCCTGTCAGCCAAATGACCCTTTCGGTCAAATGACCCTTTTGGCCAAATGACCCTTTCGGTCAAATGATCCTTTCGGCTAAATGACCCTTTCGCCCAAATGACCCTTCCGGCTAAATGACCCTTGCAGCCAAATGACTCTTTTGGCCAAATGACCCTTTCGGCCAAATGACCCGTTCGGCTAAACGACCCGTTCGGCTAAATGACCTTTTCAGCCAAATTACCCTTTTGGCCAAATGACCCTTTCGGCCAAATAACCCTTGCAGTAGGGTGGCTCAAATTAGTACGGGAAACTTTTTTAATTTTTTTTGATGGGCCGCCCTCTTATTCGGTTCTATTTGATGCTCTAATGCTCTGGACAAAATTTCAGCCAATTCGGTCAACGTTTGGGCGGTGCTAAACTTGTTGGAAGTTTATATGCAAAAATGTATGCAGAAACATCCACCCTACCTTGCAGCCAAATGACATTTTTGGCCAAATGACTCTTTCGGCCAAATGACCCTTCCAGCCAAATGACCTTTTCGGCCAAATGACCCTTCCGGCCAAAATGACCCTTCCGGCCAAGTGACCCTTCCGGGCAAATGACCCTTGCAGCCAAGTGACCCTTTCGGTTAAATGACCCTTTCGGTTGAATGACCCTTTCAGCCAAATGACCCTTTCGCCCAAATGACTCTTCCGGCCAAATGACCCTTGCAGCCAAATGACCATTTGTGGCCAACTGACCCTTTCGGCCAAATGATCCTTTTGGCTAAATGACCCCTTCGGCCAAATGACCCTTTCGGCCGAATGATCCTTTCGGCCAAATGACCCTTTCGGCCAAATTACCCTTTCGGCCTAAAGGTCTGTTCTGCCAAATGGTATATTCGGCCAAACAACTTGCGGCCTAGTGGCCTTCGGCCAAATGACATTCGTCCGAGCGGTATTCGGCTAAATGGCCCTTCCCCGTCCAATCCAATGTGCCAGACTGATGGTAATAAGGAGATTTTTTTGTGTATCCAAAGAAAAAGCATTAAGGATGTAAATTCCGAAATTGCGTCAGTAAGTGCCAAAATAACATTCTATTTCACAAAACTTTAAAACTGAGTTTTCGACTAAATTTGATTTGAAAACGGCTTTGTAGTGGGCTTGGTAGTCATATGGCTACTGCTTCTGCCTCATACGCAGGAGGTCGTGGGTTCAATCCCAGGTCCATTCCATTCTCCTACTTTGTATCTTTCTCTATATTTCTCATGTTCTAGCAATCGCTAGAACTGGAAATGAACTTCCATACAGTTTCCATTACTATTCCTATACTTTCAACTCGAGATAGAATCTGATGGAATTGGAAACGAGCTATAGAGCTCGTTTCCTACATCCATCAATTGCCTTCTCCTATCCATCACATTGGCAGCTCGTTAACCAAGACGGACCTCTGCCTCTCAAACCTAACCCAAACATTCCAACAAATTCCGCATGATCTCGTGGCAAGTGCAGAGGTATATTCGGCTTGCAGTGGGCGAGTGATTGCATCATCATTTCCTCCCCCTTCCCTACATTGACTTGCATTCTGACGTGGCAGGCGCCAGTATGACCTAACACATGAGATCACCAGTACTTGTACATTGAAGATGTGTGCTAGTCCCAAGTAAACATCTGTTGGTTCCCTGTGCAAGAACAGCTGATCTGGTCATAATGGGGTAGCAACTACGAGCAGTCAATCAAGCTCAAGCAGCTCAAATTTGATTGTGACGGGTTTGAGACATAATGTATGTTTTAAACCAAGAAAAGGTGGTTGCGCTTTTTACCCAACTGGCGCATTTTATACAAATTTGAAGGAAAGTAAATTAAAGAACGATAGGCAAGAATTGTGCAAATTGTGTGATTCTTATTATTACATTTAAATATTAGTTATTGAATATCAAAAGTTGACAAAAATCGAAAATTCAACGATTTTTTCGAAGTATTTTCTACTCACCCGTTATAGTTATTCGTCCAATACGCCAAGATTTACAAACAACCATGCGTTCACTGTTTATTTCTCATGCAAGCGTCATTTTGCACACTAATAAAGCCTTTTGCCTCAGGAGCAATTTTAAAACATATTTAAAATACTTGAAAGGGCGGAAAAGCTATCTATTTTGCGTAGAGAATGGAGATGTTGTATTGTTGTAAGTTGTGTGTCTGTACGATGAAATGATTCGATATTATTGCTTTATACACTGACTGGTGGATATAAAGACAGCCAAAATGATCTTGTTTGATTGGGCTATTTTGATGCCAATAGTCTTAGAATGACTAGAAGTATTAGTCACAGAAAGTTTTATTCATGCATAAAGATTGCTTACAAGCGTTTCTGTAGAAAATTATTTAAAAGGCAGACCTCTTATATGAAAAATTTCCCATCAAAGCTTAGAAGAATGGAAATTTGATAGAATTTCTCTTGGAAGCTCAGTAAAATTTCACATGAAAAATCCACGGATAGTCTCATAATAATGTCTCCAAAATGAAGTCGCCACGAGGAACATTGGCCTTAAGATACCCCTACAAAAAAACATCCAATCTACACTATTAACAAGATATTTCTGGGCACCACTCGGGTTGCCCAATTCAGTTGTTGACGGAAACGATAATAAACTCATTAAGTGTGTCCCCCGAACGCATTACATCCAGACTCGCCACTCACTCGTGCGATGTAAACAAAAACATGGCATTTTCCTTCTGCTGCCCTTAGTTCCCAAAACTACTGCGCATCAGTTGGGTTCTATTTTTAGCTGCCACCGCACGACAAATACAACAAACCAACATTAGGTAATTATCACCGGTCGACTATGATGCTAGACTATAGTTACAGAAGGATAGATTAGCGCTGGCTGAGACGGTTAATCTAATCGAACCGCCTCGTGCCAGTTTCTCACTAATAACTACCTGAATAATTCATATTCTGTTAGACTGCCCGCTACTTGCTGACCGCACAGTATTTCCTTGCATAGTGTTGATGCAAACTGGACGTTTAATCAACTTGGTCTTTATTAATCAACGAGTTGTATAATCAGTACTTATGATTAGGTTCTTCAAATGTTGCTTCTTAAACAAATTTGATGCTTTATAAGTCTCCCTTCAAGTCAATTAAACACTTTTATAAATAGAATAATCATTTGTTATAAAATCAGTGAGAACTATTCCATTTATTATCAAAACTTGTTGTAACTTTGAGATACATAATTCAAATTCGTTAGTCAGGTAGTCACTGAAGACGACCTCATTGTTGAGATTTCCATCTGTTAAGTTACATTAAAGTAAGTGGAATACTTAAAACGGCAAGTGAAGACATTCCACAAAAAAAAGTTTTGATTATTTTCTTCGAACCTACCTTGGATCCGGACCCGGACCTCATTAAAGAATAATTTAATTAGACTCTGTAATAGACATTTTGCTACTGATAACACATTCGATTAGTATGATGAACTTTGTTCCTATACGAGAGACTACCTCTTCCGTCTCGAGATTAGGATTACGAATACAATCATCATCGCCTGATGGAAGAATTTGATCGTTAAAACAATTTAAATATTTTTTTTAAATAATTGAATGCAAAACAATAATAGAAAGAGTACCGTCATAGACAGGCAAGAGCAGGCATTGAAAAAAATCAGATCATGAGTAAAAATCGGCTAAGTTCATGCCAACTTGATGCTCTACTGGGGCCTAATCGATGAAGCTTTCTTGATCGCTGAAATGTGGAGTTCAAAGTTTAAAGATCTTCATCGCTCACCAATTAGAGACAATTGAGTGAAGCAAATCACTTGGTAACCTAACAATGAGTGTTGTTACCACACGCTGTTAGATTTTTTTTAGACATTAGGAAAATTAAGTTCACTATGAGTATGGAACCCTAATACACTGCATGGGAGGCTTTGATACTTTCTCTCCTCCATCCCAGCATCTTGAAAGCTGAGTGTATACCGTGCGGGACCAAAATCCGTACAGCACCAAAATCCGTCCACCTCATGAGAAATCAATAAATTAAAGAGGTTTAAAGGTAATTAATGTAGAACTAATTTATCTTATCCTGTTCAGGTAATGCTCAAGTCGTAGCTTCCATGGATATCATACCAAGTTTGGCTTGGCGAACTTTGTTGCTCGTTGTTTACGTAGCAATGATCATTCATAATCGTTGTTTTGTATCCATCTGAGCAAGGCTGCTCACTAACTGGCGTAGGACGTTATGATTTAATTAGATCAATGCCCGTCCGCTTTACCCACGCTTTCAATGCCTGGACAAAAGGTCAAATTGGGGTGAGAATGAGTCATTTTTTTCGACTACTTGGATCGCTTGTAAAATAGTATGTATCGAGATACTGTTGGTGAGAGCGATGACCCAATGTTACCCCCAATGACGGTATACATCTTTATTCCTGACGTTCAAATTCCAGTTGTGGCTACTTGAAGGAAAACTAAAAATGAGAAAACGTCAAAATGTGAGTTTATTATTTTTATGAAACTTTGCAGTTATGAATAAATGATAGCAATCATACGTTTGAAGATTTTCATAGCTAATCGTATTTTAGCGTATGAAAGCTGAACACCAGGAGATGCTATTGAAGAAAATATTGGGAGTTCAATTTAGAAAACAAATCCCAGGGGGTTTGAGGGCACACCCTCATTCCGATTAAAACACATAACAAAACGCATTTACCTGAGCCTCGAGCAGCAGATTCAAAGTTTGGCTGGTTTGGTTTGATGGCAGCTAATATCTTTAAAAGATCTACAAAAAAATGACACGTACTACACATTAAAATCTTTCGCACCATTATGGCGGTTCTAAGGACTCACATAGGAAATCTGCGTTTCCTCTCACTTGGGCCTGCCTAATTTCCACTATACTTTTATGTACTTTCCAAATACTAGAATAATGAGATTACATTACAATAATATAATGTTGGATTATTCTAACAAAATCTGACTCACTCTAAGTCTTCGAACAGCTAACAGTCACTTTTATAAAGATTCCACAATGTTCTGGGACCACGTCCGCTTCTAATCACTGTCCGACTTGGAAAGACCTTTGATTGGATTTTCTTATTTCTTTGTTACATTTAATATAAAAGATGTACAAACAATTGCCGTTAAAAAAACGAACTCATCAGACAAACAAGCAAATTAAGCCCGTGAGTGGTCATAAAATTGTCTCGGGATAAGGAAATAGTGTGGTTGAACTATCGACAACTAGGAGGCGCGACAATTAATAAAAATGCCAATTATGGCTGCATTCTGGCTTTCGATTTAATCAATCTTTATAGACGAAAAGATGGCTAATCGAATTAAAATTAGAATTTAATTGCAACCTTGTTTAATTTTGTAACCGCGTTACAGGTTTCATGATCTCTTCCTGCATATTTTGAATTGCTGCAATAAAATAAAACATGAAAACATAATTTTTGCATCGGAAAGTAATGACGTGGAAAACATTCATAAAATATCTACCAAAAAACAATTCACCTTGCTTATTAGCAACAACAGAAACATTTATCATCGTATCTCTTGCTCTTCGAGATTGCTCTTCTGTAACGTGTCGTCACAAAACAGATAGACATCATAGAACAAACTGCAAATTTCAAAGTAGGCTCTTTGTGTATCAACAATCGACGAACGGCACTCCCGTATATCCAGGGCGACAGAAAGAGAAAGCAAAGCATGCGATGCTGCTCTGTCTAATGTGCGTTGTTCAGTGAAGCTTGACTTCCACCGCTAGGTTCGCTAGCGTTCCAAAATCATCGAAGGCCCACATTCCATGGCGAAGATGCCTATATGTTATGTGGTGTCGTGGAGTACTTAGGGTTGATGACAGGCTGTATTTCTAGATAAGGGTGATATGTTTACCATCGGACTCACAGGTGCTCCAGTATAGTTTTTCGTAAACACTTTGTTAGAGTACTTGCCTTGCCTTCGATATGTAATAAATTCTTCTAAACCAGGAAATGTAGAAACTATTAGGTAAGCGCACAGAACGCTGTCAGTAGGTCACTGGGAGAAATTCTGTTTGATGATGTGATACATAGACATAATTTGTTACAGTCAGATATATGTATCCAGCTTTTTATTCCTAATCTGCTATAATATCTAAATCACCCCTTTTGACATTTGGGTTGTCCACCATAAATTTGCCCGGTTTAGATCGAAGTATGCTGTATTGTTATGTAAACTTTTTGTTTACAATGAAACTTCAAAAGTTTTTATTCTCAAGTTTCAATTCCAAAAGTAAATACATATCCAATATATCTAATTTTCTAATCTTTTTAGGTACGGTCTATGTGGTTGGCGGAATATGCACTTTATTCTTTTCCATTTGAAGAATATGGTGGAAGGATGAACTTTCTACATCATCATTTCGTCACTACAACTCGCAATATTGAATCTTTTTTTCCACAGGCCTGTGCACAAATAATGCGGAAAACAAAATACCTATATGAGGGAGAGTTGTGAATCTGTTGTTTTGGAGCGACGGATTTTTCTTAAGATTATAAACTCCTTGAAAGCGAGCAAGAAATAATTTATAAGCTATTACACAATATGTGTTTCAATGAGGTTTCAGTGAAAATAAAGTCGTTATAAAGAAAAATTATGCAAAAAACTTATAAGTTGAAACTAGGTTTGTTTTTTTTTAACAATTACATGTTATAAATCGCAAATAGTTTGCGAATGTACTCTATTTGCTTAACGACTAGAACTGGAAAAGGATTCGAAATCAAATTGCTTAAGAATGTGGCATTAACGGTTAACTTCTTTTTGGCTTTTCGCAAGCTTACCGTATTGGAAATTAGCTTATAGGCGATACTCAAGTTAGTGCTATACATGCACTTCTATAGTTATTAATTGATGCAATGGTACTTTAATCCCGGATGAGTTTAAAATAATGCCTCCAGACTTTTTTTTATCGGCGCAGAGGTTACTGACAAATCGCGTTACTATAGCTATCACGTAAAGTGTTGTGGTATGAAAGGATTCCAGGAACGTCCAACGTCGTAGACTAAAGGAATTTTAGAAAAATTGAGGTCACCAAGAATGACTACATCCCAGTCGTTGACAATAACAGAGTAAATTTTATAATATTTTTTATTTTTTAATACATAGGAGACATCTTCAGTGCTCATTAGTGACTGCAAAATATTTAAACTTTGCACACGCAGCAATTGCCAGTTGTTTTTTGTTACAATGTCATATTCTCAGGTTCCCCGTTGCATTCCTCAAAACGATTAACTAAAACTTGGCATAAATTTACTACATTGCTCGCTGTAAAATCTTGCTTTCTCGGTTCGCTAGAATTGAAATTATTTATAAAAAATTTAATAGGTATTAAAATTGATTAACCGTAATTTGTAAACAATTATCCGTAAATGAAAATTTTTGACAGATAATAATACAAACCAGGGTTTCGACTTTTCATTTCAATGAGACCAAAGCAAGCATTTTTTGGGCCAAGGGAAAATCTTGTTTCGTTGTTTATGTTGAGGATCATCTTTCACCCATCAATCTTTTCTCTAGAATTAGCATTGGAAGATAAACGAAAATCTTGCCTGTTAGATGAAAATCCTTTTTCGTTTCATCACTTTTACCTCTCACTCACTTTTCGCGAGAATTATCGCAGAACAATTACAAAATTGTATGGCCGCGCCGGGATTCGAACCCAGAATAGTAACAATAATAGCTGTGGGGATGCGCATACTTTAACCACACCACCACGCTATCTGTATGATAGCGATAAGTTATTTGTTCCTCATAAGCTACTACCATTTGCATTGATGATGCCACGAAAAGACTCGAATATGAATGAAAAAGAGCAAACCAACGTTTGTCGGCAATCGAAGTGAGCGAAAAATTGTTTTCACTCTCCAGGCTGTTTTTCTTTCCCGAAAAGCGATTTCTCCCCGAAAACTTTCGTGAGGGAAAATCATGTGCTCCTGAGATTGAGTGAGCATTACGAACCCTGATACAAACTAAATATCAATGCAACCTCGATGCTGTTATAGTTTACTGTACACAGCATCTATCATTATCGAGGGGTGTCTCATCAAGTTTATGGCTATCGTAAAAAGCTGGATAACAGAGTTTGAGCTCATGATTCTTGTTCAAAAGACTTTGTTATATGTATGAAGATACTTTAATATCTTAGTGATCTTTCTTGATCCGAAATCTCCAACGATAATGGTTATTTCCTCACATGCTTGCCAAAAAATATAAAGCAACTCAAAGATTAATGTTTTCTTACACTGGTATTCAATTTTAAACTCCACAACTTCAGCTATCCAATTTTAAGTGATTTTTACAATTTCTTGCATTTCAACATTTGTTACGAAAATGGTATGACATGACATTTAGGTGTTCTTCCGGGAGTATATTATTCGGTGCGGTTCAGAAGTCTGGATTAGATAAGTTTCTCGAAAGTTCTGTTGATCGACGACAGCAGACTGATCGGTCGAGTTCGTATTTCTCTTTTGATGCACTGCTACACAAAAAATAAACATAGTTATGATTTATTTAATTTTTAATTGTTTAAAAGTGAGGGATATTATGTCAAAGTATCAGAAAAATTTGCCGTTTTATTCAATTTTCTACCTTTTTTGTTTTTCTTTATATAAAACGAGTTTGAAAACTTTAACAACAAATTCCTCTGCGTGGAGAAAACTTAAACGGAGATGTTTTGCGAATATGGGCTGATAACTCCTGCAACATTGTTTTGAGATGAATTTTTATCGAGCCTAGTACGTTCAACAGATCGAATATTCCCATAATAAATTTCAGCAATATTATCGCAGCGCGTTCTCTAATTGTGGAAAATTTAATAGAAACACAAATTCATCGGTATTAAGATTCCAACATAGTCCAAATATACGAACGGTTCTTGATTCTTCTGCATCTGTTCGCAAAGAGTTATTGAACTAACAATTAATTGAACTATCGATTTTGAGTTGAACAGTGATGAACTTAACAATTATTAAAAAAAAAATCACTCTAAAGATTAAAACAAATGAGCTGAAAGCCATGATCACCTTCTCAGTTAATTCAATTGCTGCTATTTCTGTATCTCCGTATTTAAAATCATTATCGACGTAGTGTTGGTCCACAATTGCCTGTTGTACATTAGATAAGGATTTTTCTAACTCATGAGCATTTTCCATTTTGATGAATTGAGCAATCGATGGCGAGGATGCAGATTCAAAGTCTTAGCCACCTTCACATGAAGTTTTGGGGGCGGGGTGGATTTGGTGTGTTATGAGCATTACAATTTATTCCTCGCCAAAAAGTCGTTAGTAGTCTTGATCATACACACGAAAAAGCACTTGATGAAACAATTATTTGATGTACGTTGTTAAATCAATCTTCTTTTTACGACCTCGCACCAGAACAGCGATTAACGGTGGGAACGAAATGTGTACCTTTCAATAGCAAATCTTTCAAAGAAAATCCATTTGACTTAGCTTTAGCATTCATTGTTAATCGAAACTTTGCACACTGAAATGCGGTAGGTAACACGTTTTTGAAGATTTTCCTAGTTCATCTGGATTCAGCCTTCTTGCATTTCCTTTATCGACATAATATTGCATCTTTCGACCGTAACATTGGATCCAAATCAATTTTCTTCTCCATTATTTGCTGGCAGGGCATTCAAAGTTGTTGGAGTTATAGAGTTCACCAATTTAAAAACGACCACCGCAGAGATTTCTCCAGATAGACCCCATTTTATAGCAAGCGATGAATACATCATCGAGATAGAGAATCCTTCATCAAAAATGGCTAAAGTGGATTTTCCCCTGATCACGTGTTTGGGGGCCGTCCAGAAACCACGTGGTCATATATGGGGGGAGGGGGGGTTTGGAAAATGACCACGATAAGCCACATGGGGGGAGGGGGGGTGTTGCTCTCGAACCACGTGGTTTTTTTTTACACGAAAAACTTTTGGTGAATAACAATAGCGGTGTAAAAAATACAAATCATTAAAATTTAATGATTTAATCATTAAACGCAAAGCGCATCTTAGGGCCGATGCCCACGTAGCGTCTTTTCAACTCAGTGTTAAAAAGACGCAGGTGTGCTTCGAGAAAAACCAGTAACGCAGCGTCGGTCGTAACGCCGATGCATATCTGCGCTATTTGACCATCTTAGCCTTAGATCCTTTTTCCATAAAAAAAAATAAACGAAAAAACAGGTTGCGATTCAGTCTCAATTTTCGCAACAAAAATTTGGAAAGGAAAAATGAGAAAAAATAAAAAAAAATCCTCCGTGCCACGCCACCGCCGCAGATGGTTTTTGGCATCACGCCGCCGACACTCAAAGATGTTATCGATCATTTAATAATCTGCTTTCGATCATTTAGTAGTTTGTCAAAAACTCATTCTAGAGGCTAAATTTAAAAATGTGTTGTATGGTGGACTTTTAGTGCTAAGGTTTTTCTACAACTCTCCTTAACAGGTCGATGTTTGAATTCCACTGCTAAAGGAGTTATGGTGCTAGTTGCCATACTTATACTAAATGATAACAAAATATGCAATCATTTAGTCTTAAGTTATTAGTGAAATTAAAACAACGAACTGTTAGGCAGAGTAGTAGATAAACCTTTGCACTAGAAGTCCACCATATAACACATTTTGAAATTTAGCCTCTAGAATGAGTTATTAAAAAACGACTAAATGATCGAATGCAGATTACTAAATGATCGATAACATCCTTGTCGACACTTTTGCATCAGCGGACTGCAGCTACAAATTTGAAAAATATTCATGTTTTTCATGTTAAAAAATTCAAAAGAATTTCTTGTGGATATTCAGGAAAAATTCTGTAAAGAAATTGTTTGTAAAAACTTTGAAATTCCTTTATATAATCCTGATAAAGTGCTGGCATTCAGAATGATTTTTGAACAATTCTCTCTGAAAAATTTTGCTTGGAAATTTTGCTACAAATTGGTAATGAAAAAAAAAAAACAAAACATCTCCAGTGTAAATTGCAAAAAAAATTCCTTAAAACTCCGAAAAAAATTCCATGTGAATTCTGTCTGAAAATTCAAAACAGTCCCGTGGGAAATACATATAATTTTCAGTGGAAAAAAAATGTTCAAATTTTCATATATTTTTTTTTTACATTCTAATGAAATTTTCTACGACAAGTTCTTTCGAATCTTCACCAGAAATTCTTCTTTATTTCCAAAAGAAGTTTCTCGAACATTTTAAGGAGTGCACTTAAAAATGTTCAGTTCAGTCTGCAATGGCTGGCATATAAAAGCTTTCAATTTATAACTAAGGAAATGCTAATAGAATATACTAAGTTAAAAAGCAGACCAACTTCCAGTTGGAATATGGAGCCATAGAAGAAGAAGAAGACTTCTGATTTTTTTAATAAAAACTCTTCAGAATTTCCGAAAGATATTAAACAGCCAATGCCACATGAAACACTTTGATATTTCCGTTGACTTTTTGTTTTTGGTTTTTTTTTCAAATTTAGAATTTTGAAATGAAAATTTTTTGGAATACTTTTTTACGCTCTTTGTGAATTCTATCACATTTTTAAAAATTTTCCAAGAATTTTTTTATTCGAGACATTATTTAGAATTTCCACGGAAGAGTCTATGGATTATCTTCAAAAAATTCTTTGGATTTTCAAAAAATAAATCTTTAGAATTCTCGAGATTCTTGTTTTTTTTTTAATTTGTACCATAAATTCTTCCAAAATTTCCTAGGGAATTCATTCTTCTTCGGGAAGTCCTTTTGATTTCTTTGTAGGTTCAGCTAAGCATTGCTTTAAGTCTTTACCATGCAAAGATGCACAGGAAATGATTTAGAAATTTTAAGGAATTTTCACATTAGAAAATCTTTAAAATTTTGATTTGATTTTTTAAGGAATTCCTTCAAAAGTACAATTTTTTCGTAATTTTCACTTGTAAAAACATCGGAGTTTCCTCGGGAAGTTCACTATTGGTGTTTCAGATGAACTTTTTTCGATTTTCTACTGGAAAATCTTAGGAATTTCCATAGGAAATATTTTGGCATATTCCGAATAATTTGTTTTGGAAATTAAAAAGAAAAACTGTTGAAAGGGTCTAAGAATTTCTTTTGGAAAACGAAAAAAAAAAGTTGCCAAGGATTTAAAAAAAAAAATCTTTAGGGATTCTGTAAAAAAAGTAAGCTGGTTTTTTTTCTAATTTATACTGAAACCTGTTAATACCTGTTAATATTGGAATGTAAACTAATTTGATGATTCGGAAAGCAAAACTGGAATTTCTACAGGAATGCTACTCAAAAGAAACAACAGTAGGAGGTTTTATTTGCATATCTAAGATAACATATTAACTTTGTGATTCTCTGATAAACTTTTTGCTGTAAGAGTTCAGTTCAGATGCTTCGCTGAGGTTGATATATCTTAAGAATTTCCAGTACCTCCAGAGCTACGGAAGGTCCCAAATACTCTCAGAAATCTATAGGGATATTCAGTGATGAACTTTAGAATTATTTTAAAAAAATCATTGATAAAAAATTCTAAAAAAAATTAATGATATAGGGATATTTTGAAAAATTTCTAAACCATTACAATTTTTTCTCGAAATTTTATAACATATTCATGAGTCCACATTTTTCGTATCCTCCTGATGCATCGAAGGTGAAAGAGTTCTAGATATCCTAATACCCGTTAAACATTACAGCATAACATCATCAAAATGTTCGAATTCATGAAAATTTATAATTTCCATGCTGGGTTTAGTTTGATTTTGAATCAGTTGAAATTGTCCATCTTCAAAATTAATCGGTTGAACCATATGTTTTAGTTACATAAAGTTTTTTGTTAAGTTTTTGTACTTTAGAAAAAACCACGTGGTCAAAGGGGGGGGGGTCTGCCAAATGACCACGATAAGCCACATGGGGGGAGGGGGGGGGTTGAAAATCTTCAAAAATATGACCACGTGGTTTCTGGATGGCCCCTTTGGAACCTTGCATTCACGAAGTAGAGCTTGAAAGTTCTTTCAACTGACGTTATACAAATCTACAAAAGCCACAGATTACAATTATAAAATGATTTCTTCGAAATTTCGTCGGTGTGTAGTGGCTTATGGTGGTTCTTTCCACAAGCTGAACAAGCTTCTGTAGCCTGAAGAGTAACATACAGGACATTTTCAATATATTCCTTATTGACACGGGAGTTAATATTATGCACAGATTGGCTTGGTTTTGAGCTTATGACTTCCAAATAAATATGGCTTGATCCAATAATATAATTTGCTTCTTCAGCTAAAGAACAACTAGCTTATTCAATTTAAGTTGTTCGTCGGATTGTGTCCTGCTGAAAGTTAAAGAATTTATGCTGGCAAGTCAATTCATCATTTTGTCCTCCAACCTCCAGGAAAACGCTTAGAAATCAATCTTTTTTTTCTGTCATCGGCATCGCTTTTTGTCGATTCCACATTTGATTACTGAAACTAGGGAGTTTTTAAACCAGATGTGATCAAGATCAAGATCAGATCAAGATTCATTAGGTATACATCGGCTTTCACGTTCTTCAAAGCGATCGCTATACGGCTAAAATAAAAACTCTACCTAAGGAAATAAGAAATTGTCAATAAAGAAATCAGGGTATAAGCAATGAATAGTTATAAAATTTCTGATTTACGTTTTTAGGTACAGTCAACAAAGATTTCACAACTTTGTGAGCCTTTCCTTTGTAAAGCTTTCCTGAGTCTCCTTAAATTATAACCATTGCTCAATTTCAGTTCCTTTGTTGAAGTTTCAAATTGGATAGCAAAAATTTGCCAGTCCAATCGTGTCCAGAAAAATGAGGTAGTTCTTGAAAGTTTAGATGTTGTATAAATGTATAGGGTGTTCGGTATTGGCCATTTTTGACAAATACCGGTATACAGTATTTGGTGGAGTCAATACCGGTAATACCGGTGAAATACTGGTTTATGTGAAAGTTTCAGGTATTAAAAGAAATACTTTTGAATTGGACTTTTGGATGAAAACAAAAAAATGTTGACAAACTTCAAATATTAAAATCATTGCTTGTTGAACTGGGTAAAGCGAAACTTAAGAAGACATAACATACTAAGCGATGCTTCTCCCAATCCGCATTGGATTTTTTTGGCAATATTGTCAACTACTGAGAATGCCCTCTCTGGTTCAACCGATATTAGACGAATAGGCCAAGACCGTCAAAAATCAGTGTCAAGTACTTGCCCTTTATCACTTCAGATTCATAATAGGAGGATTTCTAGCGGGTTGCATGCAAGGATCCTGGCGTCAACGTAATTGCCACCGGCAACGCAAATGTTTTGCTCTGCTAGTCTCTTCACAAGTTGTTCTTTAACCGATTAACCAGAGAAATTATCCATTGAGGCATCTTTATCGTGCCGATCGTCAGGAATGATCGTTGTCTCATTGTCAACGATCGTATCAGAATTGATTAGACGCTTCAAGATCTCGTCCGCTTGCTTAATAAAAGTAGCTATGGATGTGTTGTAGAAAATGCCAAAATCGTTTCTTATCAATTGCTTTACAGCAGAATTATTCAAAAAAGCAAAAAGATCACCATATTCCGATCGCCAGGGGGGTCCCGTAACGAAGTTGGCTACACGTTCGCCTTATAGGCGAATGGTCATGGCCCCTCCACCAAACCCTAGTCAGTCTCCAGAAGCACAACAATACGCTGGCGTTTTGGGGAACGCGCCTCACCGACACTGCTGCCTGATGACGACTGACAAAACTGTCCTTCTCGGACGCATTCCTCCAACGTACTTCGATTAATGGCAACCGAACAAACCAACGATCTACTGGATTCACCACATGAACAATTGAACACAATGTACTCACGATTATATGGTCTGGCAACAACAACGATAACGAATTATGGACATCTAAAACTAGATTTTTTGTGGATTCTGTACAGCAAAGTACCACAGTAGATCACGGCACAGTAGCGGTTAAGAACACAGAGTGCCTATCAAATAAACATACAACAAAAAAATCTGATCGTCTCTCTAGGACTCATTTCTTAAAAGCATCGAATAAGTTGTTGTAAATTTCTGTGGCTTGATTTGATAATTGATAAGATTTGAGCGCCACGTTGGCTTCATATAGACTGACGGCGGTGTAGTTGCAAAGCAGCTAGAACAGGATCGAGGTCTTGAATTATTTCACCAACCGCAAAAAATCAAGTTGAATGATAATTGATGCTTTAACCCATAGATCCGTTTGAGCATAGATAACATGCTGTTCCAGCGTGCCTTGGAATCTGCCACTAATTCAAATTCTTTTCCGAATTCAGAACGGACATATTATTGTAGCCAATCGTTTTTCACAGGTGATCTCCGGAGAAGAATTATTACGGTACGTAACTTTTTAACACTTGTCAATGTCAACAATGTTCATTGAAGAAAAAAGTCATTGGAAGTTTGACAAATGGCTAAAAGCCGACTTGTGCAAAGGTTCATTCATGCGCGCATTCATTTTTTTTTGCACGATGAGTCTTTACTGCTTGTAATTGAATATTTGTTCCATCTATGCTGGATTCCATATAAGTGGGACAAATATGCGATTACAGGCAGTTTAGCTGATAAATGTAGATGAAAACTATTAGAGAATTTTTATACTGACAGCAAAATTTTTTAAGCCAGGTTACCATTTTTGCATTCGTATGATTCACCCAGTCTTGAACATTATTGTTATTAGCATTTTTTTTAAATTTTCAGCCTTTGGCTGGTCAAAGCGTCTTGAACATGTTTCAACAAACTACAGCTTGAGATCTTCTTCACGATCACGACGTCATCTTTTAAAAATTTCGACTTTTTTCTGCTCATTTTGCAACTCAAACGGCTTCTGAATTATGAGTGCTTCCAAACGTTGCGTTGTTCTGTGTGTCTTGTTCCAAAGATAGTTGAAGTTCTTCTCATTTGATGCGATTAAGCATTTCTCAAGCTCTTATCTTGCTCTGCGTCTTGCTTACCCGAGATGTTCTGGATAATGCTGAATGGTGACTAATGGCACAGATGGATGCTGTGTTTTTTATTTTTAATTGCAGATAATCTTGAGCAAGTTCGTTTGGATTGAAATTTTTACTGGTACTGGTGAAGGTGTACGTTTCATTTTATTGCACAAACAAAGTTTTCATATTGTTTTTGGTACAACGCGTCTTAATATACGTGCAATCATAAAAAATAACCTTATATGTTACGGCAAAAAACCATTCGAAAATACTTATTATCTTCATTATGCCACCTAATGAATGATCCCATATCAAAAAGCTACTAACATTCATAAGTTAATGAAAAGTATAAGTTTCGGAACGTATGTGACTAATGCGATGTATAAGTTTTTTCTTATACATATCATTAAGCGCCTGCTTCGGCAAAAAAGTATTATAAATCTTAATAATATATAACATTAATTTTTTACGAGCAGATCGGTTTAGTGGTATTCAAAGTTCCAAATTATAGCAACTGCTATCAGGAATGTCGCGACGTTATCGGCTGTACTGCATTCCATTTTAAGCTCAAATAAAGTAGGCGGTGAACAGAGGAAGTGATGGAAGTTTCGGTGATGAAATTGAAAACTTGATGAACAATAATTTTATTGACAGTTTGAAAGATCTTAAAAGCAAACCGTTTTCAAAAAGTCTAACCAGAATGAGTACAGACATTGCGAAAGCAAACATTATACTTAATTGACTAGCAACATGGAGTTTGGAGATGTTTGTCTTCAGCGTTGGAACCAGCATAAAGTTCATTGACGAACTCCTAATTTTTTAATTCACTTCATTGACCATCTACGCACACAATTCTATAAAAGAAATTAGTTTCATACAGCTCTGATGATACTTCATAAATATAAACAAGAAAGGTAGAAAATAGAGTACAGTGTGATAGATAAGGTGTGAGAATAGGCAAAGGTATATTTATTCGTCCCTGGGCCATCCTCTTAAAATTACTTGAAAGTTTGTGGCTTGCATCTATCGTTCTATATAATTTTGTACCGTGAACTCCAAATTTTGCTGAACCGAGTGGCACATTTGATGTAGAAAAAAATTGTATTCATTCAACGTTTCTTAATCGGATTTCCTATTTTTTTTCTCAATTTCAGTGCGGCATGCGTCGCCCATCACTGGGACAGAACGAAGACGACCTGAGTCGTCTGACCACGGTGATATCCCCAACGACAGCCAGCTTATCTTCGGCGCAAACGGAACCCGACGGAGGTGATCACAGCGGAGGCTGCGGCGACAAGAGTAATTACAAGATCAACAATCACCACCTTCTACAGCAACAGCACAGCAAGAATGGCAGTACAAGTAGCAGCAGCAGCATCAACAGCAGTACCAACAACAATAACAACAACAACAACTACAGCTGTTCCAATAATTGCAATATTAGCAATAGCAGTAGCAGCGCATCGCTCGACGGAGCCTTACTGCCAAATGTAACTAATTCATCTGAGTGGCAAAACTGTAGAAAACGCAAAGAACGGCAGGACAGTACGTCCTCCATCAGCCAGGATCGGAAACTGATCCGATCCAACAGCGAGGAACACCTTCCCAACTGCAAGGAGGTGATCCGTCGCGTGTCCTCGCATGAGGATTTCAAGAAACCCTCGCCGCTGATAGAAATCAGCGTCGACAAGGAAAACATTATCGAAGAATCTGCCGAAGAGCAGCAGCAGCTGGAAGAGCAGCAAATTTTCGAGAAGAATTTGAAAAACAGTTCGGAAAATTTGAAGAAGTTTTTCATCGGTAGTGAGAGTCTTTGTGCAGCCAGCAGGGACTCTACGGAAGGAAACTACCACTATAAAGTTGATGAGGCTCGTCACCATCACCAACATCATTTGCAGAGCAATCACCTGAGTCATCACAACAGGAATCGTCTCTCACCCAGCCGTGATGTGCTGAAAAACCGCAAAGACTCGGACAGCGAGTTGGACGAAGAACATGCTCGTAGGCGGCATTGTGAGCGGTTTTCGAAGACCCGGCCACCACCCGGTCGCAAGTCGGTTTCCCCTCGAAACCGTACCAAAACGATTAAGTACTCCAGTGGAAAGGAGAAAAGCGGAAGTGAGTACTTCTACTCGAAACATGACTCACATCATTCAGTCAAGCATGAACGCCGCGGATACGGTAAGAAAGAAAAGACAGCGGATCAAAAGACACCCGAGGCGGATATTGTCTCCGACTACAACGACAACACCGTCCTGGAGAAGGGCAAAGAAGAATCTCCCCGAGAGAAACAACTTCCCTGGGACCAATCCTTCCAGGACGATACGCCGGTGGTTTGTCAACGTTTCGCCGATCACAAGTTTGAGCATGCAACGAAGATGGCAACGTTCGGAGAAATACGTAGTCTACCGCCGAATGCCACCCTAAAACACTACGGAGGCTATCGCAGTTCGGAACTTCATCAAACCAATCAGAAACCGATCCCCCAGGCGAATAACATGTTCGACGACCGCATCAAAACCATCAGTCGTAAGCTCAGCGGCTTGAAGAAAAAGTTATCACAATATGAGGATCGGTTCGAACGGGAGAACGGTTACCGCCCGGCTCACGAAGATAAGACCAGCGATTCTTCGATTAAGGCGGTCGTCGTTGAAATCCACAAGTTGCGCAAGGAGAAAATTCAAATCAAAGCGGACCTAGCGGTTCTGAATGCAAAGGCTGCCAAGGCAGAGGCAGCGGCAAGCTCGCAAGAAGGGGAAAGCAAGCTTTCCAAAATGAAGGAATCAATCGCCGATATCGAAAAGGTGAGTGGGTGTTTGTGATTTGAAGCTCTCCATTGGAGGCTCGTGTTTTTCGATGCGCCCATATCGGTCGTCTTCGCGATTAGATGCGATAGGAAACAAAGGCTTCAAAAGATTAGTGTCACTTGACGGGATTCAATTGCGTCATTGACTGTCGCCAAATGATAGCCACTGTGCGTTGAATAAATATTCCGCGAATCGTACCATCGCAGAACGGAGTAGGGGGGTGAATGATAACAAAAATCAACTCCAGCTGGTATCCCTTAAGTATCGCTTAGCAGTTTGTGCATTAACTAATTTGCCGATTATAATTTTTATAAATATTTTATACAAATTACAAATAGACTTCACAGACTTGTACAGACATTAACAGTAAGCTCAAATTAATGAGAACAATGGAGTAGTTTTTTAAGTATCGAAATAATTTATTTTCAAATGTGTTTTTACTTCACACGACAACTAACAAATGAAGCTACATTAGCCGATTTGAATTTATAATTGTAAAAAATCTCAATCATATTGATCGCATTTACATTTCAAAACAGCCCAGGTAACCATAATATAAATAAGCCGAACGTGCGATTATAACGCTGTAATATCCCTATATAGTCAAAAAGGCGAAATATAGTGCTAAATGTGTTCTGGGAATGGTAATATTCTGCTACTAGAAAATGTATGAAGGCTTAAGATAATTCTTGTGAAAGGACGTACTTTACGCCCGTTAGTTTATATGGAAGAGTGTGGAGGCGCGTGGTATTTCAAGTTTGTATCGCAAGGTGTTTTGCTTCGCAAAACTCATCAAAATTTCCGGTGGACCATGATGCACATTTTTGCTTACAGTTCTTCGCTGGCAGTCGGATAATGATCACCAGCCTCTAACATGGAGAATACATGCTGTTGTTAACCGTACCTTCTTGCACATTATAATCTAATCTAATAACGTGGACATGATTATGTCAACACCGACTCGTTTGAGATACCTATTACCAATATCAAAGTATAATTTTCCAGTTGACAGTACTTACCACACCGTATTATGAAACCTTGAGCAGCAGTTTGAATGCCACGGTCACCTCATTTTCCAATCTGCACCACCAATTTCGCGCGGTGAGCGGGATAGAATGCAAGAATTTATGACAATGGAGCGAAGTCCACTTCATAATAAATATGTCTATCCTGAATAAGCCTATTTGCATAGGGTTTTCTGCTGTTGCAAATACTAGAGAGGGTATGAGGCGGTAAGGTATTTTTGACTGCACTGAACCACTTATCTGCAAAATAGCAAACACGAGCCTCCCTTTCGTTACGCTGGTAATCACGCTCTTGCAGGTGGAATGTATACCTACCAAGCCATAAAAATAGTCACTTCGTCCTTGAACATCGCCGGGGGCGTGTACGAGGATTGATTATGGCGAACATGTGTGCTCCACACGATCATAAAGCACCGGCTCGGGACAGGGAATCATTTGAAGCACGAGTCCCGTAATTGATTGTTAAATCGATACTTTCGATTGAATTTTGTATATTTAGCTAATACAGCATTTGAAATGTGCCCCGTCTGATTTATATATTGCCATGATACATGGTTGGGTTGTTATAATGTCTGATCTGATTGATTTACCTCAAGGCAAATGCGTACCTACATGGGTGGGAAATATGGTTGTCAATCAACCAACCCCCCTCCTCCCATGTAAGATTTTTCCCATACAAGTCATTTTTTATTAATATGGAACGCAAGAAAATGGCAGACCCCCCCTCCCCTCGTAAGTGCTTACGTACCTCTTGCTTAGTTTTTGATGGGATGGAAATAGGAGCTATGGGATGAAGTGTCGAACCGTTCCCCTATGCAGTTCCTTAAACAAACGGAAAAAGTTTCATACATTCTTGAACAAAACGATGTTTTTTGTAGTTTTTGCCAGAATTCGTATTTTTGGACGAGAATTCAGAATATGTAAAAATCTCAGCATAGCTTCTATGATTATCCCATGAAAAACATAGCTAAAAGAAGTAACGAAATTGGTGCTTTATTTCTTTGTTTCGTAATGAAATGAATATATTTTCAGTGAGATGGAAAACGGAACATTTGCCTTACAATTTCATTATTTTTGTGGTTAATTGCCATCTTTAAAACCAATATATGCTAACTTCAAATGCAATTTTCAGTAGATATCCTTTTTCACCTCGGACAACACTGTGAAACGATCGTCTTGATATATTCGATCTGATCGCGATCGATAGAACTGAAACGGTCATCTCGATCACTGAACAGCTAACGAAAGAGATGAGCCTAGGGCTGCAATATAGGCAAAAACATGATTAGTGTGGCAGGATCGCCAAAATGGGAAAGCGACCATGGGGACGCATGGTAGGTCCACAAATTCCTTGCTTTTTTATTACGTCTTTATTATCGCGATTTTTTATAATTTATAAGTTCATCACGTACAAACTTCTTGCGGCAAACATTAAAACAATGCCAAATTTTTAAAACGACACATGTGCTTTTGTAAACAAAGATTCAAAGGTCGATTTGACGAAACTGATAGCACTCCCACGCAAACCAACACCATCAACACGTAAGTGGAGGCTTCTGCTACCTATTGATGGTGTTGGTTTGACTGGGAGTGCTAATGCAGATAAGTCGTTTTGAAAAGTTGTTAAATACTTAATACAGAAATTTTACCACCTCCCTGTACTGATCAAGTGAGGTTGTGTAAGCTATTTGCCAGTCGATCGTCAAGCTCAGACACGACCGCATTGCGTAGGCAAGAGCACGCAACTCAGGTTCAGTTCAATCAAAGGGGGATTAAACCACCCGACTTGGACGTTAATTTACAATGTACCGTGTAACGTTGTTTGTGGTATTATTTGCAAAAATAAAAAAACGACTAAAATTTTCAAAATTTTTGGGCTGACAAAATCGGGTCGAAAAAGTGACAAAATCGGAACATGATAAAATCGGCGGTAGGCAAATTGGGGGTAGACAAAATCTGGGAGTGACAACATCGAGTCAACACTATTCTAATAGGGTTTCTTACCCCATTCCCGGCATAACATACGTTATGATTCCCGGCATTCCCGGCATAACCTGTTTGAAAATAAATAATCCTTACTCACCATAGTTTAAAAACACTATTTAATGATTCAAAGTATCGAGGACCAGCACTTCTTTTAGTCACTGTGATAGATTTTCCGGCATACTTCAAGTTTCCTTGGCAGACAAATTTTTCTCTCGTTCGGAACGGTAAAATATGACGAAAGCAAACGCATTACTGCGTGTTCAATGACGTTTTGTTACAAAAAATCAGTAGGGACACGGCAGGTATTTCCGTCCATCGTCGTAGGGGCTAAAACCAACGAAAGCAACGTACATTTGCTAGAACTCCACTATAGCAGAACGTTTCTCCTGAGCTTACGATTTGGTACGTATGAGTCTACAGAAAAGCATCTCTTTTATTGGTTTTCGAGACTATGACGAACAGACGAAAATACCTGCCGTGTCCCTATCTCCAGAATCTCTCCTATTTTTATTTTACCTAGTTACAGTTCAAATATTTTGATAAAATAAGCACAATAATTGAAATGCACAATATTTGGCATTGTCAGAGCCAAATTCAATGCATTTGTGTTAAAACTATTAAAAAAGCCTTTGACGTAAACTTGATCACTCTTCTTTACGTTATCATTGTATGGAAATATAAAGTTTATACATTCAGTTTCGTCTGTCATATTTACAGTTGGTTAAGTGAATCAATACGTACAACTAGTGTATAAAAATATCTAATTAGGTAATGTTGTAACAACTCGGATGTTATAACAACTGTTTACATAGAAACATTGATTTGTATTTAATCTATAATTCTATAATGAAAGAATTTAATACGAATTTAATTGATTTATTTTTAAATGAAAACACCTCGCATTTCCAAGGGCATTACTTTCAATACTAAGGGAGCAGATGAGAGCAGATGAGAGCAGCTAACCCGGGTAGATACGAGACGAGCCAGCCTCGGGCTGAAAGTCGCGATAATAAAGACAAAAAAAAAAGCTAACCCGGGTAGAGATGAATAACAAACAAATGACATAATGATAACAAATGTTGCTATGATATCAGATTTAGTTATTCCTATGTTATTTTTTAATAACATAAAATAGCATCCCAACAACAAATTTTGTTATAATAGTAAAATTAGTTATTTATATGTTATTGTAAAAAGGAGCAGAACAACAAATAAAGAACAAATTTTGCAATCATAGCAAAGTTTGTTATTCATTTTTCATTTGCATTTTCAACATATCAATAATAACTGAGTTTGATATTTTCTTTTCTTCAAATATTTTGCTATTGGTTTGTTATTATAATAGCAAAATCAGTTATTTATGAGTTATTTTCTAGAGCAATGTCTGTTATTATTTTTGCTATTTTACGCTTGCTGCGACGCAGCAAAGCTGACAGTTCTTCGTTGCTTCTTTGTTGAGATTAGTGCCTATGAAGTTGAGAAATAAAATCGAGGGTTTTTTTCTTTGCATTCTGAGCAGTTTTACCTTAATGTTCTTATTGAAGTCCTTCGTTTGCCAGCGAAACAATAGCCTTAGATACACTATTTGCGTGGATTTTTATCAAAAGATTAATTAGAACGTTTTTTAAGGGCATTAAATTACCTCGTGGAAAGATAGACAGAATTACTCACCGTTCTCCATGGGTTAATCATTGTTCACAAAGACTTTTTTTTTAGCAGAACAAAATTAATTTTGTTTAGTGTATTTTTATATCACTATTTAATACGTGTAGGTACAAAGGTTAATCGGTAACACAAACCGTCTATAAGAATAAAATCAAAACAAAGCATAGCAAACCAAACAATGCATTGAAAAAATGAGAATAGAATACTTAATTGCACTTGATCTTGTCTATTTCGTAGCACTTTTTTTTAATTTTTTTGGAATTTCAACGGTTTGCTTGTTGAACCACTAGTTAGTAACTAACTCATCGAGCGTCACAGCATTACGCCTCTTTTGGTAATATTAACAAAAAGTCTCTTATTATGAACTAGCAGCGCATGATCGTCTTTCTTGTGGTGATTTAGATTTTGAGAGATGAGATGTTCATAATGGGTAAGGTACACTGGGGGAAGTGGAGGGTGTAAAAATCGATTCGGAAAATTTCAATTGTTCAGACTTTACAGGTTTTACCACACCATAACACTGTGCAAAAATATAATTTAATGTTCACACTAATACTATGTTAAAATCAGTGTTATACTTACACTAACACAGTTTATGCTGGAGTTGTCATTTTAGGTTTCGCGAGAAGTTAATTTTTGCATTCATAAAATCAATTCTTACTTGCATAAATTGTTCCTTTTCCCGGTGATTTTGCACCACAGGTGACCATTATAATACAATTAAACTAATCACATTCGATTTGTAGTGGTTTGTACCATGAAACCAAATAATATAAAGATTTTACACTTACCCCTGGTATTGAACACGGATGGATAATATTCTGATGTTATCATTGTGATTTCACTACTCATCATAATTAAAAGTCAAGATAACTTGGGTTTTCCACTTACCCGATTCCACTTAGGGTAAGTGAAAAAATAACTCCTGAATTTCAAACATATTTTCATAAATTTCAAGCGACTAAAATGGTATGAATAACCGCACAGTTGGTGCAAAATGGACTGTTTTTGAGAGCCCATAATGATTGAATTTATTTAGATCATTTGAATTGCTTATACAACAACTTGAACATGAATTATCGATTTTTCCTTTTCCATTTCCCCTGGCAGTGTGCCTTACAATAAGTACAAGTTACTAGTGAAAAGTGAGAAGTGAGAGGTAAGAGGAAGAAGTGAAAAAAACAGAAGATGAGAAGCGAAATGATGAGGAATGAGAAGTTGGTAGAGAGATATAAGACAGAAGGAAGATGATAGAAGGAAAAAGGAAGAAAGCAAATGAAGAAGAAAGGTCAAGAAGGGAAGAGGAAGGGCGAAGAAAAAATGAAGAAGGAAGGAAGAGAAAGATTGAAGAAGGAACAAAGAAGGAAGAAGAAAGAAAAAAGAAAGAAGGGAGTATTAGGAAGAAAGTAGGAAGGAATAGTGAACAATTTCTCAATTTTCAATACACAGGATTCTATTTTAGCACGACTTTTTAGTTCGTATTTTTGATTGCGTGACTTTAATTTGCCATCAAAATATTTGCAACATGTTTCAAAAAATTCTAAGAAAAATCTCATGGTAATTAATATGCGTTAAACGTTTAGTATGGGTGCAAAATTTAGAAAATGTAAATCGTGTAAAAACAGAATCCAGTGTACTGACATCTCACTGTTCGCTTTTCATCACTTCTCACTTTTTACTTCTCACTGCTCACTTCTTTCTTCTATTTCTTACATCTCACTTCTCACTTATCATTTCTTACTTCTTTTTTCTCGATTCTCACATCTCACTTTTTACTACTGCTACTTTTACTACTGCTTCAGGAATCTGCGCGTATGCAGTGGCAGCACCAGGTTGCTTCAGTCGCTCTTGGTTGTACCCAGGGATTGAACTTATCATTTCATTATCATTTAGTATTCAGCCAATAACTCATTCCAGAGGCGGAATTCTCAAAAGTGTTGTATAGCGAACTTCTAGCGCTGATTCCTCTCTACAACTTTGTCTAAGGGTACATTGCTCTATGTCTAATATTCACCGCGGTAAACGCTAGTATCATTTTATATACTAAATGATAATAACACTTATTATCATTTAGTATATAGAGTGTTACTGGCGTTTCACGCTGTTAATATTAGGCATAGAGCAGCGGTTCTCAACCTTTTTCATTAGTGGTACCCCTTCGAACGTTTACATTTATTGAGGTACCCTCTATTTTTTTTCGCTGTAAATAAAAATAAACGTAACTCTCAAAATATATGCAAAACGGACCTGAAAACTAGCAAGATGTATCTCTAGTAACATCGTTGTACTTATAATAGTTGCACAGCACATTCGAAGAGTAAATCTATATCTACAAAAACATTGAAAACCCAATTTATTGCTTGGAATGGCTCTTCGAAAAGTTGTCTGAAATGTTCGTTGTTTCGTGAAACTTTCCAATTCAAATTAAATTTATACATCAAGCTTCCTACAAGACTTTGAGGACTCTTGGAGCCTTCCGAGCCTCTTAAAAGGAAGTTCTTGAGCATGTTGAAAAGATGCTTCTCATCCCCTTGAAAGGAGATTTTCCATAACTCTTGAAAGAAGGCTTTTGAGCTTTTTGAAAGAAGGCTTACGAGCTTCCTGAAAAGAGGCGTTCGGGCCATTTAAAGGAGGCCTTCGAGCTTCTTGAGACAAGGCTTCTGAACCTCTTGAAAGTATGTTTAGCCTCTTGAAAGAAGGTCTCCGAGCATCTTGAAAGGCGGCTTCTGAGCATCTTGAAAGAAGAAATCTGAGCCTCCTGAAGTAAGGCTACCGAGCCTCTTGAAGGGAGCCTTCCGAGTCTTTTGCAAGGAGGCTTCCAAGCCTTTTGAAGGGAGGCTTCCAAGCCTCTTGAAGGGAGGCTTCCAAGCCTCTTGAAGGGAGGCTTCCAAGTTCTTGAAAGGAGGCTTGCGAAGCTCTTGAAAGTATGATTACGAGCCTTCTGAAAGGAGGCTTCCGAGCATCTTGAAAGACGACTTCTGAGCCTCTCTAAAGAAGAATTCTAAGCCTTTTTAAAGGAGGCTTCCGTCTGAGCCTCTTGAAAGGAGACTTTCGAGCATCTTGAAAGGAGGCTTCCGAGCCTCTTGAAAGGAGGCTTCCGACCCTCTTGAAAGGAGGCTTCCGAGCCTCTTGAAAGGCGGCTTCCGAGCCTCTTGAAAGGAGGCTTCCAAGTCTCTTGAAAGGAGGCTTCCAAGCCTCTTGAAAGGAGGCTTCCGAGCCTCTTGAAAGGAGGCTTCCGAGCCTCTTGAAAGGAGGCTTCCGAGCCTCTTGAAAGGAGGCTTCCGAGCCTCTTGAAAGGAGGCTTCCAAGCCTCTTGAAAGGAGGCTTCCGAGCCTCTTGAAGGAGGCTTCCCAGCCTCTTGAAAGGAAGCCTGAGCCTCTTGAAAGGGAGGCTTCCAGGCCTCTTGAAAGGAGGCTTCGAGCCTCTTGAAAGGAGGCTTCTGAGGCCTCTTGAGAGGAGGCCTGAGCCTCTTGAAAGGAGGCCTGAGCCTCTTGAAAGGAGGCTTCTGAGCCTCTTGAAAGGAGGCTTCTGAGCCTCTTGAAGGAGGCTTCTGAGCCTCTTGAAGGAGGCCTGAGCCTCTTGAAGGAGGCTTCTGAGCCTCTTGAAGGAGGCTTCCGAGCCTCTTGAAAGGAGGCTTCTGAGCCTCTTGAAAGGAGGCCTGAGCCTCTTGAAAGGAGGCTTCTGAGCCTCTTGAAAGGAGGCCTGAGCCTCTTGAAAGGAGGCTTCCGAGCCTCTTGAAAGGAGGCTTCCGAGCCTCTTGAAAGGAGGCTTCCGAGCCTCTTGAAAGGAGGCTTCCGAGCCTCTTGAAAGGAGGCTTCCGAGCCTCTTGAAAGGAGGCTTCCGAGGCTCTTGAAAGGAGGCTTCCGAGCCTCTTAAAAGGGGGCTTCCGAGCCTCTTGAATGGAGGCTTCCGAGCCTCTTAAAAGGAGGCTTCCGAGCCTCTTGAAAGAAGACTTGAAGGCCTTCTTGAAAGAAGGAAACTTCCACGCCTCTTGAAAGATTTTTTCTGCTACGAAAATTATTTTGAGCTTTTAAGTGGAATGTCTTCACTTGTCATAAGACGAGTTTGTACAATCCCATTTAATTCCACAACTCAATTGTACCTTGACAAATACGTATTTCGACCTCAACAGTAAGGTCGTCTCCAGTGTTTCGTACTTGACTCGACTTTTTTTTAATCTTTATTAATGTGTTTTTTAATCTATAGATTAAGTTCAACACCGGCCTCTTGAAAGAAGAATTCTGAGCCTTTTGAAGGGTCGCTTGAAGTCGCTTGAAGGGAGTCTTACGAGCCTTTTAAAGGAGGCTTCCGAGCCTTCTGAGAGGAGGCTTCCGAGCTTCTTGAAAGGAGTCTTCAGAGCCTCTTGAAAAGAGACTTCCAAGCCTCATGGAAGGAGGCCTCCAAGCCTCTTAAAAGGGGGCTTCCAAACCTCTAGCAACGAAGCTACTGAGCTTCCCAGAAAAAGGTCTTTATGGCTCTCAGAGGCTTTCGACTTCGGATTCTTGGTTTTAATTCAGAAATATATTCCTTATTCAACATTTTGTCTCTTTGGTAGATTCCATTGAAATTTTTTAAACGACGTTGTGTCCTTTTGTCCCACAGCCCTTCATACATTGTCCTTGGGATAAAAAGATTCAGGATTCAAAGGTTTTCGATTTACTGATCGCCGTGCATATTATGTACAATACAAAGTCTTAGAATAAAAAATTGTCAGAACTTTATCAAACAATTTTTTATTGAAATTTTTATTCATCCGCCATTACGCATTTACGTCCGAAGTACCCCCTAAGGCCAGCAAAGGTACCCGCAGGGGTACATGTACCCCAGGTTGAGAACCGCTGACATAGAGCAATGTACCATTAGACAAAGTTGTAGAGGGGTATCAGCGCTAGAAGTCCGCCATACAACACTATTCGGTATTCCGCCTCTGGAATGAGTTATTGGCTGAATACTAAATGATAATGAAATGATAAGTTCAATTCCTGTGTACCGGGATGGCCGTCGGCACCGTACATTGACGATGACGGATAGTTTTCGGCGCAGTTTAACCATCACTAGATGTGTGGTAGTCAGAGTCAGAGCATTTCTACTTACTAATTTTCAAAATATAAACAGAAAATTCAGCGGAATATGCGCGAGAAACTTTAATGAGTTATCACGAAAAAAAACTCTTCAAAATTTCCACGAAGAATTTTCCGGAATTTCCACTAAACTTTTTCGGAATTTAAACATGCAAATATATTTTTTTTACGGAAATAAATATACTTTTTTACGGTTTGGTTTTTCGGAATATTGAAGGAATTTCTGTGGATTTGTACGGGAAATTCTTTGTTTTGCTCATAAGATTTTTTTTTCGAAAATTCTATTGGAAATTATTAAAAAATGTAAAAGGATCGTTTGGTTGAAAATCATTCGACGGAAAGGCAGCGGTAAGATGCGCGGCTATAAAGCAAGGCCATGCTGAGGGTGGCTGGGTTCGATTCCCAGTATCGGTTTATACAATTTTCGGATTGAAAGTTGTCTCGACTTTCCTGGGCATAAGAGTATCATCGTGTTAGTCCCATGATACACGTATGCAAAAATGGTTACTTGGCTTAGAAACTTCGTGGTTAATAACTGTGGAAGTGCTGAATCAACACAAGCAGCGAGGCGACAATGTCCCAGTGGCGGATGGAAAGTCAATAAGAAAAAAAACCTTTCGGCCAAATAGCCGTTCCTGTCGTTTGGTCGGAAGTCATTCGGTGAAAAGCCGTTTGTTCGAATTCCGCTTGGTCGAATAACACTAAGCCGAATTCCATTTGGCGGAATTGAACGTTTGTCCGAAACGGTTGTTGGGTCGAAAATGGTTTGACCGAAAATCTCCTATGATGATTTTGACGTCGTGGCTTGGGCAGCTGTTGCACACATGTTCCAGCTGCGCGTAGAATGCGTCTTTATCATCATCAGTGTTTCCGAAGTGTGGGCTTTGAACGTTGATTATGCTAAAGTTGAATTGAGAACCGACCTTCGATCCTTCACCTGCTCATACTTTCATTGATCGGCCACCACTAAAATGTTTTCTGATTCCATTAAAAAAGTGTAATTCATTCGATTCTGTAATTCAATGGTGTATATTCCATCGATAAAGCTTTATAACAGTCGGATCATTGAAAATTGAATTTCTGCTTTAACAATGCGATAACCATAACAATTTAGGTGTAACGGTTTAGTAAAAATAAACTTTAAAGCCCTCTTACGCTGGGACGCTATAAGATACCTCTACAGTTTTATTCTTATATAGAGTTATAATGATCATAACAATTCTATAAATGATTTTTTTGAGAATTGGATTTTTCGAATAATACAAATCGTTTTCGCAACGATTTTGCTTGATTTCAGATCTTTGTGACTACTAATATAATTGCTCTGCTTAGCAGCCGACCGAGTTAATGAAAACTGTCAACAGTTTGCATGATGGCGCAAATCAATCAATAAGCGCATCAAAAACCCGCAGGTGCCCGCAAGGAAAGTACATTACTGACAGACATGATTGTAGTATCACTTCGCAGTAATCAAGTCGGTCAGCTGCTTCAGTCATAGTCGGCAATTATTGCTACAAGTTGCCCTAAGCTGCACACGGCGATCGAATCACACGATAGTACATGTGAGGGCAATCAAATGTAGGCGTTACTAAATACTGGAGTGAAGCATGCAACAAAATGTGGATGGCACGACTTTGCTCTTCCCTCCAGAACGCCTGTGGATATTCATTGCATAAGATGATTACATTCTGGCGCTTGATCAGGTTGAGTGGAATGAGATGGAATTAATAGGGTAGCAAAGGGAAAATTTCGTGTAAAAAGAAGGTGCTTGTTATAAGCTATGTCAAACACTTCAAAGGATCCATTGCTAACTCCCTGTGGTAAAAATATGACAAAAGATAAAGAAGAAGAAGAAGTAGATGTTGGAATCATACGTGCTTTAGTTACTTATTTAGTAACTTGTTTAAAACACTAAACAAATTTTCTGTATATTCATTGTTAAGTTTATTTTTTCGTACGCTTACCTCATTTATTTATCTCAACGTCCAAAACTTAAATTCTTCAAATAAAATGTTATTCGCGGACACTAAATACCAACATATAGGCCTTTTTTTATCTTAGTTTAATTTCCGTGACAACATTTGTTGTTGATTGTTGACAATATTTGGTTGAGAAATTTTCAATTGACTTAATTGACAACATATGCTTAGACATCTTTCACATAATAATTGTGCAGGAGCAACAGAATATTAAACTGCTAAGCGGTAGTACTCCATCCGTGGTATGCGATAACAACAAAGGATAAGCTGAATGATTTGAGATCTGATATGTAATAACACTGATCATCTGCATATATTTGCATTATTTATTCCCTCATTTACACAATTGCTAAATCGGTCTAATTGTATTATCACGTTTCTCCTCTACTTGCAGCGTCTACACGATAAGCGTGAATCAGAGCAGCGCAGCGAAAACCTCGACAGCCTCTCTAGCGATCAGTTGGTCGAAGAAAAGGCATCCGTACAGCGGGCCCTTCTTTATCTGGAATCGATCTACGGGCGTCCCACTAGCCGGGAAGAGCGCGATGCCGCCCGCCCGCTTTACGATCGGTACCGCGTTATCAAGCGTTTGGTTAATCGTGCCAACTCGATCAGTGGGCCATGTGGAGCCAACTCCCAGATGCCAACCATACTGGAGCACGAAGCGCTGGCCATCGTGGGTACTACCACCCCGTCCACGGATATTTCACCACCTTCGGCCACCTCGATGATCCAATCGCCCACGGACACCTCAACTGCTTCGACCGCTGCCCAGTCGACCGACGAATCCGAAACGACCACGAGTTCCATCACCGAAAATATTCATTCGATGACGGTTGAAGAGCTGTGGGAGCACTACGATGCAGCTCGGGAGGAAAAGAAGGAACTCCGACGAACTATCAAGGACTTTGAACAGAACTTCGAAGAAACCACCGGGCGTAAAATGCTGAAAACGGATCGCAAATCCATCGAAGACACTTACGCCTTGTACAAGCAGAAAAAGGCTAAACTTCGACTCATTGATGCTCTGTTCAAGAAGCAAATGTCCGTATAAGCATTCTTATTTCATGCTCATCAGTTTTCCATTACACAATTATTGAAATAGTATCTTCCTTGGATGTCTACCCACGGTCTCCTTGCTCCTACTTCATGATTCCCTATTTATTCCACCCATTAATCAAGTCGCCTTCAAATAACTTAATACTCCTAAACATCATATACCGTTTTTCATTGTTTCCCTCAAAACAATTGAGAAATAATGCTTACCTCGCGTCCTTATTATTTTGTGTGTATATTTTGAAATCTATGGACTTGTTTATTTTTGGGTAAAAGCAAAAATAAGTTTAATGAAACGTCGTGTCGACGAGAAGTAAATGACAAAAATCAAATAAATAAAATTCTACAAAGTATAAAAAGCAAAATAAAAACAGAAACGAGTTGGTCCAAAATTATTTGGAAGATCAAAATTGATTATTTGTCCAATGTATGTTTGGGATTGTTTAAATGTTTTATTTCTGAATCGTCCGGTGTCTTATCATCTGTTGTTGATCGATTTAATTGGGTATCATTCATTGGTTTGTGGATCACTACGCGTTAGCATTAGGGAGGCTGCCTCCACGAAGCTTAAAGGCTACTTTATGAAAAGAAGTGATTTTTTCTGTCGATGAAAATACAGAGCAGTACAGCTTAAACATATACAAGTAAGCAGCATTACGAAAAAGTACACAGATTATAAAGCATATTGAGGCAAATGAAAGTGAACAACTGAATAGATACAAAACATGAAAACGAATCGTTTTGCTTCGAGCTAAAAGTGCAACAGTTTATTCGAAATATTTACATTTCAAATTGTGACCTAAGCAAGATACATATAATGTATTGGATTTTTTGAGTTTAGCGTTTATAGACAAAACTGCGAGAAACAAATAAAGTGCAAACTTATTGCTATAAAATGATTTACATGGCATGGTACGAGCATCATTAAACAGAACACTTTTTAGATCCATGCTGTCTATGGTAAAAGAAAACAATTGACATATTATACACTAACTCACAGCAAACAAAAAGAACATAACCGTGCATTAGTTTTTCGGTGTTTCAATAAATACAAAGCGTATAGTTTCATCTCTACAAGTTGTAGTTAAGAAGTTTAAAGAGCAACTATTCAAAACCATTACAGAATCACATAGTAATGAAACCAATGAAATACACCCACGTTCCCAATTACATAAAAAAAACACTTACACATGATACATATACACAACACATCGGACAAATGTATTTGTAGCTCTTTAAGACTTATTACGATGGATAGTTATATTGCTGGAAGATCCGATACGCGAAATGAAATAAGAAATCGATAGGTTCTCAAAGAACGATTTATGAGTATGTTTACTTATTATCACATATAATTATTACTATTATTATTGCTATTCTATATAACAACTATGATTCGGACTGCTCCACAATATAAGGTGCATGGATGGCATTATTATAATTATTATTATTATGTGAACAGAGAAGCAAAAATCATCGGATCTGATGTGAATCGATGCGGAAAGTCAAAGTAATAAGGAATGTGTGCAAAACTTCATGTAGCAAAGCGATTATGAATCAATAAGTTCAAAAATGAAGGAATAAACAAGCAAAGTTACGTAACAGGTGCTGTTTTCATTCTCTGGAATATGTTATCCGAAACAATTCTTTGGGCAGCTGATTTGTATTGAAATAATGTATTCCTTACCGTTATTGTACTCAACTTTACAACTGTACATTGGTTCCTCGCACAACATACTTCGAACACGAGGTTTATGTGAGTTACACTTACAATCATTTCTGTTTATTTATGATTAATCCTTCCTAATGCATTAGAAAAAAGTTACACTTTGTGCATTGGGGTCCATTTGTACCCAAGATTTCATCACGATCACAAAAACTCAAATTTCAACCGATTTTCGATCTTTAGGCACCAAACGAAAGCTGTAGGTTCCAATAACAAGCCCATGGGGTGATTCATCCAAACTGACCACTCTAGTCCCCGGAGAACCTGTACTAAAGAGGTATTGTTTGAGCTTCTCAATTTGGCACCAAATTTTCGAGTTTCTGGTTATGAAACATAAAATTGCTTGCAAATGTACTCTGATGATCCCAACTGTATTTGCTATCTTGTGTATGCCATTTCTGGGCAAATTTATCCCTCCAGCGGTCATCGGAGAGCCCTTTGGAAGATCCGGAGCTTCCAAGGGGCAACTAACTCTAAACTTTCGATAGTATTCAGAAATACTAACAAATACTAGCGAAAACCTACGTCGCATCTACGGTAAATTGATCGAACAGCCCTGGTTAGGAAAGCATGAAACCAGGGGGAGAAGGCGGAGCACTGAATCCCTACCCCAACATGTGCGACATCTGGATTTGGTTCTAAACTGTAAACAACAGTGTTAATTCTCTACCATCTTTTTGTTATGGCGAGGCAATTTTTATGCACACTTTTGTTTTCGATATTTTATCAAAATTAAACACACAATCATGCAGCAATGTGGAGTGTGGGTTCGATTCCCACTCCGGTAAGGAGAAAACTTTTCGTAAAGCGAAAAGTTCTCCACTGGTCCACTGGGTGTTGTGTAAATGTCCTTGTCCGTTGTCTAATGCTAGATGTTAAGTGTTCAGTCTGTGCGACCTCTGGTCGAAGACGGTGATTCTGTCTTTTAATAATATAACGATGTGGTATGCTTAAGATACGTGCTTGATTATAGGGACTCGAAAAAGAATTTATTTGCCGTAACTAACCGAATGTAAAAATGTACGCATTAACGATTGCGCCCTAACACCGGTTCTAAGCTTCGATGCAGAGTACACGAGCTTTGTTCGCCAGTGACAGGCGTATGAGGCCCTTGCATGAAACACAACGCCACCCAGTCGATACAGTCCACCCAGTTTTAGGCAACACATGATTTCAGTCTCCTTTAAATTCTTAAAAAATCATCGGACAACTATTTTTATTACTTTTATTTTTTGAGCAATCTTTAGGACCCACGTTTTGGTTTGATAGCATTTGGAATATAAAATGCGGTTTGAAAGTTTTCTAGAATCTGTAGAAGGTAGGAATCAGGTGGTTCCAATACGGGGGAGCACTGTGTTTCATCAACTAACTGACAAACGCCATAACAACCAAACTAGCAACCGTTTCTTGGTTTGACGAAAATCGTGGATACTAGAAATATCACGAGATACTATTGCGAGACAATGAGTAATATTATCGGAAAGTTTAGAGTTACTTGCCCCTTGGGAGCTTCCGTAAAATTTACCAATTCTAAAATCGACAGTGATGTCGATATAAACTATTATGAAATCATAGCGGAAACATGAAAAATAGCGATAAAATTAATCAATCTTTTATTAACGCATTAGGGCAATTGATCCGATAGTCGTGGGTGTTCCTATAGTTGCGGTAGTGTAGTTTATGTTAAATATACGCAATAAACGCAGCAACCCACATTGTATATCTATTTGTTGACCTGTCATTACGTAAAAGAGACGAAAACAGTTGGGGATTTCTTAAATAATCGGTAAAGTATCACTGAAATACTATAATTTCTTCTCTGTTTTGTACCTATAGTTGCGGTAGTGTTCCTATAGTTACGAGTCCTGCATAAAAACAATGGGATTCGCAACTATAGGAACCCGAATTAGAAAATATCGCAACTATTGGAACATTGCACCAATAATTGGAGGATTCATTCTAGGTGATAATGACGGAAGCTGCTGCTATTGAAATACCTTTCAATCAAAATACAAATTTAGAGCTTTCGAATGCACCATTGAGGTAAGCGAAATAATGTATAGTTTTTGTGCAAGCGAACAAATAGTGGTGGAACGTGCTTAGTTCCTCCACTATTGGGTCTTTTACCCTATGTATTGATGCAAAAATAATAACTTATTGATTCTGTTTTGGAGTGCATTGTAAAAGTTTAAAAATCGGAGAAAAAATTATCTTGTTATCGGTGCGTTTGAGCAGCTGGCAACAACGGTTTAAAATGTAAACATTAACAGCTAGCATCGGGAAAACATAATCCATAGGTAAATATTCACCTAAACCAAAAAAAAACTGATGCTTTTCAGGCAAATTCCTTCAGTTAATCCCATACTTAGACTGTATTGATTAATATTGTGTCTAAATTGGGCTGAATTCTTTAGAACGCGTGCAATGTTTACTGTTGTCGAATGTTAACAAAAAATGAAACCCACGTGTATGCTTACTAAATTGGTATTGGAAGTTTCCACCACTACATATCCATGGTTGATGATTTTTATGACGCAATTACATATAAATATGAGTGTCACAACGCTTCATTTTAAATGGCCAATTATAAAAGTTTATCTCAGAGCTTCGCGATTTTTTGGTTACCATCAGGGATTGAATCCTAAAGAGAATGAACAAGTCCCTCACTTATCATCTCTGTTTACATATACTATATGTAGCATACCACGAGAGACTTTCTTCGCAAGCAGTCATGATAGAGAACTGATTCGGGAGGCTATACCCCATGATGATGACCCCATGAATTTCTTTTAGAAAGCTCCACACGCGGGAGGCACTGGCTCCGATGATGCATTTCAACTTGTTCTACACAGCTGTGCAGTAACCAACACGAAATGAGCGAAAACAAAGCGAGAATCGTCATTTTTCTGTGGGGGCTGCCAATCCGATTCTGTTTTATCGCACTTGTATGCAAGTTTAATAAATGTGTTATCATGGCCTGTTAGGATTCGGAACAGTTTTTGCCTCTCTTTTATCGTTGTTCGTTATCTATTGAGAGCGATTTCTTCAAACCCTGGTAACCATTCATTCTGGCAAATTGTGGGTGCAATCAATACTGAAGTCTTCTGTGACCCGTAAAAGTGGCCAATTCCAAAAGTTCATCTCAAAGCAAATTTTCGAAACTGTTTATATAAGCAAATTGATTATGCAATCAATAATGAAAGTCTATTGTGACCCAAAAGGACCACAATACGGTCCTCAGGAAACCCGAAACATCCGTAAAATAGGTCCGATTTAATACGGATGGGTCATATAGACGAGACGAGACGAGACGAGACGAGACGAAAATCAGCTGTTAAAAATCAGTTTTAAGAGATAGAGCCTTGCTTTCTTCAGCAAAAATGTTCAAAATTAACTGTTCCATCCAGGAAAAATATTGCCCAGGTCAGTTTATGGTCACTAGGATGATCTATAACATCCAAACTATACTTGAGTTCTAATTTTGATGTTCTAAGGAACCAACACAATTTTTTACCACATTCTGAAATTGATTTAAAATTGAAATACTTTATGATAATATCTGCCTGTTCAGCAGTATAACAGATCTTTTCCAATATCTACGATACTCCAAACAGTTCTTGAACTCAGATCTTAATATTCAAATCGGTCAACAAAAAGATCTACGATGTCCCTATTATTTTTATGAGTTGGAACAGCTCCACGGTTCCTCATTACACCATTACAGACACACCACAGAATTCCTTCGACATCTATGGCACTCCAAACTATCCTTGAGTACAGGTCTTAATATTCAAATCGATCAACATAAAGATCTTCGATGTCCCCACTAGTTTTAAGAGTTGGAATAGCTCCAGGAGGACCTCGTAACACCATTACAGACACACCACAGAATTTGTTCGACATCTACGACACTCCAAACTACACTTGAGTACAGATCCTAATATGCAAATCGATCAACATGCAGATCTTCGATGTCCCCAACTAGTTTTATGATTTGGAATAGCTCCAGGATACTTCGTAACACCATTACAGGCACACCAGAGTTCGTTTGACATCTACGGCACTCCAAACTATCCTTGAGTACAGGTCTTAATATTCAAATCGATCAACATAAAGATCTTCGATGCCTCGATGTCTACGACACTCCAAACTGTCTTTCAGCTCAGATTCCAATATTCAAATCGATCAACACGAAGATCTTTGAGGTCCCCACTATTTCTATGAGTGGAAATTGTCCATGAGTTCAATGAGTTCAATTCTTTATATTCAAATCGATCAACAAGAAGATGTACGATGGTCTAGCATGAATTTACCGCCAAAAAGTTGTATGGTGAAGGACGTCTAGGGAAGATCGATATAGTACGTCATGCAGAACAATTACCATTTTCAACACCCCTCTCCCCTTCGCCACTTCGCTACTTCTTGTAATGAGCCTCTAGTTTTTTTTTTACTATTCATCACGCTGCCCAGACCCCCCGTCACAGTAAGGATGTGACGCACTTTGTGAATAACCACCTTACACAAATTTCATCAATAATGAGAGCACTTCTCGAAAAAAAAAACAATGACCTGTTAGTCTACTAAATAATTTTTCGATGAAGTAGATTATTCTTGGGAAACTTAACTATTGATTCCTTTTGGTACACTGCTTTCAAAAAGTTTGCTCCTAGTGTGCTGCATGTTTTCAGAAGTACACCAGAGCTTTACGTGTCGATTCGAAAGTTTTACTAAAGCGCCTTCTGTTGACGATCTCGCAGAATCACATCAAATGGTTGCAGTGGAACTGAGAGAGATTTTTTTTAGTAAGATGTTTTAGCTATTACATTTAATTCATTTTGGGATAAGTATGGAGAAAAGCGTATTTCGACCTCAACAGTAAGGCCGTCTTCAGTGTCTCGTACTTGACTCGTCGGAGTTCAAAATACCAATAACCCGAAGAATCTACGAGAAACCGTTTGAAAATGTTTTCATTGACGTTTACGTCAAAGAAACTGAAAAATTCCTAACTCTCGTAGACTCTTTTTCTAAATTTGCACAGATTTATAAAATAATTCATGAAACCACGGATGAGTTTATAGAAACTTTGATTAAATATTTTAGAACCTTTGGACTACCGAAGCTAATCACTTGTGATCAAGCACCGGGTTTCCACAATGCAAAATTTAAAAAATTCTTAGAGGATCAAAACATATCCTTGCACTTTGCCAGCTGCAGTAATAGCAATGGAATTGTGGAACGCTTCCATAACACCTTGCTAGAAATGTACTTGGCAAATCGAAGGAAGACTGAAGAAATGACCCTTTACGAAGGGCTTTCACTAGTCACGGCTATCTATAATGAAACAAAACATTCCACTACAAACCTCTCCCATAGAGAAATTATTTTCGGAAATTCCACGTCACTCGATATTAATGAAATAAATATAGCCAAGCAAAAAGTTTTACAAACCGCGAGAGATAATATTAAATTTTCGGCAGATAATCACAATGCAAAATTACCCACTATGCATTATGATGAATTCAAAAAAATACTGAAACCCACAGCACTTGTTAAAGGTAAAGCGAAGCCCACACCTGGTGGAAATCGCTATCGCTTGATAGACATAAAAACACAAACAGACAAAACTGTCACGGACGACAGGGACATAAAGACGCACAAAAAACACATAAACGATAAACAAGGTTCATTTTCTAAATTTCAGACTTCTACTATGGACATCAACGATATACTCCGACATACGGATACACGACTTGAACAAAAACCCTTTGGCCGTAATCCCACTTGGACCAGCGCGTAACAGCAGTAGCTATATCAGGATTTTACATCGGATTGATTTAAGGTTAATTGAGGAGACAATAAATAATTTGAACTACCAAGCACAGGAAAATGTTAGGAAAAATGATTTGATGAGCTCTCTAATTGAAGCCAAAATTAGTAAATTAAATTCAACGTTCAAGAAATTAAGTCCCAATCCTAGAGTTCGAAGATGGGAGCCGAGCCATTAGGAAAATTTTGGAAGTACGTATCTGGCAGTCCAGACGTGGAAGATTTTAGAATTATTAACAAAACGTCAAATACATTAATAACTCAGAATAACAAACAAATTAACATTAATCACGTTTTTGAGACTAGGATAAATAATATTTCCAATTACATAATGAAAATGGTAGGTAATTTCAATTCGCTAGAAGCAATGACAATTTCCGGTTTTGATATAGTAAATTTTTTGTTTAACATTGACGAGCTCATCAAACAGCTAGAATACATAGAAGAGGCTATCGATTTGGCTAGGCAAAGCATTCCAAGCAGTCGGCTCATCAGTCTTCGTGAAATGGAAGCAGCTCAGCAATTCCTCATCAACAACGGTTTGGAACTCTCGCTTGTCGAAAATGTTTTGGACATTTCCAGCGCTTATGTTCTCTACAACAAATTCACCATCATATACATCCTAAAAGTACCTCGGGTTAAAGAAGCGGAGTTTACAATGAACCTTGCGGAAGCTGTCATATCCAATAAAACGAGAATTTATCTTACCTCTAACTACTTCTTGAGTGGCCACACTCTATACACTGTAAAATCACCATGCTCTAAATACAAGGAAATTTACATATGCCCTAGCTCACAGTTAGAACCGGTCACGAAATGTATCCAACAGATAATGAACGGCGAAATAGCGCAATGCTCTACTGAACGAGTTTACACCAACAATATAGTCAAAGCTATTGATGAAGGCAACATTCTGATCAACGACGCGGACGTCATATTAGCATCCAACTGTTCAAATCATCAACGAGAGTTGAAAGGAACCTTCCTAATACAATTTTCAAGTTGTACGCTAAAACTAAACGGGGAAGAGTATACTAACAGCAACATCGAAATACCGGCGAAATCTTTCATACCAACGACGGGTGTAAAGGTAAATTCAACCGTTACCATAAATCGCATTCCTCTAGAGTATTTACAGGAACTTCACATGGAACAACGCGATCACATCAAGCATCTTAATTTGAAGACAGAAAATCTCCATTGGAACATACATTTTTTCGGATGGTTATCCTTCGGTGGCATATCAACAATCTCCGCATTCTAATTGTCATTTTCGGAGTCTGGATCATCAAGTCACTCATTCCACAGAGAGCAACGGTGACTATTTCCAAAGAAACCCAGCCCAGTAACGAAACGAATCTTCATGACATGACAACAGCGAACGGATTTCCAAACAGGCGGCTGATACCACAGGAGTAGGACACGGACCACTACGCTGAGGACAGCTTTTCTCCAAGGGGGAAGCCGTTAGGAACCACTGCTGCTGGATCACGCCACGCTGCCCGCCAAATATTCATACAGGTGTAGGAATGCTTGGTTAGCAGTTTTGTTTAATAAAAGAGCTCGCACTTCGCGAGCTCGTCCTCTTTCATCATCTACGTGTCGGGTTAAGTAGTTAAATGATTTATTGTTAGCTTTTGAGAATAAATACCAGTGTAAGAAATTTTAACTTTTTAAAAACTCATTTCGGATCTCGAAAGTCCTTACTCTGAGCATTTTTGTTAGCATTCACGTAGTAACGGTGAATTATATGTTGAGTAAATAGTGAAAGTCCTCTGTGACCTACCAAAAGTTAATCACATTCGATTTTTTCGAAAACATTGTTAACGGCTTTGGTTCTCCGGGAAATTTGAGACATCCGCAAAAAATTAATAATTCCAGAAGTTTATCCAAGAGTTTCCAGCGGGGAAATGATTGTGCAATCAATAGTTGGAATTTTCTATGACGTCTGAATGTCCACAAAACCGTCTTCCAGGAGATCAGGAATATAACCGAAAATGGTCAATTCCAAAAGATCATCCCACACCTTTGCTAATTTTTGCTTTCATTCATATGGGTGAATTATGTACGCAATCAATAGCGAAAATCCTTCGTGATATGCAATGACAGCTTACTGTTAAGATCGAAATACGTATCTGTCAACGGTACAATCAATTGGGGGAATGAAATGGAATTGTACAAACTCGTCTGATGACAAGTCATGACATTCCACTGATAGCTCAAAATAATTTTCCAATCAATAATACAAATTTCTTAGTAACCCTTCCGGAACATCCGTAAAAGAGGCCAAATCAAACAGTTCGTTACAGTGCGTTAGCGTTCTCCAACTCTCTCTAACTTCCTCCGGTAATCCTTTCGAAACTCCATCAAGTAATCCCTCGGAAAGTTCTTAAAGGCATTCCACTAGAAGTTCTTCTGAGAATTCTGAGAGTTCCTCCGCCAATTCCTCAGAAGTTCATCAAGTAATTCCTCGGGGAGCTGCTCCGGGAACTCCACCGAACTTCTTCCGGAAGTTCGGGGAATACCTCCAGAAATTCTTAAGGAAGTATGAATCCAAAAGTTCCTCTGTGAATTGATCACTTTTACGAATGAACCTGATCTCCTGGGGGACCCTATTCATTTGCCTTACCATATTGTCCACTTTTACGGATTTTCCACATTTTCCGAAGGATTGTTTCTGTGACATTTGTTGACCACAGAAGACATTCACTATTGATTGCACTCACAATTCACCAGAATGGATGCTTACGAAAAAGTCGCTATGCTCTGTGGTGAACTTTTGGAATTGGCCACTTTTAAGGATGTTCCAGATCTACCGAAGGACCGTTTCTGGGACAGTTAGGGGTCACAGAAGACTTGCACTATTGATTGCACCCACAATTTGCCAGAATGAATAATTACGAAAAAAAATCGCGAAGCTCTAGGATTAACTTTTAGAATCGGCCATTTTATGGATGTTCCGGATCTTCCGGAGAACCATTTCTGGGGGAAAAAATATTTTAAGCTACGTTTTGTTATCTTTTCAGATACGTATTTCGACCACAACTGTGTGGTCGTCTTCAGTGTCTCGTACTAGACTCGACTTGTTGAGGTCGAAATACATTTCTGGGGCATTTGGAGGTCACACATAAGACATTTAGATACTATTGATTGCACCCACAATTTGTCAGGATGAATGATTACGAAAAAATCGCAAAGCTCTGGGATTAACTTTTAGAATTAGCCAATTTTTCGGAAGTTCCGGATCTTCCAGAAGACTTTCCGATGACTGCTGGAGGGATAAATTTGCCCATAAATGGCATATTTATTTATTTATTTAATCAGACTAAGGCCGAAGTGGCCTGTGCGGTGTATAAGAGTCTTCTCCATTCGGCTCGGTCCATGGCTACACGTCGCCAACCACGCAGTCTACGGAGGGTCCGCAAGTCATCTTCCACCTGATCGATCCACCTTGCCCGCTGCGCACCTCGCCTTCTTGTGCCCGTCGGATCGTTGTCGAGAACCATTTTCACCGGGTTACTGTCCGACATTCTGGCTACGTGCCCGGCCCATCGCAGTCGTCCGATTTTCGCGGTGTGAACGATGGATGGTTATCCCAACAGCTGATGCAATTCGTGGTTCATTCGCCTCCTCCACGTACCGTCCGCCATCTGCACCCCACCATAGATGGTACGCAGCACTTTCCTTTCGAAAACTCCAAGTGCGCGTTGGTCCTCCACGAGCATCGTCCAGGTCTCGTGTCCGTAGAGGACTACCGGTCTAATTAGCGTTTTGTAGATTGTCAGTTTGGTACGTCGGCGAACTCTATTCGATCGGAGCGTCTTGCGGAGTCCAAAGTACGTACGATTTCCAGCCACTATGCGTCTCCGAATTTCTCTGCTGGTGTCATTTTCGGCAGTCACCAGTGAGCCCAAGTACACAAATTCTTCTACCACCTCGATTTCGTCACCACCGATGCAAACTCGCGGTGGGTGGCTCACATTGTCTTCTCTTGAACCTCTTCCTATCATGTACTTCGTCTTCGACGTGTTGATGACTAGTCCGATCCGCTTAGCTTCCCTCTTCAGTCTGATGTAGGCTTCCTCCATCTTTTCAAAGTTACGTGCCATAATATCTATGTCGTCGGCGAAACCAAATAGCTGGACGGACTTATTGAAAATTGTACCACTCGTGTTAATCCCTGCTCTTCGTATTACCCCTTCCAAAGCGATGTTGAATAGCAAACACGAAAGACCATCACCTTGCCGTAACCCTCTGCGGGTTTCGAAGGGACTCGAGAATGCCCTGAAACTCGAACTACGCACATCACCCGATCCATCGTCGCTTTGATCAACCGTGTCAGTTTATCCGGAAAACCGTGTTCGTGCATTAGCTGCCATAGCTGGTCCCGATCGATTGTATCATATGCGGCTTTGAAGTCGATGAATAGATGATGTGTGGGCACGTTGTATTCGCGGCATTTCTGCAGTACTTGGCGAATGGCGAACACCTGGTCCGTGGTGGAGCGTTCGCCCATAAAACCCGCCTGGTACTGCCCCACGAACTCCCTTGCAGTTGGTGCTAGTCGACGGCATAAAATTTGGGAGAGTACCTTGTAGGCAGCGTTCAGCAATGTGATTGCGCGGTAGTTGCTACAATCCAGCTTATCGCCCTTTTGTAGATGGGACACACGACACCTTCCATCCACTCCTGCGGCAAAACTTCCTCCTCCCAAATCTTGGTAATGACCCAGTGCAGCGCTCTAGCCAGTGCCTCACCACCGTGTTTAAATAGCTCTCCTGGTAGTTGGTCAACCCCAGGGGCTTTGTTGTTCTTCAGCCGGCCAATCTCCTCCTGGATTTCCTGGAGATCCGGAGCCGGTAGAATTATGTCCTGCGCGCGTTCTCCCAGGTCCATCACCATACCGCCATCTTCGTCTGCCACATCGCCATTCAGGTGTTCTTCGTAGTGCTGCCGCCACCTTTGGATCACCTCACGCTCGTTCGTAAGAAGGTTCCCGTTTATGTCCTTACACATATCAGGCTGTGGCACGTGGCCCTTACGTGAACGGTTTAACTTCTCATAGAACTTTCGTGTGTTATTAGCGCGGTACAGTTGCTCCGTTTCTTCACGGTCTCGATCTTCCTGCTGGCGCTTTTTCCTCCGGAAAATCGAGTTTTGTCTGTTCCGCGCCTGTTTATATCGTGCCTCGTTCGCCCTCGTGCGGTGTTGCAGCAATCTCGCCCATGCTGCATTCTTCTCTTCCACTAACTGCTCACATTCGCCGTCATACCAGTCGTTTCTCTGATCCGGGGGCACCGTGCCAAGTGCAGCGGTTGCGGTGCTACCAATGGCGGATCGAATATCTCTCCAGTCATCTTCAAGTGACGCTGCGCCTAGCTGCTCTTCCGTTGGAAGTGCCACTTCCAGCTGCTGCGCGTATTCTTGGGCTAGTCTACCATCTTGTAGCCGCCCAATGTTAAGCCGCGGCGTCCGACTTCGACGCGTGTTGTACACCGTCGAGAGTTTTGAGCGCAGACATACTGCAACGAGGTAGTGGTCGGATTCAATATTCGCACTGCGGTAAGTGCGGACGTTCATGATGTCGGAGAAGAATTTACCGTCGATTAGAACGTGGTCGATTTGGTTTTCCGTTTCTTGGTTAGGTGATCTCCATGTGGCCTTGTAGATATTTTTGCGGGGAAAGAATGTGCTTCGGACTACCATTCCGCGGGAGGCTGCGAAGTTTATGCATCGTTGGCCGTTGTCATTCGATACGGTGTGCAGACTATCCGGTCCGATGACCGGTCTATACATTTCCTCCCTTCCTACCTGTGCGTTCATGTCACCGATGACGATTTTAACGTCCCGCAGTGGGCATCCATCGTATGTCTGCTCCAGCTGTGCGTAGAACGCTTCTTTCTCGTCGTCGGGTCTCCCTTCGTGTGGGCAGTGCACGTTGATGATGCTATAGTTGAAGAAACGGCCTTTAATCCTCAGCTTGCACATCCTTGCGTTGATTGGCTGCCACCCAATCACGCGTTGGCGCATCTTACCCAGCACTATGAAGCCGGTTCCCAGCTCGTTGGTGGTGCCACAGCTTTGGTAGAAGGTAGCCGCTCGATGCCCGCTTTTCCACACTTTCTGTCCTGTCCAGCAAATCTCCTGCAGCGCCACGACGTCGAAGTTGCGGGGATGTAATTCATCGTAGATCATCCTGTCGCAACCTGCGAAACCTAGCGACTTGCAATTCCATGTTCCAAGCTTCCAATCGTGATCCTGTATTCGTCGCCTAGGTCTTTGCCGATTATATCGAGTCGCATTATCTCTTATATTGTTCGTAATGATTGGTTTTCTAGGCGGCTTATTGGGCCTGCGCAAACCTCCTGTCTCGTCGGAGGGCCGTCGTGTCAGGGCTGTTTAGCGTCCCACCTAACACCAGGACTTGGGCTTGTGCGCTTTGAGCGGCACACGGTCGCTTTGGCGGAGCCTACTTGCGGATTCATGCAGCTTTTTATAGAGGTTTAACAGGGCCCACTGTCAAACCCCACCACATCCTAGGCAAGCCCCACAACTCGCAGATGGCCTGGGGAGGGATCGTCAAGCCCTTGGACATAGTCCCTGCTGCCCGGAAAGGCATATACAATATAGTAATTACAGTTGGGATCATTAGAGCACATATGTGCAAGCGATTTTATGTATCATAACACGAAACTCGAAAATTTGATGCCAATTTGAGAAGCTCAGTACCACTTTAGCACAGGTTCCCCGGGGACTAGAGTGGTCAGTTTGGATGAATCACCCCATGGGCTTGTTTTTGGAACCTACATCTATCGTTTGGTGCCTAAAGATCGAAAATCGGTTGAAATTTGAGTTTTTGTGATCGTGATGGCATCTTGGGTCCAGATGGACCCCAATGAACAATGTGTAACTTTTTTGTGGCGCCTCTTCTAGATGTCGCTGGAAGCTGATTTTTTCAGAGAATCTTGGTTTCCGAAAGTTAGGAAAAGTCAGAATTTTTCAGATTTTTTTCTCGTTGCGTTACAAAGTTACAGCGGTGTTTTGGGTGTGCTTGGGTCGAAATAGACCCCAATGCACTAGGAAGGTTAAGGTTATACCAGTTAGAATCCAATTTTAAAACTATCTCACGCGTTCAGAAGCACATGTCTCTAAAAGAAACGTGCAGGAACCACACAGCAAATAATTTTGAAAATTTACCAACGTGTAAAATTGCAGCTCATCTCAACCAACGGATTAACATTCAATATTCAATTAAATTTGACTGAATTTTACAAGCAAGAACAGTTTAAATTTATTTCAAGAACAGTAGGATCGATTGAATATTGCGTTAAATTGCATCCTCCAAATATGTGTACTAAAATACATTTAAAATCACAACATTTTTTTTATCTGTACAGTGAGAACTTTGCTGAGTTGCGGAACGCATATTTTTTTTAGGATTGTCGATCACCTATTATTATTATATTTTATTTATTTATTTATTTATTTTTATTTTATTTTATTTAATAAACAAACTCCATATAATGACACAAATAATCATCCACTGATTTTCAAAGCTTATGCTACTTTGCAACATCTAATACCAATGACTATATAATAAATAAATTATTCAAATTTCTTTTAAAAGTAGAAAAACTCCCTTCACTCCTTTGATTTCGAGGTAGATCATTCCAAATTCATATGGCTCGTAAACAATAATATTCTTTAAAACTATTTGAAATGCATCTAGGAACGATGAGTAATGAACTTCTTGAAGAGCACGCACGTCTGAAAAAACCTCGAAGGTAAATTGGAGGGTCGTTTATAATTTTGAATGTATAGATACATATTCTATGCTTTAAATGACTTGTAAAATCACATCTAAGTATTGCCTTTTTATAATTAGATAAATGGTCGAACTTTTTCAGATTAAATGCATATCTGATGACAGCATTAAACACCTGGTTTCTTGATTGAACAAGGCCAAACAAAATATCTCCATAATCAAACAATGGAACTAAGAGAGATCTAACCAATTGAACTCGGATATGTTGGGGAGTACAATGTCTCAGTAAGACAAGCGAGTGTAAAGCATTATAATTTTTACTGCTAACGACATTAACCTGGGATGTCCAGCTTAAGTTAGAATCCATCATTAAGCCAAGATTTTTGACTACATTAGAATATTCAAGAATATCGTTACCCACTCTTATTGATGGTACATTCACAAGAACGGAACGACAGCGATTTTCTATAAAAACGGGGTTCCGGTCAACGAAGGACATAAAATTCTCAAAAGACCTAGAAGTGCGCACGTGAATAATACTAGAAATTCGAGGTTGTGAAAATTTTCCCTTATGGTGGTGATCATTTTTATAATTTTGTGTTTTTCTTCAAATTCAAGATCAAGTTGGCACAAATTTGTTTAAATCAAATGGTAGTAATCAATGTAAAGTGAACCAAACCGCGGACTGTTATGGCAGCCTATAATTATTGAGCACCTGAACGACTTCGAATTGGCTGATGACGGTGCACTCCTCGCTCAACGACCTCACTCATCGACCTTGCCGAGCGCTCCTCTTCGGCAGGTTTAGTTATCAACGTCAACAAGACCAAAACGTTGGATGTAAACACGGTGACCCCTTCCTGTTTCACAGTAACCGGGCAACCAGTGGAGAATGTTGAAAGTTTCCAATATCTTGGTAGCCAAATGGCGTCAGACGGCGGTACCAAGATCGACATAGGCGCACGGATCAAGAAAGCAAGGGCTGCCTTTGCGAGTTTAGGAAATATCTGGAAAAACAGGCAGATAAGTGAACGCACCAAAATACGAATTCTCATCTCTGACATGAAATCTGTGCTGTTATACGCTAGCGAAACATGGTGTGTATCAGTTGAGAACACTCTACAGCTGCAGGTGTTCATCAACAGATGCCTGCGGTATATAATTCGGGCCTGGTGGCCTCACAACTGGATCTCAAACAACGATCTCTCGTCGTCGAGCGATAGCAACAGAAATTCGGGATCGGAAGTGGGGCTGGGTCGGCCACACTCTACGTAGAGGCGGAAACGAAATCTGTAAACAAGCATTAGACTGGAACCCAGCGGGACATCGCAGCAGGCAGACCCAGAGGCGGTGAAGCCTCAATAAAGAAATGAAAGAAGTCGACCGAAATCTAACCTGGCAACAGGTTAAAGTGATAGCTGGAAAACGCTCAGGATGGAGTTCTTTCAAGTCGACCCTTTGCACCACCGGAGATGTACAGGATCCATAAGTAAGTACGTAAATGTAAAGAATAATATTCTCTGGTTAGTGTGTTCAAAGTAAAAGAAATTGTAAACAAATTCTGGCCCGAATAGTGAACGAATAGTGAACGTGTATGAGTGTCGCCTAAGGGACAGTTCAGCGAGTTGATGGCTGAGGATCATACTACCGACGCTCCGTTGTTATAGTGCCCTGCATCCTACCTTGGTGTAGTCGCCATCTTTGAAAATCGAGACCTTTGATCGATAATCCGGTTGCCGATCGAATGTGTGGACAGGAATCGTTCCACCGGCGATCTGTCAGCACACTACTGTCAACAACGGCTACATTTTCGCCCAATCCAATCCCAACCGCATAACCCACACTCACACACAGGCCCGAAGTTGGACCATCGAGCCAAGATAGACACGTCGACCGGGACCTTGTGGTCACGGCTGCTTCAACGCTGAGGGGTACGCCCGAAGCCTGTGCTCAGTCATTTCTTCCTGGGAATCGCAGGGACCACGAAACCACATTACGAACTTTCGTCGTTCTATTGTCCCGTCGCTCAAGGAGTCGAACCCGCTGGCGAAATGGACAAAACGCCAACAGCAACACAACTCTAAACATTGAAGAAGACCATTAATCGCATGCAAGCACCAAATCTGTGATGTCTCTGTAATAAAACCTTTATAAAAATGAGATAGCTTCAATAGTAGCCTATTATTTGAGGAGAGCAACCCCTCAATTATAAGATTTCTCCACCTTTGTTGTTCGCCTCTACTCGGGTTCAAATAGGAACTGCTCAGGCCTCGTCCTTCGTGTGATTTTTGTGTATTTAGTTAATTACTCCTGTGTGTTGAAGTTTGCACACTACCACTCCGACAATGCCATTTCTATGGGTAGATGTTTTAGTACCTTATGTATCGAGTTCAATCTCATTCTTGTCCAGGTTTATATGTGGAAGAACAGTCATTCAACGACCCTCAGATGTCCTCACCCTTTGAGCTAGCGAGTTAAACCGAGTATGATGAGTATTTAGTTATGTCTGGTATCCACACACAGCTTCATCAGCAACTGTGCGTACCAGTACACTACTAAAAATCCTTCTTTTTCTTATTGGCATTACATCCCCACACTGAGACAGAGCCGCCTCGCAGCTTAGTGTTCATTGAGCACTTCCACCATTTTTGTTACCATTTTTGCATTCGTATATCATGAGGCTAACACGATGATACTTTTATGCCCAGGGAAGTCGAAATAATTTCCAATCCGAAAATTGCCTAGACCGGCACCGGGAATCGAACCCAGCCACCCTCAGCATGGTCTTGCTTTGTAGCCGCGCGTCTTACCGCACGGCTAAGGAGAGCCCCTACTAAAAATCCACACATATTTATTGGCAAAAATCCATAAATTTAACTTATGATGTATATCAGCGCTCACATAACCATTCTCCACGCGCACTACTCATAAAATATATATCCAAATAAACTTTATGTGTGGTCTCGAATTAGCAATGAATCGCCTGCTTTGAGCGTGCTTACAGCGGCACACTAGGAGTTAACTTTCTGAAATCAGTATGGCGAAAGGCATCTAAGGTTCGATTTCTCAAAATTAAGCACTTTCATCAAAAAAATATTTGGTAGGTATGGTAGCGGACACCTTCCTACATAATCGGTACCAAATAGTTTTTCATGAAAAGTTTCTTATTTTGAGAAAACCTGCGTTAGATGACTTTCGCCATACAAATTTCTGGCGGTTAACTCTTGCTGGCTATTTTGCGCATATACTATAGCGCCTGGATGTGACAGCGGCAGGTAGAAAATCAGCCACTGCCAATAATTCATTATTTAATTTATGTGTGGTTCTATAGCGATTATATTATGGTGGAGCTATTGCAAAAATTTATAACGGCGACACATATATCTTATATAGATATTTTTGGCAGTGTAGTCACGTACGACCACGTCAGGTCCCATCCCGACTACACAGTTAGAATTTCTGTGTAAATTTACGTTTATTTTGATGCACATATTTGGAGCATCAAAATACATCTAAAATTATGTTAGCTATTAAATTTACATCGCTTTAAAATTCAATTCAGATCGTTGAATTTCACACGTTCAATATGACAGACGCGTGTAAAATAAAATGAATGTTAAAATCAATAGACGACAACCTTTGATTCCCCCATTCCTAAATTCAATCAAATTATGAATTGAACAACATTTCGTTTCATCATTTTTAATATTTTTATTCCTCGCCCAATACAAATCATAAATATACAAAATTTCATTGAATACATCTATCCGTTCAATATGGTATGTGATCCGACAAACTGTTGCATTTGCATAAATCGGCACCAACATTTCAAAAGGGCGTAACTGCTTTTGTAAACAAAAGCTTCTCACGTCGCTGGTGAGTTAATTTGAGCCCACACACGGAATGTAATTCCACTGATAAGTGATAAGCCCACCAGAGACGTGAGAAGCTTATGTTTACAAAAGCAGTTACGCCCTTTTGAAATGTTGGTGTCGAAATATTCAATTCGTAGACATTCACGAAAATTCTTACGCAGAAATTGAGAGCTGCGCCAGGCTAAACAAATTGGCTGCAAAATAAGCAATCGATTACTTTTGAGACATTAAATAATATTCACCAAAATTAATCTTACCATCCACGTAGTTGCTCCGCTGTTTAAGTAAAACTGGTTCACTAATATTCGGTTTCGGAACACAGTACAGGTGTTCCACGGTACACAGTTAGAATGTTTGTGTAAATTTACATTTATTTTGATGCACATATTTGGAGCATCGAAATACATCTAAAATTAAGTTAGATGTTAAATTTACATCACTTTAAAATTCAATTGAGGTCGTTGAATTTTACACGTTTGGCTTGAGGGGGCATTTAAAATTACATGAATGTAAAATCCAACGGACGACAACGCCCGCTCCCAAATACAATTAATCTTAAAATTAAATGAAGTTTATTTTTTAAGTGTTTTATTTTACGCTTAAATTATATTTACAAATATTTATAATTACATCAAATATATCAACTGGTTCAATATGATATTGAGTGACCCGATTAACACAGGCAGGAATACTATCCAAAACACATCCGCACGAGCTCTGACTCCATGTTGTTTTAATGTACATGGGTTGACATTTACACGATCGTATAAAATTAAAGTTTTATTGATGGAAAAATAAATCCTATTTGATGTATCTATACACCAATTGAAAAATCAGTAATAAGCCGTGTAATTTTATATCTTTTTCAATGCTCTAAATATGTGCATCGATTTTGATGTAAATTTCAATCAAATGACAAATTCAGGTACTGTGATGTTACACCTTGTCCTGTTTACATGTCGTTGAAATTTAATCATTTTTTTCTGTGGCAGTCTTACTTCAACCGTTCAAAATTGCTCTGCAGTCCTTGATAGTAAGCACGCTGGGTAACACTTCTATAAACCATTGCACACTGTGGATTTTCAAAAGCAAAAGTTCGTGCTAGTCAGACCTCTTTGAGTTTTATTTTGCTCCAATACCCCTAAAAAATTATAATATTACGATTAAACAGAAAAGATTAGAAATATGAACATTCTCTAGATAAGGACTTAAAGTCTTTTGCAGCGAGTCATAAGTCTGTTAGAACGTCATGCATATTATCAAATAAGGTACACTGGGGGAAGTGGAAAAGGAAAAATCGATAGTGCATGTTTGAATTAGTGTAAAACCAGTTTAAATGATTTAAATGCGTTCAATCAAAATGGGCTATCAAAAACAGTCAATCTTGCACCAACTGTGCGGTAATTCATACCATTTTGGTCGCTTCAAATTTGTGGAAAAAGATTTTAAAATTAGGAGTTGTTTTTCCACTTACCCTAGTGAGATGGGGTAAGTGGAAAACCCATATTACCTTCACCTTCAATAGTGATGAGTGGTTACATATAACTAAAATCAATACGATAATTGCTCTGAGTATCTTTTGTGGAATAATTTCATTACCTTAACGGAATAGATCCTCAAGGAATTCTCGTAATAGCTAGGGGAGGACTGATTTCGACTTCTCGAACACTAAGTGTACGTAAAGTCTATATGTTCGCCTCAAAGATGAACTTTTTAAAGGAAAAATGGGACTTACAGGGGTATAAACTAATCAACTTAGTTCAACGAATTGGGATGATATCTGTATGTGCGTATTTGTATGTATGTGTGTGCGCAAAGCACGATAAAAATTATAAGCTATTCTTAAGCACTTGTTCCTAACCAATTTGTTCGTAAAAAAATAGCATTCAACGGCGAAACTTGTTATGAACAAAAACTAATGTGAATTATGCAATATATTTACCTATCAGTGCTATTTTTAACTTTCTTACACATTTTTTTTATATGTAAAACATGTGATAGGCATCAATACCGATAGGTGGATTAATCAGGCATTTTCTCATTTATATGAGTCCAATCACCACTGAAATCAAAAAGATAACAAAGAAGGAACATATTAAGCTTCACAGCTATCGAAATAAACCATGGAGGGAAGAAAAAAATTCCGTTTTTAGAACATTATCCACTTCCCCCGCAGTGCTTGAGACCTGGGGTAAGTGTAAAATCTTTGAATCATTTGCTTTCTTGGTACAAACCACTACCAATTGAATGGGATTAGTTTAATTGTATTAGAATGGTCACCTGTGATAAAAATTCACTTGAAAAAAGAACAATTGGTACAAATAAGAATTGATTTTATGAATGCAAAAATCAACTTTTCGCGAAACCTAAAATTACAGCTCAACCGATAACCGTGTTAGTGTATGTATTATACAATTTTCAACATAGTATTAGTGTGAGCATCAACGTATATTCTTGCACAATGTTATGATGTGGTAAAAACTGTAAAGTATGTACAATTTCAATTTTTCGAGTCAATTTTTACACTTACCCCCTTTTTCCACTTCCCCCAGTGTACCTTAACTAAATTGGTAATTAAAAATGATGTTGCACTAAGAAACTATTCTCTTCGTTCAAATAGAACACATTTTTCTTTCAACAATATGGACTAGAGTGCTCAATACCTTATCAGGCGCATTTTTCCTAGAAAACTTTGGAAAACCTACCGGGAAAACAGGGACAAACCAGGGAATGTATTTTGTCGGCTAGAGTGGTCACCCTGCCTCAAGGATCAATTCTTTCAAACTCTAACGATTGAGAAACCACCAATCCAGAAAACAATGATGCCTTACGGTATTTATTGCGGGCCCTGGCTTCCGGGGTACCCTTGTTTGCTCGGTTAACATTGTTGCTCATTACTACTACTACACTGAGAGTGCTATCACGACATAATACATTCGCACGGTATTCTTCTGGTTGTTCACGCAAACGGACAAAACATATCTAATAAACGGGTGCAGGTGGTGTACTTTCAATAATTCATTTTTGTCTGAACGCTGTGCTGAATGAACCGTATTCGTATGCCTTATATTTATTACTAATCGTAAATTATCTAACTGATTGAGGTTTATTTGCACCTACAGTTGCACACTGGAAAATGTCGTCAGGTTCAAGTGGGAGATTAGCCCAACTAGAGTTGAGTGTTCCTCAATAGAAGAAACACTTAAACTATGGCGGTTTTTAAATTATTTTATAGCCGATAGTCAATATAAACAAAATATGAAAACCATAAATTATGAATACAGCATTGTAGCACAATAGGATAAGTATTTGAAGCACTGATGATGATAAGGCTTTACCTTATGAAGAGCATTTTATTGAATCAATTCCATAACAAAACTCTACAAACGTAGGAAAGTAGTTGGCTTTCGTTTAACGACAGTGATTGGTTTGAATATCTTGTAGTCTTACAGCGAACATTTCTCTATCCCGCTGTATTCTTCGCGAGTCTATATTAAAGTCGGATCGTATAAACAGGTATTTGAGGGTTTTGATTTTTTGTTTTCGTTAGAAAAGGATCAACAGACAGAGTGATTGTCGGTGCTATAAAAGGTTCACTACTTTAATTCTAGTGTCTACATTCTTGTTAAAATCTGTTCATTTTTTATTCTTATATAGATAGTCTCACAGGTATTTGGGGACATGTTCACAGGTCAACTATAACAGCGCTTACAAAGATGGATAAAAGGGATTTATGCTGATTGGGACAGTTGACACTGACCCATATTATTATTTTTTAGACACACTACATCATTCTACCGCTAGTTTTAGATGTTTCTAATCAATTGCCACATTTATTGCTGATAACATGCTTATCGATAAAACACGCCGCTCTTCTATATTCTTGGATCGCATTACAGGTGAATTTGGTTGATATTGTTATCTGTTGTTCAAATTGGGTTGTATAAACTTGTATATGAAGCGTATATCAATTTGCAGTTCTACTATTGATTATTTTTCTAGGTATGTATTGTATTTGTTTTAAGACTTGCGTATTAATGCTGTTATCCTGCTGGTTATGTGATTCATTTGCTAATCGTCTGCTCAGAAATAGAAACTTTGCTCTGTTTAGTCTAATATGCATTTGCATTGTGATCGAAAAAATGAACTTTAGTTTATAAAGTCAATATAATGATTTATGTTTGCATCAACAAGGCACAGTATAAAGAAAACGCGTTGAAAATCTGCACCACTTGTAGACATTCTGCGAGTTTTAGTTAACTCCTCTTGAAAGAGAAGGTCCGCCTTCGTAAACCGGTGCTGACTGTAGGTTAGAAACAATGAAACCATAATATCTGAGGTGGCACTTTGTAATGAAGCAAGAATAATGCTAAATGCTGTCATAAACAATAAACTTTATTAAAGAAGGAACCAATAGTCCGCATATCTATGAAACCGATGTAATGTATTCGAATCTCAATGAAACCTATGTAATGTATTCGTAGGCATATGCATGCACAATGTTAAAACATTTGGTTTGATAAACGGTCAACGTATTTAAGAGATATACACCGGATCAAAGGTAGGGATACATAAAAATAGATTCGGTGTTTATGAAAGGACTTCCCGGAATTTAAAATATGCTAACTGAGAAAGCGTGCAGTAATTACGTAAGTACGCAAGATATTTCGAATTGACTTTTAGACCATATTTATAAATGTATGATTTTGATCTCTTATGAAAATGATTATTGTGATGGCACCTTTGCTCAGATTGTTTCTTGACATTAAATAAGACAATGATATGGAAATAATGATAAGGTTTGACAATGGATGAGGAAATCCAATAGAAGGGACACACAATGGAACGTTCATAAAACACTGATCTTATACAGTAGGTAGCAGCTGGATGTACCTAATTCACATAATTTTCGATTTCAACCATTCTGGTTAATTTCGAGCGCAGCAAAAAAACAAACCATCAGGAAAATGCTACTTCGATACACTCTCACTTTCGTCTACTCATTGACTGAGTAAAATTGTGTTGCTGTCTCTTGTTTTCTCAAGGAAATTTTTCTCTGTTTCCGTCAAAAGTAGAGCCACAAATAGTTTTGAGTTGTCCCGCTTATGAAGGCAACTGATTAAACATTGTTTGGGTAAAAATGAAAAAGCTACACAATTTTACTCTGTTACTGAGCAGATGAAAGTGACCGTGTAGTTTTAAGAAAAGTAGTCCGTGTCGTGGTGATTTAAGCAGTGAATGCTTTGATATCATGAGACAAGATGAATACACCACTAGGTGTTCCTATCTGCCAAATTCACTATTCAGCCATCTTGAATTTTAGTATGGGAGAGCCAGCCGGTTTGTTTTCGTTTTGCACTGAAAATGAACTTTTCACCCCCGCCTTCTTCTCTTCCACAAACTTGGTAGATTGAAGCACCTAGTACTGTATTCATCTTGGCATGAGATGTTTATACTGCGAATCAGTTCTGCCATGTTTATTTAAGCTCTAAAAACAAATACAATTTAAAATGTTGTGTATTCAGAACCTCATATTTCTTGGGCATCGAAATTGCAAATAAACTGGCCAAACTGTTTCGCCAGAGAAACCGAATGGAACACCGACGAAACTTGGATAAAGGTAGTGAAGCGAAGAGAAGCCAAGGTTGCGTTAGAACGTTCAAAACCCAGAGAAGCCAGATTTCCAGCCTGCTAACGATACTCGGTTCTATAGAAGGAAGTAAATCGTCGTCGCTCATATCTACAGGACAAATGAGTGTGAACGGAAGCTCTCGTTTATGAAGTTATTCAGAAAGAAAAGCAGAGAATTGATGTCTGCGCTCTTCGAATGCAAACAGTTCCAACAATTGCATCCGCATCGCACAGCAGCAGTGTTATCAGTGTTTGTCTAACTATCCGAAAAAGATGTTTGCCGTGCTTTTGGTCCTTCGGATCGGATCATGCAAATCTTGCTAATCAGAAGGCAAGGCAAGTTCGTGTACGGTCGCAGTGCCGGTCGAGGAACTGTGGTAACAGTATCCTTCGCAGTCAGTGAGACTGTTGGTTTCGAGTAGTTGACTATTTCGTCGTTCGTCGTTTCGGTCGGTAGCAACGCAGGTACCATGTCCGAAACAGTGCTTCGGCGCACGTCAGTCTTTGGACTTATTTCATACATATGCTGTATTCTTTAAAAAATCTGATTTAAATAGCAATTCCGAGGAACTCGTGAAGTGTAGAAAACTCAAGCAAACTACCGTGCGTGTGAAACTAGAGAGAACAACGCTCTACGTGTTTGAATAACTGGCCAAACTTCCAGCTGGTCCTGTACACATAAAGGATATTCGAAAAAAGAATACTAAGAAATAATTTAGAATTTCCCTAATGAATTCCTTCAGATGAAAATTTATTAGGATACTTCTTCGGAATTTCTTTCTGAAATTTCTCCAAAACTTCCTTCAGGAATTTCAATGGAAAATACTTTAGGGATTACTTCGGAAACTCCTTTACGGAGTCTTCAGGGAATTTCTTCAGAAATTCATTCCATTCGAAAACTTTTTTAGGAATTCCTTCGAAAATTTCTTTAAGAATTCCTTAAAAAATACCCATGGAAAATCTTTCAAGAATTTCTATAGGATTATCAACGGACACTGAAATCCTTCGGAATTTGATTTGTGATTTTTTTAGAATTTCTTTTAGGAATTTCTTATAGATTTTTTTTCTCAATTCTCAATTTCTCACAGAATTTCTTCGGAAACTTTAAGAAAATATTTTAAGTATTCTTTCGAACTTTCCCTCTGAAATTTATTTAGAACTATCTCCAGGAATTCTTTCCGAATTTCCCATAGAAATTCCTTCAGATATTCCTCCGGAAATTACTTTAGCAACTCTTCCAGAAATTTCTGTAGACCTTCAAAAATTTATTTTAAAATTCCTTTAAGAAGTCTCTCGGGAATCTCTTCAGAAATTCTTTTGGGAAATCCGACATTTCCGACCGTTGTTTTAGCGCTTTTTTTTAATTGAGAATAAAAATAACATTCAAATACCTTTGGAGATTTCTTCGAAAATTCCATTAGAAATTCCTCCAAATTTCCAACTATTTACGAAATCATGTCTATAGGAATTTTGTATGGCTTACTGAAGGAATTTCCTTAAGACTTCCTGGAGGTAGTTCCAAAGGAAGTTCTGAAAAAAAAGCCTTTCCGGAGGGTTTCCTGAAGGAATTCCTAGATGAATGTCCAAATAATTTCCTGGTGACTTTTCCAAAGAGATTTTCAAAGAAATTCCTGGAGGAATTTCTGACTCAATTCGTAAAGGAATAACCGAAAGAGAACCTGCAAAGATTTTCGAACAGAATTTTCAAACGAATTTCTGAGAGAATATCTTAAGGTCACATACGAGTTCATACGGAATTTGTTGGAATTTAGTTTGGGTTAGGTTCGAGAAGCAGAGGTTCGTCTTGGTTAACGAGCTGCCAATGTTATAGATAAAAGAAAGCAACTGATGGAATTTCAAATTGGATGTAGGAAACGAGATTTTTAATTAATTTCCAATTCTAGCAGCTACTGCTAGAATAGTCAAGTTGAAGGTACAGTATAGAAATGGAAACGGTATGGAAGTCCATTTCCAATTCTAGCGATTGCTAGAACATGACAAATAGGGTAAATCACTACTTGGGCCTATGGATCCGATTCCCGGCTCACTGCACAAAAAACTAATGATTTATACTGTTTGGAAGCCGTAGGTTTATGATTGATAATTTTAAATAAAAGCCTTTTATTTACCTAGCACAATACTCAATATTCTTAAACCATTTATTTCACTCCTAATCGATCCAATTATAGAAAAAAAAAGTAGATTTCAAACTTTTATTCTTCGTTGCAACACAACTGGAGTGATCCTTTCCAAAACTTTTTACAAAATGGTATCATCAAATAAACACTCACCTGAAAATCGTCACAGTGCTCGATTCGATACAACCATTGCTTTAAGCTGTTTATCACCACACAATAATGGTAAACTCACGCACTTCAATCTTTTCTATTTGTTCGTTTCACTAGAACTTATATAAACATATTAGAATACATTTAAAAATGTATCCTCAAGAACTTCTAACCGTACAGTGCTGCCAAAAGGCGAGGAGTCTTATTCTAGTATGAAGATAATCCTTCATCGTTAATAGGAAAACTGTCTAATACGTTGACGCTTTCATGTTATTTATAATTATCTCGATTTCAAAAAGTAAAAAAATATTTTTTCAAGTATTTGGAAGGAATTTGGATGAGTGAATATATCTTCTCAAACAAATAAAAATTATTATGAAAAATACCATCTGGCATCACGTTGTCGTAGAACTTGCATATATTTGTTTGCGTCACATTTTCTACCGTCCCGAGAGAGAGAATGAGAGTAAAATGTAGAGAGATTGAGTAAATGATTACGTATATTCTTAAGGGAATACGGGAAGCACGAACAATCATCAAATCGTCATAATTTTCATCATTGAATGCTTAATTTTATTTCTACAACAAATATGATTTTGAAAAAGCATCAGCGGCGCGTGCTTACTCGCCATCTACATGCTGATACATTTACAGTTACATTAAACAACTAAAAACTGTAATACGCCGCTCCAAAATTACGAGGTGATAATGCTAGAAAAAGACAAAAAATAGGAAAAATAACACTGTGTGTTGTGCTTCCCCGAGTCACCTTAAGAATTCTTTGGAAATTTACTGCAGGAGTTCTTTCGAAAATCCTACAGATTTTTTTCGCAAATACCTTAAATAAATCCCTAGGAAATACATTCAGGAATTATTTCGATAAGTCATCAAGAAAGTCATTCTAATGTATACCTTCAAAAATTCCGTCAGAAATTTGTAATGGTTGTAATTCCGTCAGTTGTAATGGATTTGACGCGCCCTTCCTCAATAATCCATTCCTCGGAAATCTCAAAAAGGATCGCTAATCTATTTATTAGTCTGTTTGATTATGCTGTTGAAAGTAGCAACCCTATAACCAGAGACTGGCGGAGTGAAAAACTGTCGAAATGGCAACGTATGAAAAGGTGTGATATCGTGGAGATAATACTGGTATCACTTGAACTTTTTGCTTGACTCTTATGGGTGAAAAAAGTAAACAAGTCGATTTGGAACCGCTTTTGACGGTTCGATTGGAAACAAGATGGCATCTTTGCCGATCTCTTATTCTAGTATTTCTAGTTGAAAGGGGATTCTCTTTATCCCGCAGGCTTCGCGTAAGTGTCTCTGCTTACGGGTGCACCACCTGCGTTTTTGCTCTCCTCACAGCAGTGCATTGAAAGCAGAAAGGTAATTAAATTCGAATGTAGGACTATTGGATGGAGTCGTATGTAGAGCTAGACTCAAGCCAGGATGGTGGATAACTACATATGTACATAGGGGGAAAGACGGCTTTGGCAGGTTTTGTTCTATTATTGGCAGGGGGTTTTTGTCGACCAAATTTTATGAAATCTGGCCACAATATTCTTCGCTATGCAAAGAATGTTTAGGCCAAATTTGAGCCTGATCAGTCATAAAAAACCCCCTGCCAATAATTGAACAAAACCTGCCAAAGCCGTCATTCCCCCTACATACTTTTAAACATTTGTACAAAATTCCTTCGAAAATTATTTTAACAATTCTACTGGAATTTTTCCAGGTACCTATTCCATAAGACATTCCATTCCCTCGAAAATTCATCTAGAAACTCCTTCGGAATTTCCTCCTATTGCCTTATTATAAAATCAGAACCCCAGTTTCTCCTTAGGCTTTCTTGTTTGTTTCCAGATTCTTGAAGAAACAATCCAAAAACTGTTTCAAATTTCCTTTCAGGTAATACATTATATAGGGACACGGCAGGTATTTCCGTCCATCGTCGTAAGGGCTAAAACTAATGAAAGCAACGTACATTTGCTAGAACTCCACTATAGCAGAACGTTTCACCTGAGCTTACGATTTGGTACGTATGAGTTTTACAAAAAAAAACGTCTCTTTTATTGGTTTTCGAGACTATGACGAACAGACGAAAATACCTGCCGTGTCCCTATTGTGTGCTTATGTGTCTCTGTTCTTCATCGTTTCACAAGCTCGTTCTTTATGTTCGTGAAGAAAATATTTAGAAAATCTTTCAAAGTAATGCGTTCTGTTATTTTTTTTTCAATTTCCCGTGGTAATTTCTACTTGCATAGAATGTTACACGGAACTTAAAATATAAAAATCCTACAGTATTTTTTCAAATAATCGGTGTTCCAAAATCTTCTCAGAAATTTTCCGCCAAAATTTAAAATTAATTCCGTTCGGAATTGAAAATTACATCCCAAAATAACACATAAACGAAGAAGGAAAAAAAAATATTCTGTCCACATCATCAAATGCATATTTGACAACGTAATGATTTCATTTCAACTCAGCACTATTCAATTTGCCGACGCGATGTGCAAGAAGTTATGTTTTGTTGAATTTTCCTATAATTTATTTTGTTGTTTCCATAGATATTTGTGTTTGTTGTCTCGTCCCATATACCTACTTTGCCTATTACCTCGTCTCTCTTACAATGGTATTCCTTATGCAAAGTTTTACTTTCATGAACACATCCAGTTAAAGTTAAAGCATCTATTCAAATCCTGTCCCGGCGCTAGCGTATGAACATTTCTTATGTACGTAATTGAAATCCACCGACCCTTAACGTCTATCACTTAAGCATTTCAGAGAAGGGGAGCATCAGTTGGGGCTTGATAACAACAACAACAACAACAAAAAGGGTGGCACTCTGAGAAAACAAAAACCCGAAACTGGATCCAATCGATAACGTCATCACAAAACGTTGTCCTTACATATTTCCAATAGTGTACATAATTCACGGCCTTTTTGTGAGCTTTTCAATTTTTGTTCGTTTGTAGTACTATAAAAAGTTTTGCGATTGCGTTTTGTTTTTTTTTTTCGGATGCCATTCGACTCGCACACACGCTTTACAGCGAGAAGGTGGGTGGATCAACAGTTAGCGTTTGCGAGCTTTCCGCCGAATGAGTGGCTGCGTCCGTTTGAAGCAGGGGAGAAAGCTTACTCGTGTTCGCCTGAACAAACTGATACGGGAGGGTGGTGAATAGGGTGGGGAAGAGCTTTTCCAGCTTTGCACTGGCGCTGTAGTCGATTTATAGCGGAAATCTTCGATGGAATGTTGGGATTTGAAGCACACTGACATACTCGGCGAATCTATAAAACTTGTGAAATTGATTTAGTATGATGGTCACTTAGTTGCTATTTCAACACTTAATCCGCTAGAACGTCTGGAACGAAAAGTTCGAAAAGGAGTATTAGTCGTTTCTTGATGTTAAAAATAACGCAATATTGAGTCCTTGAGTTGAAAAATCTATTCTAATCTAAATTACTGTGAAAGCTATAAACTGGAATACTGTCAAACTTGAATTATATACTAGGAAGAGTGAAAATATCTCAATTCTACTTACATGGTAATAAGCGTAAAATACTTCTACTAACTACATACTTCTCAGAACGGTCTATGCTATAAAATGTAATTCATACGGAAACGAAACATGCGAGAGAAGGGTTTAATAAAATTGAATTTAATTTGCATTTCACTAGGCATAATATATAAATTACTTTACTTATGCATTGTACGTAACACAAGCTGGTAGGTGGTTTAGAAGAAATGCTAGTTCTTTGCTAGAGGCTGCGGAACGGAGTGGAAGCGAGCAAGTGGTTTGATTTGCAGTTTTCAAAGCCAATTATAAAGTTAGTTAGAGTTGTGAATTTTATGTAACCAATCATTAGTTTATTAGAATAGACAAGTGACGATACAATGCTAAATATGGTAACTAAGCAATTAGTGAATACGGTGAGATAAAGACCACGCTGGAAGAAAGCCGAAAAGCTTGTTCGAAGGAAGTTTGTCCATGCTTTTGTTGTATTAATCGTTTTTTTCGCTACAGCTGATTGGATGTAAAGAGTGGGCGGTAAACGTTAGAATGTGCAGTTTTTTCTTATTATGTTTTTTCTTTTGATGTTTAGTATTCCATTATTCACATGAAATTGTTATTTACTGTTAGCCTGGCAAGATATTTGAATATGCACCTGAGCAGGAGCAACGATATCGATAAAATAAGTTGGTATGAACTTGCCTTGCATAAAAGGTAAAATACCAGAAAATAATTTCAAAAAATCATATGCAAAATACTTCACTATTAGGTGTCTCAAATTTATGGAAGGCAGAAGGCGAAGATGAAAAATTCATTTTTAGTGCAAAACGACAACAATCTCGCTGGCTCTCCATAATATCCTAGTCCATAATAAAATCCAAGATGGCTGTATCGTGAATTTGGAAGATTGGAACACCTAGTGGTGGAGTCAGCTTGGTATCAAAAACAGAATTAGGTGTTATTGAGTTATTTTTTGCTGATCGGGCAGTGTTGAAATAAACTCAAAAACTTATATTTAAGAATGATTCAAATCAGGCGCTATCCACCCGCTGACTCATAGATCAAAACATCGTGCACGATTTATAAAATCCGTTAAAATCTTTGCATTAATTTAATAAATAAAGCTGTTATAACTTCTGTTCTTTCGTATACTATTGGGCGATATATAATGTTTCCATATTTCAACAAACAAATAATTGCACCACGATACATTTTTCACGAATTTTGAGGCATAATAATGTTTTGCCAAATGAGTAAATCGTTTCGATTTAGCATGAGAAACATAATCACGATAGTTGCCTGCATCACACAGAATTTCGCTGGGACACAAACGGTCGCCAATTGACATTTGAGAATAGATTACTATATTATCCCAAATCCCGATCAAATTTACCTTCTTCCCATAACACTTACAAACAAAAACGAAAAAACATCTTTGAATTTCTTCAAACGTTTAGCTAACCGTTTCTCCTATTTCTTATTAAATGCAAGAATACTACAAGATCTCTGCTTTTAGTAACGCAGTATTTACGTCGAGAATACACTTCCGAATGTTTTTGTTTTAAAATTCTGAAAATAGCTCCTAACAGTGTTGTTAATAAGTTAGTAAGTTAATAAGTTAAGAGGTGTTTAAATGGCAATCTGCTCCGATACGACAATACTTCAATGTGCAGTTAAGTAAACTTTGATGGAGGAATGAAAACTGAGTCAAATATGGGACACCATGATATTTTACGCCGACTGCAATGCATCGCGTTGTCGATGCCTAGGGAAGGTGATTTTCTGGTAATGTGTCCCCAGTGAATTAGACAAGTTGATATAATGAACTTTTGTAGAGTCGTTGACGAACTACGATTAAGTTGACCAAAATTTGTCAAACATCTCCATACAGTGTTAGAACTTTAGGAGCGACAACAGAAACCTTTTCATAACAGATATTATAGGCAGCTTAAAACTGTAAATTTATTGAACAGCTTCTCTATTAACTTTGTATGTGAAAAGTGAGTAGTGCGAAGTGGGTAGTACTCACTACTCACTTTTTACAGCGACAAGTGAGAAATGAGGAGTGAGAAGTGAGACGTCTCTTAAAGTGAGAAGTGAGAAATGAGAAGTGAGAAGTGAGACGTCTCTCTTCTCATTCCTAATTTCTCACTTTTCAAATGAACTATTCGGCCAAACGACCTATTCGGCCAAATGACCCTTTCGACCAAGTGCCTCTCTCGGCCAAAGGGTAAGGGTTATTTGGCTGAAACCCATTCGGCCGAAAGCCATTTGCCACTAGGCCGAACAGATCATTAGGCTGAAACCCATATAGCCGAAAGGGTTGTTTGGCCGAAAGAGTCGTTTGGCCGAAAGAGTCGTTTGGCCGAAAGAGTCATTTGACCGGAAGGGTCATTTGGCCGAAAGGGTCGTTTAGCCGAAAGAGTCATTTGGCCGAAAGTGTCATTTGGCCGAAAGGGTCGTTTGGTCGAAAGGGTCGTTTGACCGAATGGGTCTTTTGGCCGAAAGGACCATTTAGCTGGAAGGGTCATTTGACCGAAAAGGTCATTTGGCCGAAAGGACCATTTAGCCGAAAGGGTCAGTTGAGGGTCATTTGGCCGAATCGATCATTTAGCCGAAAGGGTTATTTTGCCGATAGGGGCATTTGGCCGAAGGAGTCATTTGGCCAAACGGGTCATTAGGCCGAAAGGGTAATTTGGCCGAAGGAGTAATTTGGCTGAAAGGGTCGTTTGGTCTAAAGGGTCATTTGGCATAAAGGGTCATTCGGCCGAATAGGGCCGAATTGGTCATTTAGCCGAATAGTTTATCTGAAAAGTGAGAAATTATGAATGAGAAAAGAGACGTTTCACTTCTCACTCCTCATTTATCACTTCTCACTGTCAAAAGTGAGAAGCGCAAAGTGAATGGTGTGACACCTGACTATTCACTTTGCACTTCTCACTTTTGACAGCGAGAAGTGATAAATGAGGAGTGTAAAGTGAGACGTTTCACTTCTCTTTCCACATTTCCCACTTCTCGCTGTCAAAAGTGAGTAGTGCGAAGTGGATAGTGAGACATCTCACTACTCACTTTTTACAGCGAGAAGTGAGAAATGAGAAGTGAGAAGTGAGACGTCTCTCACAGTGAGAAGTGAGAAATGAGGAAAGAGACGTCTCACTTCTCAATACTCATTTCGCGCTTCTCACTTTTTACAGTGAGAAGAGAAAAATGAAGAGTGGGAAGTGAGACGTCTCTCTTCTCATTCCTAATTTTTCACTTTTCAAATGAACTATTCGGCTAAATGGCCTATTCGGCCAAATGTCCATCTCGGCCAAATCACCCTTTTGGCCAAATGACTTTCGGGCTAATGACCCTTTCAGCCAAACGACCCTTTCAGTTGTCGATGCCTAGGGAAGGTGATTTTCTGATAATGTGTCCCCAGTGAATTAGACAAGTTGATGTAACGTTGAGTTGAGTTGATGACCAAAATTTGTCAAACATCTCCATTCAGTGTTAGAACTTTAGAAGCGACAACAGAAACCTTTTTAAAGCAGATATTACAGGCAGCTAAAAACTGTAAATTTATTGAATAGTTTCTCTATTAACTTTGTATGTGAAAAGTGAGTAGTGCGAAGTGGGTAGTACTCACTACTCACTTTTTACAATGAAAAGTGAGAAATTAGGAGTGAGAAGTGAGACGTCTCTTAAAGTGAGAAATGAGAAGTGAGACGTCTTACTACTCATTTCGCGCTTCTCACTTTTTACAGTAAGAAGGAAAAATGAAGAGTGAGAAGTGAGACGGCTCTCTTCTCATTCCTAATTTCTCACTTTTCAAATGAACTATTCGGCCAAATGACCCTTTCGGCCAAATGCCCCTCTCGGCCAAAGGGTAAGGGTTAAACCCATTCGGCCGAAAGCCATTTGGCCGAATGCCACTAGGCCGAACAGATCATTAGGCTAAAACCCATCTAGCCGAAAGGGTTGTTTGGCCGAAAGAGTCGTTTAGCCGAAAAAGTCATTTGGCCGAAAGGGTCATTTAGCCGAAAGGGTCATTTGGCCGAAAGGGTCATTTAGCCGAAAGGGTCATTTGGCCGAAAGGGTTGTTTGGCCGAAAGGGTTGTTTGGCCGAAAGGGTCGTTTGGCCGAAAGGGTCGTTTGACCAAATGGGTCTTTTGGCCGAAAGGACCATTTAGCCGAAAGGGTCATTTGACGGAAAGGGCCATTTGGCCGAAAGGATCATTTAGCCGAAAGGGTCATTTGACCGGAAGGTTCATTTTGCCGAATCGATCATTTAGCCGAAAGGGTAATTTTGCCGATAGGGGCATTTGGCCGAAAGGGTAATTTTGCCGATAGGGGCATTTGGCCGAAGGGGTCATTTGGCCGAACGGGTCATTAGGCCGAAAGGGTAATTTGGCCGAAGGGGTAATTTGGCCGAAATGGTCGTTTGCTCTAAAAGGTCATTTGGCATAAAGGGTCATTTGGCCAAATAGGACATTTGGCCGAATAGGTCATTTAGCCGAATAGTTTATTTGAAAAGTGAAAAATTAGGAATGAGGAAGAGTGAGACGTCACTTCTCACGCCTGATTTATCACTTCTCGCTGTCAAAAGGAAGAAGCGCAAAGTGAGTAGTGTGACACCTCATTACTCAGTTTGCACTTCTCACTTTTGACAGCGAGAAGTGATAAATGAGGAGTGTGAAGTGAGACGTTTCACTTCTATTTCCACATTTCTCACTTCTCGCTGTCAAAAGTGAGAAGTGGGTAGTGAGACATCTCACTACTCACTTTTTACAGTGAGAAGTAAGAAATGAGGAGTGAGAAATGAGACGTCTCTCATAGTGAGAAGTGAGAAATGAGGAGAGAGACGTCTCACTTCTCACCACTCATTTCGCGCTTCTCACTTTTTACAGTGAGAAGAGAAAAATGAAGAGTGAGAAGTGAGACTTCTCTCTTCTCATTCCTAATTTTTCACTTTTCAAATGAACTATTCGGCTAAATGACCTATTCGGCCAAATGTCCATCTTGGCCAAATCACTCTTTTGGCCAAATGACCCATTCGACCAAATCACCGTTTTGGCCAAATGACCCATTCGGACAAATGATTTTCGGGCTAATGACCCTTTCAGCCAAACGACTCTTTCAGTCAAACGACCCTTTCAGCCAAATGACTCTTTCGGCCAAATGTCCCTCTCGGTCTAATGACCTGATGACTCGGCCTGATGACCCTTTCGGCCAAGTGACCCTTCCGGCCAAACGACCCATTCGACCAAATAACTTGCGGGCTAATGACCCTTTCGGCTAAACGACGTTTTCACCCGAATGGCCCACTCAGCCAAATTACTTTCGGCCTAATGATCTGTTCGGCCAAACAACTTTCGGCCTAGTGGCATTCGGCCAAAGGGCTTTCGACCGAATGGGTTTCGGTCAAAGGACCCTTCCCCGGTTAATGGGGAAGCGCCATAACCAGTATAACGAAAAAATAAATTTCCACATACTATTTTGCATGCAAACTTGAAACGGTTTGTGCTAAATCAGTTTTAATCCAAACGAGCTGAAATTTTCCGAGGACACTCAGAACATGATACAGAATCAGATAAGCGTTGTGGAGCAAAATCGATTTTTGAACCACCTTAATACACACATACACATCACCTCAGTTTGTCAAGCTAAGTCGATTGGTATATAACACTATGTGTCCTCGGGCTTTCTATAAAAAAAATATTTTTGAAGCGAATATATAGCCTGTCGGTACACTTAGTGTACGAGAAAGGCAAACACATTAAAATTCTGAATTAATTCAATCAGATAAAGTGTTGCTTAGAACATTGTACTAAATTATTAACAAAACAGTTTTAAGATATTATTTTTAAATAATGAATACCATACGTCATACACTTGCGCCCCACTGTATGCATTGATCTTCGGATAATTTAAATAAGACATCTTACAACATGTAGCCTGGGTAATTACCAAGGTTTGGGAGGATGATGTTCTGCCGCAGGAGTGGATGGAAGGTGTCATGTTTCCTATCTACAAAAAGGGCGATAAGCTGGATTGTACTACCCTTCTACCGCACAATCACATTGCTGAACGCCGCTTACAAGGTACTCTCCCAAATTTTATGCCGCCGACTAACATTAATTACAAGAGAGTTCGTGGGGCAGTACCAGGCTCCACCACAGACCAGGTGTTCGCCATACGTCAGGTATTGCAAAAATGCCGCGAATACAACGTGCCCACACATCATCTATTCAACGACTTCAAAGCCGCATATAATACAATCGATCGGGACCAGCTATGGCAGCTTATGCACGAAAACGGATTTCCCGATAAAATGATACGGTTGATCAAGGCGACGATGGATAAGGTGATGTGCGTAATTAGAGTTTCAGGGGTATTCTCGAGTCCTTTCGAAGCGCGCAGAGGGTTACGGCAAGGTGATGGTCTTTCGTGTCTGCTATTTAACATCGCTTTGGAGGGAGTAATACGAAGGGCAGGGATTGACGAGTTTGTATTGGTGGTGACGAAATCGAGGTGGTTGAAGAATTCGTATACTTGGGCTCACTGGTGACCGTCGATAACGATACCAGCAGAGAAATTCGGAAACGCATCATGGCAGGAAATCGTACGTACTTTGGACTCCGCAAAACGCTTCGATCGCTTCGAACGCTTCGAATAGAGTTCGCCGCCGTACCAAACTGACAATCTACAAAACGCTTATTAGACCGGTAGCTCTCTACGCATACGAGACCTGAACGATGCTCGTGAAGGACCAACGCGCACTGGGAGTTTCCGAAATGAAAGTGCTGCGTACCATCTATGGTGGGGTACAGATGGCGGACGGTACGTGGAGGAGTGAAACCACGAGTTGCATCAGCTGTTGGGAGAACAACCCATCGTTCACACCGCGAAATTCGGAAGACTGCGGCGGGCCGAGCACGTAGCCAGAATGTCGGACAGTAATCCAGTGAAAATGGTTCTCGACAACAAGAAGGCGAGGTGCACAGCGGGCAAGATGGATCGATCAGCTGGAGGACGATTTGCGGACCCTCAGCAGACTGTGTGGTTGGCGAAGTGCTGCCATGGAACGAGCTGAATGGAGAAGACTTTTATGTATTGCACAGGCCACACCGGTCTTAGTCTGGTAATAAATAAATAAAAACAACATGTAGCCTAATATTGAGTTAAAAACAAATGGTATTGAATGTTTCTCGCGTGATTTTTGAAAACGTCGTAAGTCCAAATGAGAGACTCTCTTTCATTACGCTCTCTTTTGCTAATATCTAGGCTAGTTTAAAATTTGTTGCAATATTTTCACCTCAGCACACTAGACAAAGCTATTTTCTTCAGATCGATGCTGGAAAATCCAATGTAAATGTTAGTATGGCTTCGTAATAATCGAAAGAGAAAGTAAACAAAGAGAGCCTCTCTTTTGGACTTACGACGTTTTCAAAAATCACGCGAGGTTTCACGATTGCAACGATATCCTTGATGGTTTATGTGACCCAGAGTGCAAGTAGACGGCATTACGAACTTCCTTCATTCTACATGAATTATATATAGCATTAGATTTCCTATTATCAGAGGAAATATGTACACAAATTTTGTGTAAAACAACAGAGATCTTTTCATTTGACTTAGATGTATGTATACCCATTATACGTCTTCCACCACCATTAGCAGCAGAGACGCGTTTTGCACCAACATATTATACAAATTCAAATTTATGACCTTCAATTGATCTGTTATTCGATGTTCATTTTGCAGTTTTAAACAAAATTGCTAAAAATACTTTCCTTTGTTGAAAAAAAAGCCTTATCCATCTATTGCATCAAACAGGACTTATAATTGCGTCGCAGTCGTGCTTCGTTGGTGAACGGCAAATTTTCGATCGATCTGGATTGCCTTCGCATGTAGGCCTTACTTTCACATTCCGGACTTTGCTGGACATGCTTTCGGCGCGCATTGCAATACAAGCTACCGAAACTGGTACAATTACCAAAGAACGAGTGCAGATCGGTTTCGGTGGATGACAGTTTGAGCTTTCGGCGGCTGTCCACGCAAGGACCCCCGAAAGTAACATCGTCGTGCGGGACTGTCGGGGCCGGTGTTGAATGTTGCTTCTTCAGCAACAGAACTTCCCGCAGTAGATCGGGATGGTGTTGGTGGCTTTGGTTGTGGTTTTGGTGGTGGGTGAAGGATGAGTGGAAAAAACTAGAATAGTGCCATGCATCTACTGGAAGCGAAACAGGACGCATTGAAATAAATTTATTCCTTCTTGACGTACCTGCGCGTTCTTCCAGGAACTCATCCTCGTCGGATGATTCGATACGGTCTTCCACCAGGGAAGACTGCCGCGAGAGGGACTGAAATGAATGAACAATTTTCAGATAATTAACCAAAATGGTCGAAGCTTTATACAAACCGCATTCACACGTCTTCTTGGCGGGGATCGTTTATTCCACAGAGCCTCCAGCTGGTCAAAGTGTTGTGACTGAGCCAAAGCAGCTTGCTCTGGACCGAGGTTTTGCTGTGATTCCGTGTTCTTTGTTTCTGCCAACTTGGAGATTTCCTCCATACTGGCCGATACTGAGAAGCGCCGTTTCAGTCTTTCATCCACCTGGGCCATCATGACCGATGATGTCAGGTGAGCGTACTTCTTCTGCCAGGTGTATGTATCCAGGGAAACTTCCTTCTTGAGTAGTCTACGAGCTGGCCGCTTGGGACCCGCCGGTCGTAGATCTTCGACATCCCGTGCGGGGGCTGAGTATGTTGGGAGCTTAATGTATGACGCAGGTGAGTTATGCAGGCAGATGATGGGAAGACACGAGCTGTCTACTAATTGAACAACAATTCTGGAGCATTCCATGCTGATGTCGAATCGAGTAAACTGAACATGCAACTGAAGCGATGTCAACGCCAACCCACGTTTCGTCTCCCAAACAATCAGAGTTTTGTCATCACTTCCAGAAACTGCCGTTGTACCTGTACGCAAAAATATAAGAAATCGTTTTTACAATCTAGATTATATTTATCAACCATGACTTACCGTCGGCCGAAACCTTCACGCAAGTCACTGGACCTAAATGACCCGCAAGCGTGTGAATCTCCTCACCGGTATGAATATCCCAAATGATTAGATTGGAGTCTTTCGATCCTGATATGACTTGACTCTTATTATTAACGGAAACTGCTACACAAGTAACTGCGTCAGTATGACCGACCAAAACTTGTGCTAGTTTTCCTCCGGACGCTTGCCACACCTTCAGCGACATATCCTTAGACCCAGATATCAAGTACAAGGAATCAGCAGTTATAATGAAACACGTAATTTCCCCGGCGTGCGAGACCAGGAACTTTTCATCTTCTCTTGTGAGAGACCATATCCGCAAACTTGTATCTCCATTCGTACACACGGCGAATTTCATATTGTTCGTGACAGCTAAGCACTTGAACGGACCTTGTACACTTTGGAGAATTGTCCCTGAATCCGCCATCCACACGAACAGACAGCTTTCTCTGTCCGCAGAAATAATTCTTCTTGAATCCATCAAGAACGTCACGGTTGTGACAAACGTGTTATGGCCTTTGAAGGTTGCCGTTATTGTTCCCTGAGCCAAATTCCACACATTTACAGTCTTATCCTCCGACCCCGAAGCCACAAATTCACAGTTTGGTGCGAAACTAACGCACGTTACCGTTCCGCTGTGTCCTTCGAGTATCGCCGTCAATTCCGGAGTATTCAGCTGCCATATTTGAATGCATCGACTTGATGCAACCGCCGCCATGGTCGAGTCTCGTGAAACGTCGAAGCAAATCACCGGGCTGGTAGCAGCCGCCAGAGCAATACGGCTCTTGGCAATTTTCTTCATAGTCTTCTTCTTTTTCGGGAAGAAATTCACTATGGAATCTTCGTTTCGGAAGGAGTAAAACGTTATTTTGTTCCCGCCAGCCGTTATCAGATAATCATCCTTGGCCATGATGTACACCGCCGTTACTGGGCCAGGGTTCGGCGGAAGCGATCGTATTACTCGGCCGGAGTGCATGTCGAAAATAAGAGCACGTGTGTCCTCACCACCAACGATGGCCCGCTGGCTATCCATGGCGATGCAGAGAGCTCGAACCTGAAATATTGAAATAAAAATGATAAGTGAAACGAAACATTATTCAACGAAGCAATATTTTTAGCTTTATGAAATCCCAAAAAAGTAAGGGAACGGTTTGGCCCTTCATCTCATAGCTCCCATTTCCATCCCATCAAACACAAAGCAATGAAAAGGTATTTGCATGTTATTTATTTTTTTGTGATTTTTTCATCAGTGACACGCATGATTGGTTTAGGATTGATCCAATCCAAATCCAATCCAAATCCAATCCAAATCCAATCTAAATCCAATCCAAATCCAATCCAAATCCAATCCAAATCCAAATCCAATCCAAATCCAATCCAAATCCAATCCAAATCCAATCCAAATCCAATCCAAACCCAATCCAAATCCAATCCAAACCAATCAAATCAATCCAAACCAATCCAAACCAATCCAAACCAATCCAAACCAATCCAAACCAATCCAAACCAATCCAAACCAATCCAAACCAATCCAAACCAATCCAAACCAATCCAAACCAATCCAAATCAATCAAATCCAATCAAACCAATCCAAATCAATCCAAACCAATCCAAACCAATCAAACCAATCCAAATCAATCCAAACCAATCCAAACCAATCCAAATCAATCCAAACCAATCCAAACCAATCCAAACCAATCCAAACCAATCCAAACCAATCCAAACCAATCCAAACCAATCCAAATCAATCCAAACCAATCAAACCAATCCAAATCAATCCAAACCAATCAAACCAATCAAATCAATCAAACCAATCCAAATCAATCCAAACCAATCCAAACCAATCCAAACCAATCCAAATCAATCCAAACCAATCCAAACCAATCCAAACCAATCCAACCAATCCAAATCAATCCAAACCAATCCAAACCAATCCAAATCAATCCAAACCAATCAAACCAATCCAAACCAATCCAAACCAATCCAAACCAATCCAAACCAATCCAAACCAATCCAAACCAATCCAAATCCACTCCAAATCCAATCCAAATCCAATCCAAATCCAATCCAAATCCAATCCAAATCCAATCCAAATCCAATCCAAATCCAATCCAAATCCAATCCAAATCCAATCCAAATCCAATCCATTGTTTTTCAACATTTACAGATCCAACTTTTTTGGATATTTTTTTATTCTTCTCGAGACGTTGGTATTAGAAAAGATGTTTAACAAACATTTTTTTCATGAATTAATTTGAATAGCGCAATCAACAGAACAACATGAAAGATTTTGATTGCAGTACTCAAATTAATTCATGAAAAAAAATGTTACTTAGGTTCTTTTAAAAAGTTAAGCGAGATTTTGTTCATAACAGTGTGCTATAAGACAAACATATATGAGCATTCAGACGTATTGCTTATGTCAACAAATATGGAATAAATTATGCTTCTATGCTTCTTCTTCTTATGTCAAATTAGTCAAATGGTGTGTAATCGATATTTCACAACACTAACAGGATCCTCGCAAAATAATTAAGAAAAGATATCTTTTTAGAGCGGTCTTTGATGAGAGATGATGTCTGTTCAAGTAACAAAAATATCCTTAGACCAGATGAAATTGAAATGTCCCAATCAAACAAGGCACAACATAAAATTTAATGTCGGGAATTGTTAAAAACTTAAATGCTGCTTTCTTTAAAGTCAGCAAGCAATACATATGTTGACATACACTTAAAATTCGGATCACAATAAATAGAAGAGTAATGATACTGGATTCCAAATCATAACTTTAATAAAACTCACATCTTCCTAATGTTGAAAAGTAAATACATGGTGTGTGATTCAGCTACAATGTGATCATCGTAATATTTGTTGTTAAAAGAGCTAAACGACAACTATCCGTTTGCAAGAAGGAATAAGTTGTCCGCAAATCCTCCGATAAATGCCACAAGATCGAGCCATTTCACCGACATGTCAAGGTGTACCGAATGTTGTACGTGCTTAGAGCATTAATGAAGCGGTGCTACACAAGCTTACATCCCATCATCAGGAGGCTTACTGGCAGAGCAATACGAGAGGGTGGTTTTGCCTCGGTTCACTCGAAACCCAACAGAAGAACAAGTGAACGCGTTGGCAATGCTAAAAGGATACTGATAAATGGCAACTTTCCTGCACCAAAGATTTCGCTAGTGTACGTATCCGTGGCTCACTCAAAACGCCTCACCGGCAATTCAGGTGGATTTTCTTGTCGCGCCGGTTCGGTGACAACGAAACAGGTTTTATCTACATAGCCAGGATCAGAGCGACAGAGAAAATATGGCAACTTTTCCGCAACAGGAAGCAAACCTTTGATAGGAAATATGAAAATTTATGAGGTGTAGAAAGGCTGTTTTTTCGACTCGGTGGGAGATAAGATTTTTGTAATCTTTTGCTTTATACTACAAGCTGATTGAATCATTGAGGTATCGCTCTTCTGTTGTAATAATTTTAATGATTACTATTTGATGGTACAATTTTTGAAGTTTGGAATCCACAATTTGTGATACTGAAATTTAAATTGAAAGGTGGAGAAATCTTAGTCTTAGAGAAAAGGCAAAAGACTATAACAAAAAGAGCGGTATGTATGTAAGCATAAATTTAAAAAAAAAGTTAATCTTTATTATCTTCATACCAACATTTTCATCCCACAGTCTATTCCAATTTCGTATCACAGTCTTGTGATTCACAGTCGCCTCAGTCATCACCTCTTATTCCGAAGTGTTAGATAGCCGTAGAAATATTCTGAGTGACACCCACGAAGGATTTTCCGCAATAATAGTTCCAACCCATTCAGCAATCCTATTTTTTGCACCCATTTTCACGATCCTTCATGGTTCCATGCGTCAATCGCTTTTTTTCGTTTTGTGAGTAATTTCCGTTTACGGGATTAGATTGCTTGTAAGGAGCTTACCTTCGATTTATGTCCTTTTAAAGCGTGCAGCTCGGTGCCGGTGGCGAGTGCTCGCAGGTAGAGACCATTGTCCTGGCAGTACGCTAGCAGGAAAATCTGAAAAAGAGCATGTTCCAAAGGGAGAGAAAAAAAAAGAATTCCCAAGAAAAGTTAGTCAATTTTCATCACTTTTTTTGTTGGCCCGATTTGCTGAAAGGTGATCAAAATTCAGTCCGGCTATTATGAGCCCTTTTTTCTTACCGAATCACAGGAAATTTGAAAGTTCAGCACAGGATGAGCCAACTGGATGCAGTTGAGGAGGCTAAAGTTGTCCAGAGACCACAAACACACGGTGGCGTCATGGCTGGACGATACCAGCACCTCGCTGGGCATTGCCACGTGAACGGCCGTGACCGGTCCTCGGTGGTGGTCTATTTTTGTCAGCTATAAATAGTTGAGTAAAATGCATGAAGTTCGCCGTGTTGTTCGCAGCAATTATCACTTTGCATATAATGAATATAACTTGTTCTGCACTTCCAGCGAGCATAAATGGAATTTTTAATCATTTAATTCAGTTTACTGGGACCGCGGCAATGACAAAAATGAAATTAATTGATGGAAGGAATTCCGTTATGGAGACATGCCCGGGAGATTGAGCGCGAATTTATGTGCTATGCTGGAAATCTGTTTTGTGGGAGTAATTAAACGTGTTCTGTTTTACTTGTGAAGCCTCATTTCTGCTTTTATGGGTGACATAATTGCAACACCTGCTACGGCAGATTGTGTTTGAATACGAGCCTGATTGGACTAGATGGGTGATATGTGTACGGCTATGATTATGATATAGGTTTCTCCAAGTCAAATTACGAACGAGACACTAAAGACAGCATTGCTGTTGTAGTCTAAACACCAACAAGGATGTGCTGAATCCGCTCTTAGTTAATAATGGTAGATAATAAAAGAGGTGCATTAATCTCTCACAATCGTGTTTCGTTACAAGCCACACGCTAGAAATCAATACTACAGAGGAATTTTTACTTTGCACCAAGTGGTTTTTTTTCTGAAACAACTCATAAATAGAGTTTTTAAATATTCATTATCAGGATAAAGCGGAAAGATTGAAACAAGTCACTTGATTTTCACCAAAAAACTATGGGGTGAGGTTTTTTAACTAATTCGCAAAATTTTCGTTTAATCAATTAAGGTTTACTATGTTCTTAAAACTCATATGTAAATATGTACTTTATGTGGAAGATTTTTTATTTGAAAAATGTATTGGGGGCAGGGATTGAATTCTAAAGAGAATGAGCAAGTCTCTCACTTATCATCTCTGTATACATATACGACATTTAGCATCCCGCGAGAATGAGCAAGTTGTCATGATAGAGAACTGATTCGAGAGGCTATACCCCATGATATATTTCTTTTAGAAAACTCCAAATGTGGGGAGGACTGGCTCTGATGATGCATTTCAACTTGTTCTACACAGCTGTGCAGTAACCAACACAAAATGAACGAAAACAAAGCGAGAATCACCATTTTTCTGTGGGGGCTGCCTATCCGATTTTGTTTTTTCGCTCTTGTATGATTCGGAACAGTTTTTGCCTCTCTTTTATCGTTGTTCGTTATCTATTGAGAGCAATTTCTGCAAACCCTGATTGAGTGTAACCACTTTCCTTCGATGGGACACGAACCCACGACCCTCTGTACGCTAGACTGGTGCTTTTAACCAACTAAGCTACGAAGGTCGGCCTTCGCAACTTAGCGGCTACTGAATGAACCCTAGATTCCCAAATCGGACGCATAGTCAAAGCACTCACATTCCTTTTTCCAAACAACGCTTCCACATGTGTGTAGAACGCGAGTATTTATAATGTCAATTGCGGCTACACATAATAGGCAATTAACCTTGATTGAACCGCAATTGAGGCTTGCAAACTAGAAATAACCATGCGTTGACTATTTATTTAATCTTATTTTAACCACCTTAAATGCGTTTTGCAACAATCCTTTTGTTTCATGGTAATCGTGCGTTTCTCGTGTATTATATTTAAAACAAGAAAACAAAAAAAGTAACAAGAAAAGCACATAAGGGAGATCAAAATTGCACTTTAGGAAGATAGATTCAGCTATGTCCATCATTTCACATTTATTTGCATTGATTTGAATGCATTGCAGCAGTTTTTGTAAAAAAAATCGATTTAATTTTTTCCCTTGAGAAAAATGGGGGAAAAAACAATGTTTTTTTAACAACTTCGGAACGCAATGACCGTTTGGGTCAATTTTGAACAGCGAAAAATTAGGAAAGATTCCGTGTCGAAATCGAAATTGGATGAGGCTAAGTATAAAAAAGTGTATCTCACATTTTTGTGTTCACATTCATACATACATACACACATACAGACATCACCTCAATTCGTTGAGCTGAGTTGATTAGTATATAATACTATGGGTCTCCGACCCTTCTATCAAAAGTTCGGTTTTGGAGTGATCCAGTAGCCATTACGTATACTTAGTATAAGCGAAAGACAAAAAATGTGTCGCAAGGTAAATGAAAACTGATTTATTTTGAATAGGAGATTATTGTGATTTGTAGTTTTGTAAATTTTTGTCAGAAGGTTGAAAGGATTCGGTATTTTGTTTTATATTGATCAACGCGTCGAAAACCTTTGAGGGAGACATGTTTGTTTATTCTTACGTACTAGCCACTAGAGGATCGAAAAAAAATCGAATTGTGACCATTCTTAATGCAAATGCTAAATCATTGCGTAGAATCGTAGAATATTACAGTCGCCTCTCCTCATCTCGATATTGAAGGGACTGAAATAAAGAGAGATCGAGGAACGCAAAGAAAATTAAAAAAAAGGGTAGGTAGGGGGAATGACGGCTTTGGCAGGTTTTGTTCTATTATTGTCAGGGGTTTTTTTTATGACTGATTATGCTCAAATTTGGCCTAAACCATCTTTGCATATCAAAGAATATTGTGACCAAATTTCATAAAATTCGGTCGACAAAAACCCCCTGCCAATAATAGAACAAAACTAGATGAAAAAAAACTCATTGTTATGTAAAAGGACAACAAACAAAATGTCTTCTCTTGGTTTTTATGTGTTTGTTATTGTCCAAAGATAGTCTAGGAGCCTAGAATGATAGAGGATCATTTTTATTTTTCACAACATCACTATTTTATGAAATTAGTTTCTTTTACTCAAATTTTGGGATGTTTTACTTTTAATGAATGAAAGTCGAATTCGGATCAATTTTGAGTAGTTTTTTTTTCAAGCGTATGGAACATCGAGATGTAGATAGAGAGTCGACTGTAGAAAGCTTTATTAAAGATTAACTTTATATCCAATTGTAAGCTTTATTTTTTTTCCGATACTATGTCTAGCTCCATATATGACGGAGACGCAAGTTGCATTTTCCAACGGTTGCAACCAATCCACTATTATTATTGTCACAAAATGTATACGTAATTAGTTTTGCATAATATTATCACTGATACAGTAATGCTCGTCTGCGTTATACCATAAGCGCATTTATTCAGCCGAACCTATATTCTAATTGACAGTATACAATAAATTAATTGAATCAGTACACAGCCCTCATCAGCTAATTGTATGGAAGAGGACATTGGACAATTTGCAGTTTATGCAATCAGCTCGTGAACAAACGGCCGATAATTGACTACATAAATTCGCCAAAATGCGGGTGATACTGAATGGTGCCCGTGTAATGTAACAAAATCTATAGGGTCCTAATCAGATTGATTCTAAAATACATTACGAGCTTGTAAGCCGATTGACAATACATTGTCGTGCCGTAAATTGGACTAATTGACAATTCAAGAACGAATTTTCAACCACTCTGCATTTTGTGCTATTAATATAAGCTTTTTTAAGGCATTTAGAAGTTTATTGATTATGGCGTACTAGTATGTGCCTGGCTTTGCTCGGAAATTCAAGTTTGATTTGCAATCGGAAAGTGATACAACCAATTAGTCAACCGGATTATAGTGTTTTGTTCTAGATACTTCATCATTTGATTAAAAGAAAGCAGAGTTCGCTTTTGAAAACATTGATTGATTTTTAAAAAGGGATCCCATTCCGGGCAAACGCAAATTTCTAAAGAAGGAATCACATCCAACAATGCCTTATTCCGGGCGAACACTTGTTTTTAAAGAAGAAATCAAAACCACCATTGTCGAGAAAATGCCTACTTTTAAAATACCAATCACATTCACCATCCATTCACCATCCAGGAAACACATTAATCATTGCTTTTCACTGGACAAACCATGATGCCGATAGAGGGGTAACAATTTTACTTTATACCCAACAAATACATGCTTTCTACGGATTGTGTTTTTGATTGTATAACCTACCAGAGCTATTTTCACCATTGCGTGTTTATTCCAGCAGCACTCAATCTAATAACTATTTTATCTTTTTATGTGTTTTTATGAGAAACTAGTCGACCCGGCAGACGTTGTCCTGCATAGTAGGCGAAAATGGGCCTTGCGAACTTCCCATACGAAATTCTCATACGATTCTTTATTTTAGTTTTTTACTCAACTTCACTAACGATTCTCAACCGAGGAAACATCTTATAAACCCGTCGGAAAACACAACGGTCATATTCGAGTTATGCGGATACGAACACAGACCATTTCATTTTTATTATATAGATTACGAAAAAAGATTCGGCTGCCGGTGGGACTTGAACCCACATTATTACATTAGGTACACGAACGTAGGTCGATTATACAACAGCTGCCCTTGCGAGAAGTTGTTCCATAACCAGCTAATAACGATGGGATATCAGTTAATTCCCCGTATCCATCGAATCTGGCAACATTTCACACCCTTGCTCCTTCCCAACTATGTGTATCAGAATTGGACAACAGTCGGTTGCGTTCGAATCACAAACATGTGCTTCTATTTATCGTATTAAGGCGGGTTTGCCGGATTACTGTTCAACATTCTGGCTACGTGCCCGGCCCACCGCATTCTTCCGATTTTCGCGGTGTGAACGATGGAGTGTTCTCCCAACAGCTGAGGCAACTCATGGTTGATTCACCTCCTCCACATGCCGTTCGCTATCTGCACTTCACCATAGATAGTACGCAGCACTTTCATTTCGAAAAATCCCAGTACGCGTTGGTCCTCCGTTGGCCTCGTGTCCGTAGAGAACTACCGGTCTAATAAGCGTTATGTAGATAGTCAGTTTGGTACGGCGGCGAACTCTATTCGATCGCAGCGTTTTGCAGAGTCCAAAGTACGTACGAGTTCCTGTCATAATACCTCTTCTTTGCTGGCACCGTTATTGGAGGTCACCAGTGAGCCTAAATTCTGCAACCACCTCGATTTCGTCACCACTGCACTATGGGGCCTCCCCATACAAACTGGCGGGCAAAAATATTTTCTTACTTTTTTCAAGCTGATAAGATGTTTTTAATGTTGTCATAACAGGAAAATGTTGTTAAGTATCAACTCCAGCCTTTCCGCGACTAACTTTTAAAAAGGGCTTAATATTTTGACTTCTCTATCAATAATGTATATAAATTTCCAAACGACATCGAATTTTTATTCACAAAATATCAAGAACAAATAGGGAAGAACGTTTATTATAATAGAATATTGAAATTTGTGTTGCAATGATGCACACTAAGGAAAAACAGACAAATTTTGGAGCACAAGCGTTTTTTTTTTCAAATCGCGTTTTCTCAAAATGGCGCAAGTTTGCGCAAGATTTTCCATGGGAATCTGAAAGTACACATCCCAAATATGTATGATCCCCAACTAAATATCTCCGCGGGGAAATGCGGGGAAAAAAGTGGCTGACTTTTAAAGTTGAAAATACATCTAATTTTCAGTGTTTTCTCCGTATTTTGATTTTTTAATTTTTTTTAAAGATATCACGATTTTTTTTAGTACGATATGAAAGCTCTTTTAATTATCTTTACAATGCTATATATAAACCTCGGTATCGTATCAGAAAAAAAAACGTAAAAAAACTGGTATGAAGTGCAGCAAGATTTTGAGGAAACCCGCGTTTTTTACCTTTTCTCTACCTTGATAACGAATATCTCAAAAACTATACCTCGTAGGGACCTGAAATTTTGAGGTTTTCTTAAATTGTGTATCTACTTTCGGAAAAAATTGTGATAAAATTATTGATGAAAGTGGATTTTCCGATTAAAGTCCGCCTAAATCCCCATAGTGCACTGATAGAAACTCGTGGTGGGTGGCTTACGTTGTCCTCTCCTGACCCTCTTTCTATCATGTACTTCGTCTTCGACATGTTTATGACTAGGATTGGAATTGGATTAGGTTTAGCTTCGCTTTTCAGTCTGATGCAGGCTTCCTCCATGTTCTCCTCCATATCTATGTCGTCGGCAAACCAAATAACTGAACGGACTCGTGAAAATCGTACCACTTGTGTCGATCCCTGCCCTTCGTATTGCTCCCTCAAAAGCGATGTTGAACAGCAGACGCGAAAGACCATCACCTTGACGTAACCCTCTGCGCGATTCGAAGGGACTTGATAATGCCCCTGAAACTCGAACTACGCACATCACCCGATCCATCTTCACCTTGATCAACCGTAGCAGTTCATCCGGAAATACGGAAATTTCGAGCATTAGCTGCCATAGCTGCCATAGCTGAACTGGTCCCGATCGATTGTATCATAATGCTGCTTTGAAGTCAATGAATAGATGATGTGTGGGCACGTTGTATTCGCGACATTTTTGCAATACCTAACGTACGGCGAACACATGGCCATTGGTGAAGCGTTCGCCTATAAATCCCGCCTGGTACTGCTCCACGAATTCTCTTGCGATTGGTGTTAGTCGGCGGCATAAAATTTGGGAGAGTATCTTGCAGGCGGCGTTCAGCAATACTCCTTCTATTAAATTAACGGTCTCGATCTTCCTACTGACGCTTTTTCCTCCGAAAAATCGAGTTTTATCTGTTCCGCCCCGTTTGCGCCAAGCTGCTCTTCCGTTGGGAATGCCATTTCCAGCTGCTACGCGTAGTCTTGGGCTAGTCTACCGTCTTGTAGGCGCCCAATGTTTGGCCGCGGTGGACGACTTCGACGCGTGTTGTACACTGTCGAGTGTTTTGAGTGCAGTCATTCTGCAACGAGTTAGTGGTCGGATTCAATATTCACACTGCAGAAAGTGCGTACGTCGTGATTTTGGAGAAGAATTTACCGTCGGGGGAAGAAAGTGCTTCGGACTACCATTCCGCGGGAGGCTGCGAAGTTTATGAATCGTGTGGCCATTGTCGTTCAATACGGTATGCAGACTATCCGGTCCGATGACCGGTCTATACATTTCCTTCCTTCCTACCTGAGCGTTCATGTCACCGATGACGATTTTGACGTCCCGCAGTATGCATCCATCGTATGTCTGCTTCAGCTGTGCATGAAACGCTTCTTCCTCGTCGTCGGGTCTCCCTTTGTGTGGACAGTGCACGTTGATTATGCTATAGACACATTCCAGCGTAACGCGACACCATGAGGAGCCGGCTTTTATTTAGGTCTTTTATTAGGTCTGCATTCGAAAATTAGCCTCGGGTACATATGATTAAACAGGTGTAAAATTATCCTCACTAAATTTCCTTTCTGATGGAATATTCATTTCGAGATTTTTCGCTTTGAATATGGTAAATATAGCGCGCTGCATTTCGTAACATGACACCATCGCTGAATTGCACTTTTTCGCATTTTGAAATGCAATTGCGTTTTTCAGCTCTGGTATACGGTTTGGAGTCTCGATTTATTCTAAGCATTTCTCGTATACATCAACAGAAATGAGACTGTGAATTAAGATCGCAGGAAAAAACGGAAATTATAATGAAAATAACTGAATTGATATGAACACCGACGCGTTACGCTGATCGACAAACAGTCTCCTGCAAATGGTGTCGCGTTACGCAAACGTGTTTATCGTTGATAGAATACATAATTTCAGCCGATTTCGATGCGACATGTTATATTCGATACAGAATATTATCACATTATCTATCGTTGAATGTAGTTCGAGTTGGTGGTTACGATCTGGAGTTTCGGTTATTAAAGTTTGAGGGACTAATCAGCACAAATATAGAACTGAACCAATTCCATTCGTATCACATATTCAGTTTTAGAAACAAACTAAATGGTAATTTAGTTTTCCTATTTTTATATTAGTCACACCCAAGTATGACCCGGATCGGTTTTTAAGTACGTGGTCAGACGATCGATCCCCCTAGAAGTGAGTTTTTTTTACACTGAAAAGTTCTATATTGCCTTTTTTCTCTGTTAACCATTTTGAAAGGTGATGATGGTCCAAGAAGCTCAGCAATGTTGAAGAGGAATATTTTTTTCGTTTTTTATTCTACGTTTCTACTGGAACGTTGTCTGTTTTCAACTTTTTATTTATTTCCGAAAAGATTGGAATACGTCTCATGTCTCAACCAATGTTTATCACAAGAACGTATGCATCGTGCCCTGAGTGCACTACTTTTAACTACATTTTCAATCTTTACGCTATCATCAACACTACTCAGAAAATAAATACTCAATTTTGAAAATAGTGTTTATATCCTGGTGTAAAATAATTGTCTTATTATTGTATATTCATTTAGGTCAAAGCGAAGTTCATTAGGATGCCTGATATAATATGTCTTTATTAACGAACCAGCCGCTGGTTCATCTCGATTAACATAAAACTGATTTTTTTTTTCAATTTATCACTCAGCAACTCTCTGTTAACCTTTTTCGATAGGCCCTTATTTTTGCATTGGTTTGGTGAAGTTTTTTGCCTGACGCTATTCATTATATTTTCGACTACCGGTGACCAACACTCTTAAATTATTTCACCGATATTGACTGTGAAAATCTCTGCTAAAGTTTTTAAGATAGCGAGATGGATCAACTAGGTCAGAGCTCTATGACAAAGGAAAAAAAAGTTTTTAAGTTGAAATATCGACTGTATTGACGTATGTTCACGGCATCTTCTTTAAGCGCTGACGTACTCGGCTGTGACGATCTTGGTCAAAGAATAAAAAATGCCGAGCTAGTGAGAGCGATCGAAAGGAAAATTAACTAAAAAATTAAAAAACCATCAATTAAATGGAGAAAAGAAAACACGAGTCTTTCGGTTCCTCAAAGCTAAAAATATGTTTAAAAATCAAGATAAAACTTGTATTAAAAAACATAACTGCGGCTCCGTAACGCTTCACGTCAGATGAGCCTTTCAAATAAACGAACCATTGAAAAAAATATAAGCATACTTGGCATCCACAAACAAGAAGGAAACCGTGTTCGTCAGCAAACTGTTAGTTACGTTTACTCATATGAAATGCATGGTGATATTGCGTGGAAAAGAGAGAGGATTAAAAAAGCCTCACAATTTATTCGAAAAAAAACTCAGTTTCACGTGACTTATTAACGGACGACCCCAAAGGGGTCACCAAACACCAAACATTTGTAATTTCCCACCACTCCGTAACATTTTTGTATGGTAACCTATTTTTTGTAGTATGGAGAGTGACCAAATGACACACCCCGTTACACCCCCAATTTTGTTACGCTATTCATGTACAAGCCCTCAATTACTTGAAAGAAACCATTGTGATACTGTATCAATAAACCAAAAGCATTTTATCCCTTATCATAGAAGCACATTCAATTCGCGTAACGCGACACCATATTTTTGTACCTAGTGTAACTTCATGGAAAATGGTCCGATTTTGGATCTAAATACACGAAAAGAAAGCTCTTGACGAGTACTAAGAGAATCCGAAATATTACTTTTCCAATGTTTGTATCTTTTGTCCAGTATCAATTATACGACTATTTTCGTTCCGCGACACCATTTCAATGTAACTGTTTTTAAAGTACAAATATATTTCATGTAAACTAAAATTTTCGAAGCAATACAATGTGCACACAAAAAGATCATAAAAACTGTACTTAATTACGTTTTCATCAATACATTTTCACTCAAATAGGTGCGAAAGGAGCACATTTGTAAAAAGAAATGATTAGGGAGTCTTTTTTTTATACTAAAAGTCTGCTACTTTGATTGGCTATTAAACAATGTTCCGAAAACATTTTTCAGTGGAAGAAATGTTTTTCTTGTAATTCAATATGCATGTTTTCCTGTCCTATAGATATTGGATCCTAATTTGTAGTTTGAAATTTTGGTCCCTTGGTGTAGAAGTGCGTGGATTGTGTCTATAGTTGAAGAAACTGCATTTTATCCTCAGCTTGCACATCATTGCGTTGATTTTCTGCCACCCAAACACGCGTTGGCGCATCTTGCATAAAACGATGAAACCGGTTCCCAGCTCATTGGTGATGCCACAGCTTTGGTAGAAGGTAGCCGCTTGATGCCCGCTTTTCCACACTTTCTGTCCTGTCCAGCAGATTTCCGGCAGTGCTACCACTTCGAAATTGCGAGAATGTATTTAATTCATCGTAGATTATGCTGTCGCAACCTGCAAAGCCTAGCGACTTGCAGTTCCATGTTCAAAGCTTCAAATCGTGGTCCTATATTCACCGACTAGGTCGTTGCCGATTGTATCGTGTCGTGTTATCTCCTATGTCGTTCGTAATGGTTGTTTTTAAAGGCGGCTTATTGGGCATGCGCAAACCTCCTGTCTCGTCGAAGGGCCGTCGTGTGAGGTCTGTTTAGCGTCCCACCTAACACCAGGACTTAGGCTTATGCGCTTTGAGCGCACATGGCCTGGGGAGGGATCGTCAAACCCTTGGACATAACTCCTGCTGTCACTTTGGAAATATTTAGGACTTCTGCTAGATCAAAAATTAACTTTTAAAAGTCACATTGAAGGCATTCAAGCCAAATGTAACAAATATATTAAGTGCCTTTATCCACTTTCCTTACTCACTAGATTTACAAACAAATTTTTAGACAAGCCATGTTGTATGCTGTGCCAATATGGACTATAGTTGCTGCAATAACAGAAAAAGGCACTTCAAAAAAATTTAAAATTAATTTTGAGAATGATTCTGAAGTTGCCTCCGTGGTATTATAGTACCAATAAATTCATAGAATGTCTAATATTGAGACATTGCAACAAATGTCCAACAAAATAATTTCCAATTTTAGACAAAAATCGTTGCAATCTTCTATTGCAACGATTAGCTCATTGTACCCTTAGTATAAATTGGGTCAGGTTTGGTTTAAGTTTAAAACACTGTAATTTCTACTTGGTTCAATTCAACCAAAGAAAAAACCCCAACTGCCAGAGGCAATTGAAATGTATTAATAATAACTAAAAATGTAACATAGCTAATAAGGATGATTTTTTTCTTAACACAAACACGGAACACCTAGTCTAAGAGATGAATGCATGTATAAGATAATTAGCAAATAACACCGGATTCTGTTTTTACACAATTTTTTTCCGCTCGTAATTTAGATCGTGTGTCTTCAATTTTCCACCAAAGTCTTTGCAACATGTTTCAAAAAATCCTAAAATATTCAAAAAAAAAAAATTTCATGGTAATCAAATTTTTAAGATAAGTTCAAAACTGTGAAAATGTAAATCGTGTAAAAACAGAATCCACTGTAGCTACAGAAAAAAATGCTTGAAGAGTGTTGAAAAAGTTCAGTAGCATGTCCTGGATTCTCCTAGATAAAATTTCAAGCCTTTAAATAACCCTGCGTCCCCACTGAGGTATACAAAAGGAATGAATGCACTATGAAGGCTTGTTTTGTTTTCTGGAAAACGATCAGCCAAGAGAATATGCCCATAACATGGGCAGCTCTCGGAACCGAGTGCTATTGATTGAACCAAACCACTGGGTTGGGTGTTCGTCCATCATATTGTGAGCAGCAAATGCACATAGGTGCTGATGTAATATCAATAACACTCTGTGTTGGCATTGTGGAAATCACATTCCCCACCTGTGAGTGGTGGAGAGTTTGAACCTATGTCCCTGATACGAGAAATACGCAAAGCAAAATACTCCCTACAATTTTTTTTTTTTTGGTAAGAATTCCACACATCTGACTTCAGATTTAAATCGCATTCCTGAATAATAATAATAAGTATTATAGAGATTTTTTTATAAATTTATAATACAATGCTAGTACACAGGTACCATGCAGACGTTCTGAAAGATTCTGTTTTGCAATTGTATTGTGTGATGTAACATGTAGCTATATTTGGTTTAAAATAAATGACTATTAGTAGACCCCACTTTTTCAAGCTTTACAAGCTTTTCTTCTTTATATTTCGCATTACGACGGTGTTATCGATTTTAGTAAAGGCTAGTACAAAGCTGAAATCAATTTAAAACCATTATAATAGCAAAACCATTTCTAGACCATGCACTCCATCAGCATTCACTTACAGCAAGGCGTTTGATTGATGTTCACATTATGTATTGTCTATTACCTGATGATGATTACGCGCTTGTTCATAGCCAGCGTTCATCGGAAGTGCAAAACAATGTTGAAAAATTTTCCATACATACCACCTTCCCGCTCTCGAACAGAGCCACGATTATGCTGGAGTCCTCACTGCTGGTGATAAGGTACTTATTATCCAGAGCCAACGTGCAGCACGTCACCGGTGCTATATGTTCGCTGTATTGTTCGCGGAATAAAAAAAAATGGAAAAAATAGGTAATTGACGTATAAAGAATAGGACAACGAGGCGGAAATGCAAATAACCCATCAAGCCAACGCCAGCCATCGTATCTTCCAGGAATTAAAAAGTTATCCTCATCATTTCCATCCCGTACCTTGTTGAACATCGAGCATTGCTTGCTTACAAAGCCAAGCGCACAACGCATGCTGATGATGCCGGTATTGGTTGAAGGTAACAAGGACGAAGCTCATTAAATTACCGGTAATAAAATCAGAGTTAGATTCCACGACAACCGGAAACTTCTGACTGGGAAGCGGAAGAATGGGTTAGGGGAGGAGTGGCAATCCGCGAGGTTCCTGCAGAACAGCTACAGTTACGTCAGCGTTTGGCATTGACTTGATTGACACGTGCTCAAATTTCTTTGATGTCGCGTAACAGGCACGTAAAAGATGATGGTAAATGCGTTCCAAGCTATTGGACGTGGTATGATGGTAGGAAATTATAATTGAATTATGTATTTTGTTACGGGTCAATTTTGAGCCGAAACGAAAGAGTAACATTTTAATTAGATTTTTGAATTACATTGGTTATGTATGTTACCGATGGAGAAATAATACATTTTATGACTTCTTCAAATAGCATAATGTTATAAACAGGTAGAACAAGTGAAACCTAGCAGCTTAATTGTTGGTTTGTACGCAATAACTAAAGGTATTGAGGTAATGGTATTTTTTGTCAAACGAGCTCATTTGGAGTATCAGACAATCTGTCATCAGAAAATCAAACTTGAAGCTACAATACTACACTAATATCGTGGCCTCTGTTGAGACTCGTCTATCACGGAGTAACAATTGCTTTTCTTAAACGCATCCTACACGTATTGATATGTTAGAACCACCTTCAAAATGATATTGCTTGGTAAAATGCATTTTATGTATACTGCCTGGTTAAGTAGTTAAGTATGTCTCCATCTGCAGGAAATTGCTATTGACTACTTCCTAAGCTTTCTAATACGAGTTTAATACTTAACTCGCCTTAGACAGTTGAAGACATTCCACTAAAAGTACTTCCTAATACAAATCCATATAAACTATAAATGGCATATGAAACTTGTTGCCCGGTTGTGGACATAATTAGCTATTTTAGCCATAACTCTGGCGAAATAAATATTTATATAGACATATGCATGTCAGTGAAAGCTACACACCGGTGGTAGGTCATTAGACATAATGCCGTTTAGTATAATCGTTATTTGGCATAATGGTCATTTGGTATAATAGTTGTGTAATCATCAATTTCGAATCTTATAAATAATATGTTCAATTATATATAATGTTGTCACTTGAACATTATAATTGATTATTTCGAATTAATGATCAGATTCTATCAAATCACTGCTCGAAGGAGCTTTGTAGATTTTATATTATTTGTCTATTTCACTTACTTTTTTTATCTCTGGGTCAGTAGCAAAATCGTCATTGACTAAAGTGCTCAAGAGCAAAAACTATTTCTACACAAAAAAGGAATTAAAAGCAAATATTAGCAAAGCAAAGTTATTTCTGCATGAGATATATTCATCTCTTTAAAAGCATACTTTGTCGTTCATAACTCAAGTCTTAAAAGTATGTGCTTCGTTTTTCAAAGGATGCATTTTTCCGGCATATGACAAAAGAAGAAACGATTCCCTTTTTTTCTTCAAATAATGCATTTGCCAGGCATAACACAAGGGAGAATATGTATGGTTCTTATTCTCAATGTATGCATTATTACGTTCAAAATAAGGGAAGATACAATTCCTTCTTTCAAAGGATGCATTTTCTCGGCGAAAGCAACGGAAGATTTGATTCATTTGTTCAATTAAAGCATTTGTTCGGTTTAAGGCAAAGGAAGATATGATCCCTTCATTCAAAGGATGCATCTTCCCGATAGTTGCATCCGATAAGATATAGCTCCAGTTTTTAAAGCATACATTTGCCCAGCTGATGGCGAAATACGATATGCTTCCTTCTTCCAAATCAGGCATTTGCTCGGTTTAATGCGAGGGAAGATATGACACCTTCTTTCAGAGGATCGCAGAAGGTCCAGTGAAGGCATAAGATGATATGGTTCCTTCTTCCAATTCAAGGATTTGCTCGCCAAAAAGTAAAAGGTCCTTTATTCGATTCAGGCGTTAGCTCGGTTTAAGGCAAAGGATATATGATACCTTCATTCAGAAGTCGCTTTCGCCTGGCAGAAGTCAAGAGATGAAAAGATGGCTCCACTCCTGTACCCCGAAAGCCATCACTCCGATGGAACACTACCCTGAAATCCATTACCCCTAATGTCCATTACCCCGAATACATTTCGAATCTGTAGTTTTCCACTATCACTATTGTTAACACCCACAGATATCGAGGAATCGTAAAATGACAATTATTGGAAAGAATTAGTTTAGAATAAAAGTATATACTACTTAGAGAAACGCAATAAAGGTTATGTTTAATTAACATTTTTGACTTTTTGTCTAATTAACTTAAATCATCATTTTGCGCCATTATAACACCAGATAACACCTTCTTTCTATCAACATAAGATGTACAGTGGAAGTAATGCCTTCTTCAAATTAACGGTAACGGTTTAAGGTAAACATAGAAGGTACTGCCTTCTTAAAATGAACGCTTTTGCCCGGTATAAGACATAGGAGATAATGCCTTCTTTAGATGAATGGATTTGTCCGGTACAAGGCAAACATAGGAGTTAATGTCATTTTTAAATGAACGCATTTGCCAGGTTTAAGGCGAACAGACTTGATAATGGCTTATTTGAATGAACGCATTTGACCGATTTAAAGCAAACAGAGTTGAAAATACTTGCTATTAAAAACGCGTTCGCCCGGTATGAGGCGAACAGAAGAGATAACACCTCCTTTGAATGATCGCGTTTGCAAGGTATAACGAAACTATGCCTGTTCCTTGCCACGTGAGGAACAATCATATTCTACGAACAGAAGGCATCCTCTTATTCTAGGGTCTTGTCGCCATGCCCTTCTTGACACAGTAAGGTTTATCGCCGGCAAACTTCAGAAGCAACTTTTCTACCCCTTTATTCTGTTTAAATACATGTTCGTGAGTCGTCGTGGGCTGAAATTTTCTCCAGCTCCCTGCATTGGGCATGAGAACGTGCTGCGGAATTCTCACCTCAGCTTTAACAGTCTTCAAAAGTAGCAAATGATATGTAACGGGATTTTTTGGAGCGAGAATTATTCGTTCTATACTGTTTTCAAACAGTTCTAGTTTAATGAAACGAATCGCGAGTTCGACACGGTGAACCTTTGTAAAAGGACTATCGGATCGAAAAATTAAAATTCTCGTAAAAATTGTGTTATACTCGACTGGAGTCACCCTGCTATTGAATAAGTCGTTGAACAAGTAATGGTCATTCACATGAATTATGAATAAATTTATATTGATTAAACTTTTTTTCATTGGTATATACTATAAACTTGAAATCAGGACTAATTCTGGGTAGTACCCTACTCGGGGTAATGGCATTCAGGGTAGGGACTCATTCGGGGTAATGGCGTTCGGGGTAGTGGCCTTCGAGGTGATGGCATTATGGGTGATGAAGTTATGGGTAGTGTCATACAGTCCAAATGGTTCGTTCTTTCAAAGGATGCATTTTCCCGGTAGAAAACAGTGAGGATATGACTCCTTTCAATTCAAGCAATTGGTTATATGTTATTTGGAGATATGATCCTTTCTTAGAAACCGTTTGCTAAAAAAAAGGGTGAAATGCGAAAGTTTTCTGGCTTTCCCTTACATGAAAAACAAAAGAAGCCTCCAATGTCAATTTAATTTAATGCTGTTTTATCCGGACATTATGTATACGCGCTTCATGGAATGAGCTTGAGATCAGTTTGCCATGCGTACAAAAAACTAAAATTGCGCGCGCAAATGTATTGAAATGAAACACATTTTGTTGATCTCAGATAGCACTGTGCCTCCTCAAATGATCACATGTGCATTGGCTCATGAGACAATTTCAATGTCAAAAGTATTCGAGTCCTGTAACTGGAAACATTGTTTTGTAGTACTGCATTCGCAATGTCTAAGAAGTGTAGCGTCTCCGATGAAGAGCTATTCTCTATCAATCCAGTTGAAAAAAAAAAAAGCATTTTGTTTGTTGTGCAATAAAAAGCTAACGGATCTGAGGAAATTTTCATACCACCGCCATTACAAGCTTCTGCATAGGACCGCTGCTATCAAATACGGTATTTTGGAAAGCGATGAGGGAAGTGAGGAACCATCTAAGAAGATTCCAAAGCTGGAAATCCGCATGGATACTTCAACTTATATTTCGTCGTTAGTAGAGCTCGTTACCGTTAATGGATTACCATTGAGTATGTTGCAATATCCAGCCTTCCAACGTATTTGCCGTCCTATCGAAGAGAGTCTGCATATTTCCCGACATTTGACCCCGGATTCTATGCGATCGGTTAGTATATTTTACATTTTCGTCTTTATTGAGAAAATGTTAGCCACATTTTGCCAAATGAATTTTAAAGGTTTTAGGGAACGTCGCGGGTCAAATACGTGAACTTATTCGCAAAGAAGTGTACGGAATCATGGTATGTCTCAAGGCAGATGCAGCTTCCCGGTTGGATCGAGAGTTTCTTGGTGTCACTTTGCAATACTCGGATAAAAGAACCATTAAAATACGAACTTTGGACATATTGGAGTTATACGACAGACACACAGCTGAAAATTTGGCGGGAGAAATTTGCAAGATCCTTGAACCGTACGATATCGACATTAGACGTGTTTTGACGGTCACCACCGATAATGCCAGCAATATGACTGCCGCCGTGCATCGTTTGAAAATGCGTCAGGAAGCGGCCATGAATGACTTGGAAGAGGATAGTATTAGCGATAGCGAAATAGAAGAAGAAAATGATGAACATAATGGAGAGTCAACGATGTCAACGTTTGAAAAAAAAATCAAATCAATTCTAGCGAAGATTGAACAACAATTTTTTACAAAGGGATGATTATATCAAAGCATTAGCATAAATTTGTTCTTTTTGTTCATTTAATTAACATCGTTCCTAGCAAAAAAATAATAATAGTTTGTACAAAGTTTTGTTATTATTCTTATATTAATGTGCGATTTACCGATTTACCGTTAAATTCTTAAAAATCAGAAGCAGAACATTTGTCATAAATTTGCACGTTATGATTTTTTTCGAACAACACATAAATCAAATCAAATGATGCTTACAACAAACAACTTCCAAATTTTGTTAATTCCACCATATATCTGCATCCTTTTCACATTGAGTGCATCGTGGTAACAAGTGAAATCGAAGCTTCTTTGTTTGATCAACTTGTTTGAAGAAATCTCAGCGTGCAAATTTATGACAAACGTTCAGCTTCTGATTTTTAAGAATTTAACGGTAAATCGCACATTGGCAATTATATTACTCAAATTTCCAGGGAAATAAGAGGAATAATAAAATAATAAATTAGCAATCATTTGCCATAAATTTAGGAATTTTGTAGAATAACGACTTTTGGGGGAAACAGTATTTTTATGCACTTAAAAGCTTGAAAATCACTTTAACATGGACAAAACGTGCACGGAACGAATCGCAATGTTCACAAGACTTGTAGAGCACACCAAAAGCTTCCGTATATACGTTGTTGCGATAGTTTTCGACGTTTATATATCTTGATAGATTTTTTCCAAAATTAAAAATAGCCCAAAAACAATAAATCGACTTGAGCCACCTCGAAATTTCATCCGAATTAGCTGAAAATTTGACAGGAGACTTATTCTAGCATAAGAATTGTGATTCTGGGCTGACCGGTTGAATTTTTGATACTTTTTGAAAACATGAAGAGGTCTAATATACACATTACCGTACAAATTGGGCCAAGGGATCACAGATTTTGTTGAAACATTTCCACAAGCAGGGATCACGAATTTTTCGAATTTTTGAACAACACATCTAGGTCTATCTATCTATTTTTATATCTATTAATTTTCCTAATTACCACCAAATTTCAATGATCATAACTCACGCACAAAACATTGTGAAAAGAAAGTTTTTTCTTCTTTGCAAATCAAAAAAATAAACTGAGAAAAGTTACATACGAAATTTTCCACTATTAAAGAAGCCGTGAAATCCAAAATTTGTAGGATGATTTTTCCGTTGGTTCTTGATCTCTGATCAGTTTTATGCAAAATGTCCAGATTTTCTTCTTCTTCTTTTTCTTCTGACTATATATCTTGTTTGGCATGGCAAGTACAAGGGATACACTAAGCCCAGGAAGTCGAGAATGTTCTTAGGAAGTCGAAAACTTCTTAGGCGGGATAGAGAATCGGGTCGATCTCAAAACCAGGGGTGGCAATGCGCATCTCGACTCGAAACGAGCAAACCATGCAAACTGTCATACGAAAGTGCTATCGAGAGGAGATGCACAATGAGGCCCCAGTTCCTTGAGGTTTTAGAAAAGTTACATATGATCGTTTGATGTATATTATCGGATATAGTGTCATCGAACTTTATATATGGAGTGAAATTATGTACCCTTTGTGTGAATGGTATTTGGTCGAGAATCTCTGAAACTGCAACATATGCCTTTTTGGCTGACTAGTGGTATTTGTTCTTAAAAGGAAAATAGAAATGAATTCATATCAATTTATGTATGCATCTGTTGTCAATCACGGGGCTGAGGGGTATCAGATACGATTTGTGATGAATGAGAACTGCTACACGAAAACTATGACCATTGGATTTAGTTGTTAGGCCATATTAACTAAATATGTTGATTGCAATTGAATGGATGTATATACCCTATTCATTTTTTATCGTATGAAGATTGAAGGTCAACCGAAAACCGAATAAATAACTTCAGGATATTTGTCAGCTCATGATACGAGTCTCACGAGACATCCCATGCGACTCGCTCACTATGTTTTGTTTTATACGTACCAACTTCTCTTGTCCCACGTACTCTGCGAGCCGTGTGTACAAAAATCGCATGGCACACTAGCGCATTGATGTATACACGAGAACTAAGAGACTCTGGTTCTATCTTGCTGGTATGTGCGTCAACATTGAAAACGGACCCGTTTTGACAGGAAGCTTCTTTATTCTCAATTTGTCATGCCGAACAATCCCGTTTTCAATTAACTAAATAGCTCAACAAATCTTACTTATCCATTACACAGCTCAAACTACAATTATGCCTAAAATTATAACTACAATTATGACCTTATGCCAAACGGCCGTTATGCCAAACGGCCTTCATGCCAAACGACATTATGCCAAACAACTTTCTGCCAAACGGGGTACAATCTTACACACCTTAACTAACTACTGACTGGAAAGTTAAGTTTATTCCTTCGAAGGAAAAAAGTTGTGCAACTTTTTGTGAAGCAATCAATTTTGAAAACATTTTTTTCTAACCGGTTGTAAGCACGAAGAGCTGCGTGATGACCCATACAAAAATTCTTAAAGTTTCATGCAAAAAGTATGTCAAAGAAGTGAAGGGAGTTAAAAATGGTCAATTTTGCGGTTGCGTGAAGTACTTCATAGATTTGCTCTAAAGAGAAGATAGCAGAGGGGGTGGGAGGACTATTGGGTCGAATTTGCTATCCTAAACTGAAAATCATAGATGGGTTGGGAGGGTCATGGTGGACGATGGGGGAGTACAATTTTGAAAACGAAAGGAAAGCGAAGTGAAGAGTCTATAAAAAATTCTCCGCAATTTTGCATTTTCAAACATATTTGAAATATTACACGCATTATACGCCTAATACTAAGTAGGACACAAAATCACACCCGAGACAGCTACCATATTTAAAACCCGATCACAGTGGGCACATCTAATTGAATCTATGTATCGACATATCTTTCAAACAATCTATCTACCTATGTGAGTTCCGTGCTATTATAAGCATTGGACATTTTAATTGACTAATTTACTTTTTAATTCCGTGCAAAGCCGGGCACATATAGCTAGTAATAAATATAAAGCAATATCTAGTAGCAAATGATGTTCCTATTGGAGAAAATTTGAATAGGATGCAATCTATCAAAAGCTCAACTATCTCTATGCACACGACTGATGCATGACAGCATTTCAAATGCCTCAGACAAGTCAACGTGCAAATTCATCTGCGAATGATGATGACTGTTGTGAAAACAGTGCGCTCCATATCGACGTGTGATGTAGGGGAACACCGACTGTACGAGGATGGGACAATGCATCTGGTGCTATTCGTGTTTCCTTCCATTGCATATCCGTTCAAACGGACAAGCACTGTTTGTGCACAACAACAAGCCATCCATTGTGTAATAAATTTGCATAAATATCCTGTTACAAGTCGGTTGCCAGCAGAGCTGGAACTGCATTCGCCGATAAGAACGGACCCAAGCCAAAAGTATCGTTCGTCAGCTTAGCTTTAAGCCTCGGAAGAACTCGGTGCCAGAAATCATACAACGGTGACCAACTCGAGGTGACACTTTTGTGTTGGTTCAAGATGTATTGCTGCAAACACCACGCACAATTTCGTGTTACTGCGCACATACATCACATCCACTTCCGAAACGTATGTGCACGTCCCGATGAGGGCAGCAGGATTCGTTCCACACTGGTGCAGACCTTTCAGATATGGAGAATAAATTTATAGCTAGAAGGGTAGAACGATGGACCTTATGCAAGGCAATTTTATTTTCAGGATACTTGTTATAATTGTTGTTGTTGTTGCAGTTGACCTTTCCCATAAACATTTTTTTTTATTGGACAGCCCCAGTCGATACTTTGATTTATTTATGGTCAACTTTCCAAAGAACTCTTACTGTTTAAAGCATCTTACCATGTTGAGAATCTACAATAGAAAATGGAAATAGTGCGTAATCGTAATCGTACAAATGAAAATCCAAAGTTTAATTGCAGTACATTTTCGATTTTTTTTAAACTAGCAGACCCGACGAACATCCCAAGTAACCATTAGCACTATATTACGCCAAACCGCCATTTAGGGCCACTATACGGCTATTTAAAAACTTATAAGCATTAAAGTAGCACTATATGGCCGATTTGGCGGAATATAGTGCTTATTGGTTACTTGGGATTAATTCGCCTGAAATCGATTTATTCTCTGATTAATTCTTGAGTTATGAAGAAATTGATGTTTCATTTGTATGGGAGCCCCACTATCCAAAAGGTGAGGGGTATCAAACCATCTTAAGAACCTTCCCCTGCCCTAAAAACCTCTGGATACAAAATTTCACGCCGATCGGTTCAGTACTTTAGAAGTCTATAAGGTTCAGACAGACAGAAATTCACAGAAGATAAAATTAGAATGGTTAGAGTCAGAAGTATGTATTCTTTGGGAAAATGGTAGGTTACTTGTAGAATCGATTAAGCGAATGAGGATTCAAAATGAAAAAAAGCAAAAAGTTTCATAGGGGAACGCTTCTATTTCCATCCCAATAAAAACAAAGCAATGGAAAGGAATTTGGTTTGTTTATTATTTTTGTGATTTTTTTCAGCAGTGAGCACGCATGTTGACAAAAAGAAGCGACGAATTTGGTGCCATATTTCTTTGTTTAGCGATGAGATGAATATATGTACAGTGAGATGGAGATCGGAACACTTCATCTAAATCATGTACCGTTATCCGGGGGAACATTGATCATATTTATTCTTATTTTGTAAAAAAAACCCTGTGGAGAAACCATGACACTATGACACTTTTCGTATCTCTAAAACGAATACTGTTGCATGTAGAAAGTATACACACTTGGTTTTTATTTCTGCAGCTTGGCAAAAATCCGCACAGCCGGCAGCAAAATAAAAAACTGATTTTTCAGCAAAAATGGCGTTTGTTAGCTGATTTTCGGCAAAATGTTTGCTGATTTTCAGTAATTATGCAGAAATCTCGGCAAAAAACATGTTTGCTGGGGCACGGCTGTGCGAATCTCGGTAAAAGTTCAACATTTTGCTGAGATCCCGGTAAAAAAAAATTAAGTATGTAAGGCAGTAGTTCTCGATTATTTTACAATTTTAAGCTTGTTTATAAAATCTTTTTCGTAAAGTTTTTGATATTTCAATTTGGGGTAACTTTTAACATCATTAGTTTCGATCATAATTTGAAAAACAATTTAATGGGAAAAGCATGAAAACGCCTTTCAAAGCGAGTTATTGTGGATAAAACATTGAAAGACCCAATAGAACGAAATTTCAATAATATCGCATCAAAACTTGTATTTATTTATAATAATATTTTTGACTTTCTTGTGCAACAAAGTTGCACCGAAAGGCTATCATGTCCCTCCGAAAACGAACGCGAAATATTTCAGTTTATTTAATCCACTTTTTATCTATTTTAATAAATTGTTTTAGAAAATCCTACATAGAGTACAACTTAAACATTGGTCTGGTTTTTACAAATCGGATGATGATAAGTTCACACAGAAGTCCTGTTGTTTACGATGGTAACATGTCCAAAGTATTGGAATGATTTAAATCAACATAATAGACTTGTGCGCCGCTTGAAGTTTTACCGGCGGTGGCGTGATAAATCATTTTCAACCAGCGATGGTGGCGTGGTGGAGTCAAGCCGTTGGTCGGCGGCGGAGCGGTGGCGTGGGTCAGCGAAAACTAGTTTCAAGCGCCAAAATTTCTCCAAAATTTCTTCAGAAGTTCTTCAATGAATTCCTGAAGGAGTTCCACCACAAGTTGGAAAGTTCATCAATAAATTCCTCTGGACAGTCCTCCAGATATTGCCCTGGAATTAGCGCTCCAGGAATTCTTGTAGAAGGTGCTCCAGGGATTGCTCTTTGTGTGTAGACTTGAAATTCACCCGGCAATTCTGCTACCTCGAGTTGCTCCAGGTGTTTCGACGGAAATTATATTTAGAATAATTAAATACATCCCTCTATTTTTCGGAAAATTGCTTCAGAAATTTAGGAATTTCTTAAGATTTGCTCCAAAAAACTTCTCCAGGAACTACTCCGGTATATTGCTCCAGGTGGAATTCCCGATGGAATTATGGTGGGATTATTCAAAAGAGTTCTTTAGATTTCTTGAAACAAGTCCTGAATGATTTTTTTGAGAAATTCCTAAAGACATTCGCGAAGGAATTTTTGATTAAAATCGCTATAAAAATTTTTTTTTTATTCCTTTATTTGTTAGGCACTCTGTGTTACTTGACCGCTACTGTGCCGAGATCTACTGTGGTATTCTGCTGTACAGAATCCACACAGAATCTATTTTTAGATTTACATTACCACTATTGTTATCGTTGCCAGTCCATCTCATCGTGAGTCCATTTTGTCCATGTCGTGCATCCAGTGATCGTTGCATTGTTCGGTTGCCATTAATCCGGGTACGTTGGAGGAATGCCTCCGAGAAGAACAAGTTGTCAGTCGTCTTCAGGCAGCCGTGACGATATGGCGCGTCCCCCAATACGTCTATATAAATTGTAGAATAAATTTATGGGGAAACTTTCGATGAAATTTCTGATTTATTTCCCAATGGACTTCCTGTAGGAATTTTCGAAACAAAATTCTGGAAGAGTTGTTGAATGCATTTTTAGATTTGAAACAGATTTTACGACCGTGATTGTAATGAATGATTTTTTTATCGGCTTTAACGGTCAGTTCAGCTCAAAGTATGAGGGAGTAGATAATCGAAAGATAACTGAAAATCAACAGATTGAAAGCCAAGCATGTAACGATAGAGAGTGGAACGGAGGCATGAAGACCATATATTGATCAGCACACAATCGAAGCGTGAATCTTCATTTCTAACGTCCTGTATTGTCAGGGTGGTTTCCATACCACGTATCAAGCTGTTCACAATATGAAAAATTCGAGGTTTAAAATCAAATTAAACTTAAAAGTAATAGCTCGAAGACCAATCATAAAAATCGCAGGTGCTTTCCAATAAGACCGATAAGACATCTGTCAAAAACAATTTGATGTCTGTCAAAAATAATCTTGTTGTTATTCAACAGTTACTTTTAATTTGTGTTCACTTCGGGAAATTAAACGCAGCTGTACAGAAAATATTTTTATGTTTACCGAGCATTTTTTTATATCAAAATCAGCTCAATGCTAGTTATGGGTAGCCATCCAATAACTTATGCATACTTGGAAGCATAAAAATGTAATATGAACATGACTTAAAATATGTATTCCTAATAGGAATTGTTAGTTAAAATGCTCTTTTAACTAAATGTATGAAACCCAATAAACTATTGGTTGCCATTCAATAACCATAGGCGTGGAAAAAAATATCCGGCAGCGTTAAGAATTTTCATGCGGCGGCAGTTGGATAAGAAAATCAACGACGGCGGCGGAGTGTAGCAGCGGCGCACAGGTCTAGCGCAGATGGCGCTACTTTAGCATGTGCAAAAAACGCCAACACTTGCACGAGCCTTTCGTCGATTATGGCATATATATTGAACCAAAAATCTAACGCTTCTAAAGCTTTACTTATTTTTATCGTTTAATACGGAAAAACATAAATATGTACTAACGTTCAAAGTTTATCATATTTTCGTGACGGATTGTTCCAATTTCCACAATAGCAAAGTGTACCCCACTATAGAAAACACAGACGTACTCCTACGTCAAAAATATATGTGTTCCAGAGAGTTTCATTGAAATCTGAGAGGGTACTGTCACCTTTTGTTCGAGATGGCACGAAATCCCTCAAATGTTTTTATCCATTCAAAAGCATTGAACATAAATCGAATTCCTTCCTCGAACTCAACTTAATACAGGCTGAGATGAGCAAGGCTCTGGCTGAGAATCTCACTAATGAAGACATAATAATAATAACTAACTACAGCAAGGAAAACATCTTGAATTCTATTTATTGGGTATGTTTTTCCATCTGGCTGCATGTATTAATTATTCTAAAATCAGTAGGAAAAGGTTAGTGGGCTGCACATTGGTGATTAGTGCTTTAAAGCATATACCATCGAAACTAATTGCACTCCCACATTTATTAAATCTGAACAAAAGAATGAAGTATCGATTTTATCAGTCCTCTGCCAACAAACTATGCTAATTCACAAAGAAAAAACGAACTCATTTACTTCTCATACGATTGTTTTTGAAAGGATGAAAATAGGAATGTTGCTATGTGAAATCGGAACCGTTGCTCAATGTTTTCCGTCCATGCAACTTATATACGTCCATCCCCGTTTCGGAAGAATTTGCCCCAGAGTGTACCACGCTGCACGTATCGACTAAGTGCCGTTTAGTTTCTAGTTTTACTCGGAAACATTCAGTAGGAGGAGGTACATTACCATAATCTCAACTTCATCGCCAGTGTTTGCATGTCCCATACGATAACAGATGTGTCCTCGGATGCGGTGAGCAGGTACTGCCATTGCACCTTCATATAGGTAACCGGGCCGCTGTGACCTGCAGATGGAGAGGAGCAGAACGTAGAGTAATGGTTAATGGAAAGTTGTAATTAAGGTGCTGGGCATATATGAGTGCTGGGAAGGAGGAAGGCTCCATGCCAGTAGCGTGGATCTTTCAGCGAACCTGATACTTTACGCTAATACAGTTGCGTTATTGTTTTGCAGCAGTGGCCAGTGCAATGTAAGGCTTTGAGACAGGATTAAAATGGCTTTATTATAGGTGTGATCGGTTCCCGCAATTTGAGATTAGGTCACCGTCTATGAAGCTACCCGTAGCGATGATCATTGCGGTAGAATGGAATATGTATAATTAAATATACATGGTAGAATTGTGCAAGATATTTACCAGATTATATTGCATAGGGCAACGGAGGTATTTTCATTGACCATCGACTTTATTTAGTACTTGACAAAACAAAAAATTAGGCAAAATAGACCAAAGAATAACTGACAGCATTGAATATTGTAGTATTATGCCTAAATTACTAATGCACAACGTCAAAACGATCGATAATCCAAAATTTCAATTTTCCCTTAAACATGTTGAAGAGAGGGATAGTAATTTGTAAAAGTCTTTATTCTAAACCATAGATACTGTTATGCATATGTAACTTGCTGCATGCAACTAAGATATTGTGAATATATTCGGTTTCAGCGTATGCTATCCAATGAAAAGCGATTATATAGATTCATTACTAGAAATTCTTCATCTTCTTCTTAGCGCTTTTTGGAAGCTCATTACTTTATAGTAGTTAACTTATAGACGACCTAATGTTTCAAATGCTTTCCCACAGTTGTTAATTGAGAGTTGTTGATGCATTATATTGGATGTTGTGTGGCTACCGCAATGATATCTTAAAATACGAGAAAAATTCCAAACCGAAATTCCCCTTCATTCCCGTTAGCACCGTATATTGCTATAACATACCTACCATAAAAATGATGAAAACCAAAAGATGTTGAATAACGTCTGCTCACACTAAACATGGTTAGAGAAAGCTACTAGTTTCTGCTTCTATCCCAACCCCAGCGCATTAAAATTTATAGAATTATCGTAAGGATTTGGGGAATCTGTTTTGATTAAGTTTTCCCTTTTTCCATCCCCTGACCCGAAACCGAAGACAAATGGCACCTTCTAACGATCCGGCAGCGGCGATGACACGTGTTGCGCTAGGCACGTAACGGTAACATAGGGGTGGGGGGTTGGCCGTTTTATGACCCCTCCGCATCTAACAACATTCTCGAAGCCCCAACTTCTGGAAGTTGCCAAGTTGGAAAGAACACCGTAATATATGGCAAGGGAAATGAATACTTATTAGCCCTTCTTCTCGGGAGGAGAGAAATAATGAAGGAAAATGGACCTGTTGAACGAGCATGTGCTGTCTGTGTCAGTGCTTAGGTCCATTGATGTTTTTTCTTGCGCTACATCAAGGGGATGTCATTAATACAGTATGTCTTTTTGGCGGCATATGTCCCAAATGATGCTCGTCGTTGCTGCAGGAAAGTCCAACGCTATGCGACGATTACACTTCCATATAAAGCAATGGAAAGATACGTATTTCTAATTTATTTTGATGTATTTGCATTTCTGTAATTTTTGCTTTTGTTTCGCCTGGAAGTTGCAGCAAAACTAGATCTACACTATAACACAATTTGAAAGGTTTTTGTTTCAAGTAGTGTACTTCGTCATCTTCTTCATTGGCATTACATCCACCACTGGGACATTGTCGCCTCGCAGCTTTTAAGTATTTCCACAGTTATTAACTGCGAGGTATCTAAGCCAAGCTACCATTTCAGCATTAGTATACCATGAGGCTAATACGGCGATGTATGTCCAGGTAAGTCGAGACAGTCTCCAGTCCGAAAATTATATAGATCGGCACCGGGAATCGAACCCAGCCACCACCCTCAGCATGGTCTTGCTTTGTAGCCGCGCATCTTACCGCACGGTTAAGGAGGGCCCAACATAATAACATATGTTAATATAATTTTGATATGACCTTCCAGTCGGGTTATCACAAAACTTTTCATTTTTGAAAGTATCATGACCCAGTTCTTTTATTAGCAATGCAATTTCAATGGTTACCCGACTAGAAGAGCATAACAAGAATTGAACACAATTTTAACATATTGTGATATTTATAACTTATTTTGATACAATTTTGTTCTCAGTAGTCATTATCTTTCAAATGTTGTAAGAGGATTATATCATAATATGATTTGAAAAATGCTTAACACCGAATTGCCCAACAGTAGGCAATTAAAATAGACGTAGCAAAGTCTCCCAGCCATAGATATCACAACGTTGATATAATAATTTGAGAAGGTTGCCTTATTTGTAATGTTGTTAATTTCATGTTCTCGAAAAATATTCTTGTCCAGCCAAAAAAAAAATGTGATTGTTGATGACAATCTATAGACCTCTCACGACCTGTAAAAATTCCAACTGCACAGAAACAATATATTTTGTATCTGATTCTGTTATAAATTTCTAACAAAATATGATATTTTTATGATAAAATTGTAACAAAATTTGATAGTTTTTTGTTTCCAGTAGTGCAGTTTTTGATAGAAATATAGATATTTTAACAACATCCTGCACCTAATTTCTAACAAATTTTGTTATAAAAATTTAGTATAACATAATAACATAGGATGATATAATTTTGATATGACCTTCTAGTCGGGTAGCCATTAAAAGAAGTTTACATTGCCAGACATTAAAGCAGAATTCGGTTGTTGTCATTTTAATTTTGTTTATGGTTTTCGGGTTATAGCGAGGCTCTACGTTCAAAAAATTGAATTTTGGTCAGTTAACTGAATCATAAAATCTGACTCAAAATGAAAATTCTATATGGTGCCCAGACATTAACTTTAATTCATGTAGGCACATATTTGACACATTAATTTCAAATTTTGATGCTTACAGATCGCAACAAAAATTGAAATAGATAAAATGTTACTAGGTAAGGGAACTGATCCATTTTCCATATCACTGAACTGAACATATAGTCATCTTATCGCAAAACAAAGAAATACGGCACCAATTACGACGCTTATTTTTTCTAACATGCGTGCCACAAAAATAAGAAACAAATCAAATACCTTTATCGGAGCTATGAGATGAAATCCATGATCAGTAACCCTACGATGTGGCTATCACCCTCAATATATTATAATTTATCAATATATTAGTTATCAGCGTAAGAAGACGGATTGAAATTATTACGTTTCAACAAATTTTACAAAATTTAAAGGTCAATGCCAACTCTGTATATCTTGTTTGTAGTTTTTGTTAAGATCAAATCGCAAATCCTCCCGCATGGTACCTATTTGATGTGTGGTTGATATATTCACAACTGCCAGAGAAATCGAAAGTTATTTTTCATTTATTTAGCTTACATCTACACACTGCATCTGAATGAACACTGAATCAACAATTTCTCCATCCTCGAAAGCGCCACACGCTCGCCAAGTCGTTCTATACCTGGTAAGGCATATGTGGTATTTCGAAAAATTTCGTTTCAGGTGATTCGAAACGAAATTCCGCGAAATTTCGCAGAATTTGAGCGTGGTATAATCTGATTTATTGATTTCGTTTCGTTTAGTTAATTTACATAAATTTCGCCAACAAAGCTAGCTTTTAACGAAATTTAACGGAATTCCACGGAATTTTTTAACTAAATTCTTGACTGAATTGAATCAATATCATACTTCAAGATGTTCAAAATTTCAGCTGCGCCGCAGAAAAAAATAAAGAGGTTGTTTTTAAATTTTGTTACCTATACAATCTTGTTATAAGACGAGTTAGTACTACAGTCGCCTCTCCACATCTCGATATTGAAGGGACCATCGAGATAGGGAGAGATCGAGGAATGGAAGGAAAATTTAAATGGAAACTAGGTAGATCCGAAAAAGCTCGTTGCTAAGAAAAACGACAGCAAAACAAATGTTGTTTCCTGTAATTGATGTGTTTGTTATTGTCCAAGGATGGTCTAGTAGCAATAAAATTTGAACATATCGACATAAGAAGAGTGACTCCTGAACAAAATATGATCAGAACACATCGATATAGAGACATACCATCGACATAGGGAGCGATTACGCGATATAGAACATCGAGATGTAGAGAGTCGACTGTATTCCATTTAATTTTACCACTTTATTGTACGTTTGACAGAATGATCCTAAGCGAGAGATATTCAAATTTCTGACAGTTAGCGATGCCAGATTGCTTCAACATTAATTCCGTAGATTCACTTAAAAATTTTGGCTGGCCCTTTTCAGGCACACATCTACAGTCCTAGTATACAGGACATAACAGATCTCTAACTTTTCTAATGCAAAGGAATTAGAAAACAACAAGACCACTAACCGTCAACATTTATAGATACGTTTTTTTTAATATCCCAGCTTTCATGAAAATCCTAAAAGAAAGAAATTTATTGGCTTAGTGCCCTATACAGTTTCCTGCACTCGTCATAACGGCAGCTGCTTACATATTTTTGACAGTAACTGTTTCCAACGCTGAGACTACCATTTTCGCATTTTATTTTTTGAACTTTTATTGATTCAACATAGAATCAGTTTAATATTATGGACATCTTATTTTTCAGACCATTCCAAATTATTAGGCTGATTACTTAACTGTTTAGTGCTATTAATAGGTTTGAGCATTCTTAAATAATTACCGTACATGGGAACAGTCCCAAGAATCCCAATCCCATTTTAAAGACGGAAATGTCACTACGAAATAAGCAAGGATAGCGTTTGACCGAGCCGAACGTAATGTCTAAATTGGATTGCTTTGCAAAAGGGTATGAGACTGAGACTGTACAAACCAAACCAATTCTGAATCCATTCCAGTTCGGCTATGTCACTGGTCAATTTAATGCAGATCTCTCTTCAGTTTAGGCAAATTATTTAGTTTTTATCACTTTCGAGATTATTTGGACCCTTGTAAATTAGCACTGGTGGTGTCTGAGTTGTGGTGAATTTGTTTCATCAGCAATTTTGAAGCAATCTATTTATGCAGAGTTTCCAAATGAACTTCTATCGAATTTCACTTTCAGAAATTCATCTAATGATTCTTAATGAAAATCTTCCAAAAATTCCCTTAGTAATATTCTCAGAAGTTCCTACATGAGTTCGTTCAGAAATAATTTTATCAATTCCCAGGGAAATCGCTACAGTGAAAATTCCTTTTTTTTCGGAAATTTATCCAGTACTTTATTTGGAATTTCCTCCAGAAGTTTTGAGACGATTCTCTAGTAATATCCGAACGCATTACAAAAGGAATTTCTAAAGGACTATGTAAAAGAATTTTCAAAATTCTTAAATTCCTTCAAGAATTCTTTTGGACATTCATCCAAGACATCTTACGAGATTTTCTCCAGAGATTTCTTTGGAAAATTCTCTGGAAATTACTCTAAAATAAATCCAGAAAATTCTTGGAAAATTCCTCCAGATATTCCTTTGAAAGTCTGAAGAAGGACATCTAATAATTCATTCGGAATTTCCTTTAGAACTTGCTTCAGAAGTGCCTCCAGCATATTTATTTCGGAAAATTATATATATGGATTTCTTGAAATTTTCAGAGAAATTTCGAAGGAACTTCTGTCGAAGAAACCTGGAAGAATGATTAATGGCGAATGTTCAATTACTGGCGGTTTTTTTTAATTATGAGGAATTCCTGCAGAAGCTTTCGAAAGTATTTTTGGAGGAATTTACGAATGATTTTTTGAAGCATTTTCCGAAAGAGAATTCGAGCGTATTTTCGAAAAGAATTTCTGAGAAAAAAGCTAAATGAATTAAAAATGGAGTTTCTAAAAGAATTCCTCAAGGAACTTCAGGGTGAATCCCTGAAGGGATTTTCAAAAGAATCTACGATGGAGTGTCTTATGGAATTCCCTTTAAAAAAATGCCTAGATTTCTCCAGAAATTTCTTTAAATCTTACGTCAGGATTTCCTCCAGGAATTTCATACAAAATTCCTTTTTTCCATCCGTGCGTTCTATATTTATAGTTAGAATTAAAATAAGCCGATTCAAATTAAAAAAAAATGTCCCCCTTGGATTATTTTTGCCTGATAATAATAAATTTGAGGGGCTACAATAAAATTTCCAGAAAGATTTGAAGTATTTTCAAAACTATTTCTTACAAATCCAAGGAGTTATTAGATGTTTTTCGTTTTAAAATTAGTTATTATTATTCCTTTTTGACCTTTCGGAGGCCAATAGGACACAACTTAAAAAAAATATTTGTAACGACCTTCCCTTCCCAATAGAATTACACTTACGCATTGTTTACTCAACTTGAACTAAATTTGAAATCAAGTGAGAATATTTGACAATTCTAAATTAATTGGTTTCCAAAAAACACGGCAACATATTCGGATTCAATACAGTGTGCCAGTACAATGTTAATCAGTGTTGTCCTACACTCAGTGCAAACAATCTGCTCTTTGATTAAACTCCATCTAAACGATTTTAAAGTCTTAACTAAGTAAGCTCAACTAATAGCGGGGTATTTGAATTTTCTAAATGTCATGGTTTCTACGAGATAATTCAATTCAATAAATGTCATGGCAAACTGTAAAAAAAATGCACGCCGCAGCCACAGGAGCGTGCGCACTAAAAAAAAACACTGTGTTTTCACTGAAATGTATTTTCAGCACGCACGCTACTGTGGCAAGCATTTTTATATTTTGACATGACATTTAAAAAATTCAAATATCCCTCTATTAGTTGAACTTACTAAGTTAAGACTATAAAATCGTTTAGATGAAGTAAAATCAAAGAGAAGATTTTTTTTTGCACTGAGTGTAGGACAACAATGATGTTAATGGTGATTTAACTAACAGTTACTCTGATTGAAATTAAAAAATCCGCAGATTTCCGCGTAAATTTTAAAATTTCCGTAGTTTTTATTTTTTCGTAGATCTGGAGGGGGCCTTTCTTAGCCGTGCGGTAAGACGCGCGTCCCAGTGTGGGGATGTAATCCCAATAAGAAGAAGAAGAAGATCTGGCTTAGCTGCTTTCAACCAAACGGCCAGGCAAGATTTTGTTGAGATTCAAATCAGCATAAGTTTGTTTGAGATAATGTTTATTATGAGAAATGTTTATTATGTGAACATATTTTTCTCCTCAGAATCTGGAACATATTTATCAACCAATGGTGGCTTCACATCTGAAATTCGTTAAAAGTATGCAAGGATTTCAAAGCTAGATCCAAAGTGCGTAGATAAAAAATTGGGGGGTTTCAGAAGATTTTCAGAAGATCAGTTGCTGGGATTGCATTCAATACCCAGGTGACTTCCTAATCTTGAACAGATCGCTTCCTAATCTTGATGTTAATCGTTAATTCATCGTTACATCGTTATCGCCGATAAAGTTAATTGTGTTCAACATAATCGCTTGCTGCGAAAAGAAGAATCAACTCAATTATTATCTATAATTTAACGTAAGTTAAACCGATAATGGGGTCAATAGATTACGCGATTAAAGTTGGTATACAATTTTGGCAGAAGCCGAGAATTGGAAAACGATTGAATGCAGCCTGTTGACCAGAGATGATTTTGAAAAAAAATAGGCAGAGCATCGGGGTCGGACCACTTGTAACTTGCGCATGTGCCGGAAAGTTTGTAGTACGAACGTCGATAGGAAGGACATGAATTGGACCAAGAATTGTTTTGGAGGCAAGAAGCTCAGGAAGACTGACTCAATGTTGGGCGGCGCGAGGAGATTAGTAAGGCGAATATCAGCTAGTGTGCACAGCCTCGCTGTAGACGGGAGATGGGTAGGAAGCAGGCGCCAAATAGATGTAGCTGATCTTTTACTGTAAATTAGGGATCGGATTTCTCACTCACTCACGCGACAACTGATCACTCCACCATGCATTTTATCCAGATAAATTACAGTGCGATAAACTCCGGGATAAGCGATGGTGCGAAAAATGGTTATCCTTCTTCCTATGTTTCGCGAAAGTCAAATGCTGCTCACTTTGCATCTCCAAGCTGATTGAATCTGACGATGCGCCATGATAAGCAGAAGGTTCAATACAGCAGTTATTCCCTTCGCTTTCAATCAATTCATGTGGTGGCGTGGTTATAGTGGGCGCTCTAAACATTTTAAAATTGTTTTGGGTTCGAATCCCGTTGCGGTCCTAAATTTTTGTAAATATGCTTATAAAATTTATCTGGTGAGGCGACGAGAAAGAAAATTTGTGGATTAAAATTAAGTTTATCCGGCGAGCCGGCGCTCACGAATTTATCACCCGCCATTCTATCCGGATGAAAATGTTGTGTGAGAATACTTCCTCACAGGGCAACATGAAAAATCACACTCCGTTTCATGGATTATTCGCAGGTTTTTATTCATATGAGTGAGAATTCCGAAGCCTGCTGTAGATACTTGTCGTTTAATTAATAGAGAGCTGTAGCTGCTGGTAAAAGTATCAGTCAGTAGTATAGTGGTATAGGGGAATCTATTATTTTTTGTGAAGGTGTTCTATTAACTATCTCCGATATTTTCATGTCTGTTCCTTTCTTACTAATTTAATAATAAGATGATAAAGATTGTGCATCACAAAGAACCTTGGCTCCGTATACATGACTGAGCCTACCAAATACACGAACGTGGAAAAAAAATCATGTGTGATAGGAGGTATAAAAATATGATATGAGTTTATCACTTAAGTTAGGTTTCGAGTTCAAAACAAATAACTTTTGTAAGAAGAAAAATTACACTGTTTACGAACCGGAAATGAAACAAAAGAATCGGGATTTCAAAAATAATATCCCGGGAATCGGGAAATCCCGAATTTTCCCAAATCCCGGGATTTTTTGTCCCGGGATGTCCCGGGATGGAAACTTTAGTTGCAGCAACTCCAATGTGACTTGATTTGGTCGCATATGAGTCACATTGACTGATTTGTGACAAGTGTGCTACTCGGAGTTCTCCTGTTTACCGCCGAGTATTGTCCGCAGCACCTTACGCTCAAACACTCCGACAGCTTTCCGATCAGCCTCATTTAACGTCTATGTTTCCTGGTCGTGTAAAGCCACCGGAAGAATCGAAGTAGTATGCAGCGCGAGTTTTTTGTTTTCGTTTGCAGACTACGGGACTTAAGCTGGTTACGAAGTCCGTAATAAGCCCTATTTGCAGCTGCAATACGCCTTTTCACCTCGTGGGTAACATCATTATCGCACGTCAATAATGTTCCAAGATACACTAATTCTTCTACCACTTCAAATTTTTTACCATCCAGCACCATTTCGCTACCACCACCACTAATGAACCCACGTTGATTGTCATAGACCATGTCCTTTTGCTGGTATTGAACGTGAGCCCAATCCTCGCTGCCTACCTCTTAAAAGGCACAAAAACCTCTTCCACGGCACGGAAATCAATCCCAATAATATCGATATCGTCCGCAAATCCCAGGAGCATATGCAATCTTGTGATAATGGTACCGCTTCTTTGCACAATCTATCTGCTTTAATCTATCTAAGGTAACAAATGACGTCGATGTTTCATCCGCAACCCTTACACTTGATTTTGATCCGTCCAACGTTATACGAATCAGCCGTTTCAGTTTCGCCGGAAAACCATGTTCAAGCATAATTCGCCATAATTCATTCCGTTTTACTGAATCGCACGCCACCTTGAAATCAATAAACAGATGATGTGTCTGCAAGATGTACTCCCGGAATTTATCAAGGATTTGTCTCAGGGTAAACATTTGATCCGTCGTTGATCGGTCCTCACGAAACCTGCTTGGTATTTGCCGACGAAGAACTCTTCAAGCGGTCTCAATCTGTTGAACCGAATACGGGACATAATTTTGTACGCCTAATTAAGAACGGTTATTCCTCGGTAATTGGCGCACTCCAGTCTGTGCCCTTTCTTAAAGAGAGAACAAATGAGGCCGTCCAACCAGCTAGCAGGCATTTCCTCGTCTCCCATATTTTCGACATAAAATGGTGCAGAACTTCATAAAGGTGCTCACTGCCATGTTTGAGAAGTTCAGACTGGGACTGGTCCTTCCCCGCAGCCTTATTGTTGTTCAGCTCTTTAACAGATTTTTAAACCTCATCTAGTGACTCCACAGCTACTCCATCGTCGCTAATATTTATTCTGTTCACCGATGCACCGTGACTTCTGCTATTCAACAAAGTCTCGAAGTGTTGCTTCCATCTGGCAGCCACTTCGATTCATCTGTCAGCAAATTCCCTTCTTGGTCGTTGCACATGACGGGAGATGGCGCTGTCTTTCCCCGCACGCCATTGAGAGTCTCATAAAACCAACGCATATCAATCTACTCCATTTTTCCTTCGCCTCGCTAATCACTTTTTTCTTCATACTCTTTCTTCTTCCTGCGGTGGGTTTGTTTTTCGGCTGCTCTATTCGATCGGGTACCCGACACCAACATCCGGCTTCTGGCAACGTTCTTGTCGTTTGTCACTCTCTGACACTCCACATCGAACCAACCCGTCCTGGGTCGCCGCTGTTCAGTGCCCACCACTACTCGTGCTATTGTGCTCACCGCTCCATGGATCGACTCCCATAGGTTGAGGTTGTCGCTAACGTTGATTGCACTTATCCGTTCGTTGAGCTTCTGGCGGTACTCAGCCGATACTCTTTCCACCGACAATCGCTGGATATTGTAACGCATCGTTCGCAGCGATCTTTCGTTCGATATTGTTGTAACCGTGATCGAATTTTACTGACAACGAGGTAGTGATCAGAGTCAATGTTCGGACCTCTGAATGTCCGCACATCGATAACATCCGAGAAATGGCGCCCATCCACCAGAACATGGTCTATCTGGTTGCAAGTTTCACCAATTGCGTGTCTCCAGGTGTGCTTTCGTATATTCCTTCGTGCAAAGTAGGTGCTACTGATGGCCATCCCTCTGGCAGCAGCGAAATTTACTAGCCGTAGGCCGTTGTCATTGGTAACGGTGTGAAGGCTCTCCCTACCAATTATGGGACGGAAAAAGTCCTCTCTACCGACTTGAGCGTGCTTTGGGCACTCTTCATAGGCTTTATCGAAACATTCATAAAACGTGTCCTCCACTTCGTCGAATTTATAGTTTGTCGGTGCGTAAACGTTGATTATGCTGTGATTGCAGAATTTGCCCCGTATCCTCAACACACAGATTCGTTCGCTAATGGGTTTCCATCACATCACTCGCTTCATCTGCTTGCCCATCACTACGAAACCAACTCCATGCTCTGCTTTTCCGCCGCTGTGATAGATGTTATACTTGAATGCAACTGCTTCTTTCATATGGGACTGATATGGGCAGTAAATACCCGTCGACGTTAGCAGATCTATCAGATACGGACCTTCGCTTTTAGTCGTATTGGTTGGTATTCATGATTACGATTCCATTCAATATAGGTCTTCTTCTTTCCCTTGCAGGCATTATATCCCCCGCTAGGACGTTGCCGCCTGGCAGCTTAGTGTTCATTAAGCAATTTCACAGTTGATAACTGCAAGGTTTCGTAGCCAAGTTACTGTTTTTGCATTCGTGTATCATGAGGCTTAGATGATGATATTTGTATGCCCACGGCAGTCGAGAAAATTTCCAACCCGCAAATTCGGGAATCGAACCCAGCCACCTTGCTTTGTAGCCGCGTATTTTACCGCACTAAGGAAGGCCCCGTTCATTAAAGGTATGTCGCACAATAAAGGGTGTCTATGATAGAATTCCAACACACTAAATACGATGTCACTTTTTTTTAGTTTTGAAATTCTGCACACAATCAGCTAATGGTGCATTGTTTGCAATCTGTGAGTTTCTTTAATTTTTTTCCAAAGAGAATTTTCCTATACTTTATTGCAATAAAACATACATAAAATGATTTAATCAGTGAAATAAAAATCCTTAATTTTGATGTTGGACAACCAAACATTCATGTGGCCCTTGTTGTCGATAAAATCTCAATGCTCAAATTCAAGACAATCGAGATATATTTGGTATGTGCTCAGAATCATTAAATCTGTATTTATATCAGTTCCGTTTCGCCACGTCGAATTAATTTTATTCAACAGTATTTATGATGGCCATTAGTATGTTTCTCTATAGTGTTTCTCTATTATTGTAAATATCGCACAAAAGGAGTGTAACGGAGAAATTCGAGAATACCCCAACTTCTAATTAAAGTTTATTATCTTGCAATTAAGCACTTCCCCTTACCTTTGAACGTGTGAACCAAACTGTTGCTCATGATGTGCCATAGTTGCGGGTCGCCCACCTTGGGCGAGAGTATTAGATGTTGCTTGGAGGGTGACACCTCGATACAGCGCACCGGTCCTGGGCCTGGTACCGTCATGCACCGGATCTGCGATGGGAGCGGCACCGGCAGCCAGCCGGTAAGAGGCACCAGCAGTGGAACCGTATAACCATCGCACCAAGCCGTCGCTGATTGAACCGTCACGCTCAGCAGTGCCTGAGGACCTTCATGGGCTGCCACTGATTTGAGCCAGGATATTAGCTGAGGAAGAAAGATTAATCAGTCAACTTCCGGGCGGTCCCTGTTGTGGTGGATTCCGATGATTATGTTTGCGAACCGTAGGAAAGTGAGTTATAATGTGCCTACAAGAGCCGAGAGGTAGCCGACGTTCGTATAGCTGCCCCGGTAAATTACGAAATCAGGAAAGCGTCGAGCATGAAACTCTGGGAAGGTATATGAGGGCAGTGTTGTTTTAACAGGCTGTCGGAATGCGCTTCCCGAGAACTGATTCAATTAAAAGCGTTGAGATGAGTTCTGATTTCCAGTCATCTGGTTTGAATTGTGCAATTAAGTACAAATCTTGCAAATGAATGATTGGCAAAACATGTAATACTGGATATCAGCATTTTCAGGAAAATGAGATAAAAAATGAAATCGCAATACACCTAGGAAATGATTATAACGTAAGCGTCAATTTTCATACAAAATTGTCATGCTTGAGGATCGGAATCTCGATGTCTAGGGATCAGATGAAGCACATTTGTTGCCTCCCAGCTTAATTTGAATAATTATTACCGGGGTGTCCTTTGTCAAGATGATAAATGATTCTAACATAAGTATATTATATTATATTTTATATTAAAAGGTTCGTTGTGTGTGAGAATCGTCTTCCTGATTTCGTTACGAGGCTCTTGAAACCTTCTACGCAAAATATTTTTATTTGTATGTACAGCCCTCGAAAATGCTTTCAAAATTTAAAACAGATTTTTTTAAATAATAATAATCAACCAACCTGAGCTCCAAGTTGCATTGGATCCCTCGTTAACACATCGCTAGACTTTCGTATGGTGTAGTAAACCAGCTCTATGTCCCGATCCAAAATATAACACCGCACGTGCTCTATTAAACATCGCAGATAGCTAATTGACACCGTTTGTACCTGCCGAGAAATGGAAATAGGGAGAAAAAAATAACAGCGAAATGTTCAACTCAGCTCAGCACGTTACTGGTAAATCAGCATCGAAATTCGATCAACGTGAAACAACAAACGCTCATCGCCAGACGAACGAACGGTAGCAGAGCTTGTTATGTGTTAATTGAATACAGCAAAGAGCTTACCGCCGCCAGCAGGAAGTCGAAATTGCACACCGCAATCTCTTTGAGCTTTTTCGTATCATCGGATTTAATTAGATGGTGCCAGGACTCCTCGACGTGCCGTATACTGTAGGAGATGTCCGGTCCGAGGGTGATAATCTGGGTTACGTTATCATCGTGCTGTGTTTGGATGCCTGCGGGAGAAAGCATAAATCAAGGTTATTTTCCCGAATCGGAAGGTAATTACGGATCATCAATATTGTTGTAAATACGGGGTATGACACTGCTCAGTGGTGCGCCTCAATAATTTTATGTTTAATCAGTTATGGTGTTTAACACTTGTAAAAATTGCTCAATTTGTAAAATGATGGTTTTCAGCAGTCTAGCATCGGAATTCGCTTCTATTTTCTGGGCATTTGATCATGAAGTTTTACACGTCGCATGCCAAGTTTAACCGATTCAATACGGATGGGTCATATATGACCCAAGACGAAAATCGGCTGTCAAAAATCAGTTTTAAGAGATAGAGCCTTGTTTTCTTTAGCAAAAATGTTCACAATTAACTGTTCCATCTAGGAAAAATACTGACCAGGTCAGGTTACGGGCACTAGGATGATCTAGAGCATCCAAACTATCCTTGAGTTCTAATTTTGATGTTCTGAGGAATCAACACCATTTTTTACCACATTCTGGTTAGATAATTGAAATTGAAATGCTTTATGATAATGTCCCACGCCTGTCCAGCGATATAACAGATCTTTTCCAATACCTACGATACTCCAAACAGTTCTTGAACTCAGATCTTAATATTCAAATCGGTCAACAAAAAGATCTACGATGTTCCCACTAGTTTTATGAGTTGGAATAGCTTCAGAGTTCCTCATTACACCATTATAGATACACTACACCCTTACAAATATACTAGAGAATTCGTTCGACATCTATGACACTCCAAACTCTCCTTTAGCTCAGACTTTAATATTCAAATCAATCAACATGAAGATCTTCGATGTCCTCACTAGTTTTATAAGTTGGAATAGCTCCACGGTTCCTCATTACACCATTGCAGATACACTAAAGAATTCGTTTGACATCTACGACACTCCAAACTATCCTTGAGCTCAGATCTTAATATTGAAATCAATCAACATGAAGATCTTCGATGTCCCCACTAGTTTTATGAGTTGGAATAGCTCCAGGGTTCCTCATTACACCATTACAGACACACTAGAGGATTCGTTCGACATCTACGACACTCCAAACTTTCCTTGAGCTCCGATCTTAATATTGAAATTAATCAACATGAAGACTTCAATGTCCCCACTAGTTTTATGAGTTGCAATAGCTCCAGGGTTCCTCATTATGCCCTTACAGATAAACTAGAGAATTCGTTCGACATCTATGACACTCCAAACTCTCCTTTAGCTCAGATCTTTAAATTCAAATCGATCAACATGAAGATCTTCGATGTCCCCACTAGTTTTATGAGTTGGAATTGCTCCAGGGTTCCTCATTACACTATTACAGACACACCACAGAATTCGTTCGATATATACGACACTCCAAACTGTCCTAGAGTACAGATCTGAATATTCAAAATGATCGATATGGAGATTATCGATGTCTCAACTATTTTTGTGAGTTGTAATAGCTATACGGGATTTCGTTACACCATTATATACACAACACAGAATTCGTTTGACATCTACGACACTTCAAACTGTCTTTGAGCGCAAATCCTTATATTCAAATCGATCAACATGAAGATCTACGATGTCTGAAATATTTTTATGAGATGGAATAGCTCCACGGAACTTCGGTATACAATAAGAGATACACCACAGAATTCGTTGAACATGTGCGAAACTCCAAACTGTCTTTGAGCTCAGATCCTTATTTTCAAATCGATTAAAAAGGAGATCTTTGATGTCCCCACTATTTTTATGAGTTGGAATAGCTCCATGAGACTTCATTACACTATTATAAATACATAACAGAATTCGTTGAACTTCCATAATACTCCAAATTATTCATGAGTACGAATCTGAATATTCAAAATAATCAACATGGAGATCTTCGATGTCTCAACTATTTTTTTGAGTTGTAATAGCTCCACGGGATTGTTACACTATTATAGACGTTCGATTTCTACGACACTCCAAAATGGCTTTGAGCTCTGATCTGATATTTAAGTCGATCAACATGAAGATCTTTGAGGTTTCCACTATTTCTATGAGTTGAAAAAGCTCCACGGGACTTCGTTACACCATTATAGACACATAAAATTCGTTGGACATGTACAATCCAAACTGTCCATGAGTTCAATTCGTTATATTCAAATCGGTCAACATGAAGATGTACGATGGTCATAGCATGAATTTACCGCCAAAAAATTTTATGGTGAAGGACATCTAGGGAAGATCCATATAGTACGTCATGCGGAATAATTACCATTTTCAACACCCCTCTCCCCTTCGGACTTCTTGTAATGAACCTCTAGTTTTTTTTTATTATTCGCCCCCCCTCCCCTCCATCCCAGTAAGGATTTGACGCACTTCGTGAATAACCACCTTACACAAATTTCGTCAACAATGAGAGCATTTCTCAAAAAAAAAAACAACCAAGCTGCTAAATATTTTTTCGACGAAGAAGATTATTTTTGAAAAACTTAACTATTGATTCCTTTTGGTACACTGCTTTCAAAAAGTTTACTCCTAGTGTGCTGCATGTTTGCAGCAGTGCACCAGAGCTTAACGTGTCGATTCGAAAGTTTTACTGAAGCGCCTTCTGTTGACGATCTCGCAGAATCACATGAAATGGTTGCAGAGGAACTGAGAGATAGATTTTTTTTTGGCAACATGTTTTAGCTATTACAATTAATTCATTTTGGGATAAGTATGGTGTAAAGCGTTTGAAATTATTTTTTTTGATATTATTCATACGTAAAATACTTTACTCTTACATATAAATGTTAGTCTTAGTAACATCCATTTCCGTGCAATACTGAAACCAATTATATTGTCGATTGAATGTGTTGCGAGCTTCATTCAGTTCCATGATGGTTCTCCAACTAACAAACAAGCTTCAGAATCTATGAATCACTCTGTTGGTCTTTTAGACCTCCAAAATCTGAACTCATTTATGGTACCGTAGATATTCTGGGAATTTATTATTTGTATATACTGGTGTCCCGAGTAACACAATTGAGACCGATTCGGTTGCAACAACTCACATATGACTAGATTTGGTCGCACACAAGTGACAGCAACTCTTTTATGACAAGTGTGCTGCTTGGGGTACTGATGTCCCATGTCCCATGAGGTTTCTACAGCTGATACACCCGCTCAGGATCCTATGAATCACTCTGTTGGCCTCGTAGGCCTCCAATATCTGAACTCAAAAATCGTTTAGAGTTCGGTAGATATCCTGGGAGTGTTTAAATTTTTATATACTGGTGTAATGATGTCTCATGGGGTTTTTACAACCAGCACATAAGCTGAGTTGCCTTTCAATTACTCTGTTGGTCTTGTAGACCCTAAGATCTGAATTCAAGAATGATTTGGAGTATCGTAGATAATCTGGGAATATTCTTTTGTATATACTGGTGTAATGATGTAACATGGGGCTTCTCCAACTAACACACAAGCTCGGAAATCAATGAATCACTTTGTTGGTCTTAAAGACCTCCAATATCTGAACTCAAAAATGATTTGGATTAAGGTGCTCCGGGAATGGTGTGATTTGCGTATACTGATGTAATGATGTCCCATGGGGTTGCTCCAACTAACATACAATCTCAGGGCTCTATGACTCACTCTTTTGGTGCTGTAGAACTTCAATATCTGAACTAAAGAATGGTTTGGAGTACCGTAGCTATTCTGGGAATGTAGGATTTTTTATATATTGACATAATCATGTCTCATGGGGTTTCTACAACTAACACACAAGCTCAGGAACCTATCAATCACTCTGTTGGTCTTGTAGGCCTCCAAGATCTGAACTCAAGAATTGTTTGGAGTACCGTAGATATTCTGGGAATGTTGTATTTTGTATATACTTCTGTAATGATGTTCCAAGGGGCTCCTCCAACTAACACACAAGCTCGGGAACCTATGAATTACTCTGTTGATCTTGTAGACCTTCTGAACTAGGGTTCCTAGTACCGCCTCCTTTTTGTGGTACCGGTACTACGGTACTGAGAAAGTCCAGTACCAGTAGTACCGGGAAAATACCGGTACTAGAGTATTTTTATTGATATTGGATTTTGATCTGAATAATTTGCTCCTTTTACCTTAAATTTATAATGACTCAGATGCACGTTTAGTCATGTATGGTATACTGTTTTCCGCGAGCAGTAACGGCCGTCAATTTACCTTAGGATTTGGCATTGTGTCCAAAGTAGTAAATAAGAAGGTGTTGTTGAAGTAGATCTACACACGAAAGATATTTTAGTTACAAGATAAATATTGTCGTTTCGGTTCCCTTTGTTCTGTCTCTAAAAGTTAAAAAAAAAGTACAGAACTGTTAAATCTAGTGACAATCTTTATCTTGTAACTGAAATATCATTTATCCACACCTTCTTATTTACTTCACTGCTGAGAATTCTCGGCACATCATGCATAGACCTCCATAAACGTTATATCAGAAATGATCCCACAGGCAAGTTGGTGTAAATTACAGATCGCGGAAAATTAGATTGGAAATTTTCAGAGTTTTACAACATTATTTTTTAACACATCTGCATTTTGAGGAGATGTATTATTTTATAGTAAATAGCATAACTTGGGAAATCAATTGCAAAAGACCGTTTGTCATCTAAACACACATAAATAAGTAAAAAAATAACAGCACCCAAAAAACAAATCTGACAATTATTGTATAAAATCTGGGCATATACAATTCTGTAAGCTTTTTATACAAATATTGTATTAAAATAATACAAATCTGTATTAATTCAATACAACAGTTGTATTAAAATCTTCCAAAATTGTATATGCCCAATTATTATACGGTTTCTGTAAGGTTCTTATGCAGAACTGTATTAAAATCTGCCATTTGCTGGTTGGGTGAGGGTTTGCTCTTTTGGTAAACGTATCTCATTTAAAACTTTATTCTTGATCAACTGCTGCTGCAGCGTCAATGAATTTATAGCACAAAGTTGGATTGCGATCCTATTTGGGCAAACTGAAATACAACTGCTCAGTTGTCCACTGAATTGCGGTACTCAATTTAGAGCTTTTATGCATATTTATGAAAAAGTGAAAACATATTCAAAATCGTGATTTTCTAGAAATATTTGGTCAGATTTAAACATTCCTCCATATTTATATTTTATTCCAAGTACTGACACCTCGGTACCGTAAATACCGGTTCTCGCTGGTGTTTGGTACCGGTATTTCCGGTACCAAAAATCGTCGGTATTCCCGGTATTTTCGGTACTACCGGTACCACAACCCTAATCTGAACTCAAAAATAGTTTGGAAATCGGTACTGGTACTGTTCTGGTTACACTGAAATTTCATAAAAATAGTTAAATTATGTTTCAAGTAGCATTGCCAACTTCAAATTAGGATTGAGGCCCCGTAAAATGCTTTGTTGTTTATGTAGATCATCAAGATCTGAACTCAAGGAAGGTTTGGAAGCCCTAGAAGATCTCAAAAAAAATATTTTACCCCAAATTTCTACTTTTTCATGGTTTGTATAAGTTTTTGAAGCAGAATGTCCAAAATTTATGTTGAAATACGACGAAAAAATAATCCGTATTGAATCGGTTAAGAGTTGAATCAAAAGTAGTCACTGCCCCTAGGAAACCAGAATTCCGGAATTCCGGAATGTGACCAAACGGCCCAAATTCTCTCAGAGAACATTCCTATGGATCACATTGTTACAAGACAGCATTTACCTTAAAATGTAGAACGTGTTGTTCAATTGACATGTTAAACGAAAGCATTAAACAGGCTCGTAATTAATATCTGTAAATAGAGGTGTGCGTCACCGTCGATGAAAATTTTTCACGCCGATTCAAAATTAAAGAAATCCACAGGATTCTCCGTTTAAATTTCTTTGATTTATTGGAATTTCCGTTGATTTTTCCGCATTGGCGTCTATAGCACCTATATCTATTTTCTCTAGTTTAAGCTTATTTTCAAAAAAATTTCGAACATTTTAACCTCATTAAACTATCTTAGTGGTTATGTGATAAATACGGTCCAACCACCGACCGAATTGTGGAACATTTACACTCATCCATATTTTTTTTTCTCAAGCACATGCTTTCTGCTGTAGCCCATAGTATCGAAGAATGTTTGTTTACCGGCCGATGATTGCTACAACCAAGGATGTTATCGATCATGTAGTAATTTGCGTTTGATCATTTAGTAGTTTGTCAATAACTCATTCCAGAAGCTGAATTTCAAAAGTTGTTGTATGGTGGACTTCTAGTGCGAAGGTTTTTCTACAACTCTGCCTAAGAGTTCGTTGTTCGAATTCCACTAGTAGCGGAGTTATAGCACTAGTTGCAGTAACTTAAACTAAATGATTGGAATTTTGTTATCATTTAGTCTAAGCTACTGAAACTATAGCTATAACTCCGTTACTAGTGGAATTCAAACAACGTACCATTTGGCAGAGTTGTAGAAAAACCTTCGCACAAGAAGTCCACCATACAACACATTTTGAAATTCCGCTTCTGGAAAGAGTTATTGACAAACTACTAAATGATCGAACGCAAATTACTAAATGATCGATAACATCCTTGGCTACAACGACTCAAACTGATAGCGCATGGCTTTGCGTCTAGGTGTAGTAGCGCTCGGTTTTGTCCCGCACACTGAAAGGACAATATGTGACGGATCGCCGTCAGGTTCCCACCGGTAGGCTGTGGAAATTGTTTGCATATGTCACAAATATGCTATCTATCTCGAATAAAAAAATGCAACATTCGTCCAGGGATTCCGACGGAAATCCTCCAAGGGTTTCGATGAGAATCCTTTAGTGAATCTCCAGAGATTTCGGAATATTCTAAACATATCGAAGGGAACCTCCAGGGATTCTGAAGGCAATCCATCAATGATTCCGGCAGGAATGTTCCAAGGATTCCAGTGAAAATCTTATGAATATCTTCCATCCTCTAGGAATTTCGACTTCCAGGAATATTCCAGGAATTTGAATGGGAATGTTCCAGTGAATCTGACGGAAATGCTTCAGGAATTACCAATGCAAATCTTTAAGAGATTTCGAATGGAATCCTCCGGAATTCCGACGAGAATATGCCAGGAATTCGAACTGAAATGTTCCAGAGATTGTGTCAGAAATCCTCCAGGAATACCAACGTTATCGTGAATGTTCAGGGATTTCGTAGGCAATGTTCTAGGGATGTAGGAGCAAATCATTCAGAGATTCCGAGATAAATATTCAAGGGATTCTGAAGCAAATCGTCGAAGTATTCTGAAATAAATCAAATGCCGAAGCAAATCTTCGAACAACTCTGGAGGAATTCCGAAGCAAATTAACAAGAGATTCTGAAGCAAATCCTCCATCGATTATGAAGAGTATCCCCCATAGATTTCCAAGGGTATCCCTTAACGATACCGAAAGGATCCAATGTAAATTCTTTTGGATTCCGGTTGGAATACTTCGATGATTCTGAAACTGTCACTCTAGTCCGTGACGGTTGACCACATGTCTTTGACTGCTGGCAAAGCATCAAGTTTGCTTTGATTGATATTTTGGTGGCTCTACGTTGCTGTTCATATCAAGCTTACTTTGATGCTTTCAAATCAATTAGATATTGCCTTTTCATAATTAACAACAAGTGCAATTTCACTGACACAAAGGAATTTTTCTCGGACATGAAAAAAAAGCTCATTTGTCTTCCACTCATTTCATTAGGATAGGCTCATTTTTTTCAGTAATTAATTATGCTATGTGTTTAAAATTAATATCACTGCTAACTAAATTTTCGAATCCCAACTAATTTATTTCTAGGGAGGGCAAAAAATATGAATAATCCACTTTGAAACTACTGAATAAATATAAAAGAACCATCAGGTCACTTCTGCCAAGTGCTTAATGAGCACTTAGCTGCGAGGCGGCAATGTCCCAGTGAGGGATGTAATGTCAATGAAAAAGAAGAAGAAGACTTTGGGCCTAACGTGTTATTCTTGACTTTCGGCCAAACGACAGGTAGGGCCATTTGGCCGATAGACACAAGGCCGAAAGGTGTTTGGCCGAATATGTCATTCGGCCGAACAAACCATTAGGCCAACACCCATCTGGTCGACAATTTTATTTAGCTGAAATGGACATACAGCCGAAAATGTAATATTACTCGTTCAGTAATCAACATTTGGCCGTTGGACCAAATGACATTTTCAACCAAATGGCCCTTTCTGTCAAACAACCAGTTCGGCTGAACTACATTTTCGGCCTTATAAACCATTCGGCCAAACCATCATTTCAGCAAAACAACCATTTCAGTGTTAGAGATAAGTGCTTTTTCGGCCAAATTACCAATTCAGCTAAATGTCGCTTTGGCCAAAGGAATTTTTTGGCCAACTGTTTTCCGTTGTATAACCATTTTGCCCAAACGCTCATTTCGGTCAAATACAATTCGGCTTGATGATTTTCAACTTAACGTATTATTTGGCCTAATGGCTTTCCTAAAATGATTTCTGGACAAATGACACTTCCTATTTTTTTAAAATAATTTTCCATTGAATGTCCGAAGAATTTTTATGGACAATATATTCCCTGTAGACATCCAAAGAAATTCCTTCAAAAATCTTGTTTGAAGGAACGGTTTCCCGAAAAAAATTAAAAAAAACTTAAAGTTCTGAATAATTTTGGTTAAAATTTCGTAATATTCACCGTATAAATTCCGAAGAATTTTCCATAGAAAATTTAAAAAATCCCCTGCAAATTTCAATGAATTTCCTATGAAAATTTCGAACAATTTGCCGTTGAAATCCTATTTCTATGTTGATGTCCATATTTTGAACAATCTCCCGCTGAAGATTTGAATAATTTGAATAAATTTTAAAAAATACTCAACAGATACTTTCCGTGGATCCGTGTCGAAACTTGAAACAATTTTCCTTAGAAATTCCAAAGTGCTTCTAAGAGGAAATTCCAAAAAAATTACAAAACTTCATAGTAGTTGCCATGTAAAATCTGAAAATAATTTTCAAATGAATATCTTGGAGAAGCTCAGAGAATTTTCAATAGAAATTCATCAGATTTGTCCGTCTGATATCAAAAGATTGTTCCGTTGAAGTCTTGAAAACATCCTTAAAAAATGCAGAAAAAAATCTTCAAGAACCGAACGTAAAAAATCTCCACGCCGATTCACGCCGCCGCCGGCTAAAATGGCTTTCGGCGTGACGCCGAAAACGCCGCCACCGACTAAAATTCGGACAAACGCCCCCGCCGCCGATTTTCGGACCGGCGCACACCTCTACCTGTAGAAGTGTTAAATAAATATATTGTCCTACTTGTGGACTGCGATACCAGTAAAGAAGAACAAATAAGATTTATATTTAAATTTCTACTTTTTATTAGAAATTATATACCGTTTGTAGAAATAACTTGCAATCCCATGAGATGAACGTGTTGAACAATCTGCAAACACAATTAATCACAATCTGTCAGTTATTATCTTTTCCCTGGAGCTATATGATTCCAATGTGCTCTTCCTACTTTCACTGGGAGGCAGATAGGGTTACTGTTCCGGTTCTTTATCTCATTGTACCTCAATTCATTCTATAATAAACCGTATTATCATTGAAATCTTTTTCAGCTGTAATTACGCATGTTATCAAAATACCCGACCTAATTGATGATTTATGCATTTACATATAAAAAATGGATTTGAGACCGTGAGATCGAGAATGGCACAGTTCTCCTATTTAGCATGAATGTTATTCACATGAAAGCTCAGGTATTTCATAGTTGAACAATGCCCAGTTTCTATTCAAGCATCCACAAAGAACCACTTGTTCGATAGGTAGAAACTTTTCCATGATTTTCCTCTCTCGGATCTTCGTGTACGTAGCTAGAAAAATAATGGACCACCAGCAACCTGCCAGTTACAATGTAAGCTTCTCTACCTTCACTACCTTTACGATGTGACACGATTCTTCTGCACAACTAACAACGCCAATTCTCGCTTGACTTCTCGTGGTTGCTTACAAGAAGATTGAGAGAGTGGGAGGTTTTCCCCATTGTCAATCTAGCTGGAGCGGAGCACTCTTGTCATTGAATTCAAGAAAAAAGGGTTACTTTTTATCGTACACAGAAGTGAGTCAAGTCGATTTCTTATGCAAGATCCGGAACGCATTGGCAAGTGCACGGTATTGTATTGGATTTGCACCTGAATAAAGTTGAACTTTTTGCCGGCTTCATTAACAATGCGATAGCTGGCAGCATTTGCTTTCTAGGTAATCAGAAGTGCACAAACTAGAATGGTTTAAGAAAAGAACTTCGCTTCAGTACGGATGAATGAGCTTGGAAAGGTGGGATAGAATGGAGAGGGGCTTAGTTTCAGCTAAATCGTAATAATGTTGATACTCATTTAGCTGAGTTTTATTGTAGGCTTGTATAAGACAAATCTGAAATGCCTTGGTGATGTAATTTTCGATGTACTGCATTTAAGCTTTTAAATCAGAAAACGTCCAAAACGCAGCGACCCCAACCTTAGTCTTAAAGATCTTTTATATATAAAACGTAATTGTTCTTATTCTACGAGTGGAGTGACATAGGAGATGACTCATCTTAATTAAGCTATTCCCTGAGTCGAATGCAGTGAGAAAAGTCGTTTTGAGCAATCGACATGCGTAAAAATTCAAAACAATTAGGGTAGCCGGTAGCATGAAGGCTCCCCCAGACCTAAGTGATTTCGGCGCAGCGACGTTTATAACTCTGCCGCATTCCAACCAAAAGGATTGATTTTTTGCACATTACTAGAAAACTACAGAAACCAACAATGTAAAAAATCAGAAGGGTTATATACAAGATACGACCGCCCGACGTAAACTACGTAAAACAGATTATAAGATAATTCATTTGATTGCCTATGTCACTGGTTTGAGCATAAGCTTAAAGTGATTCAAATTTTGACTTTTTCGCTCCCCTATGCTTGAACAATAACATTTGCTATTTTAATGAACCTGCTAAATTTTTAACTGTTTTGATTGTAATTTGACTGAGCGTGAGCACGAGCAGATACTTGTATGGAAATTACTTGTATGGAAATTATAAATTATAATAATCGCCCCTTATGTGTAAAATCTTTTTGTAAGGCGGCCCATTAACTATTTAAATATAGCCAACCCGAAGACTTCATAGAATATTTCCTAATATGTAAGACAGTTATTGTTCCGAAGCGATCGGAATGTGGCTCATTATTGATATTTATGTAGTTCTTTTACGTGTTAAATTGATTTTCCCACGATTCGGTATTTCGCGAGTATGTTCTGCACCGATTGATCGATCTCTCTATGAATCTCTCCGGCGCATCTCACGTACATGATAACCTGAGTGCTATGCGATTTATTTACGCATCGTATTCTACGAAGAGTGTGTATCATGCTACCGTTTCACATGCGATATATCATGAGACACAGCTCATGAGGCGGTCACATGTGCTGCCTTGAGTCGTACGGCTGTACCCAAGATGAATACACCACTAGGTGTTCCAATCTGCCAAATTCACGATTCAGCCATCTTGGATTTTAGTATGAGAGAGCCAGCCGGTTTGTTTAAGTTTTGCACCGAAAATGAATTTTTCACCCCCGCCTTCTTCTCGTCCATAAATTGAGCACATTGAAACACCTAGCTGTGTATTCATCTTGGCTGTACCAGCTTTGTCTTTTCCTACCTAGAGGAAGGGGGGGCAAAATGCCCTAGCTAAGCAAACACTGCTTTATTGTCTCATTTGTAACGCTATTCATGGGTATTTTTACATTATGCAACAGTTAAACAAGATAGCTAGTTGATGCCATTCAAAAATTGTCAAAAATCTCAATCATATTGATATTATTCACATTTCAAAAAAGTGGTGATATTCTGTTGCCGGAAAACTCATGAGGCAAAACGCCTTTTAGTTGGCAACTACTAGGGAACAAAGTACCATGCGTCGGCGAATCAGCATTCTGGTATGGATAGTGCGTGAAGACGCAAGTACAATGTGGGTTAGCGCCACTAGGGCGTTTGCCTCGCCAAAATGTTAGATGTTTCTTTAAAATGTGGAAATTTTCGGTTTTTCCGACCTTCCCATACACTATTTTGAAACTTTTTTCGCCTAACCTACATAATTTTAGATCTAGTTTTGTTACGGCCATCTTAATGACGGTAAATATGACGGGAACCACAAAAGGCGTTTTGCACCGGTGGGGGGGGGGGGGGCGTTTTGGGGCCTCTTCCCCTACTCATTTCGCGTTGAAGTAAACGGAAGAGAGCAAAACGCGAGCGTTGTACCATGGTGGAATAGGGTGAGTGTAGGCTATCCATGTTTTGAACCAAAATGAAAGCGTTTGGCGTGTCGTTGATTATTATTATAATTATTATAAAATAATAATTATTATAAAATATTCATAGAAACATGTTATTGCAGCAAACTTTACTTTACATGAAAGGATAGTTCAAAATCTTTCTTCTTTTTACTCTCCTAAAAAATCTAATCATTATACAACTAAGTTCATGTATGGAATACAGTAAAAATCCATAAACACGCAAATTTGGTTGCCTATTCATCATCTTGCATTGGATTAGTAACTCGAAACTAGCAACCCTATAACCAGAGACCGGCTGAGTGAAAAACTGACGAAATGACAAAATATGAAAATGCATGACATCGTTAAAATTATACTGGCAGCACTTGAACTTTTTGCTTGCTTCTTATGGAAGCAAAAAGTAAACAAGTCGACTTGGAACCGCTTTTGACGGTTGGATTGGAAACAAGATGGCGTGTTCGCCAATCTCTTATTCTAGTATTTCTACTCGAAACGTGTGAAAACCGCCCTAATTATCGATATGATTCTTTTTTTATATCCAAAATGTGAACAAATTAATTCCGTCATGCACTTGCAATGCAGACTTGGCTGTAATAACAAGTTCAAACCACGGTATGTTTTAGTTCAACCCATGATCACTTTTCTCCTTGCATAAATATTACAATTTTACCCTTTTATAATATATTTTTCGGTTCTACGATGATGTCAATCGATTCAAGATAAAAATGGTTTTCTTCTAATACATAGAACTTACTCCTGTGTTATGATTTCAACCATTACTAACCTTTTGAAATTGTGCCATTGGTGGGGGGGGGGGGGACTGGTGTAAAATTCAGTACGTGATTTATTCGCTTAACTTTAATATTTAAGCAATATAGTTTAAAGTGACTCGGAGAGGCACTACACACCATGCTATTTTTCCTATTTTTGTCTTATTCTAACTTTTCCCCTCGTAATTCTGGAGCAGAAAATTTCAGTTTTCTGTTGTGTGGTGTAACTGTAAATGATACTTTTGGTACGCGTGGTACTTTTTCAAAGTCATATCTTTTTATTTATTATCAGACTAAGGCCGGAGTGGCCTGTGCTGCACATAAAAGTCTTCTCCATTCAGATCGGTCCATGGCTGCACTTAGCCAACCACGCAGTCTGCGGAGGGTCCGCAAATGGTCCTCCACCTGATCGATCCACCTTGCCCGCTGTGCACCTCGCCTTCTTGTTCCCGTCGGATCATTGTCGAGAGCCATTTTCACCGGATTACTGTCCGACATTCTGGCTACGTGCCCGGCCCACCGCAGTCTTCCGATTTTCGCGGTGTGAACGATGGATGGTTCTCCCAACAGCTGATGCAACTCGTGGTTCATTCGCCTCCTCCACGTACCGTCCGCCATCTGCACTCCACCATAGATGGTACGCAACACTTTCCTTTCAAAAACTCCCAGTGCGCGTTGGTCCTCCACGAGCATCGTCCAGGTCTCGTGTCCGTAGAGAACTACCGGTCTTATAAGCGTTTTGTAGATAGTCAGTTTGGTACGGCGGCGAACTCTATTCGATCGGAGCGTCTTGTGGAGTCCAAAGTACGTATGATTTCCAGCCACTATGCGCCTCCGAATTTCTCTGCTGGTATCGTTATCGGCGGTCACCAGTGAGCCCAAGTACACGAATTCTTCAACCACCTCGATTTCGTCACCACCGATAGAAACTCGTGGTGGGCGGCTCACATTGACCTCTCTTGAGCCTCTTCCTATCATGTACCTCGTCTTCGACGTGTTGATGACTAGTCCAATCCGTTTAGCTTCGCTTTTCAGTCTGATGTAGGCTTCCTCCATCATCTCAAATTTACGTACCATGATATCAATGTCGTCGGCGAAACCAAATAACTGGACGGACTTCGTACCAATCGTTTCAATCCCTGCCCTTCGTATTACTCCCTCCAAAGCGATGTTGAATAGCAGACACGAAAGACCATCACCTTGCCGCAACCCTCTACGCGTTTCGAAGGGACTCGAGAATGCCCCTGAAACTCGAACTCGAACGCACATCACCCGATCCATCGTCGCCTTGATCAACCGTATCAGTTTATCCGGAAATCCGTGTTCGTGCATTAGCTGCCATAGCTGGTCCCGATCGATTGTATCATATGCGGCTTTGAAGTCGATAAATAGATGATGTGTGGGCACGTTGTATTCGCGGCATTTTTGCAATACCTGACGTATGGCGAACACCTGGTCTGTGGTAGAGCGTTCACCCATAAATCCCGCCTGGTACTGCCCCACGAACTCTCTTGCAATTGGTGTTAGTCGGCGGCATAAAATTTGGGAGAGTACCTTGTAGGCGGCGCTCAGCAATGTGATTGCGCGGTAGTTGCTACAACCCAGCTTATCATCCTTTTTGTAGATGGGACACACGACACCTTCCATCCACTCCTGCGGCAGAACCTCATCCTCCCAAACCTTGGTAATCACCCAGTGCAGCGCTCTAGCCAGTGCTTCACCACCGTGTTTAAACAGCTCTCCTGGTCAACTCCAGGGGCTTTGTTGTTTTTCAGCCGGCCGATCTCCTCCTGGATTTCCTGGAGATTCGGAGCCGGAAGTCGCATGTCCTGCGCGCGTGCTCCTAGGTTCATTACCATACTGCCACCGTTGTCTGCCATATCGCCATTCAGGTGCTCTTCGTAGTGCTGCCGCCACCTTTGGATCACCTCACGCTCGTTTGTAAGAAGGTTCCCGTTTATGTCCTTACACATATCGGGCTGTGGCACGTGGCCCTTACGTGAACTTCTCATAAAACTTTCGTGCGTTATCAGCGCGGTACAGTTCCCCGTCTCTTCACGGTCTCGATCTTCCTGCTGACGCTTTTTCCTCCGGAAAATCGAGTTTTGTCTGTTCCACGCCCGTTTGTATCGTGCCTCGTTCGCCCTCGCGCGGTTTTGCAGCAATCTCGCCCATGCTGCATTCTTCTCCTCAACTAACTGCTCACATTCGCCGTCATACCAGTCGTTTCTCTGATCCGGAGCCACCGTGCCTAGTGTAGCGGTTGCGGTGCTTCCAATGGCGGATCGAATATCTCTCCAGCCATCTTCAAGAGATGCTGCGCCTAGCTGCTCTTCCGTTGGGAGTGCCACTTCCAGCTGCTGCGCGTAGTTATGGGCTAGTCTACCGTCTTGCAGCCGCCCAATGTTTAGCCGCGGCGGACGACTCCGACGCGTGTTGATCACCGTCGAGAGTTTTGAGCGCAGACATACTGCAACGAGGTAGTGGTCGGATTCAATATTCGCACTGCGGTAAGTGCGTACGTTCGTGATGTCGGAGAAGAATTTACCGTCGATTAGAACGTGGTCGATTTGGATTTACGTTACTTGATTAGGTGATCTCCATGTGGCCTTGTGGATATTCTTGCGGGGGAAGAAAGTGCTTCGGACTGCCATTCCGCGGGAGGCTGCAAAGTTTATGCATCGTTGGCCGTTGTCATTCGATACGGTACCCGAGCAGCACAAGTCAGACAAAAATGGTTGCAGCAACTTCATTGCGACTAAATCTGGTCACATATGAGTTGCAGCAACCTATGTGAATCATGTGTGCTGCTAGGGTATGCAGACTATCCGGTCCGATTACCGGTCTATACATTACCTCCCTTCCTACCTGAGCGTTCATGTCACCGATGACGATTTTGACGTCCCGCAGTGGGCATCCATCGTATGTCTGCTCCAGCTGCGCATAGAACGCTTCTTTCTCGTCGTCGGATCTCCCTTCGTGTGGGCAGTGCACGTTGATGATGCTATAGTTGAAGAAACGGCCTTTTATCCTCAGCTTGCACATCCTTGCGTTGATTGGCTGCCACCCAATCACGCGTTGGCGCATCTTTCCCAACACTATGAAGCCGGTTCCCAGCTTGTTGGTGGTGCCACAGCTTTGGTAGAAGGTAACCGCTCGATGCCCGCTTTTCCACACTTTCTGTCCTGTCCAGCAGATTTCCTGCAGCGCTACGACATCGAAGTTGCGGGGATGTAATTCATCGTAGATTATCCTGTCGCAACCTGCGAAGCCTAGCGACTTGCAGTTCCATGTTCCAAGCTTCCAATCGTGATCCTTTATTCGTCGCCTAGGTCGTTGCCGATTGTATCGAGTCGTATTATCTTCTATGTCGTTCGTAATGGTTGTTTTTAAAGGCGGCTTATTGGGCCTGCGCAAACCTCCTGTCTCGTCGGAGGGCCGTCGTGTCAGGGCTGTTTAGCGTCCCACCTAACAGGTTTAACAGGGCCCACTGTCAAACCCCACCACATCCTAGGCAGGCGCCACAACTCGCAGATGACCTGGGGAGGGATCGTCAAGCCCTTGGACATAGTCCCTGCTGCTCCCAAGTCATATCTGTTATAGGAATAAAGATTTACATCCACGGTATACAGAAAACAAGGTAGCCTCGTTAGAAAAATGACACTTCGAATGTGACGCATGTTTTATCGCCACATGTTGGAGCACAAAAGTAAGCATGCTGCGACCGTAGAGCATCGTCTCGGTCCAGCTTGTGTGAAGATAGCAGTGACGTCACATGTTTATATTCAAACTGAATGTTTACATACGTGATGAGCCTGCCTTGTTTTTTGTATGCCGTGATTTACATCTATGATCGAAATGTTTAAATGAACCTTATGGCTTGCTGTGTTCCTAAATTTGCTATCCATACTTTTTTTTTTTTAACTAATTTTATTTGTTAATTATCTAATACATGCATTCATCTCTTAGACTAGGTGTTCCGTGTTTTCTTAACACTATCATCCTTATTTGCTATGTTATATTTTTAGTTATTATTAATACATTTCAATTGCCTCTGGCAGTTAGAATTTTTCCTCTGGTTGAATTGAACCATGTAGGAATTACAATGTTTTCTACTTAAACTAAACTTAACCTAATTTATACTAAGGGTACAAGGAGCTAATCGTTGCAATAGAAGATTGTAACGATTTTTGTCTGAAATTGGAAATTATTTTGTTGGACATTTGTTGCAATGTCTCAATATTAGAAATTCTATAAGGTTCATTGGTACTATACCACGGAGGCAACTTCAGAATCATTTTCAAAATTTTATTTTGAATCCTCTGGAGTGCCTTCTTTCTGGTATTGCAGCAACTAGTCCATATTGGCACAGCATACAACATGGCTGGTCTAAAAATTTGTTTGTTAATCAAAAGTTTGTTTTTAAGACAAAGTTTTGATTTTCTGTTTATAAGTGGATATAGACACTTAATATATTTGTTACATTTGGCTTGAAGGCCTTCAATGTGATTTTTAAAAGTTAATTTTTGATCTAGCAGAAGTCCTAAATATTTAGCTTCGCTAGACCAATTAATTGGAACTCCATTCTTCATGACAATATGTCTGTTAGAAGGTTCCAAATAAGAAGCTCTTGGCTTATGTGGGAAAATTATAAGCTGAGTTTTGGAAGCATTCGGGGAAGTTTTCCATTTCCGCAAGCAAGTGGAGAAATTATCCAAACTTTTTTGCAATCTACTACAATGACACGAAGGCTACGCCCTTTGACTGAGAGACCTGTGTCATCTGCAAACAAAGATTTTTGACACCCTGGTGGTAAATCAGGTAAGTCAGAAATAAAAATGTTATACAAAATGGGCCCCAGTATGCTGCCTTGGGGGACACTATTCTTACAGGTAATCTATCAGATTTAGAATTCTGATAGTTTACCTGCAGTGAGCGATCTGATAAATAATTTTGGATCAGTTTAATAATGTACAGAGGAAAATTAAAATTCATCAATTTTACAATCAAACCTTTCATGCCAAACACTGTCAAATGCTTTCTCTATATCAAGAAGAGCAACTCCAGTCGAATATCCTTCAGATTTGTTGAGCTGAATTAAGTTCGTAACTCATAATAACTGATGAGTGGTTGAATGCCCATGGCGAAAACCAAATTGCTCATCAGCAAAAATAGAATTGTCATTAATATAAACCATCATTCTATTTAAAATAATTTTTTCAAACAGTTTGCTTATTGAAGAAAGCAAACTGATTGGGTGATAACTAGAAGCCTCAGCTGGATTTTAGTCCGGCTTCAAAATTGGTACAACTTTGGCGTTTTTCATTTATCTGGGAAGTATGCCAATTGAAAACATTTGTTAAATAAATTAACCAAAAAGGATAAAGAGCTCTCAGGAAGTTTTTTGATAAGTATGTAGAAAATACCATCATCACCCGGGGCTTTCATATTTTTAAATTTTCTAGTAATAGATCTCACTTCATCCAAATTAGTTCCCAATGAAGGGTCAAAACTATTATCTTGATCGAGAATGTCTTCGAAGCTTCGTGAAACCTGATCCTCAATTGGACTAGTGAGACCTAGACTAAAATTATGGGCACTCTCGAACTGCTGAGCAAGCTTTTGAGCCTTTTCGCCATTTGTTAATAAAATTTTATTTCCCTCTTTAAGCGCTGGAATTGGCTTTTGAGGTTTTTTAAGAATTTTCGTTAATTTCCAAAAGGGTTTCGAACTGGGATCCAACTTCGAGACATTATTCTCAAAGTTGGTATTTCTCAGATTAGCGAAACGTTTTTTAATTTCATTTTGAAAATCTCGCCAAATAACTTTCAAAGCGGGATCGCGAGTTCTTTGGTATTGCCTTCGCCTCACATTTTTAAGACGGATCAGTAGCTGAAGATCGTCGTCAATAATAATGGAGTTGAATTTAATTTCACATTTAGGAATTGGAATGCCTCTGGCTTCGACAATTAAATTTGTCAAAGATACGAGAGCATTATCAATATCACTTTTGGTATCGAGAGGAATATCTGGTATATCGGGAATATCGAATATCGGGTCTGCTAGTAATTCATAAAACAAGAAAAAATAACACTAGTAACAAAATTCAATAGATAAAATCAAGCTCTATCTGGTAAAAGGGCGAATGTCGCAAGAGAGAATTCTCTTCGTCGACTTCCCCTCTTTTAAATAAAAGTGACAAGCAGAGGATTTCTTTGCAGTTTATCACCTCAGAATGCAAGTTCGCATTGTTTTCTATCGTCCTGAGGTGATAAACCACAAAGAAATCCACTGCTTGTCACTTTTATTAAAAAGAGGGGAAGTCGGCGAAGAGAATCCTCTCTTGCGACATTCGCCCTTATTCCAGATAGAGCTTGAAATATGTCTTTTTCTGCCAGCTGATAAAAGTGCGAATTGAAAACAAAACAGATGATAGGGATTGAGTTCTCACTAATACCATCATACTGACTCGATCCCGATTCGTCTTTCGTTCGGTTATTCAGAGTCGGGGTCGGATCTGACCCAGGTTTAAAACCGAAAACGACATAAGTGAACGTATTTAGAATAGTTTCGAGATTGTTTTCAGGCTTATCACTTTCCGCCAAGGGACCGACAATGAGAGAGTAGATATTTTAGCAGCCTCAGCGGCAGCACCAACAACAATAACAACAACAGCAGCACTGCCGTAATCTGAGAAAGTGACGTAAGCGCCAATTTACAACATGCATGTTTTACATTTTTCTGTTGAAGAGCTCGATGAGCACTACTCGTTAACACCATTTTTGGAGAATGGCGTATACGTCACTTTTTCAGATTACGGCAGAGCAGTAGCGCTATATTATAGGAAGCAGTACTAAAGCAACTACAATTATACTATCAATCGTTACTTGACAATAAACTTAAAATTGGAGTTAATCGACGGATTTCCAATTGTATTTACCGCCTTACCATATATAATATAATGTAACCGCCACCAACAGTGTTTCTCAAGTTCAGGCGGCTTATTGGGCCTGCGCAAACCTCCTGTCCCGTCGGAGGGCCATCGTATCATGTCTGTTTTGTGTCCCACCTGACACCAGGACTTGAAATTGTGCGCTTAGATGGACACACGGTCGCTTTGGTGGAGCCTACTTGCGGGTACATGCAACTTTTTATAGGAGTTTAAACCCCATCTCATCCTAGGCAAACCCCACAACTCGTCGATGGCCTGGGGAGAGATAGTCAAGCCCTTGACATAGTACCTGCTGCCCGCATTAAGGGTTAACGTTAGGGTTAACGAAGGCTGTTCCAAAATGCTCATAATCATTGATTTTACGACATTTATGAGGTATCTTAAAATCTCGACGTGTAAGGGCAAATCTGAAGTCAGATCGGACGGAAATTGGCATTTAACGAAAATCAACATACTGGACGGAACAGAACGTTTCGGTTAACGAACACTGGTATGTTATTGCTTTCCATCTCGCAGCCAACTGGCTAGATTTCTAGACAAAAGTGGTTTCTATGAAGCCATCAGCTATTCCGAAACCTGCCTCATTTGTTCAAATCTTGCCAACTTAATCAATTTATCATGTGAGCAGTGCACACCTGCTTCAAATGTTCCGTGGCAGACGCCGAGCCTATTTACAAATGGCTTGCATATAAGATCAAGAATAACTCTCGCAGTAAGCTTTTTTATCGAGTAAATCTACGTTGTCAGCAACAAACAGTCGTTGCAATGATGAGAAATGCGCGTCGGTTGAGGCAGTAGCAATAGATCAAAGCGCCTTGCTGTTTCAAAGGAATCCTCATCATCGTACAGGATGTAGAGAAGTTACCGTTTTGTCCCAAATCCCGAACATGACTCATATTCCGAACACTGGCGTTTTTGCGCCATAAAACCAAAACTTCCATCGATTTTCCGTACTGAAGATCAAAATTACATAGCGAATTCAAGATCCTATGAAGAAACATTACACGAATGAAGCCAAAATGTTCGTTTAAAAGTAAGGGTTCCGGATATGAGTCATGTTCGGAATTCGAGTCAAAACGGTAGTAAGCAGATCACTTGAACGGGTTAAATCTGAAGATTTTTCCATCAGTCACGAGTGGAAGCACTGCTGCTTTATTTCGAGGTCCCTTCCACATTGATTTCTCTAGATTTAGTTATAGGTAAACCGTAAGAAGCTCTTGAATTTCCTAAAAAGAAGTGGAAAATTTGTATAGAAAAAAAAATTAACGAAGAGAATGGAATGTTATATTTTTGCATATTCTGACGATTATCATCTTTCTGCTTCTTCTTCTTCATGCAACATCAAAGCGCCAATTGCTTAGCAGTTTTTTTGCTTAGTAAAAACAGTACAAATGAACTTCGCTATCAGTATTTCTGTGGTATTTAACTTGAACCAAACCAAAAGCCTGAGATTTTAATCCGTCAAGATCAATGTTTTGCATGCTCAATACTTTTTAAAGACTTTTATATCCATTCCATTTCTGTTATGGTTTTCATTCTGTTTTATTTTCACTAACAGCTGCTGATATGGATAACGATATCGTTTGCTGCGACGTTTGCAAGAAGCAAGAGCAGAATTCAAATAAAATTGTTTCCTACATGTATAGCTTCTGTGCTGCTCAGTCTTGATCTCGGTCTTGATATTAGTCAGTTCAGCACTGCCTTTTGCCTTTGTAACAGTAAAGCTGGGCCTTTCGGTGACAATATCGAAATATAATATTTTTTCCTCAATGTGGTTCGCGTTGTGTTGTAGCTGATTTATCAAAAAATTATCATGCACCCAAGTTCACAACTCATTTTAAACATGAACCCTACTTACAATAAGCCCAAGGATTCTGGTAGAAGTCGGCAAGTTTGGATATCAGCTGACGTGTTTCCTCTAAAGTATATCGTGTAGGACAATTTAAATAAGTTTATTTAATTCTAGAGAAATTAGGTTGTGAAGTAAGGCGTTTGAAAATTTATATCAGCTGATTACCGCCTTCGGCTATGTATACAGCCAATAGGAGACTAACTAGAACTGACTAGAACTGACTGACTATTAAGGCTGTGAACCATTCCACCGATTCGTTTAACTTTTAGTTAAAATTTGACAGTTCGATGGTTATTTCGCCGTGGTTAAAAATAACCCTGCTCCGGAGCATGGTTAGATTTGACAGTTCGATAGTTAAACTTTGTTCGCGAGAAAATTGGCGCCAAATCCATTTCGTTCCGAATAACTATCAATCTGTCAAAACTCAAATGGGTCGGCTTCGGAGTAAAATTTTAATCACGATGGGGAAATAACCATCGAAGTGCCAAATTTTAACTAAAAGTTAAACGAATCGGTGGAATGGTTCACAGCCTAAAAGGCTGTTTATTCAATAAATTCAGTCGAATTATACTTCACCTCCCTTTGCTTCGATCCGCGATTGCGATGTGTCACACAAAATAGACATGATATCTCGATTTTTATATTTTTTTTTCCAATAAGCATTTAATGCATAAGATTGTTGAATTTCTAACCCCATAAACTAAAAATAGTTTGACAAAAAAATTATCCAACGTTCTAGGGACATAGCCCTCTCCATCCCCATTGGTGTTGGTGCTGTGTTTACAAAATTTTCCTTTGTTTGCTGTTAGAACTGTCATATTTTTCTTGTTTGCTGTTAGAAAACAACAAACAATGCGTGGAAACACTAAGAAAAATATCGCAAATTTGAACTAGATATCAGGTGAAAATGATAATTTTCATTTTGATTCAGCGTACAGCAAAAAAAAATTCACTCTGTCATAGTGTTGGTAAAATCTGCTTGGAGACCTCAATTCTCAATTCTCATTTTTTATATCATGCCATGTCAAATTTCCATGGTTCAATTTTTTCTCTAAACTTTTCCAGGTGGCAGCACTGATGAAGGAACCTCCCCTATATCATCAGTACATAGCTAACCGCCACGAGATATGTCACGTCAACAGTGCTAAGTTGGAATCCAGATAGTTGCAAGCAACACGTTTTTTTCTTGTCCAGACAATTATTGTTCATCATTTGATCACTATGGCTAACCAGTTCGAGAAGTCACAGTGGCAACAGTTGGTTAACAGCAAAGTACTGTCGGATGTGTCTTTTGCCGTAGGGTCGAATTCCACCCTCATCTACGGCCATCGTTCTCTTATTGCTGCGGCTAGTGATGTGTTCTTCCAAATGTTCGCCGGAGATCTCGCGCCAACCAATGGAGAAGTTATCACAGTACCCGACATCGAGTCAGAGATCTTTCTGGAAATGATGAAATTCATCTATTACGATGACGCTGCCATGACGGCCGATAACTTGGTGAAGCTGTATTATGCAGCCGAAAAGTATAACTTGATTCAACTGAAGCAGCAGTGTCATCAGTTTATTACCGACCACGAGGATTCAATGTTGCTCATTTTTAAAAATAATTTAGAATATGGCTTCGAAATGATTGATCAGGTTTGCTACAAGATCATACATGACAAACCGTTCAAGATGTTCAAGTCACCAGAGTTCTTGGAACTTCCATTAGAAGCTATGCGAAAAATTTGCAGTCATCGGGCATTGAGGTGTAATACTGATCAGCTGGTGGAAGCTATGCAGAAATGGGAAGATTATGAATACGAACATCGACAAGGAGCTGTTGATAAACTGAAGGTGATTATAGACAAACAGAAACAGCAGTCAAGATACCATGGGCTTAGAAAAATTTGTTTTTTCGGACCTATTAACTACGCTGAAATAGTACCTCCATTCATTGCAACGATTAACATTGAAGCGCGTTTGAATTTTAAAATATATGGAGTAGGACTTTACGTGGGAGTAGAAAATTCTAATAAAATTAAGGATAATGTAATCTTACAAATCGTCCTAAGTCTGCGGAATCAGAACAAAACCTTTATTTACACAGTAGATACACAAATCAGAAAGGATGTTTATATATACGATCTTATGTTTGAGGCACATTCAGTGGAGGCTGATTCACAAATATCTCTAAAAATTGAAGAAATGATCACATCTCAGAAAGTCATGAGAATGTATACGCCAGTTACGACAACGGACAATAATGTAATGGCAATTAAGTTCGGGAATGAACAATACTACCCAGGAATAGCTTACATTCTTTATGAATCGTAACATATGCCAGATATGAAAGCACTTGTATTAATTAAGACTATTGATAAAATAAAGATTAAGAGGATTATGAGAACGGTTCTTTCAGAAATCACACAATTTGTTTTATGTTTTGACTTTCTCTTTACTACACTCAGAAATAAAGAAAATCGTAGTTACATTAGATTTAATACTTTTTTGATATGTTTCAACTTTAAGCTATCATTAGATTAAAATTTATACTAGCTGAGGTTAAAAGAAATTCTTTTAATGATTTGCATAGTTTAAATCTTGTCATGTATCATTGTGGATTGAAAACAATCATTTTGTGAAAACGTGATTTTTTCTAGATGGCATCACGAAAATAAAATTTACTGCAAACTTCTTGTGTAATTTCTCTATAAAGGAACACTAAAAAGACGCCGGATAGCTATACCGGAAAAAGGTAACATTATTTACTAAGCTTCAAGTGTATTAACCTAATGCTGGAATCTATTCCTTCTCTCATGTTCCGCCTAAATTCACCGAAGATGGCGATCAACGGAAGCAAATATGTCTCAGATTGTGTATATCTATGGAGCAACCGAGGGAGCAACTCCATGAACCAAACGTCCTCACGAAGCGGAAAAGATCATAGATGCATTTTATGATATGTGCAGGCAATATTGTTGTTCTGCAACAGTTTTTATTGGGATATCATCCTACTGAGTTGGTATGTATTTACAACTTAGACAACAAATAAATATTAATTTTATTCAATAAAAATACTTCCAGGTTTTTAGACGAAAGAATCCTAGAACAATGTTGAGTAGTGCAATTTCCGAAAGACGACCACTGATGGAGTTAGAAGTACCCGGAGAAACCTACGGCGATTGCTGCTTTGACTCCTGTGCTGGCTTGTATACAATGCTGAGGTGCGGTGCCAAATCTTTTCTTAGCAGAGTTTACCCCTGCAGAATATTTACAGCTCAACTGGCCGAGCAACTGGCAAGCTTGAAATCATTCATTTACAATTGTAATCAAATTTAAAAATAAAGTATTTGTTTGGTGTGTTTGTATGTCGTCTTATCACATTTCATTCTTTGCATCGTAGGCGGTAAATTTTTGCGAAGTCTCAACAGCAGAACTGTTCGGTAATATATTTTACAGATTTTTTGTAATTTTTTCCATTGCTCAACTGTCAAAATCACCGAAAATCAGTTAAATTATTTACCGAACAGTTCTGCTGTTGAGATTTCGGTAAAATTTTACCGAATTCGGCGATTTATTTTAAGTGTGATCTAAACAATAAATTAACAAAAATAACAATAGCACACAATGTTGACATGGTATTAAACTCAAATGCATGTTTGTTATTAATGTATAACAAACATGCATTTGAGTTTAATACCATGTCAACCATGTCAATACCATGTTTCAATGTTCAGAAACATTGAAACATTGGTGGCAATATAGTTGCCACTGCCCGGCAAGCGGGAAAACAGGCAGGTATCAGGTATCAGAACGTCGGCTCAGTAGGCACGTTCCCCTCAATTTGGGAGATTTGTGCCATCGCCTTCACTGGCCTTTCTCATCATTTACCTGACGGAAAAGGAAGTGAAAAGGGGAAAGAAAGAGGAAGTGAAGTTGGAAAGCAGAATGGAACCATTTACAGGAAAGCCAGTTATGTAGACTCACACGCATTCAGCTAGGGACTAAAGAGAGGTGTCACAAAAACACAGAGGATGTAAAACGAACGAACGTCAAAGACGAAACACAGAGTGCACTGTGAAAAACGCATAATGCGAATCCATATAGGTGACAATCACAAAGTACATTGTAAAAATCAATGTAAATCCATGTAGGTGGCAATTTGTTGAAAACTAAGTAAAACACATATTCATAACCCCATTCTTATTGAACCTCACGTTGAGATTGAACAAGAGTTGCCGAACCCGAATGTCAAGAACGAAACACAGAATACACTGTGAAAAACGCATCATGCGAATCCATATAGGTAACATACACAAAGTACATTGTAAGAAAAAAACGCATAATGCGAATCCATATAGGTGACAATTTGTTGAAAACTATGTAAAACACATATTCATGACTCCACTCTTATTGAACGTCACGTTGAGATTGAACAAGAGTAGCTGAAGCCGAACGTCAAGGACGAGACACAGAGTACACTGTGAAAAACGCATAATGCGAATCCGTATAGGTAACATACACAAAGTACATTATAAAAAAACGCATAATGCGAATCCATATAGGTGACAATTTGTTGAAAAAAAAACTAAGTAAAAAAAAAACATTTTCATAACCCCACCCTTATTCAACCAACGACCAAATGACAACTTACAAGTATTTATTTTTCTATTAACCCTTTCTAAGGCAGACGAATCTAAACAATAAATTAACAAAAATAACAATAGCACACAATGTTGACATGGTATTAAACTCAAATGCATGTTTGTTATACATTAAACAGTTCAGAAACATTGAAACATTGGTGGCAATATAGTTGCCACTGCCCGGCAAGCGGGAAAACAGGCAACAACAGAAAAGTATTAAATCTAATCTAACTACGGTTTTCTTTATTTCTGAGTGTAGTAAAGAGAAAGTCAAAACATAAAATTAGGTTTTACGTAAAACCAGTCAAATCAAGGCACGTTACATTTTTTGGTGGGTTTTTTGGAAGACGGAAAACGCACTATAAGTGACGCTTGGGTAAAAAGCACAATTTCGTCAAAAATCCATAAACCTAATATACAAATTGACATTTAAATTTTTCTCTGACTCAAATTCATCTGGGGTGTTATAAGGAAGCAAATAAAGCCACTACATGGGAAATGATAAATAGAGCTCTTGTTAATAAATAAGTTCGATTCAACCAAAACCTCGTCAGTCGCCGGATGCGCAGCCCATGCGGTAGCGTATTGGGGAACGCGTCTTACCGTCACGGTTGCCTGATGACGACTGACAACTTTTTTTGTTAAATATCTTGGCTATGCATATGCACAGCATATGTTTCGAAATGGACAAATTGATATGAAATTTGCGAAAAAGAATCCACGTGTCTTGGAGGGATACGTGGATTCTTTTTCGCAAATTTCATATCAATTTGTCCATTTCGAAACATATGCTGTGCATATGCATAGCCAAGATATTTAACAAAAAAATGGTTTTCGTACGGCCGAGTTGCCGAATAATATGCAATTAATTGACTGACAACTTGTTCTTCTCGGAGGCATTCCTCCAACGGACCCGGCTTAATGGCAACTGAACAATGCAACGAAAATTGGATGTTCGACATGGACAAACGGACACAATGGACTCACGATGAAATGGACTGGCAACAACAACACTAACGGTGATGGAAATCTAAAAATAGATTCTGTGTGGATTCTGCTCAGCAGAATACCACAGTAGATCTCGGCACAGTAGCTGTTAAGTAACACAGAGTGCCTAACAAATAGAGAAAGATTAATAAATAGAAAAACATATAATTGTTGTTGACAATATAGTTTTCCTCTGCCTTATAAAGGGTTTAGAGCAGTGGTGCCCAGCATACTTACTATCAAGGGACGCACAGAAATTCCGAGGTGTTGAAGCGGGCCGCAGTATATTTGCAACATTTGTTTTTCAGTTCATATCGCATATTACAAAATATTGTATATTTGAAGTAAATATTTCATTCCTGTGAATCTTTTTCAAATAAAATATGTAATTGTAAGGACTTTTCTTTCTACAGGTTTTATCGCCGTAGTCTTTTGAACCCATTTTGCTGTAGCGGACTTGACACGAAAATTGACCTTTGGGATTCTTAGCAGCATCCGCTCGAGATTCTGAGCAAAATTCGTTGGATATTTTAAACAGAATCCGTCTGGAATTCTAAACATGGATCGTAGTGTGCCGCGAGTGAATCGAGGTGTCAAATTTTGTCTGCTGATTTTTTTCCAGCAATAATTCGCGTTTTAGAATAAAACATTTCGCTGTTAGTGGATCTTTTGGTTTCAGTTAAACGATAAGAAGAAGTATATAGCAGAAGACACTGAGCATGAACATCTTTTCCTCGTTAGCACACGAAACCGAGAACCGACTACTATTGCCGATAAGCTACACAATATTGCGGCATATCAGTTCCGAAACAAAACGTTATGGTGACGATGTGCAAAAGCAACAGAACTTAAGATGCCAGATCCAGAATTTCGTGAGATTATTCCAATCGTCATTTCTTAGTATCCTTTCTTACATACTCTTTAGTATTTGTAGGTAGAATTTGAATATCTATAGATCTAGAATCCTTTTCGACTTATTCTCCCGCCGCAGCCAGCATACCTGTCCCATATTGATATGAAATGCATTTCGATATGAAACCGTTGTGCTGGCTGCATACATTTCCCATTTTTGTCTGCTGTATATTTAGTAGAAGAAGCAAATATTGATGATATTATGTTGCAACATTTCTATCAATCCGCTGTTTTTTAGAACAAAACCACCGGATATCGTACCATTTTGCTGTTTGTATGTTTATTTCTGCAGCAATAATATAAACTAACTATAGAGTTTTGAGTAAACGACGCGATTTTTTTGATAACTTGATGAATTCCTTTGTATGTTTAATACGCGTTGATTCGATTTCGTTTCTTACATTGTATAATCGCATTGTAGTAACAATTAGATCGTCCACCATAATAGTGACTGAGTAAAAGGATCTTGTCCACCATGCTCTATATTTAGTTTCTAATCAATTTTGCTTCTGCTGTCCATATGTGAATTAGCAACTAAAATATTAAAAAAGACATTATTTGTTCAAAAACAGTAACATGATCATTCGTAAATGATTGAAAATCACTGATAAACACAACTTTCATTCACTTGTAGAGAGCGTTTTTCGGGATGACGATTTTTACCAAAGAGTGAAATAATATTGATAGACTCGAACACACTGAAGTTTTTGCTGAGCCGAACCAATTGAATTGTGGCAGCCACAGCAGCGCCTTCGACATAAGCAGCTACCGGAGCCTCCACAGCCACGAAACTTACGAGCATCCTTGCAGCCGCTGAATCGCCCACTGTTCAGCATGGCGTAGTAGGATGAGAAATGTGAAACGCATGAATCTTATGTTGTCTTATTGGATATTCCTTGGATTCAAAACAGGAGTTATTTCGTTCGATAGTGGAGGAATTAATCCGGTGAGCACGTTCCAATTCATTATTTTTTATTCTGTTTGTTCAATTGATTTGTAAACTTATAAATTCTTTAAAAAAATACAACTAAATACGTACAATGCACCGTTTGCTTCTATTGCCGCGGATATTGTGGGAGTCCCAGATATCCGGTTCAAGCTTTAGCTAACAACGGTGGCTCTTCTCGACCTTCTATTCCCTGAGTAGCTATTACGAATAAGGGCGTCCTTGTGAAGTTTTGCTGTACCTGTTATGAACAACTAGTACATCCCATTCCCAACACTTTCTGAAGAAACATTGCTTGCTTCAAAAGTGAATCCTTTTTGTAGTACTAGTCTTCGTAACAAAAAGGGCACCATTATGGAGCATGAGATCTGATCAAATTATTCGTAGTACTATTTGACCAACACCCCCAGCTGGGTGAGGGATAGAGGGTGACACACACACAATCCGTCTGGGATTCTGAACATAATACGTTTGGAATTCTAAACATAGCCCTTTGAGATTCTGAAAATAATCCGTTCTGGATTCTGTGCCGAATCTGTACGGAATTTTAAAAATGAATCTGTTGGAAGTCTAAAGAGTATCCGTTTGTGATTCTGAACAGAATTCCAATCGAGATTCGGTGCAGTTTCCTTTCGGAATTTGATTGAAATTTTGAATTGAGTCTGATTAGGATTCTGGTTGAGATTCTGAACATAATCCGTTAGGGATTCTGAACAGAATAAATTTAAAGGTTTGTGATCAGGATCCGTTTTGCGATTGCGGTTAAATCTAGACCAACATTTGAAAAGGGCGTAAAAGCCTAAATTTATTCCATCTGATTCTTCGTCTACATATAAAGCTATATATGTGGACAAAGAATCAGAAGGAATAATTTTTGGCTGTTACGCCCTTTTCAAATGTTGGTCTAGAAATACAAATTTGCTTCTATAATAGCCCGGGGTGATAACATCGAAGCAGAGATGCATCCTGAACAGAACATGAGCCAAGAGCGTGCCTTGGTGTTCTTTGTTTTGAACTCTGAACACAGTTCAGTGTGCACTAGGTTGGTACGCAAGCAAAACGATCATGGTAACTAAGCTTCCTTAGATTTGAAACTACGCAAAAACATACGAGCATGCTTGATTTCTATCCGTTAGATGCCCACGTGTTCCATTACTAACCGAAAAATGTCTACACGTAAAAAAATTTAATGTTATTTCCCAGTCAACACAAAATCGTATATGATGCAACATAGGATGCTAATGTGGAGGCGATATACGTACATATTGTATGGGGAAGTACCTATATGGCCTCCACTTTAGCATCTTATGTGACATCATATACGATCTTGTGTTGACTGGGTTATTATTAATATTTCTAACACTTTTTTGCCAAAGTAGGCGCCTAATGATATGTATAAGAAAAAACTTATACATCGCATTAGTCACATACATTCCGAAACTTATACTTTTCATTAACTTATGAATGTTAATAGCTTTTTGATATGGGATCATTCATTAGGTGGCATAATGAAGAGTATAAGTATTTTCGAATGGTTTTTTGCCATAACATATAAGGTTATTTTTTTGCGTGTAGCATGCCGTCGCTTGAATTTGTTTTCCTTGGATACAAGTTGCTAAGTTAGGTCAGTGCTCTTGAACAGTGTGCAGTGTTCAGAACGTTTTGAACACGAACACGCGTTCTTGTGTTCAGATGCATCTCTGCACCGAAGTAGGTATTTGCAGTCGACTTACAGGGGATAGACATAAAGGTTGAGATAGGTAGAAATAAGTCGAAATTCAAATCAGCATAACTTTGCGTATAATGATCCGATTTTGATAAAACCAGGACCATCGGAAGCGGACACTCTTCTAGTATACTGTACCCCTGCAAACCCTGAGATTGGTCCTTGGCCACCGGAAATGATCCGAGTTTTCCGAGGGTTTGTTTTAGATGCATTTTTTCCACTGCTTGTCATTTTATGTGACGTTAACTTTCATCATGTTTTATGCTTTCTCCGAAAACTAGAACTAATATGCTGGCCAATGGTGGCTGTAGATCGAGAATCCATCAAAACTACACAGAGATATGGCCATTTCCGTAAAAACGGTACCGGGAACATGAAAAAATGATAACAGATCGGAATAATGCAAATATGAGTATCTGACTTCATGGCTTTGCGAGACGATGATTACAGAAACATTTCCAAAATGATAGTGTCCACTGCCATCCTTATAGCAGGTTCCATGGGACTTCCAGGAGGGGCCGGTTTAGGCACCATCTGGAACCATGCCATATGGGTTGTCGAAATTCATGTTTTCCCAAGACGATGAATATAGGATCTTTATTAGAGATATATTTTGAGGACTGTAAGATTTTTTGGCCAATTTGTAACAGGTTCCGGAAGTTCTGCGAAAGTGACATTTGTTCAGGTTGTATGGCCAATCCCGTATCGTTTTCACGAAAATGGCCATATCTCTGCGTATACCTAACGTAGTTTCGATCTGCAGCCAGCATTGGTCAGCATATTAGTTCTAGTTTCTAGGGAAAGCTTAAAACATGATGGCAGTAAACGTCATATGAAATGACAAGCAGCAGAAAGAATGCATTTTTAACATACCCTCGGAAAAGCCGGAACACCACCGGTGGCCAAGGACTAATCAAAGGTTTCGCATAGGGCCAGTATACTAGAAGAGTGTCCGCGTCCAATGGTCCCAGTTTGATCAAAATCAGATCATTCTACGCAGAGTTATGCTGATTTGAACTTTGACAAATTTTTGCCTATCTCAACCTTTTTGTCTAACCCCTGTACATAACATCTTTGTATGAAGTTATGAATTTCATGAATCTATAATGATGAAACTATTACCAATAAAAATCAGTTGACAGGCTCGTTGACAGGTTCCCGATTACACCAAATGTTAGGAATGATAAAAAGCCTTTCCGGACATATCTTCTTCTTCTTCTTCTTCTTCTTCTTCTTCTTATTGGCATTACATCCCCACACTTGGACAGAGCCGCCTCGCAGCTTAGTGTTCATTTAAGCATTTCCACAGTTATTAACTGCGAGGTTTCTAAGCCAAGTTACCATTTTTGCATTTGTATACCATGAGGCTAACACGATGATACTTTTATGCCCAGGGAAGTCGAGACAATTTCCAAGCCAAAAATTGTCTAGACCGGCACCGGGAATCGAACCCAGCCACCCTCAGCATGGTCTTGCTTTGTAGCCGCGCGTCTTACCGCACGGCTAAGGAGGGCCCCTGACATATAATGCTTCTGAATGGGCCACATGTAGTGTATTCTCAGAAATCCTTCGCGGGCCGCAGGAAAAGGCTTAAAAGGCCGCACTTTGGGGTTCACTGGTTTAGAGCTTTTTTCAGAAAACTGCAGCATAGAGTTATATTATAAATTCAGTAGAAAACCGAATTATAGCCGCTATCGAAATTGGATTTTTCTCACAATCCAAAAGTTAAACCTAATTTCGGAAGTAGTGCGCTGTATAGCACATCACCAAATGAAAACAGCGCACCACTTCCGAAGTTAGGTTTAACGTGTGGATTGTGAGAAAAATCCAACTTCGTTAGCGGCTATAATTCGGTTTTGCACTGAATTGATAATACTTATATGATTCGACTCAGCTTGAGAGAATTGTGAATGTATGTGTTTGTGTCCGCAAAAAGTGTTAGGGACAAAAGGTCGAAAGACAAAACGTCGATTGGGACAAAAAGGTCAAAAAGACAAAAGGTCAAAATGGACAAGAAACTGAAACGAAGAGAATCATTTTTACACAGTACAAGTTTTATTCTTACCGTAAAATGGGGCGAATAGAAACAAAACTTCCATAACTTTGTACTAATATTTATTTGCCACAATAGCAAGGATGCTAAGAAATCGGTTCTAGCGACAAAGAACAAGAGAGCAACACTCCACCAGAGTAACTTGTGTTCGTTCTGATAGGCGACCACCCGTTACTCGCTAAACATACACTGCAAAAACTCCACACATTTTTATTGGCAAAAATCCATTAATTTAACTCATGATGTTTATTAGGGCACACATAACCACTTTCAACGCGAAGTACAAATAGAATCTATAATCAAATAAAATGTATGTGTGGTCTCTAATATGCAGTTATTGAATTTATGTGTGGACACAAATTGCATATATTTGGGTTCCCAAATTGCAAAAATTTATGTTTGCGACAAATATATTCAATATGGAGAATTTTCTCAGTGTAGAGAGAACAAAACGTACGAGAGCAACGTTAATCATGCCATGCAAACGACTCTCCTACCTCCTAGAGTCGTTTAGTCATTAGTTGTTACCAGGGTTTGCCGAAATCGCTCTCAATAGATACACGCTAACTTTCATTTACCGAGACCCGACGACGAGAAAGAAGCGTTCTACGCACAGCTGGAGCAGACATACGATGGATGCCCACTGCGGGACGTCAAATTCGTCATCGGTGACATGAAAGCACAGGTAGGAAGGGAGGAAATGTATAGACCGGTCATCGGACCGGATAGTCTGCACACAGTATCGAATGACAACGGCCAACGATGCATAAACTTCGCAGCCTCCCGCGGAATGGTAGTCCGAAGCACCTTCTTTCCCCGCAAAAATATCCACAAGGCCACATGGAGATCACCTAACCAAGAAACGGAAAACCAAATCGACCACGTTCTAATCGACGGTAAATTCTTCTCCGACATCACGAACGTCCGCACTTACCGCAGTGCGAATATTGAATCCGACCACTACCTCGTTGCAGTATGTCTGCGCTCAAAACTCGCGTCAAAGTCGAAGTCGGACGCCGCGGCTTAACATTGGGCGGCTACAAGACGGTAGACTAGCCCATGAATACGCGCAGCAGCTGGAAGTGGCACTCCCAACGGAAGAGCAACTAGGCGCAGTGTCTCTTAAAGATGGCTGGAGAGATTTTCGATCCGCCATTGGAACACGCTGCATTAGGCACAGTGCTCCCGGATCAGAGAAACGACTGGTATGACGACGAATGTGAGCAGTTAGTGGAAGAGAAGAATGCAGCATGGGCGAGATTGCTGCAACACCGCACGAGGGCGAACGAGGCACTATATAAACGGGCGCGGAACAGACAAAACTCGATTTTCCGGAGGCAAAAGCGCCAGCAGGAAGATCGAGACCGTGAAGAGACGGAGCAACTGTACCGCGCTAATAACGCACGAAAGTTCTATGAGAAGTTGAACCGTTCACGTGAGGACCACGTGCCACAGCCTAATATGTACAAGAACATAAACGGGAACCTTCTTACGAACGAGCGTGAGGTGATCCAAAGGTGGCGGCAGCACTACGAAGAACACCTGAATGGCGATGTGGCAGACAAAGATGGCGGTATGGTGATGGACCTGGGAGAACGCGCGCAGGACATAATTTTACCGGCTCCGGATCTCCAGGAAATCCAGGAGGAGATTGGCCGGCTAAATAACATCAAAGTTGGGGTTGAGCAACTACCAGGAGAGCTATTTAAACACGGTGGTGAGGCACTGGCTAGAGCGCTGCACTGTGTCATTACCAAGATTTGGGAGGAGGAGGTTTTGCCGCGGGAGTGGATGGAAGGTGTCGTGTGTCCCATCTACAAAAAGGGCGATAAGCAGGATTGTAGCAACTACCGCGCAATCACATTGCTGAACGCCGCCTACAAGGTACTCTCCTAAATTTTATGCCGTCGACTAGCACCAACTGCAAGGGAGTTCGTGGGGCAGTACCAGGCGGGTTTTATGGGCGAACGCTCCACCACGGACCAGGTGTTCGCCATTCGCCAAGTACTGCAGAAATGCCGCGAATACAACGTGCCCACACATCATCTATTCATCGACTTCAAAGCCGCATATGATACAATCGATCGGGACCAGCTATGGCAGCTAATGCACGAACACGGTTTTCCGGATAAACTGACACGGTTGATCAAAGCGACGATGGATCGGGTGATGTGCGTAGTTCGAGTTTCAGGGGCATTCTCGAGTCCCTTCGAAACCCGCAGAGGGTTACGGCAAGGTGATGGTCTTTCGTGTTTGCTATTCAACATCGCTTTGGAAGGGGTAATACGAAGAGCAGGGATTAACACGAGTGGTACAATTTTCAATAAGTCCGTCCAGCTATTTGGTTTCGCCGACGACATAGATATTATGGCAAAACGCTAATTAGACCGGTAGTCCTCTACGGACACGAGACCTGGACGATGCTCGTGGAGGACCAACGCGCACTTGGAGTTTTCGAAAGGAAAGTGCTGCGTACCATCTATGGTGGGGTGCAGATGGCGGACGGTACGTGGAGGAGGCGAATGAACCACGAATTGCATCAGCTGTTGGGAGAACCATCCATCGTTCACACCGCGAAAATCGGACGACTGCGATGGGCCGGGCACGTAGCCAGAATGTCGGACAGTAACCCGGTGAAAATGGTTCTCGACAACGATCCGACGGGCACAAGAAGGCGAGGTGCGCAGCGGGCAAGGTGGATCGATCAGGTGGAAGATGACTTGCGGACCCTCCGTAGACTGCGTGGTTGGCGACGTGTAGCCATGGACCGAGCCGAATGGAGAAGACTCTTATATACCGCACAGGCCACTTCGGCCTTAGTCTGATTAAATAAATAATAACTTTCATTTACTCAGTGCCTGAGTAAAATTGTATTGCTCTCTATTTCTATCCCACGGAAATTTTACTCAATTTCCCTCAAAAGCAGGACAACTCAAAACTATGAGTAATCCTGCTTTTGACGGAAATTGAGTAAAATTTCCGTGGGAAGAAAAGCGATGGCGATACAATTTTACTCAGTCACTGAGTAGGTGAAAGTTAGAGTGTAACGAACAACGATTAAAAAGAGGCAAAAACTGTTCCGAATCATAACAAGCCATGATAACAAATTTATTCGCGAAAAAAGATTCTCGCGATATGCTACATATCGTATATGTATATAGAGATGATAAGTGAGAGACTTGCTCTTTCTCTTTAGGATTCAATCCCTGGTTGTTACAGACAAGATTAATTCTTTGTCGTGGTCTCCGGCGACTCAGCCTTGTTCGCTTAGTGTTATACTTAGAGAGTAAACGTTTGTCGGAGAATGTTACAGTTAGCGAATAAAGGCAATCTCGTTTTACGTGGGTTGTTTCGTAATAAAAAGGGCTAGAATTCAGTATCATTTTTGAACGCATTTCAACCAAACTTGAATCTCGCAATCCTTTGCAGACGAAACGAGGACGTGTGAGTTGTTGCCACACTACGGATATTTTTTTAGAAAACAAATAAGTGGATTATAGATACTTGTGACATCTTTCGATAATTATTCCGCACACCTTCTTTCCAATGGTTTGTATTATTCTTCTTCCACGCAAGATACATATTCAATATTCATACAATGGCGGACAAAGAAAAACAAACAATTAATAATTAAGAAGCTAATAACGGGTGTTTACTAAATAGCGGGAATGGAAAGAATGGCTCGGAAGAAAACTACAAATAAGCACAGTCAAATCTGATATACGTTATATAACGAGTTGGCCTTATTCTTTAAACTCAGATTGAATAATAGCATATGACCCGTGGTCCGCCGTGCGGCGTACTTCAATCTTACAGGTATCACATGACCGCTGGACGGCTGCCATTTCCGGATGATGCTTATGATCCTATTGATGTGTTGCTTTTTCTTTAGCTTTCTACTTACTTTGTATACAATGGAGCTCAGTAGACTAAAAATCATTTAACATTATTATTATTATTATAGAGTTTTGGCACTTCCTCAGCAAGCGTGCTGGGAATTTTCACCTACCCCGGGCAATCTGAATGCCAAAGGGGATTAGGCTCTGTGGATCTCATTCGCCGGTTGACTTAAAATCCTATAATAAACGTTTGCACCGGATGTATTAGTTATGGTGGTTCAGGAATCTTCTTACGATGCTGCAAGTTCCAAGAACCACTGTCTTTTGGATGCTATGGAGGTTATGAGATAGTTCCAGCTCTCCTAAGGATCTCAGAAGAGATTTCGGGACGATTCCGGTAGCTGAGATAACAACCGGAATTATACGCACGTCCTCCAGGTGCCACATCTGCTTCAACTCCTCCGCCAAGTCGTGGTACTTCGTTATCTTGTTGGAGAATGTTGTTTGGACATTATGGTCTAGCGGTACAGCAATGTCGATGAGGGTTACCCGCTTCATCCTTTTGTCGTAGACCACAATATCGGGCCGATTGGCACGAATGAGGACATCCGTTATGATCTCGCGATCCCAGTACAGCTTCACGAAACTATTTTCCAGAACCAGGACAGGCACATATTTGTAGTAGGCGACAAACTGGTTAACCAAGTTGTGCTTTAAAGCAAGCTGTTGGTGCACAATCTTGGCTACTTCGTTATGACGACCGAGATAGGCTGAATCAGCTAAGGCTGAACACCCGGACACGATATGTTCGATCGTCTCTCCTACTGAATTGCACTTCCTGCAGCGGTCCTCCACGTTTTCGTGCAATATATAGTGCCGATAGTTCTTCGTCGCAATTACCCGGTCCTGGATGGCTACCATGAATCCTTCTGTTTCTGAGAAGGGTTCACTTCGCACCAGCCACGTATTCGACGCCGCTTTGTCGATATATTCCAGCTCCAGTTGGTGGGGGTGCGTCCCATGCAACTCCTTCTGCTTCCACGATGCGATCATCTCGTCGACAGATTTGATGTCGCAATTCAGCTGATAGTCCTCCTGCGCCAGATGCAGGGCACTGAATCCGTGGTCAACTTCACACACAGCGCGATAGATTTCGTGGCGGATCTGGCTTTCCACGAAGTATCTTCGCAACTGCTGGATCTGGGAAACACATAGTGTTTGTATATCGGTGACGCCTCTTCCTCCTACCGTACGTGGCAGGGTGATCTCAATGGACGATTTTGGATGGTGCATGCGATGCCTAGTGAACGCCACTCTTACTGCTCGTTCTAACGCCTCCAAGTCAGTCTTGGTCCACTTCACCACCCCGAAACTGTATGTCAACAAGGGCACAGCAAACGTGTTTATCGCCTTCACCTTGTTGCCGGCCGACAAGAGGCTCTTCAAAATACCGTTGACACGATGCAAGAACTTTTCCTGCAGCTCTTTCTTGATCGTCGTATGGCGAATTCCTTTTTGTTTCGAATCTCCTCCTGTTCGTTGACGCGGAAACTGTCGGCATCCACCAGGTGACCCCGGTGTAGATGTATGGATCGACATTTATCGATACCAAACTCCATCCGGATGTCGTTGCTGAATACCGTTACAAGCCGCAGAAATTGATGCAGCTTCTCCACAGATTCCGCAAACAGCTTCAAGTCGTCCATAAAGAAGGTGTGGGTAATGTTTGTACTCCTTTCCCCACTCTTCAAATGATAGCCATAGTTGTGTTGGTTGAGTGCTCTGCTAAGAGGGTTCATGGCAAGGCAAAACCATAGAGGACTAAAGGTATCGCCTTGGAATATGCTTATTATTATTATTATTATTATTATTATTTATAATCTTTATTTGTTTTTAGCCCAAGGCTAGTTCACCTCCGCGAAAGTTTAATCATTTAACAGTTTTCGAAACATTTTCACGTTTGAAATTGTTCACCGTGTACTTTTTTTTCCAAGTTCATACCACCGTGTACTTTTCCCACGATCTTTGTTTGCTTAAAATAATTGTACAATGCGCTCCGCAGTATTTCCAGTTTTGACGGCATATTGTAAACAACTGAACATATTTAAATGAAAGTGTGTGCATCAATTTTTGAATATTCTACGGATTCATTCACATAAGGAAATATTTCTTTGAAATCATTAATATTCTCATTGAAAGGTATAAATAAAATCGGGATATTACTGTAGATCTATTGTTCCCATCGGGCAGCAAATAAAAGAACTTTCTTCGGAGACGAGCCAGCTTAGGACTGAAAGTCTCCTTAATGAAGACAATAAAAAAAACTTTCGTATAAGTGCTTGATAATCATGTTTTATTGATTGTAACTATCATTACTTGATGATTTTTTTGTGTGTCTTTATTAGGGAGACTTTCAGCAAGAGGCTGGCTCGTCTCCGATTACTTGATGATTTTTTTCTGATATATTTTGTCTCAAATTCCGAACACTTTGATTAAAACTCCGAATAGCACATAAAATGCACCAAAATGCAAAATTTCAACGTTGTCTCATTGTTGGACAATTATTATGTCATTGATTTGTGAACCTGCTGATAAAATTTGTTTTTTTTTATGTAATTATAACGAAATGTTTCAGATAAATCTCCATGTAACGAGTGTTCGGAAAATTAGTCTGTTTGGGACTTGAATCAAAACGGTACCAGACAGCAAGTTGTGATATACAGAATAGAATATATACCGAAAGCTACCTGCTTTTACTTCCTGTTCGGACGTGCTTAAAAAACATAGTTAATTTCTGCATACAAATTAAGGCAGAAAATCGTGTTACCATTCAGACGGGTAGTACTCAAAGTTCAAGACTTCCACATTTCGGAAGAATAAGTATTAATAAAAAAAACTGTGTATTAAAAGTTGTATGAATAATAAACTTTCCTAACCCCGTATGGGTTAACTTGTATCAGTAAAGATAATTACTTTAACATAAGAAATTGCCTACTTTCCGGCGATTGTTCAAGCGGAGTGTTAATTAATTACAATGCTTGAAAACTCGTTTTGATCATATTTTTATCAAATTAGGCAATAAAGCCGTAAAAACTGGTACATTTGCCTCATGCGTGCCAAATATAGTGATACCGAATTACAAATTCGTTTTCGAATGAAAACCCCTCCCACTCTACTAAATGACCCCCTCATTCATGCCCTCTTCCTCTACTAAAAGACTCACTCAACTCCTGAATAAACGACCTCTTGATAATAATGATGTGTTGATTAGCTTCATGGTATAGAGAGTATGTACTTTAAATTTGGTTAAAATTGACCCATGCGCTTTTGAGTTACACTAAATTATTAAAGTTTGAAATAAAACCCACTCATACCGTACACTCTATACATCCGATTCTTTTTTTACACGGGGGATGCGTGCCGTGTGAAAAAAATCCGTGTAAAAATAATCCGTGTTATTTAGAGAAACCGTGCAAAAAAAATCCATGTTATTTCGAGAATCCGTGTAAAAAAAGCCGTGTAAAAAAACGAGCAATGGGTAATTTTTTCAACATAACCGCGAGTAGACGTAGTACTTGTATAAACGTAACGTATTTACATTTAACTTCTTACTTTTGCATCTATGGAGTATGATTATAGGTATTGATATTGGAAACGACAACTTCCATGCAACCAGAATTATTAGCAACTTGTTTATACAAAGCCTCTGGAAATAAAACTAATAAATAAATACATAATTAGAATTGCTTTGTTTCTAACTATTAAGCCCTTATTTACTCAAGCAAATGTAGGCCATTTATATTTTTTTTTATTAATGATAGTATTTGAAGTTCAAAAATTCTATTTATGAAATTTTCAGACCTGGGCAAAATGTTCTATTTTAGGGAAACTGTCCCGTTTTCCAAACAAAGAAATACAGCACCAATTTCGTTACTTCTTTTTGCTGACATGCGTGCTTACTGCTTAAAAAAATCACAACAATAAGAAACAAGTCAAGGAGCAGTAACCCTACTAAAATAGAGGAGGTACTGCTAATACGTCAACGAAAAATTATTGAATGTTTTGATTCCAAACTCTACGTCAAGTTTAATAAGTCTACGTCAAGTTTATTAATACAATTTCTCAGAAAATGCAAAACAAAGAATAAGATAAAGTTTATTTAAATTGTATTGGAAATTATTTTTTGTGAACTTTTTTAAAACATTTACAAGTAATACAGCGAAATTTTCTAATCTAAAATGGATATTAACACTATTGCTGATTGTGCATCTTTAATTGCTAATGCCTTCTGCAAACAAATGAAAATAATTATTTTAATCAAATTTTTATTTTCATCAGTGTAGTTGATTTTGTTTGCTGGGGAATCAGAACTGTTATAGTATAACCATGTTTTAATGCACGTGTCGTTTAGTACCAAGCACAACTTAACAAATGGTCAGTCATATGACATGACTCGTACCCATCCCGGGATCATGTGGATTATGAAACCAATCACCTGGATGAGCAGACCAAATCTCTCTAATTTTATTCTTCTTCATCCACCACCTCTGCCCTCGCTGCCTCAGCCATCATCGGCCTCTAGCCGTGAACTCCGAGCGATACGATGGGCGAATACATCCATCGCAACCGACCCCACTGCATCTGATCAACATCAAGCACAGAATGACAAAAAAATGCGCCCACTTCTTTCATGCATATTCGGAGACCCACCGGCAGTTCTACCGCTGGTGACTGCATGATGTCGCTGTGTAGGTAAACACAGCGAACTAACGAACGAAAAGAAAAAAAATGCGCGAGCAAAAAGCACGTCAGTACGCGTTGCTGTCACAAATTGTAATGACTCGCACACGGCAGACACTGCTTCTTTTATACACAAAGAAAACCTTCCGATAGACCCGAAGGCCCGTGAGACACCGCATTCTGATGTCCGTGTTAGGAACGCACGGGATTCCCTAGCAGCACACATGTTCCTCATTGATTACTGCAACTCATATGTGACCGGATTCAGTCACAGTTAAGGTTGCTGCAACCATTTTTGTCTGACTTGTGCTTCTTGGGTTGGTTACATATGAAATTTTTACTGAATTTGACAAGAATTGAAATTTTCAATAGCTTATCGTTAATAAACTTAAGTTCCAATGAAATACGCAAATTGCTGGAGAGTGTCCGAGTCGATTGATACATAAATCTTAAAAATCCATCGAAAGATAAAGGCCTAGTAACGTTCAAAATCTTCCCTTCCAGCGTAACGCTCTCGATTTTCAAAAATCTAAATGACACCCAGTATAGTAAAGAAAGATGTAAGTCCTACGTCAAAAATCCGTGTGAAAATAATCCGTGTAAAAAAAAAACGGGTGTATTGCCAGTTCAACATCTTTGTCCCTCTGTCACACACAGCGAACAAGCTTACTCCTCTCTTGTTACAACTTACGATTCAAGTTAATCGCTGAGCGTTACACTCTCCCACAAACCTTAGTCGCTAGCGCATGGAGAGCAAGTTTATTCGTCTTTGTTTTTAACCACGAACAACTGTGTCGTATGAGGTAGAGGTTGTCATGTAGTTTTTAGTTTTGTTGTTTGCTTTGAAAATTTGCTCTCCCCAAGTAACATTTTGAGTTTTATCATACTCCATTAGCAGTTTTGGAGAGCAAATGTTGAAGACTATCAATAAAACTAAGATCTACATGACAACCTCTTGGAGACCACTACAAGATTATGTTATGACCAAGTGAACCACTCTTGAGAACGTCTTCAAAGCAAGCTCGAGGTTGTTAATAAAGCTGCCATAAAACCGCTGTCAAAAAAGGGAATTTCTCTTTTGTTATTAAACTGGAGAAACGTAGGAATGGAAGAATGAATGAATGAAAAAAAACAACATTCAATGGAAGGATAAAAAACAACATTCATGGATATGGATGTAAAATAATATGGAATCATCGGAAATTGGATGCTCCAGAACTCGCTCGCGTGCATACAAATTTGATGCGCCTTCGAATTTCTGGTGAAACCAGGTAAGAAAAGCAGTTTTTTTAAATGCGCCGTCGCAATATCGTGATTTACTGAAATTAAATTTGAGCAAATCATTATTCAATATACTGTTTTTATTTACTTGTGGCATTTCGATTCGCACCGAAAAATTTCTCGTGCTCCGAGATTTGCAAATTATTCTGAAATGCAGCGATTGCTACATATGGTAGTGAATATCGCAAAAGATTTGAAATATGATATGAAATCAATTCTATACTACCATCAAGGCTGCTACTACACCGTGGGTAGTTGTGATGGTCAAAATACAGTTTTGGGTATTTTTCAAGTGTAATAAGTACTTGCTAGAAATTGCTAATTAATTCATTGTACAAGGAAAATGAATGCAATAAATGTACTGTGAGAAGACGGAGAGAGGAATCAAGTTCGATACGTGGACTCAAAGTAACTTAAATGGTACTTCAATCAAATTAATGGCGTTCATTTCTAATTCGAACTTTTTATAACTATATACTGCCGTTCTACGTATAACTGTCCCATATTACCTAAGATGAAAAAAATAAACTAGCGTCAGTTTTTCCCACTAATTTGTTTCCACTAATTTCTTAATCGATTGGGTCTGCTAATTTAACAAATATTTTTAGAATGTAATGAGCGTAGGCAACACTTTTCCAGACCATAACACGGATTACTGCATTTGTAAACTTTTTGTATGCTCCATTATCATCAAACGACAACTTCATTTTTTCAGTGGGACAAATTGACTCGAGTTTGAGATTTTTCATCAAAGGTAACATGGGACAATTATGCGTAGAAGGGCAGTATAAGCATCAGATAAAACAGTTTCTGTCTAATCCTTTTTGCTGTTTGTTTTGATTATGCGTTACCGGAGTCCACAATAATTGCAATTGAAGTTATGCTTCCAACAGTGGCAGTAGAGCAACTCAAATATTGGTTATCGCACCATTTGTTGGGTGTTCGTATTTATACTATCTTAATTCAACGGAAATAAAAGGTCATATTCGGTTAGTTTACTCGATTTTCATTATCTATTCCATTTTCAGAAGTGGGATTTGACCTAACGATTTTATTGTCAATAATCAACATAACTTCAAATATGCGAATGCCCAATTTTCAAAGTTTACGTATCCATTGAGGGGGAACAGCTCCTGGATTTCATCTCATGGCTCCGATGTTCATCTCATCAAAAACAAAGCAATGGAAAGCTATTTGATTTGCTTCTTATTTTTGTGATTTTTTTCAGCAGTGAGCACGCATGTTTACAAAAAGAAACTTCGAAATTGATGCCGTATTTCTTTGTTTCGCAATGGGATGAAAATATGTTCAGTGAGATGGAGATCGGGACATTTCCCCTATTTATTGTTTTCTTTGTTTAAGTTTTCGAGAAACTTGTAGCAGAAACATTATGATAGAAACATTTGTCTTTGGCCATTCGGTTGGCCATAGTGCATGAAGTTCAACATAAACATTATGTTCTTGTATAATCCCATTATAAATCTATAAAAAAACAGTTTTAAGGAGGTTATTCGTAAGACAAGTCTATGACCAAAATATCCCGTTTTATTACAGTTTTCAGAATTGGTTTTATTGGAGTCCTCAAGATAATCATTAGCCCAGTCATAATTTTATGAAGCTGTTGACATTTGTGGTTTTATTAGACATTTTATTATGGTTTTAGAGATAGCTATAGGTCTTCAAACAAAGCTAATCTTGCAGCATTGAACAATGAAGCGATAAAACCGTCTAAAAACTTAAATAAATCCATGAAGCCTTGAAATTGTTACTTGGGTCTACTTAGAGTTGGTGATGATTTTTGATATAGACACCTAACCCAATAAAACCAAATATAATCTTCCTTGTTTTTCCTATAATAAATCCCAATCTATCTTTGTCATTTTTACCATCAGAAACTGACAAGCAATAAGCGAAAATTTTCCCGATTTGGCGGGTAGCTAACCAGTTCTTGATCAACCCATGTCATAAATCAGGCCACCCTTTAAGCACATCAAAATCACACCTAATGAACTCCCTCTTTACGCTGCACGCCCAACTTAATGGCCAGGAGCAATTAAAATGCTTTCGGTTTCTTCCCGTTCTGGTCGTTGCTTGGCGTTTGCGCTTCACAGCTACGGCAATTCTGGCTTTTAGTGCAAATCCATTAAAATCAATTAAAACCGATGTCCCTAACGGTTGATGGTTGGCTTTTTTCTCAATCGAATCACGTCGAATCGAGGCAAAAAAAATTGGAAGCTGATTAAAAACTTTCCCACTTCCGGCCGATCGATACACAGGTAGACAAATCCGGCGAAACGCGGTAGAGCTAAGATAAAAAATTATACCCTTTCATAGAACATAATTGGAGATCCTTCTTAACGCAGCATTTAGTTGTTAATTTACATAGGGGAAAAGACTGCTTTGGCAGGTTTTGTTCTATTATTGGCAGGGGGGTTTTCGTCGACCAAATTTTATGAAATTTGGCCACAATATTCTTTGATGTGCAAAGAATATTTAGGTTAAATTTGAGCATAATCAGTGATTAAAAACCCCCCTAACAATAATAGAACAAAACCTGCCAAAGCCGTCATTTCCCCTAATTAAATGCCGAAAAAGATTTTCACAACATGACTTCATTTTTTCGTTTTATTTTATGTTACATCACAGAGAAACAGACGTCTCACTTAGAACAAAATGCAATCAAAATCATCGTCACGAAAACATTATCCCCCAATGCTAAAATCACTGTGTGTGGTCAAGCGGCAACCAGATGGCGGTAGTGCGCAAACGTCAAACACAAGCAAAGTCGATGGAAGCGCCATCGGTGGCCGATTGACCACCTACATATAATTAAATTAACCGTTAAAAAGGTGAACGATGGAACATGTACTGAGTGAGACGTCTGTTTCTCTGTGGTTACATGTTAATAAAAGGGGAAGTGTTTAATAAACTTACAAGTTTTTATCGTGAGAGTAAAAACTTAAAATTCTCATCTAATTACAATTTTAGGGAATATACTTAGAGTAAATACATTCGATCCCTTCAGAATCTGGCTCATTGTGCGGAGAAGTCTAGTTTTTGAAAGTCTCAAAGATCCCCCGTGTTACTTTTGCAGCAAGGGTGTATGCATGAGTATTTATCTTGTGGGGCAAGTACAATGGATACACCACAGACAAACAGACGTAACTCTTCATACAAACTGTTCGAAAAAATATCGTCATTCGCTTTTCAGAAAACACTACTGCCATCTGTTATCAGAATCACGAGACACAGAGTCGGCCATGATTATTTCCCATTTGACGTTTGATTCTAACGCATACATCTATATCAATCATCATCATCATCGTCATCAACACAGAAAACATTCAGCAGCATATACACTAATCAAATGTCAAAGCGATTGAACACTAGCGCCTCTCTTGGCACAATCGCGTAGCACAGATGTATTTCAAATCAACCTTTGAACACGTGAACGATGTTGAAATGAGAAGTGTTACGTCTGTTTGTCTGTGGTTACACTATGCACAGGGCGTCGAGAATGTAAACATGGAAACTCGAAAACATCATAGATCGGACCGAGAATCGAACTCGCCATCTCCGGATTGGCAATCCTACGCCTCTGCTCGCAAGGTTAACTGGAATGGAGACCCTGGGCAAACACGTGCATAGCAAATAGGAGATGACCAATTCTGGGAAATGGCAAATGAGAGAATTGGGAAATGAGGAAAGAGAAGTGAGACGTCTCACTTCTCACTCCTCATTTCTCACTTTTATAATTATCGATTCTGCCAAATATCCTATTCTGCCAAATGTCCTATTCGGCCAAATGTCCTGTTCGGTCAAATGTCCTATTCGGCCAAATGTCCTTATTGTTGACATCACCCTTCCGACCTAATGACCTATTCGGCCGAACAACCTTTCAGCCAAATGACTTCGGCCAGATGGGCTTCGGCCTAATGGTTGGATGGCGGATTCGCCCAAACGACCCTTCCCCATCCGAATAGCATCGGCATTCGTCTCACACATAACAAAAAAAGATACAATATCGCATGCAATGTTGAGATAGGCAAATGCAATTACAATATCAAAAAGTCATATAAGTTTATTAATATTTGATTGCTAAATAGCAGCAACCTTTTTTTAACACTGCGTGACAGATTAATTGTAACAAAACTTTGTACAAATCAACGTTAAGGAATGCAATTCAGCATAGTATTTAATTTCCTTTTAAAAAAATACGGGAAACTACAAATCAACGTACCATGGTTGTACCAACTAGCCATGATTCCCAGATTAAAGAAAAACCATGTGACAATCCAGTGACAGCTGACCGAGGGCCTCGTTGTGGCAGTAGTGGGGGGAAATCTGGCGACTGCCAACTAAAACAAAAGACACAAAGAAATCTCTTTATCTCCGCCATCCACCCGCATCATTGTGTGGCAACCAAGTGGCTGGAATTGCACTCAGTTTCCGATTTCGTACCCTTTTTTCTCGATTTATTTCTTCTAGGAATTCCATAGCTCATTCTTTCATTGGATTTTCTTCACTATCTCAAGCCCGGCAGCGTTGATATTTGAATCTGTTTTGCTGTGAGATACAAATCATTTTGTTTGCATTATATATAAGCCCGTTGGAGGCTATCGGAGAACGAAATAAGAGTTTAATGTATTCACACAACACTACAGGCCATTTTCGGGATACCAGCTCAACTGGTCCGATGTCATGTGATACAAATAAGGACCGTGGACCGTCAAACTCATTCGTATCAAATCAATGAAGGATGATTTAATTTCGTATTAGCACTTATTTGCACATATAAAATAGGAGTTATGTGGACATATCAGATATATTGGGAAAAAAATAGGAATGTGCGATTTAGAATTTAAATGAAATACACAGAATAAATTAAATTTGATCAACAATAAATAAGATGAAATAGAAAAAAAAATCACATAAAACCTATAACATAAATTAGATAAATTGAACAGTCAAAGAGCATCAAACAAAAAGCAATTGAAAAAAAATAGACAAACAACAGAATCTACTATTCCTAACATAACGAATCTATTGAACACACCTCTCGTTCAAACCACACTAACTGTTGTTTGGAGAAATAGTATTCTAATTTGCTTGCTGCATTCCCAATCGAACGCTTTACACCAAAAACCAGTCATTTGGTCAAACCAGTTGCCTCGTTTAGTTTTGGAATAATCGAGAAAAAATATATGAATCAGTTGTTGTTAACGTCTAGGACTATATTTAAAAATAGAATCGAATGCATGAACGTTGAAGATGAACAATTATAGTCGGAAAAAGACGGAAGGCTTTTCGTGCAGAGCAACAGCTGGTACGGCACTGGAGAGCAACATCCACACCTTCTACTGGAGAATAAACCACCTTCTCAACACCACAGAGTCGGCATAGCCGTTTTGTCGAAAAGCCAAATCCTGTGCTCATCCTCTTGGTATCTTACTCCAAACGAGAACCGATGTTGTCACGCGCTGCTCATCTCCTTAGCTGAAAGCTCTGTTTCGCCACACTTTTTTTGGAATCCACGGAATGGCATTGATTGATGTGTGAATGTACTCAAGGCTCTCAAAAGACCAGCGCACCCTCGGCAGACAAGTCTACAATCTTGACATGCCAAAGAAGTTCGCTTCGTGATGTGGAAGTGTTCACCACATCAAAAGGCGAAATCCTTTGGTTTTGGAGTATAATAAGATTACTTAGATACATAGAGTTTATAATCAAATTGCTTCAATAAATTTTAAAAATTTATAAGAACAACGACGTTTTAAAACAATTCCAACCAAGTTAAAATGCATTATAAAAAAAAATTCTACCCGGAATATTTTTGTGATTCTATAGACCTTTAATTTATTGTTCATTAGTCTTGGACAGGGGACAGAGCTGATAATAGTCATTCTCGTCTTATGAAGAAAGCGAAAAAATCAGAAAGGTTGTGTACAAGACACGACCGCAAGGTAGACGTTGGACAACGTAAGGATATTGTAACACAATACGCATTAAAATATATTGTGGGTATGATTTTAGTATTAACTAAAGTATTATTGTTTTGATGGATAAAATATGAGTATGGTTAAAGTATGAGTTTCGACTTTTGAGATACATTTTGATCAAACATGTTCTAGATTGTGGAATATTATTTATTATTATTTATTCAGACTAAGGCCGAAGTGGCCTGTGTGCGGTATATAAGACCATTCGGCTCGGTCCATGGCTACACGTCGCCAACCACGCAGTCTACGGAAGGTCCGCAAGTCATCTTCCACCTGATCGATCCACCTTGCCCGCTACGCACCTCGCCTTCTTGTGCCCGTCGGATCGTTGTCGAGAACCATTTTCATCGGATTACTGTCTGTCATTCTGGCTACATGCCCGGCCCACCGCAGTCGTCCGATTTTCGCGGTGTGAACGATGGATGGTTATCCCAGCAGCTGATGCAACTCGTGGTTCATTCGCCTCCTCCATGTACCGTCCGCCATCTGCACTCCACCATAGATGGTACGCAGCACTTTCCTTTCGAAAACTGTAAGTGTTCGTTGGTCCTCCACGAGCATCGTCCAGGTCTCTTGTCCGTAGAGGACTACCGGTCTAATGAGCGTTTTGTAGATAGTCAGTTTGGTACGGCGGCGAACACTTTTCGATCGGAGCGTCTTGCGAAGTCCTAAGTACGTACGATTTCCAGCCACTATGCGTCTCCGAATTTCTCTGCTGGTATCATTTTCAGCAGTCACCAGTGAGCCCAAGTACACGAATTCTTCTACCACCTCGCGATGCAAACTCGCGGTGAGTGGCTCACATTGTCATCTTTTGAACCTCTTCCTATCATGTACTTCGTCTTCGACGTGTTGATGACTAGTCCGATCCGCTTGACTTCCCTCTTCAGTCTGATGTTGGCTTCCTCCATCTTCTCAAAGTTACGTGCCATAATATCTATGTCGTCGGCGAGGCCAAATAGCTGGACGGACTTATTGGAAATTGTACCACTCGTGTTAATCCCTGCTTTTCGTATTACCCCTTCCAAAGCGATGTTGAATAGCTGACACGAAAGACACCTTGCCGTAACCCTCTGCTGGTTTCGAAGGGACTCGAGAATGCCCCTGAAACTCGAACTACGCACATCATCCGATCCATCGTCGCTTTGATCAACCGTGTCAGTTTATCCGGAAATCCATGTTCGTGCATTAGCTGCCATAGTTGGTCCCGATCGATTGTATCATATGCAGCTTTGAAGTCGATGAATAGATGCCCGAGCAGCACAAGTCAGTCAAAAATAGTTACAGCAACTTGATTGTGACTGATTCTGGTCACATATGAGTTGCAGTTGCTTCAGTGCAACATATGTGCTGCTAGGGTGAGCACGTTGTATTCGCGGCGTTGCTGCAGTACTTGGCGAATGGCGAACACCTGCTTCGTGGTGGAGCGTTCGCCCATAAAACCCGCCTGGTACTACCCCACGAACTCCCTTGCAATTGGTGCTAGTCGACGGTATAAAATTTGGGAGAGTACCTTGTAGGCGACATTCAGCAATGTGATTACGCGGTAGTTGCTACAATCCAGCTTATCGCCCTTTTTGTAGATGGGACATACGACACCTACCATCCACTCCTGCGGCAAAACTTCCTCCTCCCACACCTTGGTAAAGACCCAGTGCAGCGCTCTAACCAGTGCCTCACAACCGTGTTTAAATTGCTCTCCTGGTAGTTGGTCAACCCCAGGGGCTTTGTTGTTCTTCGGCCGGCCAATCTCCTCCTGGATTTCCTGGAGATACAGAGCCGGTAGAATTATGTGCTGCGCGCGTTCCCCCAGGTCCATCACCATACCGCCATCTTCGTTTGCCACATCGCCATTCAGGTGCTCTTCGTAGTGCTGCCGCCACCTTTGGATCACCTCACGCTCGTTGGTAAGAAGGTTCCCGTTTATGTCCTTACACATATCAGGCTGTGGCACGTGGCCCTTACGTGAACGGTTCAACTTCTCATAGAACTTCCGTGTGTTATTAGCGCGGTACAGTTGCTCCGTCTCTTCACGGTCTCGATCTTCCTGCTGACGCTTTTTCCTCCGGAAAATCGAGTTTTGTCTATTCCGCGCCTCGTGCCTCGTTCGCCCTCGTGCGGTATTGCAGCATTCTCACCCATGCTGCATTCTTCTCTTCTACTATCTGCTCACATTCGCTATCATACCAGTCGTTCCTCTGATCCGGGGGCACCGTTACAAGTGCTACCAATGGAGGATCGAATATCTCTCCAGCCATCTTCAAGAGACGCTGCGCCTAGCTGCTCTTCCGTTGGGAGTGCCACTTCCAGCTGCTGCGCGTATTCTTGGGCTAGTCTACCGTGTAGCCGCCCAATGTTAGGCCGCGGCGTCTGACTTCGACGCGTGTTGTACACCGTCGAGAGTTTTGAGCGCAGACATACTGCAACGAGGTAGTGGTCGGATTCAATATTTGCACTGCGGTAAGTGCGGACGTTCGTGATGTCGGAGAAGAATTTACCGTCTATTAGAACGTGGTCGATTTGGTTTTCCGTTTCTTGGTTAGGTGATCTCCATGTGGCCTGGTGGATATTTTTGCGGGGAAAGAAGGTGCTTCGGACTACCATTCCACGGGAGACTGCGAAGTTTATGCATCGTTGGCCGTTGTCATTCGATACATTGTGCAGACTATCCGGTCCGATGACCGGTCTATACATTTCCTCTCTTCCTGCCTGTGCGTTCATGTCACCGATGACGATTTTGACGTCCCGCAGTGGGCATCCATCTTATGTCTGCTCCAGCTGTGCCTACAACGTTTCATTCTCGTCGTCGGGTCTCCCTTCGTGTGGGCAGTGCACGTTGATGATGCTATAGTTGAAGAAACTGCCTTTAATCCTCAGCTTGCACATCCTTGCATTGATTGGCACAAACATTTTCTAATGATTCTACCTTATTGGATATAAGAAAGCTGCTTTTCCGAGCGCGAGTTACTCACTTTGTGATGGAAGTGAAATTCTCCGCAAGTAGCAGACATTTGGTTTTGGTGAAAATTTCTAGTTAGTAGTTGTAAATTTTCAACAAGGATTCAAGAAGCGTAAATCGGTTCTTCTCATACCCCCCATTTGAAACAGATAAGTGCTGGGGCCCTCCTTAGCCATGCTGAGGGTGGCTGGGTTCGATTCCCGGTGCAGGTCTAGGCAATTTTCGATTTGGAAATTGTCTCGACTTCCTTGGGCATAAAAGTATCATCGTGTTAGCCTCATGATATACGAATGCAAAAATGGTAACTTGGTTAAGAAACCTCGCTGGTAATAACTGTGGAAGTGCTTAATGAACACTAAGCTGCGAGGCGGCTCTGTCCCAGTGGGGGATGTAATGCCAATAAGAAGAGGAAAAAGAAGTGTTGGTTTGATACGATTTTTTTTTAAAGTGAAACAAAATTAATTGGCTTTGATTGCGTCGTTTGCGATCCCAACGGCATCAGTGATGGTCATCGGTGAAGTTTGCTGTTAGAAATTCATTACATATTTCACTTGAGTGCTGTTGCTACTGACGATGAGTTTTTGCAGTAACCATCGCCTAAGTCCATTATTGTTGGATGAATTTTTACTGTCACTTTGTTGGAGATTTTCGGTAAAACCATACCTCTTTTGTACATAATGATAATCTTGACAAATGAACAAGTAATTTTATTTGTACCACTCGACCGCCATCCGATGATTCGTTGCTACGGACGCCAGCTGGTACGAGCTTCGTGAAATCTCGACCGTGAATGACGCGCTGCTGCTGCTGCCACGACCGCCATAGACACCACCGAAGCGAAAAATTTCCTTCCGCCGCGCCGTTGTTACTGGGATGGTCCACGCTCTAGCGGAGCGGCCTATTCGCCGTGAAACCACGAACGAAAGAGATGCGCGCAGAAGTCACGGCTCTTTTTATGCAAAAAGAAAAATGAAGCGATAGGCCAAAAGGTGCGTACCATACATCACTCTGATGTCCGTGTTGGGGATTCACGAACGCGTTTGATTAGTTGAAAATCAAGTCGTTGTCGGCCGTTGCAGTCTTGTAAAGCAGCAAAAACAAGTTTACTTCTGCATCCGACGGTTTTGGTAATCTATTTTACCTTTTTCAAGGATTTGAAGCTTGTTTCGTTGTTAGAATGGTAGTGTTACACACTTACAGTTATTTGGCGCGGCACTGTATCGTGAGTGGCTTTTTTTGCTATAAACCCTAAAGCTTCTCTTCTTTTCGCTATGCTTTCCACTATAATTCTTCACCTACGCTTTTAAGCACTGCAGCCGGTGGCTGCCTGCGGTTTTAAACCTTAGTTGCCGGTGGCTGCCTGCGGTTTTAAACCTTAGTTGTCGGTGGCTGCCTGCGGTTTTAAACCTTAGTTTAAAACCGCAGGCAGCCACCGGCTGCAGTGCTCAAAAGCGTAGGTGAAGAATTATAGTGGAAAGCATAGCGAAAAGAAGAGAAGCTTTAGGGTTTATAGCAAAAAAAGCCACCCACGATACAGTGCCGCGCAAAATAACTGTAACCTATGTACCGAAGCGGGCGCCATTTTTCTATTGAATGGACTACATTAGTGTGTAACACTACCATTCTAACAACGAAACAAGCTTCAAATCCTTGAAAAAGGTAAAATAAATTACCGAAACCGTCGGATGCAGAAGTAAACTTGTTTTTGCTGCTTTACAACACTGCAGCGGCCGAAAACGACTTGATTTTCAATTAAGTTTTTCACAGTCGCCAAGAGTTATTGCGATAGATTAGTTTTGACATTTTTACCGGACGTGAAAGAATTAGAATTTTCAATAGATTAACGTTGATAATAATCAATAGTTTCAAACCATTCAGCAAATTGGGGGAAAGTTAGCGAGTCGGTTGATATATAAATCTTAACAATCCATTGACAGATAAAGACGATACCCTGGCAACATTTTGGTTTTATGCTGGTTTCATAACACTCTAGAAGACTAAATTATGGTCATCAAAAGCGTTATAAAACTTAAAATGTTTTTGGGGTATTAACGATTGAAATCTTACATGATTTCGTGACGGACCCCAATTTTGAAATTTTCGTTTTGTACCCTGTATCCGAGCCTTCCGCTTAGACGTAGTTTACGACAAAAATAAATGATGGCAACCAATGATGATTGGTTGAATTACGGATACTTTTAGAAATTATGAAGAGGTCTATTGTTGATATTGTAAAGTTTAAACTATTGTTGTCTTTATTTTGACTAGACTACCCTCCCCTATGATACGTTGCTTTTCAATTGTGGCGTTACATTGCTTCAATCGTAGAATACTTTTTATAAGTATCCCGCGTTTCGTGAAGCAAGATAACAATGGTTTTGGTTTGTTTCGAATCCTTCATCTGAACTCTCAAACTTATTTTGTAATGCACCGAGTTCATGATAAAGCTGCAATCATGACCCGGATCAAACTGATTCGAAAATACTACGAAGGCTACAAATTAAAATGCCACATTGTCATACAGAAACGGAGCACAATGAAATATCAACTTTTCATATTAAGAGAAGGTATCGTGCTAAATCCCGTCATAACTAATCTCGAACTGCCACCGTCAGCTCGAGCGACGGTACCCACACCCCTTCTAGTGCTAACGTGTGTACTTACTCGACTTTCTGCTATTTTGTGCGCTGGATATCTCGTCGCTCTCCTCGCTATCCGGAGGGAAGAACAAATTCACAATTTCCGAATGGACCGCCCGGGAGATATCCGGTGTCATGTAGCGCACTTTGGTGATTTCCGAGCAGATGCTGTGTCGCCAAACGATGAGCAACTTTCCGGACATTAGCTTCTCCCGCAAAAGGGTTCCTGAGGTCGGTCATCAAACAAACGGTGGGATTCCATCGGATGACATGGGGGGATTAAATTTTAAATGAAATTTACACACGTTTGGGTGAAGTGCGGGCAGTGATCATTGGGAAGAAAAAGAGCAAAATGTTGATTAGAATTTCCATTTGATGTTGTATACACCGCACAGTTGGCGAAATGGTTGAAATCATTTTCATTGAATTCATTTCGAAATGGCCTACAATGTAATAATTCAGTTTTGTTTTGTTATTAGAGCTCTACACATCTACAAAGTATAACATTCAGTAACTACGTTTTCTGAAATCTTAAAAATTGTGCACATTTGGTTCACAATCAATCAAAAGTATGTGACTAGAAAGCCAAACAAAAGCAATCTCAATCGTTGATTCGCCATTTTCTCACTGTGACACCTATGAATAGAAATTGTAAAATGACACATACTCATCTCATTCCGTGCAGTCCGGAAGGTGGAGAAATTGAAGCCCCCCTCATTCGTGTCGATGAGTGCCTCCGAGTCCTGAGTGGGCATCAAAAGCTCCAGAAACTCGGTTTCGGTCAGCCCATACTCCGAGCACGTGATGTAGATAGCCAGTTTGCTGAAGCCTTTCACTCCAAACCGCCGCTCCATCGCATCGAAAATGTTGTTCACGTATGCTTCAAAGGATTCCGAGTTATCCGCTTTCCGCACAATTGTCTCGTCCTGCTCCAACGATAGATCGAAGAAATAATCTGAGTATTTAAACCGTTCCTTCTGCATCGGTGTCAGTTTGAGTGAGTCGATCGGAACAGTGGTTGAGACGACGAGGAAAACGTTCCACGGCAAGCTAATCGGCAGCCACGATAAAGCTGCCACGATGTCGCAGTCCAGTGGGTTCAACCTGTGCAGATCATCAATGAAGAGAAACAATATCTCGTTGTGCAAATCTTCGCAGTGCTTCAGCAGGTTCTGGAACCAGTTATTGATGTAGAGCGGATCAAACGAGGCATCCTTTGGTAAATAGCCCTCCGGTATATTGAGTATAATTGCCAGCTGTTGACAGATTACTCTCAGCAGTTCCAGGTTGTAGGCGGACCGGGGTGTGGCAGAAGCGTACCGGATCACACGATGCACTTTAATGTGCTCGAACCACTCCGTTAGCTGCGAGTAAATATGCGACAGAAGCGTGCTTTTGCCACTGCCATGACCACCGTAGACGAAGTACGGTGGGTGCCGGCTGCCGGAGCGATAGTTTTGCTGCACGTTCTGTCGTATCCGGTCTGGGACTTTGGATGATATGTATTTGCCGGCGCTGAGATGTTCATTCAAGTACATTAGGTGGGTCGAATGCTCGTGAAATATTTCCTGCAAGTAAACGTATTAAGCAGAGAGGAGACATAGTCAAACATCGTCACAGTAGCAATTTAATTATGTTATGCTTGCTGATGTGTTCACTGTTCATATTAATTCTGTACGGAGTAATGAAGGTAAAATGTGCGTGCTTATTGGTTCTAGCACGATAGAGGCACCTTCAGTTATTTTGCAGTTTTAGTGTTACAGGCATGCTGCAGCGGTACCAAAACTATCTTTATTAAGTAGACAGAAGTACAATTGAAACAATAATGACTCTGGAATTGAAATACACTTTTTGTGATGTTCTCAAGACAACTGTTTACAGTGCCGAGGTTGGAACTCGTTTGAAGAATATTCGAAACATGATTCGATTCACTTGTCGTACTAAAGTAGTGGAATCAAATGAAATAGTACATTACTAATAAATACATTCCACTAAAAGCGTCAAATAATTGTCTTACCAAATGCTAGATAAATCGAACCATTGGTACTTCGCGTACTTGAAGGAATAACATAGATCCCATCTCGCGATCCTTGGCCTCTTACCCAGCAACTCCTATCCCTACCTTCTCGTGGCGCTAACCGGGATACGAGTAACCTTGTGAAAGGTCGGTAACGATAATCAACCCCGGTGGGAACTATGGCCGTATGCTGACAGGGAGCGGGGGGTTTGCTTCTCTCCGGAAATGAAAATCTTTCTGAGCGTCTGTTCCTCCATGTTAGGAGCGGCTCACAACAGCGTCTGTTCTCCATGTATGCGTGTTGAGAATGAAGGGCTAATTCTTCAACTATAGCATCTATGCCCCAACGAACGATAAGCCTGATGACGTGAAGGATGAGTTCTATGAGAGCCTTGATAAGGCCTACGAAGAGTGCCCAACACACGATGTAAAGATTGCAATCATCGGGGATGCAAATGTGCAGATCGGAAGAGAAAGTTTCTTTCGCCCTGCCATTGGTACTGAAAGCCTTCATTCCGCTACCAACGATAATAGTCTGCGACTTGTAATCTTTGCTGCTGCTAGAGGGATGCCATTAAATCGGTGGTTGACACTGCAAAAGTCGCCATCGAATGCAAGCGGTGTGGTATACGTTACTGCGAAGTAATAACACTCGATGTGCGGAATGCATTCAACAGTGCGTGCTGGATGGAGATCGCGAACTCGTTGCTTCGGCTGGAAGTACCTGTAGGGCTGTACAGGAAGTTACTTTCAGAATCGAGTATTGATCTACGAGACAGACGAAGGCTTGGTTAGCGCCCCCATCACGGCAGGTGTCCCACAGGGATCCATTTTGGGTCCATTACTGTGGAACGTGATGTACGATGACGTGCTGAGGTTAAAGCTCCCACCAGGTGTCAAGTTAGTGGGATTCGCCGATGACGTAACCATGACCGTGTACGGAGAATCCATCGAGGAGGTCGAATTGACTGCAGCCTATTCGATCAGTCTAGTGGAGGAATGGTTGCGCAGCAAGAAGCTCCAGCTGGCGCATCATAAAACGGAGATGATAGTCGTTGACAACCGGAAATCGGTTCAAGAGGCGACAATTAGAGTCGGCGGCTGCGACATCACCTCCAAGAGATCTCTGAAACAATTGGGGGTGATGCTAGACGATAAGTTGAGCTTTAAAAGTCACGTCGACTACGTCTGCAAGCGCGCGTCGACGGCGATAGCAGCCCTATCGAGGATGTTGGCGAAAACCTCTAGGGTGTGCTCCAGCAAGCTCAGGTTTCTGGCAAGCGTGGTGGTTTCAATACTACGAGGTCCAGCCTGGGGATCGGCGTTCAGTGTAATCTGCAACGTGCGAAAGCTGGAAAGTACTCATAGGCTAATGTGCCTGAGAGCCATCAGTGCATATCGCACCGCCACGCCCTCAGGGGCACCGATAACGCTCGAAGAAATATCGAGGCAGCAACGGTAGCCAAATGGCAGAGGAAGTGGGACAGCTCGGACCCATCGTCTAATTCCACGTGTGTCGGCATGGCTTAGCAGACCTCATGGAGAGCTTAACTTTGCCTTGACCCAGTTCTTAACAGGCCACGTATGCTTCAAGTGGTACCGACACAGGTTCGGACACGCGACTTCTACCGCCTGTTGGCAATGCCCAGACGTGACAGAAACGGCTGAACACACCCTGTTCACATGCCCCCGGTTTGAAACGGAGAGGCGTGCGATGTGGGAAGCATGTGGAACGGACACTACCGCCAAAACTGTGCCAGAACCCAGAACAGTGGAGAGCGGTCGCAAGAGCGACGTCCAGGATAGACGACATCCTATAACGAAGTTGGCGAATAGAGCAGCAGCAGGCAGCCTTTACGGATAGCGAATCATGAGTACTCCGCCGTGGAAGTCGTGAATACATGTGTCGATAATGAATGGGAACGCCAGCGCCAGCTACCGCGCGTAGCCTCAGAATGTGACGAAACTGACGATTTCGGAGGAGCTCCCGCTTTCGAGGAGCTTCTCGTCGGAGTAGGTTAGATCCGCAGACAGGGACTATCCGAGTCGTTCGCGATCGTGACCGGGGAGGGAGCTAAATGGCTCAACGAAGAAGGTGAGAGCTGAATGGCTCAAGGCACTCGAAACTCGGTTATCGGAGTAGGTTAGGCCCACCGCCGGGGACCAGCTGAGTAGATCGTGGCGTGCGAATGCACCGGATCCGGGTCGTCGCGGCACCATTGAACCGGAAGCTATCTCCACCCGGAATCATTGGATTCCGGTCACCTGTTGAGATGGGTCGTCGGTTACGGGGGAGCTTTCGAAGCTTTCGATGGGGAACTCCCCATCGAAGTAGGATTGATTCACCACCGGGGACTATCCGAGTAGCTCGCGACCAAGGCGTGAGCTATATGGCTCATCGGTTAATCAAGAAGCTAAAAGGCGCAGTGCATGGGAAATCGATTAATCGGAGTAGGCTAGGTCCACCGCACCGGCTTCGGGTCGTCGGGGCTCCACTGTACCGGAAGCTATCTCCACCCGAATCTTTGGTCTGACCTCGGCACTCGTCCTGTCACCCGTTGAAGTGAGAATGTACGTAGGACTTGAGCGGAACTATGAACATGCTAACCAGGTGAAAGTGTAGTGTTGGTAAGGTAACAGCCTTCCACGGATGCGGGTCGTCGGTATCGGGGGAGCTTCCGCCGCCGGGGGACTCCCCGTCGGAGTAGGATAGATCCGCCGCCGGGGACTATCTTAGTAGCTTGCGAGTACGTTGAGAGCTAAATGGATCTAAAAATAAAAAGAAAATAACACAAGGAAAAAATAAAGGGCTCAAGGGCTCAACGGTTTTGTGTGCTTGCTGGCACCAACAAGGGAGCCAAAGGGATCAGACGTAAGACCAAAACATCGAAGAGAGGCACTGTAAAAGGTGTCGATTTGGCAGGGCATTAGAAGAGAGGGTAACTCAAGTAACCCTCTATTACTTAGATGAGTTTAGTGGGTCCGGCGGTCTGGCCTGCTGCCTTCCACGCCAACCCCACTCCCTGAGTGATAATTTCAGGTGTCTGTATGCAGATTTGCCTTCATCCCTCTATAAAAAAAGACCACGTGCTGACCAACGGACGACATTTCTCGTATGTTATAGATGTAGGGGCCTTTAGAAGTCCGAACATTGACTCGAATCACTACCTTGTAGTTGCAAAAATTCGGGCGCGACTATCTAGCGTCACGAATTCACGAAGCAACAGAACGATGCGTTTCAATATCCAACGCTTGTCAGTTGAAGGAGTTGCTGACCAGTACCACCAGAAGCTCGACGAGCGGATAGGAGATGCCACCGGATCTGGCGACGTCAACAGATTGTGGGAAAATATCCACGAAGCTGTTTCTACAACAGCGCATGAAGTGTTAGGCGCTACACAGTAGAGTGGCCCAGCCTAATATGGGGAGAAAAAAAGTCGTCCGATTCTACGGGGCACCCTCCAGGATTTTTCCTTTAGGTAAGAAAATCATTCTCTGAAAATTTCAACCTGATCAATTATTGCATGAGCTGGAGCAATTGATTTGAAGTTAATATGGGGGTTGCAGCAGAAATATATGGGAAAATACACCTCTATTACTATTTCGTACAGGAAATTAGATGGCAGAGTTAGAACGAGCCCAGATTTGCATGAAATGAAGTTAACATGCCCATGAACAATTCGAGATAAAATTCTACTACTACTAAATAAAATTTAAATCAGTTTTTGGCTGATTTATTTGGAGTTGGGTTGAGCACTTTGAAATTCATTAATTGCCATGCAAACATATGCATGCAATCAAAGGTACCTGCGATGCGTGATTTCGCGCGCACTGAAACATAAGTAACTTCGATTACATGCGCTTGTTTCCAAGGCAATTAATGAATTTCAAAGTGCTCAACCAAACTCCAAATAAAACCGCTAGAAACTTATTTAAAGTTTATTTAATCATAGCAGAATTTTATGACAAATTGTTTATTGGTATGTTAACTTCATTTTCTGCAAATCTGGGCTCAATCGGGCTATTCCATCCAATTTCCTGTACGAAATAGTAGCAGAGGTGTATTTTCCCATATATTGCGACTGAAACCCCCATATCAACTTCAAATCAATTGCGCCAGCTTATGCAATAACCGATCAGGCTGAAATTTTCAGAGAATGATTTTCTTACCCAAAGGCAAAATCCTGGGGGTGCCCCGTAGAATCGGACGATTTTTTGTAACCTGGGCCAGTTTACTGCACAGCGACGCCAACGAAATGGTTGATTTGATGAGGAGTGCCAGCGAGTGACGGACGAGAAAAATGTTGCTAGGAGTCGAATGCTAGTGGCTCGTACCCGTTCCAACAGAGAGCGGTACAGTTCAGCAAGGGCAGAAGAGAAACGAATCCACCGCAGAAAAAAGGCAACACGAAGAGAGTGTGATAACTGAAGTGCAGGAGAACATGGACAGAAACGGTATGCGGAGGTTTTACGCAACTGTCAATGACGCGCGGCATAAGACTGCGCCAGTGTCCCCCATGTACGATGACCGAGAGGTGAATTCCCTGACAGACAAGACTATGGTGGCAGTCAGGTGGAAGGAGCACTTCGAAGATTTGTTGAACGGTGGAAATGAAGGTGTATTAAGGAGCAGGATAGACATAGTCTGCGACGGTAAAGCTGTGGAACCACCAACGCTGAACGAGCTAAAGAAGGCTCTAAACGAGCTGAAAAACAGTAAAGCTGCTGGGAAGGACGAGATCCCGGTCGAGCTTCCCAAACACGGAGGTGAGTAGCTGCATCAATCAATCCACCACATTATCCAGAAAATATGGGAGGATGAAGAACTGCCTGCCGGCTGGTTGGATGGCATCATATGCCCAATCTTTAAGAAAGGGCATAGACTAGAGTGTGCCAATTACAGAGAGATCCCCCATCCTGTCGCGTATCCTGTTTAATAGACTGTCTGTGTTTCTGTGTTTAACAGACTCGTTTGTGACCTTAGACGGATTGAAGCAGGGTGATGCACTTTCGAATTTATTGTTCAACATTGAACTCGAGGGCGCTATTAGGAGATCTGGCGTGCAGAGGAACGGCACTATCATCACACGGTCGCATATGCTCCTGGAATTTTCGGACGACATCGGCCTCCCCCGATACCGACAACCCGCATCGATCGCAGAGGAGTAGTAGAGGATTACGAAACCAGCTTAGGTCCCGCAACATGCTCTATATGGGATCAAAAACAGGGTTTTATGTTTTCATCCGACGTTTCGGACACATGTATTGTGCCTTTTTCAAGGAGGTCACTATGATCCGTTTTATTGTCACATTAGCCCTCAACATAGGACCTATTTGTCACCACAATTCGTTTGCTCTGTCTTGTGTGAGGTAGGGCGGAAATTTGAATTGACCCGGCTCGCAGAAACTTTTTGGTGCACTTTTCTGTTTGGCGCCAAACCTGGCAGTAAAATTTAGTAGCAGCCATCTACGCGCAACGGTTGCTGTGATCTTGAAATTGTTTAGAAATTTGTTGGAAAACTCACTAGGAATTCTTTGAAGTATTTTTTCCATAAACTTCCAATTTCTGAAATTACTCAAAAACTTTCCTAAGATACATCGGAAACTCCTCCAGAAATTTCTTGGAATATTCATCCAGGTGTTATTTCGGGAATTAATCCAGAAAATCGTTTGAAAAATATTCCAAACATTTTTTGTCCCATGTCCCGTAGTGTGCTAACAAAGATGAAATTTGCTCTGCAGAAATTCCATGGAAAATTTTCAAGACTCAGTAAAATTTAAAGTAAAAAAAAATGTATGTATTATGTGGAAAACCATTTCCAAATTTTTGATGAAACTTTATATTTGGTATTTGCTTTCACTCTTTAGTACATGTATTTATGTATTATATCATGTTTTAGTATGTATTTACTTTAACTTCTTTTTTTTTTTCATTTCATTTCCAAAATTGCTATTTAGGCGTACGTGCTGTTTTTTCAAGCTACTACATAGCAAGAAGTCACCTCAATGATTTCGTGTGCTTGATAGAGAAAACGTACGATAAAATGGGAATGGAAAGATGAGTACCTCTTTTATTCCGTAATAACTAGCAGGGAGCTGTAAGTCTATCACAAATAAACTAACACGAATGAAAAAAAGTTTCCAATGTGATGTACCTACAGAAAGGATCCTTATATCTCGGTTCGGAATAGTGAACATCCTCTTGAGCCACTGATAAGGTTGGAGCTCCGGCTTGTGATTTTGATAATAAGAAAGCAATAAAACGTGCCATACCCAGGAGCAGATGTTTCTTGCTTTGCTGCAACGAGCGTACCTGAGTTGTAAAATCCTGTCCTGAATGTAGAATAAATGTGAAAAAGGATTCTGTCTGCTCTTCTATTTTAGGTAGTGCATCATTTATGCTCTCCTTTTTTTGTACTGTAAAGATGTACTGAATGGCTGTACTGTCACCTAATAAGCTAACGTTCGTAATTCTCTGCTATGAACTCAATTATTTGATTGCAATCCACACATGTTTTGCTTTCTAATAGATAATCATTCTTATCATTCCCATCTATCTGTTATCTTTGGTTTGTTACACTATGCCAAGGTTGAAAAGAAAATACATAAATAGTATTTTTATAAACGAATTTGAACTATGGCCCAATGGCTATGAACTATGGCGAATTTGAACTATGGCTCAAGCTATGGCAAAATACACGAATTTGAACTATGGCCATGGCTAACATTTGAAAAATAGGGGTGATGACGGCTTTGGCAGGTTTTGTTCTATTATTGGCAGGGGGTTTTTTATGACTGATTATGCTCAAATTTAGCCCAAACATTCTTTGCATATCAAAGAATATTGTGACCAAATTTCATAAAATTCGGTCGACAAAAACCCCCCTGCCAATAATAGAACAAAACCTGCCAAAGCCGTCTGTTCCCCTACTATATTTTATACTAATATTAATTTTTCAGATGCATATTTGATCATTTGGGACACCGTTTTACATACGCGATCTGCACGATAAATTTGACTCACCTGAACAGTTTTCTTCCGGCCCTTGCCACCGTTTGGGTCCTTTGCAAGGCTTTGGTCGATGGCGTTTTTCAGTTTGTCGTACACTAGCTCTTTGAAGTCATTCAGATAAGTTTCATGACTGTCCAATTCGGGATCAATTCCGTTTTCCGTCCAAGGTGCCCTGGAAACGACAAGCCACAATAAACCGATCAACCCTTCTTTTTCGTTACAAATACTTAAGGTTTTACTAAGGATGTAACATTGCACCCGTAGCTGATATAAATTGATATTTATTAGTGGCACTAAGCTCGAGCCACACTAGAAAAGCTATTGGTAATAAAGTGCAGGTATGAACTCTACGATATCTACCACGCAATGGTTATCGCAGGGTCGTGATTGTAGTGAACCAAATTGACAGAAGTGCCAATAAAATCGATTACAACTATTGGCAGTACCGCAGGCGGCAGGGCAATCAGTAAGCACTAACACCGAAGGAAAAGAAAAACTCACGTTAACGTTTCTTGATTGTCAGCAGGTAGTGCGTCCCGTAGAGATGATTTTATTTGTTCCACAAGACTCTCGTCGGTGGGGCCGTTCCCATTTTCCGCATCCCACTGGCGATAAATAGCCAACATGTTCTCCTTCGAGCAGGCTATAAAAACAGAACCGAGAAGAAAAAGACAGTTGGGGTAAGTGTTCCGATGTAAGGAGTAAATGTTTTTATCATGGTTTTTCGGATAAGCTTCCGGTTGTAAGGAACGTGCGTGACTTGAATAACATTACGGGAGCGAAGGTGAAAATAAGTGAGTGTTCAAGGAAGGGGAGAACAGTGCATAACGCACCTCCGGGGCAAAATGACCTCACTCATAAAATTACTCATATAATCTTTTGCAGGACATTTATGAACGGATATTACCATTACAATTCAAAATTTGTTATCTATTATTGAGCTAGATTGGAAAAAGGAGCATAATACCTTAATATTCACTCAAATTTAACGATTTACGATTCTTCCACCTCACCCGTAAGATTATAGTTCAATCTATTAAGAAAAAACGATCAACCATGCGTCCACTATGATTTTTTTATTACGCGTTGAAATGGTTCGGTATTCTTGTTTATATTGGTAGAAATACCGAAAAAGCTTAAGGGGTTCATTTTGGACTGTTCTCCCCTACTTTTTCTCTCTTGAACTTGGGACTACCCATAAACATTTCTGGAGCAAACAGATACGTCTGAATAAGATTGTATTTAAGCAATAATAACTGATGTATAATAAATGTGCTTCTTAGATGTACTTGTTATCTATATTCTATATTTCATTAGAAGACAAATGAAGGCCCTATATGGATTAAGACATATACATAATATTTATGTATTCAATTTGGCTGAAATTCTAACAGGCACCGATTTTTCTGGAATTCTAACAGGCACCTGGAATATACAGAGGTCCATAGAGAAGGTTTGTCTTCATAATTATTTCCAACAGAAACGCGTAAGAGCAAGAAATATGTGATAACATTTATTTCATTAATTAAAGTTTCCAAGCTGTTTTAAACGTGCTTTCAAAACGTCAGCCCATTCGAATCGCTACGAAAAGAGATTTCGGCCCGCAAACATGACCATTATGAATGCAATTCGAGTTTCTCATTATACATATCTCCACCAGTACAGTGTGGTACTAAAATGAACAAAAATTCATTAATTTAAACACATGTTTGGAAAAACCAAAGGCCTCTAAGGAGTTTAAAATACTCTTACCGTTCAAGGGCATTTCAGCATGGAAATAGTTCTGATAGATTCGATATTCCTGATGATCTTTCAAGTTACAACAATGTGCACCATGCTAGCTAATCTTATTAATTCTATTTATTTATCTACTCTCTCATTGAAATGATAATCTAACACGAAATTATTATTATTGACCTTGACAATTTAGGAAATAATTTCCTCTTCCACCTCCCTTCAATTTTGATATTTATGGGGAAAAGGAATCTGCCAAATTTCATCCACAGCAAACAACTCTGCTTTCAACAATCCTAACAAACACCATCACCCACTTGAGGATACCCACAGCGCACACACCTCTATTAAGTCAAAGCGTCGAATATTGCTGTCAAGTCCACTCCATCGAGGGTGTCTCACAGATCACACCAAGTTGTGCTGGCTCTGACATATTTTCAGAAATAACCCGCGTGAGGGCTCTTCAATATTATTCCAATAAATGGGAACGACCATCTCGATCTAACGAGAGGAAATAGACCATTCATTTCTGTGGTGAAGTTTAGAGAACCGATTACCGAAAACAGTTCAAAACAGTGACATTTCAATCAAGCTCAAAAAGATTTCGATTTCGAGCAAAACTGTCACAATTCAAAATCAAAATATTTCTCCAACAACATATGATTCGGGCCGAAAAACCATCAATTCTGAAACAAGAAAAATGAAGTTCATGTTTTATATGTCGTTAATTCGTTATGACTGAAATAGAATATTATTTTATTGCCAAAAACATATTGATGCTGTACGTAAATGGTTATGTTATAACAGCATTTTTTTTTGAATAGTTGGAAAACCATTCGAAATCTACAAAACTTTAGCTAAAACAAAACTCGCGCCTTTTACTCCAGGGGACTGGAGAGAAGACATATACGCTTACCCATACGCGTTCAATATGGCGTCTAATGTTTATGTTTCAATCTCGATTAGTAATTCATGATAAGAAAGCTTCGGAAGTATCGGCGGGCTTTTTTCGACATGAGGAAGCCATACAAACAAAAAGGGCTCGATATACCTCAACTAGTTGCAAGCTTTCGCCAGGAAAAGTTAATTGCCGATAATTAGCAGTTAGCACTAACTACGTACGAACCAATCACCCAAGATGAGCAGTTGAAATCCGGTATACCACCCTGAAACTAGGTACCAAAAACGATGTTGGGTAGAGTACCATTCTACCGCGGATGAGAGGCGTTTCACCATCCTGGCTTACTCACATTACCGACAGCACATCCGGGTTTCAAGCTGTTTGCTCATTGCCACCAACATAAATGGATTTGAGTAAAAAAAAGTCAAGCTCTTTTAGTGGAATGTCTTCAACTGTCATACGACGAGTGCAGTACTTTCCATTCAATTCCACCACGTTTTATTATCTTTGCAAATACGTGTCCATGAAAATTGCCTCGCCATAACAAAAAGGTGCTGGAGATGTTAACACTGTTCACATTTTAGAACCAAATCCAGATGTCACACAGGTCGGAGTACGGCATCACTGTTCGGCCTTCTCCCCCTGTTTCCAACTTAGTATTCTGAATATTCCAAAATCTGGACAAAAATATTGAGAATGCATCATATACTATTTTGAGAGTCTATTCAGACTACACTGGATTCTGTTTTTACACGATTTACATTTTCTCAATTTTGCACTCATCTATCCTAAATGTTTTACACATGTTAATTACCATGTAATTTTTCTTTGAATAATTTAGGATTTTTTGAAACATGTTGCAGACTTTGGTGGCAAATTGAAATCAAAAGATCAAAATTACGAGTGAAAATCGTGTAGAAACAAAATCCTGTGTACAAGCTTTATCACTTGATAAGGAGTGTCTTGATATCAAAGCTCCCAAATGTCAAATCATAAAGATCGTAATTTGAAAAGACTGTAAGTTTCATTGAAGCCTTCAAGAATATTTAAACATATGGATAAAGAATTGTGACAAACTATATCCTATTCAAATTTTCATTTGAGTCTTTTTTACCATCATTGAATAATACCAAAACATTAGAAAAGTATATCACTTGATAACTTTCCCTTAAAACTACAGTTATTAATGAATTCGTTTGTTAATAATTTGAACTAGCTCAAAAGCCTATTAGTGGTTGCATACGAAGAGCTTTTGCTGGATAGAAAAGGGGCTAATCCCGAAACTAAACTTGTGATTAGATATTTTGAACTGCTCTGGATAAAGCAGAGCTCGTTATCTTCTTGCTCACATTCTGATTGGTTTCTAAAAAGTCGACTAAGAATCGATCACACTGATTTACATATGGCCAATTAGTCTTACAAACAGTTTATAAATTTAATCATCCAAGTAGTGGTGTGCGCCGCCGCGCCACGCCGCCGCCGCCGACAGTTTTTGGCACGCCGGCGCCGCCGTCATTTTTGCATCGGCGCGCCACCGTTTGAAATTCGTCACGACGTTGGTCAATTATTTTCCACGCCGAAGAAGTCCGCAGAATTTTCCGTTAAAAATAGGGCGTTTATTGAAATTTCCGTAGATTTATCCGCATTGGGGTAACTAGCTCCAATGCTCAGGGGGACTATAGTCCCTTCATCTTTTTTCTCTAGTTTGAGCTTTTTTTTTTTAAATTCTCGAACATTTTCCCATTTCATTAAGCTTTCTTATTGATAATGTGATAAATACGGTTCAACCACCTAAGGTAATTTCGGATCAATCACACTCATCCATATTCATTTTTCTCAAGTAGGGGAACTGTTTCGTTTTTCATTTCACTGAACATATATTCATCTCATCGCAAAGCGAAGAAATACAGCACCAATATGGCAGCTTCTTTTTGCTAACACATGCTCACTGGTGAAAAAAAATCACAAAAATGAAAACGAGCCAAATTCCCTTTCATTGCTTTGTTTTTGATGCTATGGAAATAGGAGCTATGGGATGAAGTGCCAAACCTTGCCCCTATGTGCTTTCAGCTGTAGCCCATAGTATCGATAGTTGATAGCGTACGGCTTTGCATCTAAGTGTAGTAGCGCTCGGTTTTTCCCGCACACTAAAAGGAAAATATGTCACACCGTTAGGCAGTGGAAATTATTACTATCTATCTCAAATGAAGAAAAAGGCGACATTCCTCCAAGGATTCTGAGGACAATAAACCAGGGATTCCGACAGGAATGTTCCAGGGCTTCCAATGAGAATCTTATGAACATCCTCCACCATCTTGGAATTTCGACTTCCAGGAATATTCCAGGAATTTGAACGGGAATGTTCTAGTGAATCCGACAGAATCGTTTCAGGAATTCCAATGAAAATCTTCTAGAGATTCCGAATAGAATCCTTCAGGAATTCAGACGAGAATATTCAGGGATTTCGTAGGTAATGTTCCAGGAATGTAAAAGCAAATTGTCGAATGATACCGAAGCAATATGTAGAGGGATCCCGAAGAAAATCGTAAAGGGACTCCGAATCAATCCACCAGAGATTCCGTAAAGAATTCTTCAACGATTCCGAAGGGAACCCTTCATGTTTAAGCAAATCGTTGAAGGATTCCGAAGCAAATCTTCGAGGGATTCCGAAGTAAATCGTCGAGGGAGTCCGAAATTAATCTTCTAAGAAATCTGATGCAAACCGACGAAGTATTTCGAAGTGAATTGTCGAATAATTCCGAAGCAATTCGTCGAGGGATACCAAAGAAAATTATCAGAGGGATTCCGATCGTCGAGGGATTTCGAAGCAAATCATCAGGGATAAGTAGCCAAAACGTCGAGAGACTCCAAAATAAATATTCAAGGAATTCTGAAGCAAATCGTTGAAATATTCTGGAATAAATCGTCAAGGAATTTCGAAGCAAATCTCCGAACAATTTCGAAACAGATCTTCGAACGAATCCGGATTAATTCCGAAGCAAATTAACGAGAGATTCTGAAACAAATCCTTCATGGATTATGAAGGGTATCTCCCACAGATGGGTATTCCTTAACGTTAACGAAAGGAATCCAGTGTGAATTCTTCTGGACTCCGGTTGGAATACTTTAAATTAAAATATTGGTGCAACTTGATGAAATTATAACATGAAAAGAAAAAGTACCGAATTTGTACACTTTTTGATTATTTACTAAAACTGCAATATCTCAGCCCCAGAACAACATTTCTTGGATCTTCTTTTTATGAAAATACTCCTTATAAATAGCTCTTTGTAGAATGTAAGTTTTTCTGAACGAGAAAAAAATATTTTTTGTGTGAGGATGAAATAACTTCAAAAATTAGTCAAAAAATGTGCTTTTTTTGATATTTAAAAAGTTCTGCAGACTATAAACACGTATGATACCAAAAACTAATTCATGGAGAATATGGGCAAAGATCCACAGAAAAATAAAAATATATAAAACGAATGAATGACCCACAAAAAAAAATTGAAAGGACCCAATATTTGATTTTTTACCTTGAAAAAACTCATTTTTCAAAAATCGATCTGGCGCGACCTCTAAACGATTTTCTAGAAATTTGGTTTGTTCTACAAAAATTATCCAGACAGGTATATCTTTCATTACAGGGTTGAGCATCATGACTTACCATCATGACATCAGTTACCAAAATTTGGCTATTTGTAAATTTACGGTGACTGATAATAATTGGAGAGGACAATCAATACACTAAAACAGAGACCTACACTATCAATATCAATAGGAGTGTTCACTTAACGACGTAGTTTGTTGCGTATCTGTTTATATAACTGCAATCCTTTTTAACTTCAATTCGATAGTTGCAATAGTTTTGCAGTTATCGGACCGCTAAACTTCAAACTGATGTCAGACTCAATGACAGCTGCATTGCGTTGCACATTGAGATGCACTTTTATTGCATCTGACGTTGATTGACAACCGTTTGACGTCTAGAAAGCGTTGCAGTTACCGAACAGCATTCGTTAACTGAAAAGTTAACATTTTGCATTTATCGAACGGCTACTGTATTTGAAACATTTCATAAATATTGCTTATGCTGTTTAGTGAATAGCCCTAATAGGTATCAATCAAGCCACTATTGGTATAATATCTCAAGATTTTAAATATATCCACAGAAGTATCTTTTAAAAGAAATTATGAATAATATTATCTTAAATTTTTAGGACTAATAAACGCAATTGGAAAAGGCCCACTAATTTTCCATGAACATTGAAGTTCTTATGCCACCACTCCTTTATGGAACATTCATCTGCTAAGGAAGCGTGACTTGAGGAAATGCTAAATCTGTATTTTTCGCTGACACTTGATAATCTATTGAGATTAGTTGCCTACTCAGACCTCTATTTGATCATGTTAAAAAAAATGAGTTAGTGTCGAAACGCAGTTAAGGTTAATGAAATAAAATTTTGGCTATAACATTAAAGATTGTGGTCCAATCTAAAACAGAATTTATACAAAACAATGTAACAGCACCATCGAATGCAACTTGATGCAATAAATCGGTTGAGGAGAAAAAAATATTTTGGTCTGTGTTCTGAGCCCATAGTTCCATCTGACCCATTTTCGATAATAAATGAAAAAGGACTCCCCGTTGAAGGTAACTTGTTGCCAGTTAATCGGTTGAGGATAAGTGCCGGATAGATGAATAAGTTTTTAAGATGCATTCTGCGTATAAAAAAATGTATTTTGGCCATAGCTTCCGATCCCATAGTCGAACTATCCAACTAATTTTCAATAGAAAACAATGGAACAACATTCTGCGTCGAATGTAACTTGTTACGAGCAAATTGGTTGAGGATAAATGCCTGAAAAATGAGCAAGATTTTTTTACGCGTTTTTGGCGTAAAAAATATATTTTAGTCATAACTTCTGATCCCTTAGTCAGATCTGGCAAATTTTCAATTGGAAATAATAGGACAGGTTTTTGCGTCGAGTGCAACTTGTTGCGAAGCACCCACACAGACATCACCTTAATTCATCGAGCTGAGTCGATTGGTATATAACACTATGGGTCTCCGGGCCTCCTGCTTCCATCAGGCTGGTTAGCACCCTAGCGAGTCCGTTATTGCTGAACATTTCGTCGGTCACCAAAAAGATACAATTTCGCGTGCTGCCGAAGTTAACCAACATCTTTCTCTAGCAACGTGAAATTTCCCAGATTCAGCGTTTCTTGCGCATCCTGGGTTCTTAGAAACAGAACCGATTGACCTCATCATCGGAGCAGTAAGCTACATGGAATACTCTCATAGTAAGAAATTGTAGGAATCCAACCGATCAGTAGTAGATCGTTTTGAGAGATAGCATAGCGTTACCGAATCGGACATTTGCACGCAACACGGTTACGTACGGTACGGCATCGGCTCCAGACTTAGCTACGAAGATTTTTACTTGAGTGATATGTTGTCTGGTGTTGAAAATATTAAAGAAGGGAAAAAGCTCGTAGGACAGATGGCTCGTAGAAAAGGTTCATCCTATCGGAAGCATCCCGTCTACACGACTCGCTGGGACTATTACGCCCAGTCATCGTTCAAGCAAAAATGTTCTTGAAAGGGCTAGACTACAAGTGAATTCTGAATCGTAGTTGTGCGTCTGTTGACCTTTAAATCTCGAATTCGAAATTCAATACTTCTGGAGTTCGAAGAACAATAAGAAAATTTCTGTCCATTCCTCGGTACTTCGTAAATCAAAATATGTTTAACCCGACATTGTTATTATTACGTTCCAATATCGAACGGCTGTTGAATATCTGGCGGCATATTTTGTTTGGAAGTGATAGTAAACTGAGAAGTGCTGTCCTAAAAGCATTTCTATTCTACTGCGACGAGCCTGAGACAATTAAGTTACTATTTTGCATTAGTAGATTATAAAGCTAACACGATCATAGACCAGGAAAGTCAAAATTAAATTTTCTTCTATTTTCTACATTATTATCACAAAGATTATTTTGTAATGACGTTGTCACACCGTATATAAACATTATCACTCACCTAAACCCTTTTGTATCTCCAGCTCGAGTGCTCTGGTTTTCAGTCGTTTGAGTTTATCACAGAATCGTTCGCCATCGATTAATTTGATTGCTGGTCCGCCTCCTCCACCCTCATCGTTTCCCCCGCCACCATCCTGGAATGTCTTTAAAATATCGTTGATTTTGGTTTCAAGTATATCGCTCAGCTGCCGACTTTCCGTAATCCAGTCCTGGCGTTCCTTTGTCCTGTTAACGAGAGGCAGAGGCAGAAGTTAAAATTAGATCGTATAGTCGGCCCCTCGAATGTCGGAATGAGATTATAAGTGCGTTCAAGCAGGGCAAAGCGCCGTTGATTGGGTTTTCTGATATGGCCAAACCACACAGATAATCTGGATCATCGTTAGGATGTGTTTATGTCATTGACAGACTCATAATGCCTTATTAAAGTGCTTTTGTTCTGATTGTGCAACATCTCAAATCTTTTAAGGCGTTCGAATTTGATCGGTATATAAAATGATTTCTATTTGTATGCTTCGTCTAATCTCCAATAAAATCTAAAATACGTGGGTTGCACTAGAGCAAAATATTAATAGCACAATCACATGATGGTGTAGCAAGGAACTGTTTCATGATAATAGAATTATTGAGTCTAAACTGTTTTATCTATACCAAAATCTATTATTTTAATAGTCCCAATAATTTAACTACAAGTTCGATATTCGACTGTTATTGAAATTTGATAGATCATGTTTATGTGTCCTTTATGACAATCACACTAACCAAGAAAACAAAATTCTAGTAGGTATGGCATAATTTGTTTTCATGAGACAGTCATGAGACATGACTCACGGAGGATTCACTTTGATACTATTTTGATTTATATAGCGACCACAAAAGCTCAATTTTGACTTTCAAGGCATTTCAGCAAATGTATTCCAATATATTGACTTTAAACTTAATGCCTATTATTTTTACAATCTAGCATGTCCAGAATTGTATACCTCATTCATCATATTTTGAAAACGAACTCTATAGCAATCTACTATAGCAAATTAAATAGTGCATAACCAGGCAACAGCGCAAATACATCTTACACACAAATTAATTTGAATTTACTACACACAGACTTGCTACTAGCATGGGACAGCGAGCTCAATTTACCAAACTGAGTCGAAAGATCCTACGTTATTTTCATTGGCGTTTGGTATTGGCATTTTAGTCACTATACCGTTCTGTATTCGTATCGACACAATAGGAACGCGGTCCTACAAATTGTTCTTTATTGCTTCATTATGACACATTGATTTGAAAGCAACGATCATCTTATCTTCCTGTGAGCATGGTCCATCAATCGCACTAACCAATCACCATAACTCTTATCCTTATCCGACGTTAAAAAGATTACCCGCGATGCACGAACTCACCTGAATTGTGTCCTCAGCACGTAGCCTCCGGCAACCGCATCCTCCTGGTACCATTTCCTGAGGCACTCGCATTCGTCCACCGTGGAGCGCTTGTTGATTGCCGTGAAAATTTCCGCATCGAGCTTCGTTGGGAGCAAAAAATTGCCTAAACGTGATCCTAACAATACCTTTTTTTTTCATTCGCGTGGTAAGGACAGATTACGGCCGACCCAAAGAAAAACAGAGAACAATAAAAAGAAAAGCGTCAATAAAATATGTTCGATTGAAGACATTGAGTTATGAGGGTTGGAGGAAGCCAGCACGTGTACCGTGTGCCGCTAGAGCATCCTTGACTGTGCTGCCCAAATCACCATTAAGGGTATATGAGTTCTAGAATTATTTATTTTTTGTAGAAATGTGTGCATAATTATTATATTTACTAGCGAAAGACACCCAGCTTTGCCCGGGTGTTGGAAATGTCACAATAAACTATTTGCAGCACCGCACTCTAGATCAATTTCCGTGCGTTTATTTTGTTTTCCTCAACAGCTAACCCAAATTTGTATTCTAATGATTTTTTACATGTCCCCGTTAAATTCACCAACTTTTTGTATATACAGTCGCCTCTCCTCATCTCGATATTGAAGGGACCATCGAGATGGGGAGAGTTCGAGGAATGGAAGGGAAATTGAAATGGGTACTAGATCCAAAAAAGCTCGTTGCTATGAAAAACGACAACAAAAGAAATGTCGTTTCCTGTTGTAGATGCGTTAGTTATTGTCCAAAGATGGTCTAGTAGCCCAAAAATCTGACCATATCGACATAAGGAGAGTGAATCCTGAACTAATTGTGATCAGAGCCCATCGAGATAGAGAGATATCGAGATAGGGAGGTTATCGAGATGTAGAAAGCCCAAATGTATGTAGATTGAAGGGACTGAGGAAACCATCGACATAGGGAGAGATATCGAGATATAGAACATCGAGATGTGGAGAGTCGACTGTACAAACCTTGCGGATTCCAAAACGCATCGATTAGGAAAAAAATCTTGCAAATCGATCAACCCGCTCGCGAGTTAAATCGCCAGGAAGGAAATCTCAGCTCATTTTTATTTTATAGAAGAGAAGATTATCAAAGTACACTGGATTCTGTTTTTACACGATGTACATTTTCCCAATTTTGTACTTTGTATTTTGTATTTTTTTTTATTATTCAGAATTGTTTGATACATGTTGCGAAGACTTTGGTGGCAAATTTAAATCACCCGATCAAAATTACGAGTGAAAAAAAATCGTGTAAAAACCTACCAAAAGCAAAACCTGTATATGAACTGGGCATATGCGGAAAGACTAGATTCTTGTCTTGTCTTGTCTTGTCTTAGCACATGCACAGCCAGCATCCTGGAAATGTCGGTTATATTTCCGAACATTTTCTTGTCAGCATTAATATTTGCAGCATATCATAAAAATGACAGAAATATTAAAACGGCCAGGCCCACCGTGCAGGCTTGAAATTGGGAGATAATCCATAACTCACCGGCAATCAATAATGAATAACATGATCAACAAAGAGTTTTGAATTCACAATAGGAAGAAACGGGGACAACCGTACCAACCGTTTCATGTTCAGGGAGTATTATGCAAGGTAACGTTGGGAGAGACATTGCTAAGAAAAAAAGGCTAGATTCTTATACAAAAATTGTATGAGACCTTACAATTATGCAAGCTTTTTTACCAATATTTGTTTGTGAACTAACGTGTTTTGCCTTTCTCGTATACTAAGTATACGGTAAAGGCTATCCAGCTTTCCACAATCGCCATAATGGCGGCTGCTATAAAAAATCTGACATTAACTGCTTCCAGACACTGAACTGTAATTTCTGTCTAAGCAAGCACAGATGTCCTTCGTTGTCAATGACACCCAATTCGTTGTTTGTTTTTCATCAACAAAAAATACTTGCACAGGAATTTGATGAACTAACAATAACAATTATCTTCTTTATATGAAATTGCTAATTTTTATTTTTTACAGATGTAAAAGATTCCACGAACTGCTTTTGAAGTACAAAATGACTATTGAGTGGATTCCCCCTGTGCCTCAACAACTTGGTGCATTATCCGTTTCAGACATTGCAGGTGAATCGGTGTTGACGAAACAATATTCAAACTTCCACCCAATTAGCAGTTTTTTCGTGAATATAAAACACCTTTAGCTAGGAATTTTGTTTTCAATCTTGCAGAGGATATAGTTGTTGAACAGTCATAAATTAGTACATTACAAAGGTCCGTCGATTAAGGGAAGATATTCCCAAAAGATCATACATGAATAGATTTCAAAGATACGCTTCTATCGACTGTTCCTGTTCTCTTATAACACGAGCGAGAGGCGTACTACCCCAGGAGATCTATTATATTCAGATGCCATGAATAGCATACTAATTAACTTCTTCTCTTCATGAACTATGATGAACTCGATGTTGAACCTGGACTGATTACAAAGGTCTTTTCAGTTATTAGGTCAGGTTTTGTTGATTGAAGATTAAACTTAATATCCAATTCAGGTCACGAGCAAATGGATGTATATAAAGTGCAACAGAAAACCTATATCCCATCCAAAATCTTGCTGAGTATATGAACATTTCCCGGCATTTGGACGATTTGTGCAAGATTTTTATGTTTTACCAACTGGGTATTCCGAAACATTTAATCAAAAATAACAATATCTTTATTTGGGCGATTCCTCCATTTCAGTGGAGAGTAAGAAGATGTGGCATATTCCGCTTTTTCCATGCTAAAATGTTCAACAGCGAACTTAGGATGTTATTTTGGTACTACGAACTCCACCAGGTCACTAATTAATGTGTTGAAGAATCAAAATTTTCCAATCATACTAGCTTCATAATGTCTGGAATAAAACAATAGATTAACATAATGTTTGAAGTGAGGAATTAAATTAAATAGCGAAGAAAATGGCTAGTTTTATTTATGATATTTCTATCCAAGTTTAGTAATTTCTTTTGTTGTTGAAAAAATAACAAGTTTTGGGCTGTCATTAGCAACGAAATATTTCAATGCTTGCTAGACGAAAATTTCAGTTCAGTGTCTGGAAACAGGTAATGTCAAACTTTTTATAGCATCCGCCATTATGGTGATCGTGGAAAGCTGGATATGATCGCTCCAAAAACAAACTTTTTATAGAACGCCTGCAGACCCATAGTGTTATATACCGATCGACTCAGCTCGACGAATTGAGGTGATGTCTGTGTGTATGTGTGTGTGTGTGTGTGTGTGTGTGTGTGTGTGTGTGTGTGTGTGTGTGTGTGTGTGTGTGTGTGTCTGTGCGCACCCCACCCAAAAAAATGTCACTCATTTTTCAGGTACTTATCCTTAACCGATTTACTCGCAACAAGTTGCATTCGACGCAGGATACTCTACCATTGTTTCCTATTGAAAATTGGTCAGATCGGACTATGGGCTCGGAAGTTATGGCCAAAATACCACTTTTTTATAAAAAAAGAAGTAAAAAAATGTCACTCATTTTTCAGGCACTTATCCTTAACTGATTTACTCGCAACATATTGCACTCGACGCAGGATACTCTACCATTGTTTCCTATTGAAAATTGGTAATATCGGACTATGGGATCGGAAGTTATGGCCAAAATACCACTTTTTTATAGAAAAAATGAGTAAAAAAATGTCACTCATTTTTCAGGCACTTATCCTTAACCGATTTACTCGCAACATGTTGCACTCGACGCAGAATACTCTCCCATTGTTTCCTATTGAAAATTGGCCAGATCGGACTATGGGCTCAAAAGTAATGGCCAAAATACTATTTTTATAATGCACGAGAAAGGCACCATCACCGCTAGGTGGATTAATCAGGGTTTTTTATAAGAATCTAACAATTTCGCATATGCCCAGTTCTTATACAGAGTTTTCAGAAAATCTAACAGAACAGTCGCTGGTAGGGTGTGTGTGCATATATGTAATTTGTATTTAATATCTTGTTCACATTTCGTTGTTAAATGATCCTTTTGTTATGACAATATATTTTGAGGACACTGATGTTAAACATTTTCATGATCTGATTTGGCTTTCGCTCTTAGTTTGCTAAGATTTATTTGGATATCATATTTGGATATCTGTGCTTGACAGCAGCATGTTTCTTTAGCAAGAATATGTATGTGAATATAGGTATTTAAAACCCGATTATCAAATTCATTTTTTGACACTATACGTTTAATGCCTCCAGTGAGCATTTCGCACCACACTAGAAAACGGACTAGTATGAAACGTCCATTGGCTCTGCCGAACAATCAGCCCCAAATCTTTAAATCTATATAATATTTAATATTTAATAAAATTCGAAACGTAGGAAAATGTTGTAAAAATACTTCAGAGCTTCAGTATTTCAATACACAATATTCAAATTCAAACAATTACATATCCCACACTCTTATACATCGACTCGCTAAACCATGGGAAGGCAATAATTTCTCACGATAAAACATTATTCCTACCCATAACCGAACGGGGGGAGGGAGGGAGTGTCTCGGGCAAGCAGAGCCGGGGAGCGCGTTTATACACTCATCTGCGTGAAACATAAATCATCGAAACTTCGACGTAGCGGTTTCGACCGAGTGGCTTCACTTCATCGTTCAGCCCGAAACGCAACGTCCTGCGTTTTTACTTTCCGCTCAACTCAGACGGTCGTACCGGATGGATGGCGGGCATATTAAACGGTTTATTCCCTGTCGGAGGACGGTGATAAAATTGGAAATTTCAAGTGACTGGCCAAATTTATGAACAGAGCAATGTTATACGACGAATCCTGTAACGATGTTATTATGTTATTATCACATTATCATGGAGCACTGAGCGGTAGATAATTTGTCTTGTTGGTTTAAGTCTGCTCAGATTGTTGCTAAAACAATGAACCGGATTGTAAGCTTCAAATAAAATATGATTGAGCATTGAGTATTATCTCTGTATCTGAATAATTCGTTCACAAATATTCATAACAGTTTCTACAATTCAATTAGAAATTGAAATGATCCTCGATGACAGATAGTTGATTGAAATGTCCTAAATGACAAATACTTGTGGACGATTTTCATCCGGTATCATGAAACATTGTAGTGTTGAGCTAGTACACCAGGCCATTATGCCAAACATTGTCGATTTCCGTCATTGAATAAGGCCAATTCGGAGTTTTAAGGGTAGGGGAGCTGCTCTTGGAATTCATCTCATGGCTCCGATATTCATCCCATCAAAAACAATATAAATTTTAATAAAATAAATAAATTTTGGATTGTTTCTTATTTTTGTCATGTTGACAAAAAGAAGCGACGAAATCGGTGCTGTATTTCTTTGTTTCCCGATGAGATGAATATATGCTTAGTGAGATGGAGATCGGAACAGTTCCCCTACTATCTGTCATCATACAAAAAATCTCAGTGAAAACCAAATTGTTTTTTTTTTTAAGTTTTTTAAGATATGGTGAAATTCGACAGACTCAAGTTACCGTCAGTAAATCGCCCTTTCAAATATATTGACAGAAGGCTGATGGTAAGTACTTAGTCATGTATTTCATTCCATGTATTCAGACTAAGGCCGAAGTGGCCTGCGCGGTATATAAGAGTCTTCTCCATTCGACTCGGTCCATGGCTACACGTCGCCAGCCACGCAGTCTACGGAGGGTCCGCAAGTCATCTTCCACCTGATCGATCCACCTTGCCCGCTGTGCATCTCGCCTTCTTGTGCCCGTCGGATCGTTGTCAAGAACCATTTTCACCGGGTTACTGTCCGACATTCTGGCTACGTGCCCGGCCCACCGCAGTCGTCCGATTTTCGCGGTGTGAACGATGAATGGTTCTCCCAACAGCTGATGGAACTCGTGCTTCATTCGCCTCCTCCACGCACCGTCCGCCATCTGCACACCACCATAGATGGTACGCAGCACTTTCCTTTCGAAAACTCCAAGTGCGCCATTGGTCCTCCACGAGCATCGTCCAGGTCTCGTGTCCGTAGAGGACTACCGGTCTAATGAGCATTTTGTAGATTGTCAGTTTAGTACAGCGGCGAACTCTATTCGATCGGAGAGTCTTGCGGAGTCCAAAGTATGTACGATTTCCAGCCACTATGCGTCTCCGAATTTCTCTGCTGGTATCATTTTCGGCAGTCACCAGTGAACCCAAGTACAAAAATTCTTCTACCACCTCGATTTCGTAACCACCGATGCAAACTCGCGGTGGGTGGCTCACATTGTCTTCTCTTGAACCTCTTCCTATCATGTACTTCGTTTTCGACGTGTTGATGACTAGTCCGATCCGCTTGGCTTCCCTCTTTAGCCTGATGTAGGCTTCCTCCATCTTCTCAAAGTTACGTGCCATAATCTATGTCGTCGGCGAAGCCAAATAGCTGGACGGACTTATTGAAAATTGTACCACTCGTGTTAATCCCTGCTCTTCGTATTACCCCTTCCAAAGCGATGTTGAATAGCAGACACGAAAGACCATCACCTTGCCGTGGAATGCCCCTGAAACTCGAACTACGCACATCACCCGATCCATCGTCGCTTTGATCAACCGTGTCAGTTTATCCGGAAATCCGTGTTCGTGCATTAGCTGCCATAGCTGGTCCCGATCGATTGTATCATATGCGGCTTTGAAGTCGATGAATAGATGATGTGTGGGCACGTTGTATTCGCGGCATTTCTGCATTACTTGGCGAATGGCGAACACCTGGTCCGTGGTAGAGCGTTCGCCCATAAAACCCGCCTGGAACTGCCCCACGAACTCCCTTGCAATGGGTGCTAGTCGACGGCATAAAATTTGGGAGAGTACCTTGTCGTTCAGCAATGTGATTGCGCGATAGTTGCTACAATCCAGCTTATCGCCCTTTTTATAGATGGGACACACGACACCTTCCATCCACTCCTGCGGCAAAACTTCCTCCTCCCAAATCTTGGTAATGACCAGAGATGCATCTGAACCAGAGCATTAGTGATTAATCATAGATTTAATCATGATTAATGAATAAAGGGTTATTCAATCATTATTCATTAATCATAATCATACAAAAAATATGATTTAATCATTAAACACTAATCGTTAATCATAGAATTTCATATTTAATCATTAATCACTAATCATATTCATAATTGTTTTGAGTTTAATCATTAATCATCACTTTTAATCATTGCAACATCGCTTTTATTCATTAATCTTTAATCATAATCATTTAATTTTCATACCTTTTAACCTTTTGTCTGTGCTCTGGGGTCAATATGACCCCAGGCCACTTTGAGTGGCTGCCATTTTTTTAGTTTTCAACCGATTCTCCTAATTTTTGTTAGTTTGGTAAAACTCGCCGAGATCTGTCTCCTAGGTGCAAATTCGCTTGAAAAATCTTGAAAATTTGCGCTACAGTGTACTTTTTTTAAAAAACTTACGTTGTCTGTGCTCTGGGGTCAAATTGACCCCAAATTGAAATTGCTATAACTTTTTTAATGTTTGGCCAATTTTGGATTTTTAGGGCTGTTTCGAAAGATAATTTAATCATCTTTCAGGTCGTTACAAAACATTGACTATAGGTGGGCGGGTACATCGCGGGGAGGGGTTTTTGTAAAAAAGGGTACAAAAACAGTGATTTTTCATGCTTATTTTACTTATATCTGAAAATTCTACCCATTTTGAACTGCACTTTTTCAAAAAGGTTATGCAGGAAGGCGTGTGCTTTGACATGAGGCATTGATTAGTTTAGAGCTTGGTCGTTAGGTGGCGGTATATTTGAATTCGTTATTGTAGACTACTCAAGTAATTCCGATATGGAATTCTCCTCAGTGTAAATATTCTTATAGCACAAATTTGAAATTTGTAAAGATGACGTCTTTAACAAAGTTCGTCTGGTGGGAATGGACTGTCATGTGACGGAATAAATAATTAGGAAATTTACAAATAGGCGGCGCTAGTGTACTTGCAATATTCTTGCATATTTGAATTATTGCTTTAGCTTGAGATCCCTCATACCTACAACCAAGTTGTATTCGGCAACATTGGTCAGGATGTCCAGGACTACAAAGCGGTGCTCAATATAATGAGCACTTCTTCCAAGATGCGGCGCTAATAAGCTGTTATATTTGAGTATTTTGTTGCATGTGAGATCTGATGTATTTTGGTTTGTAGCATTTTTGGTAATCATGAATGTTGTGGTAGAGTTCATCAAAAGTTTTCTTTGCATTCAACCTGCTCCAGCGATGCTGCAAATAATAGAATGTGTTCACAGAATATGTTTTAGGTCATTCAAGAAAACCCTGGAACTAAGGCCTTTGGGTCTACATGCGTAACCAAAGATTAGCCAATTTGCCGCCTATTTGTAAAATTCCCAATTATTACTTCCGTCACTAAACAGTCCATTCCCACTAGACGACCTTTGATCAAGACGCCATTTTAACAAATTTTAAATTTGTACGATAAGAATATTTGCACTGAGGAGAATTCTATATATCGGAATATCTTCAGTAGTCTAAAATAATGAATTTAAATATACCACCACCTGGCGGCCAAGTTCTTAACTTATCTCCGCCTCATGCCAAAGCACACGCCTTCCTGCATAACCTTTTTAAAAAAGGTGCAGTTCAAAATGGGTAAGATTTTCGGATATAAGTAAAACAATCATGAAAAATCTCTGTTTTTGTACCCTTGTTCACTAAAACCCCTCCCCGCGATGTGCCCGCCCACCAATAGTCAATCTTTGGTTACGACCTGAAAGATGATTAAATTATGTTTCGAAACAGCCCCTAAAATCCAAAATCGGACAAACAATAAAAAAGTTATAGCAATTTCAATTTGGGGTCAATTTGACCCCAGAGCACAGACAACGTAAGTTTTTTTGAGCACAGACAGAAGGTTAATAACCCAATTTGGTAAAAAGGTTACTGAGGCATTCCACGGGGGCATGTCAGTCGATCCTGAGCGACCATTTCGAAAATATTTGAAACTCTGCACAGTTTTTCAATTTCATCTAAATCGTCATTTTTCGATATCAAATCTTCATATTGAGTCACGACTAACTTTTCAAAAGGGTGTATGTGAAAATGGTTCAAAAATATTTAAAAAGCTGCACAGCAAAAACGGAATGTTCGATTGTTATGATTTTTTCAGCAAAGTTAGACAACAAAATGGTGATTCTTAAGAAAATGTGCAAAGTAAAAAAAATTTTTTTGGCCTTTAAAAATATCATTTTTGTCACAAAAACTCAAATATCTCAAAACCCTATCTTTTTTCGAACGTACGTAAAACGGTCCATTATATTAGCTATCTACCATAAAAATTTGGTGATGGTAAACTAATAAACAAAAAAGTTATGACATTTCAAACATTTCACAATTTTCACATTTAGTAAAAAAAATTTTTTTTCTGTGTAAGTTATTTCGAGAATTGCAGTTTGATGCAGATTTTATTGTTAAGGGACGTGATTTAAACAAGTTGTTTTCATGATATTTTGATTTAATTATTCATATTATCTATAAGAAACTTAGACACGATCCAGTGTTGTGATCAAAAGTATTGATAGTGTCATAATTTTCATTGCACGTGACTGGCGAAAAATTCTTTTAATAGTGTTAAAACCTGTTGATAATAACGTTGATAGAAACATATCAGAAATGTTATTTTTAAGACAAAAGCTGCAAAATCAAAGATTTATATACACGTGTACGTCTATAGTTTACCTGCAAAAAATATACCTCTTAGAGAATAGACTTTATGATCGGGAGGAAACGGGTATCTTCAACAACAACAAATGCATGATAGGTACATACCATGACAATGCTCACGAAAAAGCAAAAAAAATACTACTACTAAGGTTGTTATAGTAATTTTTTTCTTCAGTCAAGCAAATGACACCAAACTAGTCAGTAAAAACTTAAAAGTGATTTTGTTTATTGAAATATTACGAACAACATGAGTAGCCGCTTTCTCAACTGTTGTAGGCCGTTTGATGGAAAAAAGTGTTCAAAAGAGTTACGAAATCTCACCGAAAGCACCATAGATAAACTGAAAGCGACTGGTTATGCTCCAATGTCCACATTGAATACAAATTTACGCATTTTCACGTCCTGCCGTCTAAACGTTGACAAAAGAGCAACCTGTATATCATCGGTTGAGCAGAGCGCAGGAAGTTTGAAAACGACAGCAACTGAGGAATTGCCAGATGTATCGACAACAACTGAGGAATTACCAGAAGTATTAAGTGCTGAGAGCCTTGCCACCGTACCATCAGCGAAATCTGTTTCAACAAATCAATCGGAAGATGAGTGTATCCAAAAGGTCAACATCGAACGCTTTAACGAGGGCATAGCTGGGATAAAAGTGACTCCGATTAAATGGAGTAAGATGGACTACGTTTATTACCCGGAGAAAAATACCGTGAAATAAACGAAGCTGTACGAAGAAACCTCTTCAAATTAGGACCTGATGATGTGGAAAATACAGACTACGATGAGGTAATTATAAATATGAAGGAAAGGTTCTCGAATGCAGCCACGACAAGGAAAGAAAAATTATTGATTTTGTCGATGCTGCCAAGTTCGTGGTCTATTCAGGATGCCATTGATGAGCTCAAAACCAATAGAAATACAGTAAAAGAGGCAAAACAATTGAAGAATAACTGTCTTTCAACCAAAAATACTAGGTCAGGTACTGCATTAACAGATGAGACAAATGAAATAGTAATTCAATATTTTGAAGATGATGAAGTAAGTCGAGCTATGCCTGGTTAAAAAGATTATGTATCAGTAAAAAAAGATGGAAAGCGTCAAGCAATCCAAAAACGATTAATGATGACGACTTTGAAAGAAGCGTACACACGCTTCAAGGAAATTCACGATAATATTAAAATAGGTTCTTCCTCATTTGCAAGCCTTCGGCCAAGGCAATGTAAGCTTCTTTCCAATTCAGGAACACATAATGTGTGTGTGTGCACAACCCATGAGAATATTAATCTTATTTTACATAGTTTGAAAAGAATCAATTTAACAAAGGATATTAAAATGTTAACTGGTAGTCTTTTGTGTGAAAATACAACATCAAATTGCTATCTACGATCTTGTTCGGATTGTCCAGATTCTTCATCATTGGAAAATACTTTATTCGCTGAGTTTGAAGAAAAATATATTGATCAGTTATCATTTGAGCAATGGGTGACCACGGATAGGTGTGACATAGAAACTATTGTAAAACCTGTAGATGAGTTTGTGTCATATTTTGCTTGAAATTAGAAAGTTTAATCCTCACGATTTCATTAAAACAGCACAATCCAGCTTTTAAAAAATACGAAAAATACATTACAAAATGGTGGATTTTTAGTCATTTGTGATTTTTCTGAAAATTACAGCTTTGTATTGCAAGATGAAGTGCAGTCCCATCACTGGAACGTACAACAAGCTACAATTCATCCATTCGTTATTTATTTTAATGGAAGTACGCAAATTGAACACTTAAGTTTTATTATAATTTCCGAAGATTTAAGACACGATTCAGTATCCGTAAACTTGTTCATTGAAAAATGATTAACTTTTTACGCGTTGATAAGCATAAAGAAGTCAAAAGATATATTTCATGTCTGATGGAGCAGCGTCGCAGTACAAAAATCGTAAGAATTTTTCGAGCCTATGTCAATTTAAATCAATGTACGGAATTGATGCAGAATGGCAATTTTTTGCTACATCACATGGCAAAGGTCCTTGTGATGCTATTGGAGGAACAATAAAGCGCATGGCCACAAGAGCAAGTTTAGCCAAAGAACGTGAGCATCCAATTAAAACTGCGAAAGAACTTTTTGATTGGGCAAATCGTAGAAAAGAAAAAGATTTAACCAAATTATCATTTTGTTTTACTACTACTGAAAAGTACGAAATAAAGGCTTCAGAGCTCAGCGAGCAATTTAATAACGCGAAAACGATCCAAGGAACCCAAAAATTTCACTGTTTCATTCCATTGTCGGAAAATAAAATTAAAGCAAAACTATACTCAAACTGTGCTGATAATAATTCAAAAGTGTTCGATATTTTAAAAATTTAAATAAAAAAAAATAAAAAATAAGTATTAATAAACTGTTTTCATGATATCATAACCCATACCAAAATTCAAACCCAAAACTCTTAGAGTTTCTATAACAACATTGTGTAACTGCCACATTTAATTTAATACTTAGGATAATATTGATTCATTTTTATTTATTTATACATATAACATTTATACATATAATATACATAATATCAATGAATACATAAATATGGAATATCATACAAACAACTTGTTTAACTAACGCAAGGCCCTTAACAATAAAATCAGCATCAAACTGCGATTCTTGAAAAAAAAAATACACGGAAATTTTTTTTTGTTTACTATATGTGAAAATTGTGAAATGTTTGAAATGTCATAACTTTTTTGTTTATTAGTTTACCATCACCAAATTTTGATGGTAGATAGCTAATATAATGGACCGTTTTCCCTAAAATAATTACGTTCGAAAAAAGATAGGGTTTTGAGATATTTGAGTTTTTGTGACAAAAATGATATTTTTAAAGGCAAAAATTTTTTTTTTTTACTGTGCACATTTTCTTAAGAATCACCATTTAGTTGTCTAACTTTGCTGAAAAAATCATAACAATCGAACATTCCGTTTTTGCTGTGCAGCTTTTTAAATATTTTTGAACCATTTTCACATACACCCTTTTGAAAAGTTAGTCGTGACTCAATATGAAGATTTGATATCGAAAAATGACGATTTAGATGAAATTGAAAAACTGTGCAAAGTTTCAACTCAATAGAAAATCATGAATTAAAAATTTTCTTAAATTTTGATGCTGTTGCTTGGAATCGCTCTACTTGATAATTGATCAATACGCAAACCATTCAATTTGATTATTCATAATCATTAATCATTATTCATACCGATCTTTAATCATTAATCATACACATATTGTGTCAGTATTTAATCACGATCGGTAATCGTTAATCATACTCCAAACGTTTTATTCATTAATCATAATCGTTAATCATTGTCAAAAATTAATTTAATCGTTAATCATAATCATTAATCATTGTCAAAAATGATTAAATCATTAATCATAATCTTTAATCATAGAGTTGAATAATTTATTCATAACAAATTTAATCATTCATTGGAAGCTTTATTCATTAACGCTCTGATCTGAACACGAGAACGCGTGTTCGTGTTCAAAAAGTTCTGAACACTGCACACTGTGCAAGAGCACTGACCTAACTTAGCAACTTGTATCCTAGGAAAACAAACTCAAGCGACGGCATACTACTCATTTTTCGGCTAGTAATGGAACACGTGGGCATCTAACGGATAGAAATCAAGCATGCTCGTATGTTTTTGCATAGTTCCAAATCTAAGGAGTCTTAGTTACCATGATCGTTTTGCTTGCGTACCAACCCAGTGCACACTGAACTGTGTTCAGAGTTCAAAACTTAGAACACCAAAGCACGCTCTTGGCTCATGTTCTGTTCAGGATGCATCTCTGGTAATGACCCAGTGCAGCGCTCTAGCCAGTGCCTCACCACCATGTTTAAATAGCTCTCCTGATAGTTGGTCAACCCCAGGGGCTTTGTTGTTCTTCAGCCGGCCAATCTCCTTCTGGATTTCCTGGGGATCCGGAGCCGGTGGAATTATGTCCTGCGCGCGTTCCCCAGGTCCATCACCATACCACCATCTCCGTCTGCCACAACGCCATTCAGGTGCTCTTCGTAGTGCTGCCGCCACCTTTGGATCACCTCACGCTCGTTGGTAAGAAGGTTCCCATTTATGTCCTTACACATATCAGGCTGTGGCATGTGGCCCTTATGTGAACGGTTTAACTTCTCATAGATCTTTCGTGTGTCCATCTCTTCACGGTCTCGATCTTCCTGTTGACGCTTTTTCCTCCGGAAAATCGAGTTTTGTCTGTTCCGCGCCTGTTTATATCGTGCCTCGTTCACCCTCGTGCGGTATTGCAGCAATCTCGCCCATGCTGCATTCTTCTCTTCTACTAACTGCTCACATTCGCCGTCATACCAGTCGTTTCTCTGATCCGGGGGCACCGTGCCAAGTGCAGCGGTTGCGGTGCTACCAATCGAATATCTCTCCAGCCATCTTCAAGAGACGCTGCGCCTAGCTGCTCTTCCGTTGGGAGTGCCACTTCCAGCTGCTGCGCGTATTCTTGGGCTAGTCTACCGTCTTGTAGTCGCCCAATGTTAAGCCGCGGCGTCCGACTTCGACGCGTGTTGTACACCGTCGAGAGTTTTGAGCGCAGGCACTGCGGCAAGTGCGGACGTTCGTGATGTCGGAGAAAAATTTACCGTCGATTAGAATGTGGTCGATTTGGTTTTCCGTTTCTTGGTTAGGTGATCTCCATGTGGCCTTGTGGATATTTTTGCGGGGAAAGAAGGTACTTTGGACTACCGTTCCGCGGGAGGCTGCGAAGTTTATGCATCGTTCGCCGTTGTCATTCGAAAAGGTGAGCAGACTATCCGGTCCAATGACCGGTCTATACATTTCCTCCCTTCCTACCTGTGCGTTCATGTCACCGATGACGATTTTGACGTCTCGCAGTGGGCATCCATCGTATGTCTGCTCCAGCTGTGCGTAGAACGCTTCTTTCTCGTCGTCGGGTCTCCCTTCGTGTGGGCAGTGCACGTTGATGATGCTATAGTTGAAGAAACGGCCTTTAATCCTCAGCTTGCACATCCTTGCGTTGATTGGCTGCCACCCAATCACGCGTTGGCGCATCTTACCCAGCACTATGAAGCCGGTTCCCAGCTCGTTGGTGGTGCCACAGCTTTGGTAGAAGGTAGCCGCTCGATGCCCGCTTTTCCACACTTTCTGTCCTGTCCAGCAAATCTCCTGCAGCGCCACGACGTCGAAGTTGCGGGGATGTAATTCATCGTAGATCATCCTGTCGCAACCTGCGAAACCTAGCGACTTGCAATTCCATGTTCCAAGCTTCCAATCGTGATCCTGTATTCGTCGCCTAGGTCTTTGCCGATTATATCGAGTCGCATTATCTCTTATATTGTTCGTAATGATTGGTTTTCTAGGCGGCTTATTGGGCCTGCGCAAACCTCCTGTCTCGTCGGAGGGCCGTCGTGTCAGGGCTGTTTAGCGTCCCACCTAACACCAGGACTTGGGCTTGTGCGCTTTGAGCGGCACACGGTCGCTTTGGTGGGGCCTACTTGCGGATACATGCAGCTTTTTATAGAGGTTTAACAGGGCCCACTGTCAAACCCCACCACATCCTAGGCAAGCCCCACAACTCGCAGATGGCCTGGGGAGGGATCGTCAAGCCCTTGGACATAGTCCCTGCTGCTTCTCCTTCTTCTTATTGGCATTTATTAACTGCGAGGTTTCTAAGCCAGGTTACCATTTTTGCATTCGTATATCATGAGGCTAACACGATGATACTTTTATGCCCAAGGAAGTCGAGACAATTTCCAACCCGAAAATTGCCTAGACCGGCACCAGGAACCGAACCCAGCCACCCTCAGCACGGTCTTGCTTTGTAGCCGCGCGTTTTACCGCACGGCTAAGGAGAACCCAAGCTTTACCTTTATCTATTTTTCCGTCAATGGAATCCACTGATATCTAACTATTCTCAATAGTGAAAACCAAAACTCTAATGTGACACCACACATATCCAACCTACGTCAACATGAATCCTGTATGACGTCAACGAAACTCTCATATCATGTCCCATGGTCTATCCGCTGATAAAAGACAAAAATCACATAAAAATCAGAACATAAACAGATCATCATTTTTATCCCGTCACGATTTCCGAAGGATAACCCATCTCTCGCCACTCGTGATGAATATGTATTTTTTACGTCACGTCGATGATAAGCTAGATTTGTCCACTCTCGTCAGTATCCTGCTACCGTGTTTGTAGCTATATAAAACGATAACCGTTTGTTGGTGGCGCAAAGCCCCACCGAGTGAGCAGCAGCAGAGGATGAATCTCAGCAATTTTTTCCCCTCACTAGCTGCCACTCATCGTATCACATGCGGATGATACAGACTATCGTCGAGTGGGTTTATTGTTTTGACACGTAAAATTCCAAATATTGCCAAACCGTTCGCTTTACACACCCACAGCGCCAAAAACACACAAAGCGTGTCGTAATCGAGATTCAAATCTGGTAAACACAAGAGCGTGAACCTGTCACCCAAGTGGATATGGTAATCCGAAGAACACATGTAGTTTGGTGGCTCAGGCTTTGCTCCTGGTTTACATTTATTTTAAATATGTTGCTGTTTGGGGCTTTTCTTTGCTCAGCGATTTTATGGTGATGTAGTCGGAACATTTTCCGGGTTGGAAACTTGCTTCAAAATACAAAATGCAACCATCCGAAAGCAAACACCCTGAACGGCATACTTACTATTAAAAATACACTTTTGGAAACTCGGTGGCAGGTTTCGATTTCATACAGGTGGTCTTCCAGCGCGTACGGATCCAAGTCCACCACCGTGCAGCCTTTTCCCGTTCCGAAGTGAATATCCACAATCTCAACCTTGGATGTGTAACAAAGGAAAAAAATAGAACAAATGTAAAAGAAACGTGACATCGCATACAACGGAATGAAATCGGTAGCAAATTGAAAAACAAAGGACGAATTTCCGTGGAGGTTCACCTCAATTACCTCAATTTGTCGATCATCGTAAACCGACTGTAAATCGGGTCCAATCACTTCGAGCAGCAATCGCCGTTCTTCTTTGAAGTCTGCAGCCCGGTTCCGGTTGAGTTGGGTCCAAGAGAGAAGAAAAACATTGTAGAGCGATAGAAAGTAGAAATGCGTTAGAAACAGCCATGTGAAGTTGAGTATGTGGGAATGTGCCACATAGGAAGGACATTCGGTGTGCTCGATGGGTCGTTCGCTTTAGGTTGAACAAAAAAAGTCTTGTGCATAGGACATTTCAGTCAAGTTTTCACATGAACGTCGACACCATCTTGTGGTGTTCAGAATTATTATTCTTCCGTATGAACTGACAACGATTCTGTAACTGTATTCGGCAAAACAATATTTCTTAACATTTCTATCAACTCTAATTGATGGTCGTATTCCTATTTAACGTTTAGCTGCTACTGAAAAAACTTCCTTCACATTGTAATTAATTCATTATTCTACATAATTGATGACGACGAGTCATACAAATGAAAGCTTCCAGAGCAAACGAGCCACCTTCGCACGTACCAATCTATATGTACACTTCGTACAAAAGAAACAAATGGCTGAAAAAGCGAAGAAAAGGCACTTGAGGCCACGAAAGCCAAAGGTTACCGATGTGTAAGTAATCGCTTACCTTCCTTTAAGCTTGCAACATAAATCTTGATAATGCGAGGAGACGGCAGCTTAGTCTTCTCGTTGTGATGCCCTCGCAGTGCGTTGAAAACCGCTTCCTCTATTGCAGCGGCCATGACGTTTACCTCCTCGGTCTGCAGCTACGATTCCCGCAAATTCCTATTCCGCCCGCTTCATTCGATCTCCACCACCCCAACCCGGTAGCGCTTTCCGTACTCTTTGCGGTTATTCCCAGCCGCTCACTGTTTGCCGCCAACAGAGGTTTACCACAGTGCCCATCGGGACCTGTGCAACAGGCGGAAATCTTGCTTTTGTGTTTTAATTTAGCTTCTGCTTGTTAGATTGAGTTTCAGAAGGCTACTTTGCAGACCCAAGGCAACAAAGACTGCTTCATTGAAAATGTTACTTTGCGCGTGAAACTTTGTTACGTGCGCTCGCAGAGTGAATTTGCAAGCTCCGGGGCAGGTGAACGGGAACAGTGTCGTTGAGTGCCGGTGATTGCAATTTTCTTTTATGCTTTCTGCTAGACGGGGTTGCCACCTGCGACATTCATGTCATGTGAAGAATATATAACACTTGAGGCATCCTGTGGAGAATGGAGAAAAGATAAAAGTTGTTTAGTGGAGTTAAATTGCGACATGCATGTATTATTATGGAAAAATGAAACTGGTTAATCATAACGAGATAATTTTAAATAAATCTGACAATAAATAAAATTGATATTCAAGAAAATTAAAACCTTTATAAAACATGTTTGCAAAAGGGTACCCAATATTTTGCGAAAGTACATATACTGCAGCTAACCGCAAGTCGGTCCCATCTGTATATGGGTGCCATATACAGATGGCACTGTCTTGCGGTTAACAACAGTATAAGATGCACAAAAAGCACGACAGAGGAAGAGAAGGGATTGAAAAATTTCAAAGTAATGGACGTCATATCTGAATCGTCTCTTATAGTCTTACTCGCTGATAAGGATATTCTACGAACTGATATTGAATTATTTTAGACACTTTAGGGATAAGTTTAATCAGCTATCACAATTTCCTAATAAAATCAGTATGGCCGACACGATATAGATTCCATTATTATTAAGCCTAATTGAGATTAATTGAGCATAAACATTACCAAGGAAGCTTCTACAAATACCTTCAAGCAAACCAACCCCAGCATAGTTGAATCCTTCCGCAAAAAGTGGAGGCTCGGTTTTTCGATCGAACCATCGGTTTTCCTCGAACCATCAGCAAATGATAAAGCAATTCAATCGTTCCAAAAACCCCCACCCACAAAATCTGACCGATAGCAGGAACGGCAATCAACACCAAACCGAACGGCATCCATCGCCGGTGAATCGAGGCAACGACTGCCGTGAAGAGGGGAGGCTTCATTACCCCGACTGACACCACCCACCGACCGACGACAACCAGGGCGCACGGTGGTGTGACGATTCTATTTCAAAGGAAAACTGGCGGAATTTCGGGGAGATTACAATTCGATGGCATCCTTGCGACAAGCCGATGATGGAACGTGTCAAGCTGGAAATATTTGCCGGCGGCTCCGGCAATCTTTAATTGTATTGTGTCTTGTTCTTTCTGGGAACTGACTGTAGGAGTTAATTTTCTTGGGTGTAAATAATTTCTAAGGTGTAAATAATTCAAGCATATTTGAGAAAGTTCTGGTTTTTGTGATGTGAAACTGAGAGCACGCCATTGAAGTGCACCAGAAAAATGTATTATCACTTTCAAAAAATTTTGAAAAATTTTAATTTTTTTTTGTTAAACGGTATGATTTATTCTATCTATTTCTAATGAAAAAACATATGTACATACATATTGCCAGACATTCTTTGAAAGCTTCCTAGGAAAATTCTTGCGTTCCTTCAAAAAATTCTTCGATAGTTTCTCGGCAAAATCTTTGGAACTTTTCGCTGGTAATTCTTCTCCATTCCTTGGGAAAATTCTTCGACAAATCCTCGGAAATTTTCCAGGATTTCTTCGGCAAACACTTCAAAATGTCCTCGACAAATTCTTCAAAATAACCACTAGAAATTTGGACGGGTTATTCTTTGAAAATTTCTCGGAAAATTCTTCGGAAATTCCTCGACAAATTTCTCGAAATATCCTCGGTAATATCTTCGTAAGCTCTTCATAAATTCTTCGAAAGTTCAACGGAAAAATCGACAAAGATTCCTCTGAAAATTCTTCGAAGTGTACTTGACAAATTTTCAAAACTTCTTCGAAAAATTCTACGGAATTTCTTCGGTAAATACTTTGAAATATTTTCGAGAAGTTCATCTAAAGGTCCAGGGCAAAATCTTTGAAATTTCCCTCGGAGATTTTTTCGGAATTTCCTCGAACTCGAAATTTTCTGCGGATTTTTTCCGGATTTTTTTAGTTTTCTCGACAAATTGTCCTAATAATGTCTTTGGGAAATGCGGTTGGTACTTAAAATAAGACTAAAATAAAACCCCCTCAAAAATTTTTTGAAATTTTGAATGCCAGATTTTTATTATAGCTAAGGATCAACTATGGTATTCCAGTTTTGACAGTTACTACACAGAAAAAAAAATCCGTGGTAAAAACAACTATTTTGTAGACTACGCTCTGTTTTTAAAACTACCATGAAATTTCAGTAAATTTTACTATAGTTTCAGAGAAATTCACCACTGTTTCAGTCCATGTGACAACATTCCGCTTGGGCCACAGTTGATTATTACTGCGCGCATGGTAAAATCAAACGGGTTTGTTATCTGCTGAAAATCATCGGTGCATGTTCTTAAAATAAACCTCGGAATGGTAGTTTCCACCGCAACATTTTTTTTCTGTGTATGTACAATTTATAGCACTGTTCTAGTTGGCTCAGATCCGCAAAAACAACACAGGTAACCAGTAAGCATTATATAAAGCATTTAAGTGGCATTATATGCGCCTTTTCTGCAAAACATTAAAATGCCAATAAGCCCTATAGTCGCATGTAATGCTATTTCAATGCAGGTTTTGGCCCAATATATGGCTTCTTAAGTGCTTAATCCTACTTTATCGATTAAGTAGAAATTTTGCTGAGTAGGATCTATTCAGCATCTGAAATGCTTAATTTTAAAAACAAGAAAAAGGTTTTTTAATGGCATTTTTTTCAAAATCTTTTTTACATAGTTTTTTTTTCATATTATATCGTTATTGTATTTTCATAACATTTGAACATAATTCCATTTCATTCCATAATTCCATTCCATAATTACTTTCTTCGAGTGGGATTCGAACTCGCGCTCTTGCTACCCGACGCTGTAGTTAGTTACTTGGGAATATGTCAAAAAATTTCATTGACAACGAGGTACAGTATAATCGTATAACTAGCATACTAGGGGTACTGCATTTTCTGGTATATTGCTTCCTGATAGATGAAAAAACGAATCTCAACACCCCTGAAAATATTGTCTCATGGTACACTCAGGCAAATGAACTTAAGAAATACATAAGGCAGAAATTATAAATCTACAAGATTGTTTAAAATCATTTAAACATAGGTCTCTTATGCTTTTCATCCTGAGCTCTTCATATTTCATTATTGGGACGTAAGACACATTTCATGTTTTGTTCAAAGTTGATTTAAAGGAAATCATAAGGCATGTTATGAAACACATCATGTTCATTTTAAGTTACCCTTATTGGAAGGAAGAGCTTCAGCCAAGAGAATTATGTTCTCACAAATTGTAAAGTTCTTCAAGTCGTGCGTTTGAATTTTTCATCGAGGGGGTCTGAACAGAATATTGAGTTGAAGATTTCTCAAATGTTAACTGTGAATAATAAGTGCTTAACAGCAACAGCAAAATTTTAATTTCGCTAGCAATTGCAAGTGAACAGTTTAATTTGAATCAGTTGAGCAACTTTTTTTTTCTAAATTCGAAGACATTATAGAATGCGTTCAACACCACTTGTTTTTTCATGCTTTCTCGATGTCCTCGATACATTGAGAGCTTGAGCTTGATGACCGCACAATTCGTAGTTGCTACTCCATGATTGATCAGAACAATCAAAATTGCAAGGGAAGCAATAGTTGGGGCTTGGGAGTAGGTTTCCAACCTCAATGTGTACAGGTCGAGAGTTCAGAAAATAAAGGATCAATAACGGCGCCGGCCACGTCCTTACGGTCATCTGGGAAGGGAAGGAATAGATGGTGTGACATCCGTTGTTACTAGAGACCGAAATCACCTCTGCATCTCCACAGTTGCCACAGGAGGGATTTTTGTTAGTGGGACGGGATAAGTGGTTGCACGAATCAGGATTCACCTTGGTAAGTGATGCGATCCATACAACCTTAATAAAATAAAAAAAAAACATGATATTATTTTTTACCCAGTATCTAATGCTAAAATACGTCGTCACCTATATAATGACGAACTATTCAATGAATTTTTAAATACGAAAAACAACCATGTTTTATTTTGTACACTAGCAAAAAATGCTTTGTGTATGAAACGTATATAAAAAGCTCAAAGATATTGAGAAAAACACAGAAAAAAGAATAAACAAAAACAAAGCTTGTTTTTGTTCAAAACTTCTTATTCATCAGTGCTTGGCCTTTTCAGACTCTAGATGGCCCTACTATGGATTTAACTCGAAAGTTACCAAAGCATCAAACAAATAGGCAGTCAATAGATAAAAAGAAAGACCTAGTATTGTATTCCCTTCGGAATGTTCACATCTAAGTTAAATGTTCAGTTATCAAATACCCCAAATGAGCGATCATAGCACAAATGAGGCCACTCAAATCATTAACAGTGACATTGACCATAGCCAAACAATCAAAAAAAAGTTATTCGCTTATTTAATTATTCACATAATGAATAGACATTCTTTTAGTACATAGCAATCGAAATATACAGAATTTACTTGAAAAAAAAATCCGAAAAAGTATGAAGAGAAGCGACAGATATTGTCAATTAGCTTAAACGCTTTGCTTTGACACATCCATTCAAAAAAGTAATTGTATTACGGAGATCGTTTAAACCAGTTTCATCATCATTTTTAAGCCAGTTCCATCCTCAATTATGGCCATAAAATATTCAAGCTGTCGCTACCTTACATGAGTAAACGAAAAGCTACATATAAGTTACAGATACACCTATGTTCAGAACAATAGCAGCGGAAGGCAATTTCCATATAAAATGTTCAACCATGACAAGCTACAACTCTGCTCCCGAAATCCGGGAAGTTTGCCACACACACCAAGTATCAAACCCATAGAACCACCTGCCAAAATAGGTTAAGTTGCTCCAAATAATAGCAGTTTCTGCTTCAGAGCTATCTGCAGAAACAATAGATTGAAATATTAATATCTTGTATGCATGTTCTGGAAAATCCTACAAACAGCCTATTTTTCCATACCAACGAAATGGGCGCTTTAATGACCATTATGCAGCTCAAATGAGTTACATAAAATCCATTATGATCATGTTTATTAAATCAGTTTATACCGTTATGCTACAGATTTACCGTAATCAATCATATTAACATATTAACCATTTTTGTCATTGCAAAAAATAGCGTGTGTAACTCGTTGCAAAACTCGATTTTCTCAGCATTCGTAATATTTATCCAACGAGGCTTGCCGTACAAAAGGTGCTGAAAAAAAATTCTTTTTGTAACTGGTTGCACAAACTACTATTAATGTTAATGAGTCCAGTTTAATAATATAAGTGTGTAGGAGCCGGACAATACTAAATACTCATCCTACTTAGTTCTGAAAATGTATTGCGAGAGATCGGCTGGTACCTGGTGTTGGGAATTCGGTTTCATCAGTACCCGCTAAGCTGCGGTGGACGACGGAGGTCCTTCGTAGCTTAGTAGGGAAAGCACCTGCCATGCGAACTGGGGTCGTGGGATCAAACCCCACCGAAGGGGCGGTTACCCTCCAATACCTTTTCCGAACTAAAATCTATCACATGTTGCATAATCATATGCATAATCAAGTTTCAGATATAGTAATTAATAATATAATTTCTCAGAAAATGAGAACCAAAGTATAAAATATTTATTTATTTATCATCAGACTAAGGCCGGAGTGGCCTGTGCTGCACATAAAAGACTTCTCCATTCAGCTCGGTTCAAGGCTGCACTTCGCCAACTACGCAGTCTGCGGAGGGTCCGCAAGTCGTCCTCCACCTGATCGATCCACCTTGCCCGCTGTGCACCTCGCCTTCTTGTTCCCGTCGGATCGTTGTCGAGAACCATTTTCACCGGATTACTGTCCGACATTCTGGCTACCATTTTCACCGGATTACTGTCCGACATTCTGGCTACGTGCCCGGCCCACCGCAGTCTTCCGATTTTCACAGTGTGAACGATGGATGGTTCTCCCAACAGCTGATGCAACTCGTGGTTCATTCGCCTCCTCCACGTACCGTCCGCCATCTGCACCCCACCATAGATGGTACGCAACACTTTCCTTTCGAAAACTCCCAGTGCGCGTTGGTCCTCCACGAGCATCGTCCAGGTCTCGTGTCCGTAGAAAACTACCGGTCTTATAAGCGTTTTGTAGATAGTTAGTTTGGTACGGCGGCGAACTCTATTCGATCGGAGCATCTTGCGGAGTCCAAAGTACGTACGATTTCCAGCCACTATGCGTCTCCGAATTTCTCTGCTGGTATCGTTATCGGCGGTCACCAGTGAGCCCAAGTACACGAATTCTTCAACCACCTCGATTTCGTCACCACCGATAGAAACTCGTGGTGGGTGGCTCACATTGACCTCTCTTGAGCCTCTTCCTATCATGTACTTCGTCTTCGACGTGTTGATGACTAGTCCAATCCGTTTAGCTTCGCTTTTCAGTCTGATGTAGGCTTCCTCCATCCTCTCAAAGTTACGTGCCATGATATCAATGTCGTCGGCGAAGCCAAATAACTGGACGGACTTCGTGAAAATCGTACCACTCGTGTCAATCCCTGCCCTTCGTATTACTCCCTCCAAAGCGATGTTGAATAGCAGACACGAAAGACCATCACCTTGCCGTAACCCTCTACGGGTTTCGAAGGGACTCGAGAATGCCCCTGAAACTCGAACTACGCACATCACCCGATCCATCGTCGCCTTGATCAACCGTATCAGTTTATCCGGAAATCCGTTTTCGTGCATTAGCTGCCATAGCTGGTCCCGATCGATTGTATCATATGCGGCTTTGAAGTCGATAAATAGATGATGTGTGGGCACGTTGTATTCGCGGCATTTCTGCAATACCTGACGTATGGCGAACACCTGGTCTGTGGTAGAGCGTTCACCCATAAATCCCGACTGGTACTGCCCCACGAACTCTCTTGCAATTGGTGTTAGTCGACGGCATAAAATTTGGGATAGTACCTTGTAGGCGGCGTTCAGCAATGTGATTGCGCGGTAGTTGCTACAATCCAGCTTATCGCCCTTTTTGTAGATGAGACACACGACACCTTCCATCCACTCCTGCGGCAGAACCTCATCCTCCCAAACCTTGGTAATCACCCAGTGCAGCGCTCTAGCCAGTGCTTCACCACCGTGTTTAAACAGCTCTCCTGGTAGTTGGTCAACTCCAGGGGCTTTGTTGTTTTTCAGCCGGCCGATCTCCTCCTGGATTTCCTGGAGATTCGGAGCCGGAAGTCGCATGTCCTGCGCGCGTGCTCCCGAGGTTCATTACCATACCGCCACCGTTGTCTGCCATATCGCCATTCAGGTGCTCTTCGTAGTGCTGCCGCCACCTTTGGATCACCTCACGCTCGTTCGTAAGAAGGTTCCCGTTTATGTCCTTACACATATCGGGCTGTGGCACGTGGCCCTTACGTGAACGGTTCAACTTCTCATAGAACTTTCGTGCGTTATTAGCGCGGTACAGTTCCTCCGTCTCTTCACGGTCTCGATCTTCCTGCTGGCGCTTTTTCCTCGGGAAAATCGAGTTTTGTCTGTTCCGCGCCCGTTTGTATCGTGCCTCGTTCGCCCTCGTGCGGTGTTGCAGCAATCTCGCCCATGCTGCATTCTTCTCCTCAACTAACTGCTCACATTCGCCGTCATACCAGTCGTTTCTCTGATCCGGAGCCACCGTGCCTAGTGCTGCGGTTGCGGTGCTTCCAATGGCGGATCGAATATTTCTCCAGCCATCTTCAAGAGATGCTGCGCCTAGCTGCTCTTCCGTTGGGAGTGCCACTTCCAGCTGCTGCGCGTAGTCTTGGGCTAGTCTACCGTCTTGTAGCCGCCCAATGTTAAGCCGCGGCGGACGACTCCGACGCGTGTTGATCACCGTCGAGAGTTTTGAGCGCAGACATACTGCGACGAGGTAGTAAGTATAAAATAATGTTTATTAAAAATATTCTTCTGGAAATTACTTTTTGCGGACTATTTTAAAACATTTACATGTTAATTTAAAATGAATATCAGCACCATTGCTGAATATTTTTATTTATTTATCATCAGACTAAGGCCGGAGTGGCCAGTGCTGCACATAAAAGACTTCTCCATTCAGCTCGGTTCATGGCTGCACTTCGCCAACCACGCAGTCTGCGGAGGGTCCGCAAGTCGTCTGACCATTGCTGAATATGTATCATTTAATCTGCGAATGAATGAAAATTATTATTTTCAATTAAATTTCTGTTTGTAGTTGTGTAGTTGATTTTTTTTATGGAGAATCAGAACTGTTATAGTATAACTTTGTTTTAAAGTACGTCTTGTTTAGTACCAACCACAGCTTAACATATGATCAGTCATATGTCATGACTCGTTCCCATCCCGGAATGATGTGGATTATTAAACCAACAACTTTCCCTGGATGGGCAGACTTAATCTCTCTTTTATTATTCTTCATCCACCACCACTGCCCTCGCAGCCTCTAGCCGTGAACTCCGAGCGATGCGATGGGCGATTGCATCCATCGCAACCAACCACTGCATCCGACCATCATCAAGCATAGAATGGCAAAAAATGCACCCTCTTCTTTCATGCACACTCGGAGACCCCTCCCGGTGGGTCTCCCGCTGGCGACTGCATGATATGTAGGTAAAAAAATGCGAGAAAAATGCGCGTGCAAAAAGCACGTCAGTCACAAATTGTAATGACGTGCACACGGAAGACACTACTTCTTTTATGCACAAAGATAATGCGGTGGATCCGAAGGCACGTGGCAATGCATTCTGATGTCCGTGTTAGGAATGCACGAAACTGATTATATATGAAATTTTTATTGGCCTTGACAAGAATTGAAATTTGCTTTAGCTCATCGTTAGAAATCTCAAGTTTCAATGAAGCTGGCAAGCTGCTGGAGAGTGCCCGAGTCGATTAATATATAAATCTTAAAAATCCATCGAAAGATAAAGGCGTTAAAAAGTAACGTTCGGAATCTACCTTTTCAGCGTAACTCTCTCGATTTCCAAAAATCTAAATAACACCCAGTATAGTAAATAAAGACATAAGTCCTACGTCAAAATGGGTGACCGACAACCGACCATGTTTGGGTGCCAATAACAAAAATTAGCAATCATTTTGAAAATTGAAAATAAAAGATTAATTGCAGAGGCTACGGTAGCATTCAATGTTGAATCACAAATAGAGTGAATTTCTAAATACGTAATGAATTTACATTTTCGATCGTTGTACTTCGTTTTGTCACACTAAGCAAATAACCAAAAAAAACTTTTGATTAGGTCACTTGATAAAAAAAATGTTTTCTAGACATCCGTTTGGATCGGTAGTCGGCACAAAAACATCATGCTTATATATCATAGCGCCTTCAACCGACCAGTGTCGTTATTCGATAATATGTCAATCTGCATCAGACTCATAGTAACGCGATATGACGGAACTTGCGCTAGGGCGAAACTCATCTAACAGGCTAGGTGACCGAAAATGTCATTTGGTCCAAAATTCCGTTTGGCCGAAAATATCATTTGGATCATTCGACCGCAAATGTCTTTTGCTAAACGGTCATATTAAACCAAAAATGTCGTTTAACCGAACAATAGTGAATATGAAAATGGAGTAGTGAATAATGATAATTGAGAAGTGAGAAGTAAGAAATGAGAATGCGAGAAATCTCACTTCTCATTCCGTATTTCTCACTTCTCACTCCCCATTTATTGCTTCCCATTTCTCATTTCTCACTTCTTGCTGCAAAAAGTGAGAAGTGAGACTTCCGACTTCTCACTTCTCAATTATTCACCACTCAAGTCTCCAGTAGCCTTGCGAGCAAAGGCGTAGGATTGCCAATCTGGAGATGGCGAGTTCGATTCTCGGTCCTGTCTAGGAAGTTCAAGTTGGAAACTTTCTCGACACCCTAGGCATAGTGTATCCACTGTACTTGCCACACAAGATACATACTCATGCAATGGCGGGCATAGAAAAGCTTTCAATTAATAACTGAGGAAATGCTCATTGAATACTAAGTTGAAAAGCAGGCCCAGTTCCAGTTGGAATGTAGAGCCATAGGAGAAGAAGAAGAAGAAGAAGAAGAGTCTCACTTCTCACTCCGCACTGTGAAAGGCTAGTAGTGAGAAGTTAAACGTATCATTTCTCACTTCACATTTTCCACTTCTGGTTTCTCTCTGTTCACAGTAAGTAGTGCGAAGTAAGAAATTAAAAGTGATGAATAAAGAGTGAGAAGTGAGACGTCTTACCTCTCCCTTCTTACTGGTAAATGTGAGAAGAGCGGAATGAAAATTGAGATATAAAAAGTGGTAAATAAGGAATAAGAAATGAAGAGTGAGCAGTAGAAAGTGAAAAGTCTCACATCTCACTTCATACTCTTCGTTTCTCAATTCTCACTTTGCCCTTCCCGCTTCGAACTTCTCACTTTTCACAGAAATAAGAAGTGTGAAATGAGGAGTGAAAAGAGAAAAGTGAAACTACTCACTTCTTACTTCTCTCTCCTAATTCTTCACTTTCCCTTCGCATTTCTTACTTTTGATTTTTCATTTATCATTGATAAGTGATAACTTCACACTTTTTACATTCATTATTGTTTCGCTAAAAGCTCGTTCTTCAATAGTTTGCTGTAGCCATCGAGCAAGTGAGTACAGAGTACTGCGCTTCCGTGCGGTCGTCCAAAACGCGAATCTCCTCAGTTTTCATATGCCACCGGGCGTGCATGTCTTAGCTTTTTACTCGTATTAGTGTTATTTCCCAACCCATAGATCGCATCGCTTACCAAAATGAATCCAGATAAATTATCCTTTGTAACTTAAATAATATCTTATCCCAAACCAATCGTGGATATGCAGAGGTATACTCGATCTCTAGTAGCAACGAGAGTCAGACTAACAATCCTTCCATTCCGGCCGACGCCGTTATTGACTTCAAATATTTGAGCTCCCGAAACGTGTACATTGAGAATGGGTAGCTAATCCCAAGTCCCATTCATTGTGTTCTCTGTACAATTTCGGAAGTTCAGTCAATCAGGGAGTAGGAACTACGAATTGTGCGGTCATAATGCTCATGCTCATGCTCATTACTGTTTCGCCAAAAGAAATTTTAGGCCAAATGGCATTTTCAGCAGTATGAGCCGTTCTGTGATGTCACATTTTCAGCCAAACGACCATTTCGGCCAAATGACCCGTGATGATTTTTGGACGTATAACCCGTTCGGCCAAATGGCCCTTTCGGCCAAACGGTCAATTCGACATTTTCGACCGTTCGACTAATACGTCCATATGACATTTATGGCCGTATGACCCTTCATTCGGCCGAACGTCATTTTCGGTCTTGTGACCTGTTCGGCCAAACGACATTTTCAGCCTCTCTTTCTCCATTTCGACTAAATGGTGTCTTCTAGGTCATTTTGGATAAAGTCAATAAGTGTGATATAACGCCATTTTGCACGGCAAATGCTGGGTACGCTTTCCATTGATACTTTGCGTACCTGAAAAAATGAAATAGACCCCATTTTGCGGTCCATAGTCACTTACTCAGCAACTCTTATCCCTACCTCCTCGTGTCGCTGGCCGGAATACGATCAACCTTAGGGAAGATTGGGTATCCAACCCTGGTGGGAACTATGGTCGTATGCTGCCAGGGAATGGGGGATTTGCTCCTCTTCAGAGGTGCAAATCTGATCGAGGGTCTGCTCTCCATGTTAGGAAGGGCTCACAACAGCGTCTGTTCCCCCATGTTAGGGGCGGCTGATCATCGTCCGAGTGCCAGAGAAGCACTCTAAACTAAACTGTGCATATCATGCTGCATCGTGTCAGCATCGAGAAGGCAGCCCCTTCAACGCGATGTAGGTAGCGCAACCCTGGTAAGGTAGCCTACCGAAGATTCTACAGTTACCAAGAGAGGCAAGAGTAGGCCTGCAGAGACTACCCAACACACGATGTAAAGATTGTCATCGGGTATGCAAATGCGCAGATCGGAAGAGAAAGTTTCTTTCGCACTGTCGTTGGTACGAAAAGCCTTCATTCCGCTACCAACGATAATGATCTGCGACTTGTAACCTTTGCTGCTGCTAGACGGATGGCAATCAGCACGTAAGAATATCCGTAAAACCAACATGACAACATTCGAGTGGAGACACTTGCTCACAGATAGACCACGTGCTGGTCGACGGACGACATTTCTCGGATGTTATAGATGTAAGGTCCTTCAGAGGTCCGACATTGACTCGGATCACTACCTTGTAGTGGAAAAAATTCTGGCGCAACAGTCCAGCGTCACGAATTCACGAAACAACAGAACGATGCGTTCCAATATCCAACGCTTGTCAGTTGAAGAAGTTGCTGAACAGTACCACCAGAAGCTGGACGAGCGGATAGGAGATGCCACCGGATCTGGCGACGTCAACAGATTGTGGGAAAATATCCCCGAAGCTGTGACTACAACAGCGCAGGAAGTGTAAGGCACTGCACAGCGACGCCAACGAAATGGTTGGTTTGATGAGGAGTGCCAGCGAGTGACGGACGAGAAAAGTATTGCTAGGAGTCGAATGCTAGTGGCTCGTACCCGTTCCAACAGAGAGCGTAGCGTAGAGCGTAGTAAAGCGTAGCAAGGGCAGAAGAGAAACGAATCCACCGCAGGAAAAAAGGCAACACGAAGAGAGTGTGATAGCTGAAGCGCAGAAAAACATGGATAGAAACGATATGCGGAGGTTTTGCGGAACTGTTAATGGCACGCGGCATAAGACTGCGACAGTGCCCGCCATGTGCAATGACTGAAAGGGGAATTTGCTGACAGACAAGACTATGGCGGCAGCCAGGTGGAAGCGGCACTTCGAAGATTTGTTGAACGGTGGAAATAAAGGTGTATTAAGGAGCAGGATGGACATAGTCGGCGACGGTCAAGCTGGCCTCATATGACCAATCTATAAAAAAGGGCACATACTAGAGTGTGCAAATCACAGAGGGATCACCCTTCTGAACTCGGCGTACAAAATCGATCGATATAGCGTCCCCACTTAAATCAAAAGTGTATGATTCCTACCTCAGATCCTCAACAAATAGTTCATTGTCATATTGCGAGATTCTTCACCCCGTGTTGGAGGGATCCAGTCTATACTCGGTCTATCCTCGACTAGAACGTTTACTCCCCATCTTAATTAGGCCTACCTACTATAGCTGTGAAATGTCACGTTAATTAGCCATGTGTTGAAGTTCAATGCTATAGCTACTAATCTCAAGGCAGCTTTGTTTATAGCAATGTCATCCATTACTCTGATAAATCATAAGGCCAACCGTGTATCCTACACTTCTTGCAAAACATTTGTCATTTTTATTTCTCACTTTTCAAACCATTATTATACCTAATCATAATTTAGTGAGTACGGCGAATAGAGGGATAATTGATTTCTCTTAATGTCATTTCACTTTATCAATTTTACTTTATCGATTTTGCATTGCACGCTCTGTTCGACATCAACCATCACACAATCAAAATAATTTGAAAAATTACATTATTTCCAACATTTGTAACACTGGGATACTGTTCACTAAGACGGTAATTATAAACTGTTGATCACCTTGTAGTTAACACTACCATTTCAAACCTTGCCTTGGGTGGGATTGACATTAAATTTATGCTTTTAAAATGTCAAACTGTTACAGCGGAATTCTCTTGGTTTGTTGTTTTGGATTTTTTTACAACTCACAACAACAACTTGTGAATTTTTGTAATTTTCAAACTACATATTCCATATTTCTGTCTATCTGTCTATGAACGATATTAAAATCTTTCATATCGGTCAATCCGTTCGTGAGTAAAATCATGACAAAGGAAACCTCAACTCATTTTTATTTAATTATATGTCCGTTCAATTAACGGCACCATCGTGGGTCCCATCATTCATGGTTATTATAAAATAATATTAATCGTTCCACAGGGATGAAACTAAGCTCAGCGTTAATTCACCCAATTAAATCTAATTATAACCGAAATCTCTCCGCACAAAATAAGTTTCGGGTGGATATAACCCCCATAAAGCTATCAGCGCGCCCGGTTCATCTCACTTCATTATGTCACATCCCAAGTGTATACACGGGATAAACATCCGTTTCAGTTTCAACACGTTGCAAGAGCATAATTTGAAGCAAACCCCACAGTGACTCGGCGCCAACGGAGTCACGTAGCGTAAAACTTTCTCGAATCAGAATCCGCTCGCACTTAGCACCTGGCTGGCTGGAGAATTATCAGCAAGGATTTTCCGAGAAACTAGAAAATAGGAAAATGAGCTAACTTTGCTCGTAGGTTTATTTTTTCCCGTAATCCGTCCGGAGAAATAATCAATTTTTATCAGAAAATTTTTCAATCTCTTTTTTATTTCAAATTTCTACCTCACGATTAGCAAACACCGAATGGTAGAGATTTGCGCTGGTGTTCCCACAGCTTCGCGGTGTTGCTGAAGAGCAAGGTAGGGTGGTTTGAAAAATATAGAGCTCATTAGGTTTCAGAGAATCTATTTTCATAAAAAAAGTTTCATTGTTTATTTTTTCTTTTAAATTTTGATAAGGCTGAGCTAAAGTTTGAATATTATGTTATCACAATATGAGCAACCCTATTATTAAATCATGGTTAAGCCACGCTTACTTCCACCATAGCCCCAACGGTGGAATATAAAGTAATTAATGTTCGTCTTGATAGTTTTACATTCCTGCGAATGGGCTCTGTATTGCTGGTGTTAACGGGAAAAGTTTTACGTCGCACCACACCGACTGTAAAGCTATTTATACTGATTATGCAGCGTTTGTGCAAAATATTTGATACAAAAAGAAGCAAGTAGAAGAAAAGTTTTCCAGGTAAGAAGTAGTTAAGTTATTCTTGCATTTTTTTTGTCGTTTTGTCTTACAACTTTAACATCTATTTATTTGCATTTTATTATATTCGCCCCTTACCTTCTGAACATCAGTTGATCGTTCACAAGCATCATGCCGTACAATTTAGCACATCGTCCATGTTTATACAAAATAGGCTTTCTTTCAAATGAATTACTTTTTGTGTTGTTTCTAATGCCTTATCTTATAGTCTCTTAACATAAGAGGCTTTTGTATCGTTAACCTATCAATCCGTCCATCCGCTAATTAACAACAGCCACGATGGTGGTACGATGCTACCGACTGAGAAGCCTATGACCACCACCATCACGCTCTGTAGAATAGCACGACGGCAAAATTATTTGGTCGTCTTGGATTAGAGATGGGCAAAACGGATCACTTTGATGAACGGATCAGATCTGGGTCATTCATTCTAATGATCCGGATCTTACAATCGGATCCGATCCTTAGAACAAAACGTAAGGAGAATGCAAAAAAGTGAAACCTTCGTCATTCTGTCCCACACTTTTGAACAGTACTGACAATAACTTTACCCTTTCTTGTTTACAAGCGTATGGATTACAAAGAATGAACTTTTTATTTTAATATTTCCTTACAAATAGTCAAATAATTTGCTGATCTGGTGAACCGGATCTTTTAAAAAATGATCCACGAATCATTCACTCACTTTAGAGATCCGGATCATTTAACCGGTTCCGGATCTGAACGCCCATCTCTATCTTGGATGCTGCTGGGGCGTTATGCCATCTTCCAAGAAGCCAAGAGAAATCAATGGGAGGATTTTCTCGATTTCATCAACTCGGACCCAACACGTTGCTGAGCTGTAGTCGGCGTTTGTCGCCTCCCTGTGGCCAGAACCCACTGGTATCGAGGAGTTACTCCTCCATTGCCAATTCAAATCACTCCATCCTCAAGAGAGGAAGCAATGCGTAGGCTCTTCAGCTGTTGAGTTCTTGAAACCACGAGCATCGCTACACCGATGGTTCCGTTTCAAGGCAAGGAATTGGCCTAGGAGTCACAGGTCATATCCTAAGGGTGACAAATAGTCTTCCCCAGCATTGCAGGATTGCAGCATTGCCGGCCGAAACCGCGGCCCTGGTTATCACTGCCACTACACCATCTGTCAAACCAATCCTAGCTCTGACAGACTTAGCCAGTGCAATCGCTGCGCTTCAAAGCGATCACCCAAGACACCTATGGAATCTGGCCATCCTTTTCAACGTAGAACAATCGACAACCTCGCCTGAACCTCGGGGCATTGTAGAGCGCCAAAGAATGTTATAGCCGATAAGATGGCTGGTTCCTCTGGTTCCTCTGGCTGACGCCAATACCTGGATTGAGAGAATCGTAATTCAACAGCTCGCTGGAACGAGATGATTAGGTATTGATTAGTTTAGAGATTGGCCGCTAGGTGGTGGTATATGTGAATTCATTATTTTAGACTACTCAAGTAATTCCGATATATGGAATTTTCCTCATTGTAAATATTCTTAGCGCACAAATTTGAAATTTGTAAAGATGACGTCTTTAACAAAGTTTGTATGGTGGGAATGGACTGTCATATGACGGAATAAATAATTAGGAAATTTACAAATAGGCGGCGCTAGTGTACTTGCAATATTCTTGCAGGTTTGAAATATTGCTCCCCCATACCTACACCCAAGTTGTATTCGGCAACATTGTTCAGGATGTCCAGGACTACAAAGCGGTGCTCATTATAATGAGCACTTCTTCCAAGATGCGGCACTAGTGAGCTGTTATATTTGAGTATATTGTGAGATCTGATGTATTTTGGTTTGTAGCATTTTTGGCAAATATGAATATTCTGGTAGAGTTCATCAAAAGTTTTCTTTGTATTCAACCTGCTCCAGAGATGCTGCAAATAATAGAATGTGTTCACAGAATATGTTTTAGGTCATCCAAGAAAACCCTGGAATTGAGTCCTTTGGGTCTACATGCGTAGCCAAAGATCAGCCAATTTGCCGCCTATTTGTAAAATTCCCAATTATTACTTCCGTCACAAGACAGTCCATTCCCACTAGACGACCTTTGATCAAGACGCCATTTTAAAAAAAAAATAAATTTGTGCGATAAGGATATTTACACTGAGGAGAATTCTATATATCGGAATATCTTGAGTAGTCTAAAATAATGAATACAAATATACCACCACCTGGCGGCCAAGTTCCTAACTTATCAACGCCTTATGCCAAATCACACGCCTTCCTGCATAACCTTTTTAAAAAAGGTGCAGTTCAAAATGGGTAGAATTTTCGGATATAAGTAAATTAATCATAAAAAATCACTGTTTTTGTACCCAATGTAGGGTCAATATGACCCCAGAGCACAAACAACGTATTTTTTTTTGCCGAATAGATAGGGGAAATGACGGCTTTGGCAGGTTTTGTTCTATTATTGTCAGGGGGGTTTTTGTTGAACTTTTTTTTAAATTTGGCCACAATATTCTTCAATATGCCAAGAATGTTTAGGCCAAATTTGAGCATAATTAGTTATAGAAAACCCCCTTAACAATAATAGAACAAAACCTACCAAAGCCGTCATTCCCCCTGTATTAGATTTTTTTCAAATGACATTTGCTGGTCATCATTCATTGATCTTTCAGATTTTTTTATTGCCTTTCTTTCATAGCTAGCCACACTTTTTTTTAATTAAAAATTTATGCAAAAATCTTCTTTTTTCTATCATTTTCATTCCTGACTTCGTGCACATTGTTTTTTTTTATTTAATTTGTTTTTCTACGTTTTTAATTCGTTCACGTTTTCTTCGCTGCCCACGCTACCCACGCTGCCAATATGGCCGGCGCAACACTGACCATTGGAGAGTTTCTATTTAATTATTTTTCACGTTCAGTGGCGCCGGGAGTGGGTGGGACAAGTAGGACATGTCCTACGCATGAAAATACATGGGTAGGACAGTCGAAGCATTGTCCTACCCATGATTATGGCACTATGACAATAAAAATAGATACTCCATACGTCACAATTTGCTGTTCTTTGGTCTTCTTCCTCACCTTCTATCTATTCTCATTGGCACTATGGTAAGAAAATAACTAAAAGATTACTAATACTATCATTTAAACGTTTCAAATTTAATCAGATGTTTGAAAGTTTATAAGACTAACTAACTAACTAACTAACTGACAAACTAAAAGTTTCGATTATGTATTGAGATTTTCCAAAAAGTCTTAAAGTTTTTAATAAATTCTGCCCTTCTATAAAATTGTTTAAATTTTTCTGGAAGTACGTAATCATTTCTGCTAGTTCAGGGAGGCTCAGATAAATTTCTGAAATTTTATAATAACTGACAGACCGACAGGTGAATTAAACAAAAGTTGAATATCTAAACGATGATATACAGCTTATCTTAATTTAGCTTAGACTGACTGTACTTGTCAATGGTTGCTTCTCGGTGACATTTTTTAATTTCGAGAAGGTTCGAAAAAAATGTTTCTTCTAATAATGTTGTCTCTAGGGGAGGGGGGTTTATGTCCAAAATCACCCCCGTGGCTACGCCACTGACTCACTCAGAAAAGTGATGTTGTCTATGTCACATTATGTGATGTATTCTCCTATGAGGAAATTCGGAGTATCATTATTCTTGAGATTTCTGAGAACCCGTAATTAGTACTGAACACTCTGAAAGATTCATTGGACGATCAAAAGCTCTCATATGACGATGTTTCTGAAGATTACTAAAGGTTCGAATTCCTAGGAGCTAATGATTTTTAATTAAAACCATTAAATATTTAAAAAAATCACAGAAATCCATAACCACTTCTGAAAATTCGTAAAGTTGTTTGAAGACGCTTCTTGGAAATGATATCTATGATCTCTGGAAGTGTAATGATTAGTCATAGCGAGTTTTATAACTTATCCGAGGATGTCCGAAAAAATCTCTTGAAATCCGAGAGGACGTCCGGAAAGTCCCTGAAATTTAGATTTTGTCCTACCCACGTCTCGGAACGTGACCGCGCCTCTGAACATCACATCTTTTACCATATCTAAATTGCCATACTTTCGTAGTGTGACAGGTACCACAAAGTTAATAAAAACGTGTTCCTCAATTTTTTTTTTATATCTTTATTATAGAGGTTTGCAGCCCTAGGCTGGCTCACCTCTTATGTTCCTCAATTTAATATTTTTATTTAAAAACAGTTTTTGTTCTAAAAACCTACGATGCATGATCTGCTCATAATCGTTGTACTAAGCTAACAATACACTAAATCTCGTGTACTTACTTGATACTTGATGGGCTACAGCTCTTCGATGAACCTACGCCAAATGGAGTATCCTTCTCCACTGGACTCGATTCTGGGCCAATCGCTTACAGTCGCCCTGAACATTGAGCGCCCTCAGGTCCTCTTCAACTGCAAAAAGCCATCGTGTACGCGGCCTTCCACGAAGCCTGCGGCCTCTTCCGGGTTCTTTACTGAATATTATCTTCGCTTGACGTTCTTCCGGCATACGAACAACGCGACCAGCCCACCGTAGTCTGCCGTGTTGTATAAGCTTAATAATATCCAGCCATACACCTGGTACAATTCGTGATTCATGCGACGCCGCCAGATACCGTTCTCCTGTTTACCGCCGAGTATTGTCCGCAGCACCTTACGCTCAAACACTCCGAAAGCTCTCCGATCAGCCTCCTTTAACGTCCATGTCTCATGGCCGTATAAAGCCACCAGAAGAATTAGAATAGTATACAGCGCGAGTTTTGTTTTCGTTTGCAGACTACGGGACTTAAGCTGGTTACGAAGTCCGTAATAAGCCCTATTTGCAGCTGCAATACGCCTTTTCACCTCGCGGGTAACATCATTATCGCACGTCACTAATGTTCCAAGATACACAAATTCTTCTACCACTTCAAATTTTTCATCATCCAGCACCATTTTGCTACCACCACCACTAATGAACCCACGTTGATTGCCAGCGACCATGTACTTCGTTTTGCTGGTATTGATCGTGAGTCCAATCCTCGCTGTCTCTCTCTAAAAAGGCACAAAAGCCTCTTCCACGGCACGGCGATCAATTCCGATAATATCGATATCGTCGGCAAATCCCAGGAGCATATGCGATTTTGTGATAATGGTACCGCTTCATCACCCTGCTTTAATCCATCTAACGTAACAAATGACGTCGATATTTCATCCGCTACCCTTACACTTGATTTCGATCCGTCCAACGTTATACGAATCAGTTTCGCAGGAAAACCATGTTCAAGCATAATTTGCCATAATTCTTTCCGTTTCACTGAATCGTACGCCGCCTTGAAATCAATAAACAGATGATGTGTCTGCAAGTTGTACTCCCGGAGTTTAGCAAGGATTTGTCTCAGGGTAAACATTTGATCCGTCGTTGATCGGCCCTCACGAAAACCTGCTTGGTATTTGTCGACGAAGGACTCTTCAAGCGGTCTCAATCTGTTAAACAGAATACGGGAATTAAGGAGGGTTATTCCTCGATAATTGGCGCACTCCAGTCTGTGCCTTTTCTTAAATAGAGGGCAAATGAGGCCGTCCAACCAGCTAGCAGGCATTTTCTCGTCTTCCCATAGTTTCGACATAATATGGTGCAGAACTCCATAAAGCTACAATTAATTGCATATTATTCGGCAACTCGGCCGTACGAAAACCATTTTTTTGTTAAATATCTTGGCTGTGCATATGCACAGCATATGTTTCGGAATGAACAAATTGATATGAAATTTGCGAAAAAGAATCCACGTATCTTGGAGGGACTCGAACCCTCAACCTCCTACTCTCTAGATAGGCGTGATAACCCCTACACAACAAGACCACTTAAAGGTCACGTTTGCGGAAAAGCCATCAGAATCCGAGTACCAACCTCCACCGCGGTTAGCTTAATAAAGTTTAATAAACAATGTGCACTCGTTTGACTGTGGATATACAACAGTAAAGCACATGTGGAGATTGAACAAATCATGCATCCGAAGGATATTCAATTTGCAAAAAAGAGAGCTAATCGCGGTGGAGGTTGGTACTCGGATTCTGATGGCTTTTCCGCAAACGTGACCTTTAAGTGGTCTTGTTGTGTAGGGGTTATCACGCCTATCTAGAGAGTAGGAGGTTGAGGGTTCAAGTCCCTCCAAGATACGTGGATTCTTTTCCGCAAATTTCATATCAATTTGTCCATTTCGAAACATATGCTGTGCATATGCACAGCCAAGATATTTAATCCATAAAGCTGCTCACTGCCGTGTTTGAGAGGTTCAGCCGGGAGCTGGTCCTTCCCCGCAGCCTTAATTTTTTTCAGCTCTTTAACCCTTTACCTTTAACCTTTTTCGTTTTCAAGTAATTTTTTTAGGGTTCTAAACATCGCAGGAAGTTGAAACTCCGTGACATCTTCAAACTCGGCAAAATTAAGGTTTGGGTGGTACGAAAATGAAAATCCAGTAAGGGGGGGCTTGGGGAGGGGCTTCTGAATATTTTTAACCCGTAACGTACCGACAGGGTACCCGGGTACCCACGTTTTGGTATAACCATAACTTCGCCAGTTTTCAACCGATTTTGACGATTCCGTTTGCTATGGATTAAGAAATTCATCCTCCATCCGATCCATGTCACATATGAACGATCCGGATTACCTGGTTACCGGAGTTCTGGATTTGCTAGACCATGTCTCAAAAATGGAGAAGTTGATCTTATACTATCCAAATGATGATTTCTTGTATCCTGAGTTACCAGTTTCGCAGGAAATTCGAGGATTATGACTTCCCAACGTATTAGAACCACGTGATCATATGGACTCAGAACGGACATTCCGGAATAGGTTCCCGTGGGCCCTATAGTGGCCACAAATTCATTCCTGGCAATATGGGTATCAAAATTCTTCAAATTGTTTCGGGGACATGTTATTCATAAAGTTGAAACCATAGGATGGATATGAACCGGAACGGTCATTCTGGAACAGGATCCCGGAGGGCCCGTAGTGGCCAAAAACTCATTTAGAATAAACCCTAGCAATATGGGTATCAAAATTCTTGGAATTGTTCCGGAAACATGTTTTCCATGTAGTTGAGACCATAGGATGGATATGAACCGGAATGGTCATTCTGGAACAGGTTCCCGGAGGGCCCGAAGGGCCCGTAGTGGCCAAAAACTCATTTAGAATAAACCCTAGCTATATGGGCATCAAAATTCTTGGAATTGTTCCGGAAACATATTTTCCAAGTAGTTGAGGCCATAGGATGGATATGAACCGGAACGGTTGTTCTGGAACAGGTTCCCGTAGTGGCCAAAACTCAATTAGAATAAACCCTAGCTATATGGGTATCAAAATTCTTGGAATTTTTCCGTAAACATGTTTTTCATTGATATGGAAATGCTAATATCATCTTCCAAACTTGGACGTACATGTTCATGATAGAATTAGAGGCGAAAGTATAGAATTGATAGTTCCGTTAGGATTCGGCAGGCATGAAGAATGTTTTTATAGAAGTCGATTTGAAAGCGAGCGGAGGGCAATATTTGTGATGGCACATATCACACGACCTTCCTTCTGCCAAGCTCCCGTATGAAGGGGGAGGGAAGAATATCAGTGTGGAAGCTGATATATCTTCACTGGCAAAAGGAAGGTGGTTTGACTTGCTCATATGCCATCGCGTGCGGAAGGATTTCCTATCGACTATCAAAATTCTTCAAATTGTTTCGGGAACATGTTATTCATGTAGTTCAGACCATAGGATGGATATCAACCAGAACAGTCATTCTAGAACAAGTTCCCGAAAGGCTTTTAGTGGCCACAAACTCATTTAGAAGACACCCTGGCATCAAAATTCATGGAATATTTTCGGAAACATGTTTTTCCAAGAAGATGGGACTGATGTTGGGTCATCAGGCTGAATTGCTGTTGGGCCGAATGGTTATTGGGTCGAATGAGAAGTGAGGAGTGAATAGTGAGAAGTGAGCAGTGAGAATTGGAAAATAAAAAGTGAAATGAGAGAAATGAGAAGAGAGAAGAGAGAAGTGAAAAGTTACACAGTGTTGACCCGATTTTGTCACTTCCCGATTTTATATACCTCCGACTTCATCACATTTTCGACCCGATTTTATCACGTCCCGCTTTTGTCACGTTTTTTTACCCATTTTGTCACCACATAAAATTAGAACATTTTAGTCGTTCATTTTATTTTTGTAAATTATTCAGCAAACACCAATGATACTTTCAGCGCCTGTGGTTCATTATAAATCATTTCTGAGTACCTGTCAAGAATTTTTAAGTCTTTTGACAAGAAATAACGGGAAAACAAAATAGCAAGTGTTTCTTCTAAATGAGGGTCCCCTCGGAAACCTGTTTGAGAATGACCGGTCCATTGTCAAACCATCTTATGGCCTAATAACCCAAAAGATCATGCCTCCAAGACAATTTCATGAATTTTGATACCCGTCCATTGTCAAACCATCCTATGGTCCAATTACTTATTGGATTGAGGCCCCACGGGAACCTGTTCCAGGATGACCGGTCCGTTGTAAAACCATCCAATGGTCCAATTACTTATCAGATCATGCTTCCGAAACAATTTCATGAATGTTGATACCCATATTGCCAGGGTTTCTTCAGAATGAATTTGTGGCCACTTTAGGCCCCACGGGAACCTGTTCCAGGATGATCGGTCCGTTGTCAAACCTTCCTATGGCCCTATTACTTATCGGATTATCCTTCCGATACAATTTCATGAATTTTGATACCCATATTGCCAGGGTTTCTTCAAAATTAATTTGTGGCCACTTTAGGCCCCACGGGAACCTGCTCCAGGATGATTGGTCCGTTGTCAAACCATCCAATGGTCCAATTACTTATCAGATCATGCTTCCGAAACAATTTCATGAATTTTGATACCCATATTGCCAGGGTTTCTTCAGAATGAGTTTGTGGCCACTTTAGGCCCCACGGGAACCTGTTCCAGGATGATCGGTCCGTTGTCAAACCATCCTATGGTCCAATTACTTATCGGATCATCCTTCCGATACAATTTCATGAATTTTGATTAGAGATGGGCAAAACGGATCACTTTGATGAACGGATCAGATCTGGGTCATTCATTCTAATGATCCGGATCTTTCAACCGGATCCGATCCTTAGAACAAAACGTAAGGAGAATGCAAAAAAGTGAAACCTTCGTCATTCTGTCTCACACTTTTGAACAGTACTGACAATAACTTTACCCTTTCTTGTTTACAAGCGTATGGATTACAAAGAATGAACTTTTTATTTTATTATTTCCTTACAAATAGTCAAATAATTTGCTGATCTGGTGAACCGGATCTTTTAAAAAATGATCCACGAATCATTCACTCACTTTAGAGATCCGGATCATTTAAGGTCACTCCTGACGGAATCCAAGATTAAAAGTGCTCGCGTTTTCGGGGGCACACCACTCGATACGGAAGCAACGCACAACTGTCATTTTTATTATTTCACGCATGCTGCGACGCAGCAAAGCTAAATCAACAAAAATGACAGTTGTGCGCCGCCTCTGAATCGAGTGGTGTGCCCCCGAAAACGCGAGCACTTTTAATCTTGGATTCCGTCAGGAGTGACCTTAACCGGTTCCGGATCTGAACGCCCATCTCTAATTTTGATACCCATATTGCCAGGGTTTCTTCAAAATGAGTTTGTGGCCACTTTAGGCCCCACGGGAACCTGCTCCAGGATGACCGGTCCGTTGTCAAACCATCGTATGGTCCAAATACTTATCGGATCATGCTTCCGAAACAATTTCATGAATTTTGATACCCATATTGCCAGGGTTTCTTCAGAATAAGTTTGTGGCTACTTTAGGCCCGACGGGAACCTGTTTCCGGAATAACCGTTCCGGGATTAATTCATAAGATGGTCCTGTAACGTAGTTAAGCTATATTCTTTAAATTTCCAACGAAGTTTATTAGTCATGACGCAATAATTCTTCATTTGGTTGAATATATATCTTCAATTTGCACATACTTTGGGACTTGCCCCAGTTAATTCGGAATTCCGGTTACCAAGTAATCCGAATCGGTTCTCTGTAACATGTATCGAATAGCGGGTAAGTTCTTGCATCCGTAGCAACCAAAATCGTCAAAATCGGTGAAAAACTGACAATGTTATGATCATTTTAAGTCCGTGGGTACCCGGGTACCCTGTCGGTAACGTAAGGGTGTTTTTTTTGTCGGTAACAAAAGGGTTAACAGCTTTTTTAACCTCATCTAGTGTAGGTGACTCCACAGCTTGTCCATCGTCGCTAATATTTATTCTGTTCACCGAAGCACCGTCAATTCTTCCATTCAACAAAGTCTCGAAGTGTTGCTTTCACCTGGCAGCCACTTCAGTTTTATCTGTCAGCAAATTCCCTTGTTAGTCGTTGCACATGACGAGAGATGGCGCTGTCTTTCGAGGTAGGTAGTGATCAGAGTCGATGTTCGGACCTCTGAATGTCCGCACATCGATAACATCCGAGAAATGGCGCCCATCCACCAGAGCATGTTCTATCTGCTTGCAAGTTTCACCATTTGGGTGTCTCCAGGTGTGCTTTCGGATGTTCGTGCAAAGTAGGTGCTACTGATGGCCATCCCTCTGGCAGCAGCAAAATTTACTATCCGTAGGCCGTTGTCATTGGTAGCGGAGTGTAGGCTCTCCCTACCGATTATGGGACCGAAAAAGTCCTCTCTACCGACATGAGTGTTAGCGTCTCCGATAACAATTTTCACGTCATGCTTTGGGTACTCTCCATCGGCTTTATCAAGACATTCATAAAACGTGTCCTTCACGTCGTCGGATTTATCGTTTATCGGTGCGTAAACGTTGATTAGGCTGTAATTGAAGAATTTGCCCCGTATCCTCAACACACAGATTCGTTCGCTAATGGATTTCCACCGCATCACTCCCTTCATCTGCTTGCCCATCACTACGAAACCAACTCCATGCTCTGCTTTTCCGCCGCCGCTGTGATAGATGTTATACTTGAATGCAGTGTTGGTCGTGGGGTCCACGGCTCAGAATTCACGTTCTCCGCATCTTGGCCATCGGACTTCTTGAATAGCGGCCACGTTCACTCCAACCTTCTGCAGTTCGCGAGCCAGAAGGCTCACTCGTCCAGGTTCATTTAGGGTCCTGACATTCGTTGCCGGGTCGGTTGCCAAAAATAGCGTTCTCTTTTTCTTCTATCTCCATTTTTCGTGGTATTTAAGAGGCTTCAGTAAGCTACCTTACCGGGGTCGCGTTACCTACATCGCGATGATGGGGCTGCAACCTTAGGTATAGCTGACGCGACACAGCATTTCGTTAAACAGCCGCTGGGTACCGTCGTGCGAGGCTTCTTTTGATTCCGGGGGCTACTTTGGATTTTTAATTTTTTGAAAAAATTAAACGGAAAAAATACCAAATTTGTAACAGAAAGTTGCCGTCCAATTATCAACAAGACACCCGATTGGTGATAATGACAATTTTATAGTAATTTTCGTTATAATTCTTGTTTTAAAATGTCCAAAGTAGCCCCTGATTTTTCAAAAGAAGCCCCGCACGACGGTACCAGGCAGACGCTGTTTGAGCCGCACCTCCTGGTGAACAGACGCTCGAGGCGTACCTTCTCACTCTAGCTGATGTCAGAAAGACAACAGTGCCCAGGCTGCACTACCAGCTAAGTACACAACCCTTAGCTGGCGGTCTTTTGTCATCGGACGACCCGTGGAAGCGTGAGATATGGACTTGTGGGGACCAGAGCTCTGTTGGGCGCTCCTTCCTTGATGTCAACCCACCATTTTGTAGCCCTCATCTCATGTAAGGCGCTAAAATACAGCTAAAAAATTATGCAACTCATGGGTGACATATGTTTTGTTCGTATTCTGTATAAGAATTGGTTCATTCTTACAATCAATAACATCATGCATCCAGATAATCGAGTTCAACTGTCCAAATACTTGACCCATTCTCACCCTTGATGCCTTGATGCATTCTCACCGTTCTGACCCTTTGTCACAAACGTTGATGGTCAATTGATCGTGCTCTACGCTCAAATCACTGCCCACTTTTCAAAGCTAATCGTCGTTACTGCTGAATAAGGGATGAGCTTTCAGTTGTAATGTCAGTTTGATTCGGTAGCTGCAACGACAAACGTTCTTCTTGGAACCCCAATTAACCAGCAGCTCAACAACGAACAAGTACTTCAGAAGTTCAGATACGTTTTTACTTGGATTCAGAAAAAAAGCAGTGGTAGCGTGGAATACATACTAAGGCAGTGAATTGTTTTCGAGCGCTACATTTCAGCGTTTTGCATTGCTTTCACAAGATCCAAAAAACTATTTATCGCAATCTCACCACTTATATTCTAGTTACATTTGTAACAAACTGAAAGCTATAATCAAACGAGTAACGGGTGTCGTGAACGTCAAAAGTGTAATAGTAGGAAGCAGCTTACATACATTCACCCTTGCTCTTGCATCACCAAAACCGACCGAACCACCAATTACACACCGCACTGTGCGTGCCAGGTTATACGTACGTACTTCTATACTGCCTATATTCGTATAACAGTCCCATCTTTGCTGAACTCGGCATTCATATGGGACAAATATGCGGCTGTCGGCACTATATTGTAGTAAAAACAGGTGCGGCGACGGCGACCCAGTTTAATTTCATTAATGTTTTAAAGCAACCACGACCGTCGCGTCGCGCCATGCATGCGCCGCCGGAACCATGCGTGCAGATCCTCAGGAAGATGCACAACAGGTGGGCGAGTAAGCTATAGGGGGGAAAAAAAAGTTTTCATCGGAATCCGTTCGAAATGGGGGTTGAACGATGCGATGGTACCCACCTGATGTGCATGAAGCAGAATCGTCGGTTGTGAGCTTGTTTCCTTGCCTTCTGCATTACGCTTCATGCTCGCAGAGGTTTGGCTATAGAGTTTTCGCTGATTTGGGCAGCACATTGTTTTATTGGTTCTCAACATTCCCCAGTTTTTGTAACCTAGTCATAAATCATTCTGAATCATCCTTGTTGGTTTTGATTCTTTAAGTTCATAAGAACCATAGCACAATTTGGTTGCACAATGTATGTACGGAGACGCAACGCTCTTGAGAAATCCTGCTCAAAATTCGAATAAATCATTTTCAGAGGAGAGATCTATTGTTGGGCGTGCCATCAATTTTCCCGGAAAGTTTCAAAGCTAGCCCAGAAGGGAGCTCTTCCGATAATGGAATTTTGGCGTAATAACAAGAGGAATTGAAATTTATTGATTTAATGAAATTTCTCGCGCCAGCAACCGACCGTTCAACAAACCGAACAATGTTGGGTGGCCCTTGGTTTTTCGGACTTCTACAGGTGGGGTCTTGTTTTCAGAAACATGTCAGTTGAACTTAGATTGGCTTAATTAAATGTTTGATTTGATTAGTTTCAATTCATTTTAAATCCTATGGGTGTTAATGATTTTTTATCTTAAAAATCCCGCGATTTGTTGATACAACGGAACTTGAGAAGTCAGTGAGCCGCATGGTGGAATTATAATCCTCTTTTTGTGTTTATTTCTTTCTGATTGTACAATAGTAATCGATTAATGGTTTAGCATCGATTTCATCTTGCAGTATGCCTGCGCTCAAAACTCTCGACGGTGTACAACACGCGTCGAAGTCGGACGCCGCGGCTTAACATTGGGCGGCTACAAGACGGTAGACTAGCCCAAGAATACGCGCAGCAGCTGGAAGTGGCACTTCCAACGGAAGAGCAGCTAGGCGCAGCGTCTCTTGAAGATGGCTGGAGAGATATTCGATCCGCCATTGGTAGCACCGCAACCGCTGCACTAGGCACGGTGCCCCCGGATCAGAGAAACGACTGGTATGACGGCGAATGTGAGCAGTTAGTGGAAGAGAAGAATGCAGCATGGGCGAGATTGCTGCAACACCGCACGAGGGCGAACGAGGCACGATATAAACAGGCGCGGAACAGACAAAACTCGATTTTCCGGAGGAAAAAGCGCCAGCAGGAAGATCGAGACCGTGAAGAAACGGAGCAACTGTACCGCGCTAATAACACACGAAAGTTCTATGAGAAGTTGAACCGTTCACGTAAGGGCCACGTGCCACAGCCTGATATGTGTAAGGACATAAACGGGAACCTCCTTACGAACGAGCGTGAGGTGATCCAAAGGTGGCGGCAGCACTACGAAGAACACCTGAATGGCGATGTGGCAGACGAAGATGGCGGTATGGTGATGGACCTGGGAGAACGCGCGCAGGACATAATTCTACCGGCTACGGATCTCCAGGAAATCCAGGAGGAGATTGGCCGGCTGAAGAACAACAAAGCCCCTGGGGTTGACCAACTACCAGGAGAGCTATTTAAACACGGTGGTGAGGCACTGGCTAGAGCGCTGCACTGGGTCATTACCAAGATTTGGGAGGAGGAAGTTTTGCCGCAGGAGTGGATGGAAGGTGTCGTGTCCCATCTACAAAAGGGCGATAAGCTGGATTGTAGCAACTACCGCGCAATCACATTGCTGAACGCCGCCTACAAGGTACTCTCCCAAATTTTATGCCGTCGACTAGCACCAACTGCAAGGGAGTTCGTGGGGCAGTACCAGGCGGGTTTTATGGGCGAACGCTCCACCACGGACCAGGTGTTCGCCATTCGTCAAGTACTGCAGAAATGCCGCGAATACAACGTGCCCACACATCATCTATTCATCGACTTCAAAGCCGCATATGATACAATCGATCGGGACCAGCTATGGCAGCTAATGCAAGAACACGGTTTTCCGGATAAACTGACACGGTTGATCAAGGCGACGATGGATCGGGTGATGTGCGTAGTTCGAGTTTCAGGGGCATTCTCGAGTCCCTTCGAAACCCGCAGAGGGTTACGGCAAGGTGATGGTCTTTCGTGTTTGCTATTCAACATCGCTTTGGAAGGGGTAATACGAAGAGCTGGGATTAACACGAGTGGTACAATTTTCAATAAGTCCGTCCAGCTATTTGGTTTCGCCGACGACATAGATATTATGGCACGTAACTTTGAGAAGATGGAGGAAGCCTACATCAGACTGAAGAGGGAAGCTAAGCGGATCGGACTAGTCATCAACACGTCGAAGACGAAGTACATGATAGGCAGAGGTTCAAGAGAAGACAATGTGAGCCACTCACCGCGAGTTTGCATCGGTGGTGACGAAATCGAGGTGGTAGAAGAATTATAAACTACTTGTTTATACACCACGATGTTAGACCATAAATACATTACTAGACCTCAGGGGCTTTCTCTAAAGGCATGCGATGGCCATACTGGTGTCCACCAGTTGGGTCGCAAGAGAAAACAGTTTCTTTGAGTTGTCGAATGGCTTAAGGGTTGGACCCAGAAGCGTCGAGCTCAAAAGTCAGAATTGGTCTGACCTTCTTTATTGAATTACTGATATTTATATGTTTACAATGATAGGAGGTAACTTGTTGCGTCGTGTGAGACAACGGGAGTGACAAATAAACTCAAAGTGCTCATCCTTGCGCCCTCAGCAATATCGGTTATTGCCGTAGTCAATTTGGCTTGGCTTTGTAATTTGATTCCTTCGAACTACATGCTATCGGCTCCGGACCTCACAAGCGGAGGTAGAGAAAGAGGCGATAGAGCAATGTAGCTTGATGGTGAATGACTTCCATATGTGCCGTTTTAAATTGCATAGCATGCATCTCTATGCTCGATGATTGATTCGGTGCTAGGATGGCTTGGTATGTGATTGTTCTGTTTATGGTTATGGGGTTTATTAAAATAATGGTAATATGGTATGCTACAGAATTTGTGTACTTGGGCTCACTGGTGACTGCCGAAAATGACACCAGCAGAGAAATTCGGAGACGCATAGTGGCTGGAAATCGTACGTACTTTGGACTCTGCAAGACGCTCGAATAGAGTTCGCCGCCGTACCAAACTGACAATCTACAAAACGCTAATTAGACCGGTAGTCCTCTACGGACACGAGACCTGGACGATGCTCGTGGAGGACCAACGCGCACTTGGAGTGCGGCCTTAGTCTGAATAAATAATAATAATCGATTTCATCTTCACTCCGGATAATCAAATCATTAGAAAAAAATAAAAAATGTAATAACATAACGAAACACTTATGTTTTATGTTAAGAGCAGTGGCATAGCCAGAACTTACTTAAGAAAAACCGTGATTAGTCCTCCTAGCGGTATCGGTGACTTTTTGATGAATTGTGGAAAAATAGTATTTTTGTCATAGCTTTTGAGTCCATAGTCCGATCCAGCCAATTTTTAATAAAAAGTGATAAGACGGATTCCCATTTTAATGTTGCACGCAAATCGGTTGAAAATAGGTGACAATAAAAATTAGCTAGACTCTCTACGCGTTTTTGTATAAAAAAAACCAAATCAATCCACCTAGCGTTGGTGATGCCTTTCTCGCGCATTAAAAAAATAAGAAAACACATAAGAGAGGTCGAAGTAGCACTTTAGGGGGATAGATTTTACTTTTTCTATCAATTCATATGCTTTTGCGGTCATTTGAAGGCGTTGCTGCAAACACAGGAAAAAAAAAATTTTCGTTTTTGAAAAAAAAATTCCCAAGGGGGGACCCTTGGCAAAAAAAACAATGTTTTTTCAATAACTTTGGAACGCAATGACCGATTGGGCAAATTTTCAATAGGAAATAACTAGGCCGCAATCCGCGTCGACTGCAACTTGTTGCGAGCATAATGCACTTGTTGCGAATAATGCTAAGTACCAAAAAGTGTGTCTCACATTTTTGTACACACACATACATACACACATACAGACATCACCTAAATTCGTCGAGCTGAGTCGATTGGTATATAACACTATGGGTGTCCGAGCCTTCAATCAAAAGTTCGGTTTTGGAGCGATCCTATAGCCTTTACGTATACTTTGTATACGAGAAAGGCAAAACCGTATTTTGGCCATCATTCTGAACCAAAAGTTTGATTTAGTCAAATTTTAATAGCTAAAGCATTCCGAAGGGTTCCAAGTTGAATGCAGCTTATTGCAAGTAAATCGTATAAGGAAAGGTCCCTCATAGTGAGCTAAACCATCTATCACGATTTTTTTTAAATAAGAATTGAAATTTGGCCTTCCATGGTCCATTCATCTATCCATTTTCCAATGGAAAACAATGAAACAGGATTGCATGTTGATTGCAACCAGTTGCAAGCAAATCAGCTATGGGTAAGTTATAGAAATGGGCACACATAGGCATCACCACAATTCGCCTCATGATATACGAATGCAAAAATGGTAATCTGGCTTAGAAACCTCGCAGGTAATAACTGTGGAAGTGCAATGAACACTAAGCTGCGAGGTGGCTCTGTCCCAGTGTGGGGATGTAATGCCAATAAGAAGAAGAAGAAGAATGCAGACAAAAATACTTATATTATCAGCTTCTAGCTGAGAGATCTTCCTAGGCCTGTGTTGATTACAATCTGTTCTTCAGCCAAGCGTTGATTGAACAAAGTTTGAAAATACATACAACAAATGAACAGCTCTTTGCAATTTTAACCTACGTCCTACGTCCGGAATCTGCATGCGGGAAGTAAATCCAGCCACAACAAATGCATTCAATCAATTCCCTGCACTGTAGTTGCAATCAGTGTGTTGTCTAGAATCAGTTGTCCATTTCAAATGTGGTCAGATCGAATGTCACCGCCTGGCTCATCCCGAAATGGAATTGTGTTTTGTCATGTGCGAAACCAGCACTGTTCGCCATCTGTCCAGAAATCAAATCTCGACATGTGCTCGACTTTCTGCTTCTATCAAGCGAAGGGCCAGACGGTTCAAATAGTACTCCTGAAGCATTTCGGTACTTTATTGAACAAAAACTCACATAGGTACTAATTCGTTTGAAAACAATCCCACTCAAAATAAATTGGCTCACACGATTTTTACAGAGCATTACAATGTAATTTACATTACAGAGCATTACATGGATTTTCTATATTTTGCTTCATGAAGAATTTCTTATAACACCTTTAATAATCATACAATTAATTTTATGTTATAAATTTTAGACAATCCTCCCCTACATGCGGTTTGTCACCCAGGGAGTTCTAGTTCACAGAAAGATATTCAATCTCTGGAGTTGGTCTCTTTCGACGCCTGGGCAACTGCAGTCGATACCCAAAGCAATTTTATACTGGCACTACCATTCCTACTGTGTGACTTGGATTGGGAATATACATCTCATTTCGCGAGAAAAACACCAATCGGTGATATTTGTTTAGCCAGGTTCAGTCGGTTGCATCGACCAGATGGATGTGCCCCAGTCGATAAATTGGGAAAATGTGCGGACAAATGGAGAGAGTGGGTTTTATCTTGCTTTTCCATTTTCGGATCATGTGCGACATATTGGCTTCCGTTTGTGGGAAACTTTGTGGTTTCACATGTGTTCATTGTTGTGTATTCAGTTGGGGTTGCTGTGGACAGGATTTTATTGGCCAGATATGTTCTTCATTCGAATCTAAAAATCAATATTACTTCATTCGCCCTATTTTCACAGAAATGAAAATCATTTCAAAGCATTTTAGTGAAATGTTCTCACTTGTCATGAGACACTATTCCATTTAATTCTACTACTTTGTCGTCACTTTTGAAGCTTCAATCAAATGGTGCTATTAAGTGTAATTATGTTTGAAAACTCGATGTTTGCATATACACGAAAATGAACGAATTTATTCGAAAAATGTATTTGGGGTCTTCACAACCCCAGTACGCTAGACAAGTACTTTCCCTACTAAGCTAAGACGGACCTTCAGACTTTGCTTATGGGATATTTTGGTAACCACTACTGTGTGCTTCTAAAGAAAAATATAGAAGTTGTTAGGCAGCATACACACCAGTCAAGCAGTTTGACGAACATTGACTCCGCCCCCAAGAAAACGCTTCGGTTGCTGCTTTGTTTGAACCTGAGAACCTTTGAACGTGTGTGAAGTTGTTCGAACAACCATTTGACAGTTGGCGGCTCGGTTGTAAAAAATGAAAACGGTTTGATTTTGGTTTGAGTTCATTTCATTTATTTAGTTTACATCTAAACAGATAACACTGAATCAACAATTTGACGCCACAATACACGGTTCGAGGCCGCATCTCGGATACGCCCCACGCTCGCCAAGTCGTTTTGCACCTGGTGTGCCCATCTCGCTCGCATGCGCTCCACGCCGTCTCGAACCTGCCGGATCGGAAACGAACACCATCTTTGCAGGGTTGCTGTTCGGCATTCTTGCAACATGTCCTGCCCATCGTACCCTTCCGGCTTTAGCTACCTTCTGGATACTGGGTTCGCCGTAGAGTTAGGCGAGGCACGAAAGTCCATCACCTTGTCTTAGTCCCCGGCGTGTTCGCCCGAAATCTTCACACAGTTTTGCACACCATCCACCACCGTTGCTTTGATCAGTCTGGTAAGCTTCCCAGGAAAGCTGTTCTCGTCCATAATTTTCCATAGCTCTATGCGGTCTATACTGTCGTATGCCACCTTGAAATCAACGAACAGATGGTGCGTTGGGACCTGGTATTCACGGCATTTTTGAAGGATTTGCCGTACAGTAAAGATCTGGTCCGTTGTCGAGCGGCCGTCAACGAAGCCGGCTTGATAACTTCCCACGAACTCGTTCACTAATGGTGACAGACGACGGAAGATGATCTGGGATATCACTTTGTAGGCGGCATTAAGGATGGTGATAGCTCGAAAGTTCTCACACTCCAGTTTGTCGCCTTTCTTGTAGATGGGGCATATAACCCCTTCCTTCCACTCCTCCGGTAGCCGTTCGCCAGATTCTGACTATCAGTTTGTGCAGGCAAGTGGCCAGCTTTTCCGGGCACATCTTGAAGAGCTCAGCTCCGATACCATCCTTACCAGCTGCTTTATTGGTCTTTAGCTGTTGAATGACATTCTTAACTTCCCTCAAGGTGGGAACTGGTTGGCTTCCATCGTCCGCTGAACTGACGTAGTCATCTCCTCCGCTGCCTTGACTTTCACTGCCTGTACTCTCAGCGCCATTCAGATGTTCCTCGTAGTGCTGCTTCCACCTTTCGATCACCACACGTTCGTTCGTCAAGATGCTCCCATCCTTATCCCGGCACATTTCGGCTCGCGGCACGAAGCCTTTGCGGGATGCGTTGAGCTTCTGATAGAACTTGCGTGTATCTTGAGAACGGCACAGCTGTTCCATCTCCTCGCACTCCGCTTCTTCCAGGCGGCGTTTCTTCTCCTGAAAAAGGCGGGTCTGCTGTCTCCGCTTTCGTCTATAACGTTTCACGTTCTGCCGGTTACCTTGCTGCAGTGCGACCGCCCGCGCTGCGTCCTTCTCCTCCAGAATCTGTCTGCACTCTTCGTCGAACCAATCGTTCCGTCGACTTCGACCCATATACCCGACGTTGTTCTCCGCTGCGTCGTTAATGGCTGCTTTGACTGTATTCCAGCAGTCCTCAAAAGCGGCCCCATCGAGCTCACCCTCTTCCGGCAACGCTGCCTCGAGATGCTGCGCGTATGCAGTGGCGACATCAGGTTGCTTCAGTCGCTCTAGGTCGTACCGCGGCGGTCGTCGGTACCGAACATTGTTGATGACGGATAGTTTTGGGCGCAGTTTAACCATCACCAGGTAGTGGTCAGAGTCGATGTTAGCGCCACGATATGTCCTGACGTCGATAATGTCGGAGAAGTGCCGTCCATCAATCAGAACGTGGTCGATTTGTGATTCTGTCTGCAGTGGTGATCTCCAGGTGTACCGATACGGGAGGCTGTGTTGGAAGTAGGTGCTGCGAATGGCCATATTCTTGGAGGCGGCGAAATCAATTAGTCGTAGGCCGTTTTCGTTCGTCAGCCGGTGAGCGCTGAATTTTCCAATAGTCGGTCTAAACTCCTCCTCTTGGCCAACCTGAGTGTTCAAATCTCCTATGATGATTTTGACGTCGTGGCTTGGGCAGCTGTTGTACTCACGTTCCAGCTGCGCGTAGAATGCGTCCTTATCATCATCAGTGCTTCCGGAGTGTGGGCTATGGACGTTGATTATGCTGAAGTTGAAGAACCGGCCTTTGATCCTCAACCTGCACATTCTTTCATTGATCGACCACCACCCGATCACGCGCCTTTGTATATCGCCCATCACTATGAAAGCTGTTCCCAGCTCGTGTGTGTTGCCGCAGCTCTGGTAGATGGTATGATTACCTCTAAACGTTCGCACCATTGATCCCTTCCAACAAACCTCCTGCAGCGCTACGATGCCGAATCCACGGTCCTTGAGCACATCGACGAGTATGCGTGTGCTTCCGATGAAGTTGAGAAATTTGCAGTTCCACGAACCGAGTTTCCAATCGCTAGTCCCTTTTCGTCGCAGTGGTCTTCGCTGATGGTTCCGGTCCGTACTCTCTTGTTGATTGTTCGTTGCTTATGATTTTTTAAAGGCTGGCTTGCAGGGCCTGACACCAAACCCCCTAAATTTCCGGAGGACCATTCCTCCTTATTTCTGGTGGACTCTGGGTACTGGGTACTCGATTTAAAGTCTTTTAAATTTAATAAACCTTAATGGAAACATTCGTATTTTCTTCGTAGTAATCTTCTAAGTAATTAATTCCAATAAAAAGAAGCAATAATTCATTTTCTGCCGCTCAACACTTATTTGTGCTAATTGCGGTATATTATTAGTGAAATTCACAAAAGTGAAGTAAGCTTTATTTCTTAGATTTCTTATGATTAATTTAAAACTGAGATCGTAAATGTGGTCTATCCTCAATCTTGACCAGACGTCTCGTATTATGCGGGACAATCTCAGTCAGTGAATTCGAGAGACTATGGAATCCGTTAAAAATCCCAGAATCCTAAAAGCATTTAAAACCTTAAGGGTCTGGAGAATGAAAAATAGTTTGATATACGGAATTAAGGATATGTCAAAATATTCTGAAGAGTTTAGGTCATGACTATTCCAGGATCTGAACATCAGTATATCAGAAAAAGTGTAAAATATGAAGCATCCTGCTTCTTCTTCTTCTTCTTATTGGCATTACATCCCCACTCTGGAACAGAGCTGCCTCGCAGCTTAGTGTTCATTCAGCACTTCTACAGTGTTTAACCGCGAGGTTCCTAAGTCAGGTTACCATTTTTGCATTTGTATATCATGAGGCTAGCACGATGATACTTTTATGCCCAGGGAAGTCGAGACAATTTCCAATCCGAAAATTGAGTAGACCGGCACCGAGAATCAAACCCAGCCACCCTCAGCATGATCGTGCTTTGTAGCTGTGCGTCTTACCGCACGGCTAAAGAGGGCCCCAAGCATCCATAGATCTGTACAGATCGAAAAAATCTGGAAAATTAACGCCTGATCTGTAAAATCAATTAGGAAAATGCCTGAAACTCATGAGAATTGAAAAAGAGCTTCACCGTCTTCATTCAATGGTTTTCCAGACTGAACACTTACGTAAGATGAAGGACAACAATAGACCAAAGAAAAAGGTTTCGCTTATCGAAAAATTTCCACGACTGAAGCGGGAATCGAACTCTCAGCTCATAATACACAATATACATTAGGGTGGCTCAAATTAGTATGGTAAAAACTTGTTTCAATTTTTTGACGGGTCGCCCTCTTATTCGGTTCTATAGCCTTGATGCTCTGGACAAAATTTCAGCCAAATCGGTCAACGTTTGGGCGGTGCTAAACTCGTTGGAAGTTTATATGCAAAAATGTATGCAGAAAGATCCAAAAACAGTGAATTGCAGTTGGACGTCACAACTTACGATTAAGAACTTTGATACTCATTTAGATCTTGAAGAATTTAATACAGAATGTTATGCAGAAAACCGCAAGAAGATTTAAGTTTGCCCGGCTAAGTTATTAGCATTTCTCTGAAGTGGAGATTGAGCGAATTTCGTTTCTTTAACCTTTGAAAAGAAATAAATTCACCCATACAACACTCCAGTAAAATGCTAATATCTTTGCCTAATAAACTCTAATCTTCTCGCGGTTTTCAGCATAACATTCTGTATTTATTTATACAAGAACTGAATGAGTATCGTGGTTCTTGATCGTAAATTGTGCCGTCCAACTGCAAATCACTGTTTTTTGGATTTTGCTGCATACATTTTCCCATATAAACTTCCAACGAGTTTAGCACCGCCCAAACTTTGGCCGATTTGGCTGAAATTTTGTCCAGAGCATCAGGGCATCAAATAGAATTGAATAAGAGGGCGGCCCATCAAAAAAATAGTAAAAGTGTTTTTTGAGCCCCCTAATATACATACACATACTATACCATACGCTCAGACGACCGGCGCTGCAAACCGCACGGCCACGAGTTCAAGTTTGCTAAACTTTTCTATCTAAAATATTAAGAAAATCCTTAGAAATAGTTTCTAAGAAATCGGGTAGTTGGCATCATACTGGGTGTTGAAGGTTGATAAGATACAAAAAACTAAGACACTTAGAAGGTTGATAAGATACAAAAATTGAAACGATTCAATTTAAATGTTGATAAATAATTATTAATACTAAAATATTCACTCATAACATTTAACTCAATAAATAAAGCTTTCATAAAAAAAACCCAGATTAATCCACCTAGCGGTGATGGTGCCTTTCTCGACCTATGTGCTTGAAAATAGATGAGCTAGTAGCTAGGAGTAAAAACAGACAAATTTCTTTGTCCGTTCTATGAAAATCAGATTATTTATGGCAAAGATATTGTAGATCCAGTTGAAAACCGAAAATCATATTTTGTCCCATTCCCGGATGTCGCGACTGCATCGCGAGTGGTGCCCGACTATGGCACAGTTGCGCACTACTCGCGATGCAGTTGCAACATCCGGAAATGCGAGAAAATGCGATTGTCGCGAAACCTCGGTTCGGTTTTCAGCTTGATCTACAATATGCTAATAAGAATTTCGACATTTTTGTTTCCTTTTTCAATCTTTTTGACGTACATACCCCTGTTTTATTTTACCCAGTCATATATTTTAAGGATATCACTTTTGGATGTAAATTGGATTGAAGCTCCGACTACACAAAAAGAAAACGAAAATGTCATTCCCATCAAGCGAGCGGAGGGCAATATTTGTTATGATATAAATCTCATGACCGTCTTTCTACCAAACTCCCGTATGAAGAGGAAGGGAAGTGTATCAGTGTGGAAGCATCCGATAGTTCGTTTTCAGAAAGAAATTATAGCCTTTCGGTACAACTTTGTTGCACTAGAAAGGCAAAAAGTATTTTGGCCATAATTTCAAAGGTAATAGTCCAATCTGGCCAACTTTCTAAATAGAACAGGATTCCGCATCTAATGCAATTTGTTGTGAGTAAATCGGTTGAGGGTAAGTCCATTAAAAGTCAGCTAGACTTTTTTACTCGCTTTTTATAACACATAGTATATTTTGGCCATAATTTCTGTGCCCATGGTCCAAATTTTCAATAGAAAACAATACGACAGGATTCCACGTCGAATGAAACTTGTTGGAATTATAGATAGTGGAATATATAGATGAGTGAAGATAAATCCTCTGTCTCCAAACGAACTGTCAAACGTGTCTCCAAACGAGCATGACGTCACGATTTCAATGGAAACGTTAAGGGCTGTGACGTCATATGTGCGTGTGCACGGGCAGAAAAATCGACTCAGCCATGCTTTCGCTCATCTATATATTCTACTATCTATAGTTGGAATTAAATCGGTTGAGGATAAGTTCCAAAAAGTGAGCCAAACTTTTCGCACTTTTGGTGCGCACACACACACACAGAGACATCATCGCAGTTCATCGAGCTTATACGTATATAACACTATGAGTCTCCAGGCCTTCTGTGAAAGTTTGGTTTTGAGCGAACATACAGCCTTTTCGTAGAAAAGGCAAAAATGGTGTTTCAGCCATAATTTCCGATCCCATAGTCCGATCAGCGCAATTTTCAATAGAAAACAATAGGACAAAAATCCGCGTCGAATGCAATCTGTTGCGAGCGTCAATAGATGAAGTCTAAGTGCTAAAAAGTGAGCTAGACTTTTTCAAACTCTTTTCACAATAAATAGTAATTTGACCATAACATCTAAGCCCATAGTCCGATCTGGCCAATTTTCAATAAGAAAATATGAGACATTCTGCGTCGAATGCAACTTGTTGTGAGCAAATCGGTTAAGGATATGTGCCCGAAAAATGAGTGACATTTTTTACGCGATTTTTTCGTATGAATTTGTATTTTGGCCATAACTTTCGATCCCATAGTCCGATCTGGCCAAATTCAAATAGGAAACAATGGGACAGGATTCCGCGTCGAATGCAACTTGTTGCGAGCAAATCGGTTGTGGATAAGTGCCCGAAAAATGAGTGACATTTTTTACGCGATTTTTTCGTATGAATTTGTATTTTGGCCATAACTTCTGATCCCATAGTCCGATCTGGCCAATTTCAAATAGGAAACAATGGAACAGGATTCTGCGTCGAATGCAACTTGTTGCGAGCAAATCGGTTGAGGGTAAGTGCCCGAAAAATGAGTGACATTTTACGCGATTTTTTCGTATGAATTTGTATTTTGGCCATAACTTCTGATCCCATAGTCCGATCTGGCCAATTTCAAATAGGAAACAATGGGACAGGATTCTGCATCGAATGCAACTTGTTGCAAGCAAATCGGTTGAGGGTATGTGCCCGAAAAATGAGTGACATTTTTTACGCGATTTTTTCGTATGAATTTGTATTTTGGCCATAATTTTCGATCCCATAGTCCGATCTGGCCAATTTCAAATAGGAAACAATGAGACAGGATTCTGCGTCGAATGCAACTTGTTGCGAGCAAATCGGTTGAGGGTAAGTGCCCGAAAAATGAGTGACATTTTTTACGCGATTTTTTCGTATGAATTTGTATTTTGGCCATAATTTTCGATCCCATAGTCCGATCTGGCCAATTTCAAATAGGAAACAATGAGACAGGATTCTGCATCGAATGCAACTTGTTGCGAGCAAATCGGTTGAGGGTAAGTGCCCGAAAAATGAGTGACATTTTTTACGCGATTTTTTCGTATGAATTTGTATTTCGGCCATAATTTTCGATCCCATAGTCCGATCTGGCCAATTTCAAATAGGAAACAATGGGACAGGATTCTGCGTCGAATGCAACTTGTTGCGAGCAAATCGGTTAAGGGTAAGTGCCCGAAAAATGAGTGACATTTTTTTAGTAGTTTTGCGCACACACACACACACACACACACACACACACACACACACACACACACAGACATCACCTCAATTCGTCGAACTGAGTCGATTGGTATATAACACTATGGGTCTCCGGGCCTTCTATAAAAAGTTTGTTTTTGGAGCGATCATATAGCCTTTACCGTATACTTAGTATACGAGAAAGGCAAAAATGCATAAAGTGTCCCGGATTATCCCATGACGGTTTAAAATTTCCTTAAACTCGATAGTAAATGGCTCATAGTGTTGCAAAAGTCCCATCCCATTGGAGAAGCATCAAAGAGAAATTTGCATCATTAGGTTAGGAATGCATGATCAAAAGATGCAATTGGTTTACATATTAAATGTTTCACGTGAAATAAAGTTTAACAGTTTTAAAAACACTCTCAAGATAAACGAATTGAAGTATCGAAGAACAAATAGTAATGAAAAGTGCTTAATTCTTTAGTGTTCCATTCAACATAAATAATGAATAACTACGTGACAGTGACAACATAATCGTTTTTTAATTTTACTTCAAATATATGAGTACTCATATGATACGAGTAGGTATCGATACTTTTAAATTGATATTTTGTGTATCGATACTTTTATACGATACTAGCTTTAAGTAAAAGTATCGATACCTCAGTGATATCGTTTCATCCCTAGACACAAAACAGAGCGTTCTAAAATAGCACACACATGTCATTTGTTAGTATGGCCGTACTTTCTTTTAGCCAAAGTCACATCGGGAACCCGTTAACCGACTAGTACTTGTGACCACTTTCCCTTATTATGATTCGGAATCGCAGAACTAAAACTTCGTGAAATCATCAGAATAATTTAAATAGAGACTAATTTCCATAACACACAACAAGGGATGATTTACGTACAAAAGCACACGGCAATATTAAACAATGTGCCAATAATCGTAGCAAACTGCAAAAGTTTTACGGTCGGACCAAACGATGTTCATTATGGCGGCGACGATGACGGTAGGTAATAATGCTAAGTACTGAAAAAGTTTTCAATCCAGCTGCTCCCCACTTGTCTTAAGTAATGATTATGAAAATCACAAGACAAATTGTCAACCGAATTTAGTCACTTGCTTACGCTGGAGAACGTCAGAGCCCGTAAAAACTTTTCTCGGCTTCAGTGGTATTTCAGAGCACGGAGATAACGAATATCCGGTCGTCAAGATCATCATCAGTACACCCTCGAGAGGGACGGTTGGTCTATGGAGTTGGAGATTTCTTGAAATTGAAAAACAATCACCGACCAGCGATGCTTGATGTTTGTTCCTACCTTAAAACAAAAAAAAAACATAACTTAAGATTAGGTTCGGTTCCTGGCACAAAACATAGCGTCTTGAGAAAGTTTTACACGCCAATAAGAACAAAAAACTTGAACACTTGAAATTATGAAGTTTCTTATAACGCTTTTCTAGCCGCTAGCGATTGATGGTCAAGGGACAACTTCCCAACAGTGAGATAAAAATCCTCGGAAAAAAAACTCTTGTGTTTTTTTCGTTGCGCTTTCGTTCTGTCTTGGATCAACGTGACGTGTTTCCGGAACAGAATAAACTAGTAACTATTCTGAAATTGTTCCAGAAAATGTATTTTTTAGAGAAATGTATTATAGACGTAATGCATCTTTCATATAATCTTAACCTAGTATTGGAATTTATTCCCGGCATTGATGCACATATTTCCAAAACTAAATTCTACAAGCAATTTTCTCAGTATCATAATATGTAAAAATGAAATTACCATTGTGCACTACGAGATTTGTTTTAGTTTTATAGACTTCATGCCGCTGTGTGGCACCAAAGATAGATTCTGAATATTGAATTTGTTCACAACTAGCTTTTTGTCTCCTGGCTCCGGATCATCGTCCACAAAGTATCCTATCCTAGCTCATGAAATACGGGCGAAAATTTGTCCTTGCGACGGAGCCAATATTTGCACTGTAATCGGTTCCGGGGCTATAAATTTTCAATGTTGAAATGAAACTCGATGAAAACTTTTCCGGAAGATGGTTTTCGTTGTCTCAGGCAGCTGGGAGCTCGTGTGACACTTTTCGAAGCGAGCGCTTCAGACGGAAGAAACTTTTCCCACAATGGTTCAGGAATGTTCAACAAGAGCACGTGGGACATTACTTTGTGTCGTTCGCATGAATCAAATTTTACCACAGGGGTGTTTTCAATATATACACAAAAGATTTCCCAGTGAACGATTTATACCCACGCAAAAGTCGAATATCCGCACCATCCTTCAACTTGACTGATGAAGAGCGATTAACTTATGCGGCCTGTTCGTGACTCCATTGTTCGGAAAAGCAATAGATATCGGGCCGCACAATTTCTGCGGGAGCATCATCGACATGTAGTAGGTAGTCGCAAACGTGAAAGTAGCTGCAGCTGGTTCCAAAACTTTGCTTTCTGATGCAAATTGAGTTGAGATCACAATGATACAGTTTTGTGGGTAAACGTGAAAAGCGACTGTGTGGTGAAACTTTGACTCGTGCTCCACCCGCAAATATGTTTTCAACTTCAGCTCGCAAAGAAGAATGATGGTCTCAAAAGCATCTTCCTAGAATATTTAGCATTTCGCCTCAAGTATGATCTAAATTCAGAAATTAGTTGTACATTTATTCCAAAAAAGAGCGGAAATACTTTTTTCATAGTCCAGATGGTGAGTCAAAAGCCTAATGCTGTGAGACCGTTGTGCTAAACATTGATAATACCGGTTCTTATTTAGAGCAGTGATCCCGCAGGGTTGAATTGTTGAGGACAGTGCTGTAAAATGTCATCTGCATGTCATTTCACTAATTTGACCTAAACTTTTTTCAGGAACCAAATTTACTTAATATTTTTGATGGACTCATAACGCATGAGTAGCCCTATATTTTTGTCCAAATGTTGATATCTCTAAATATATCAGCTGACGTGTCATTTGATATTTTTTCCATTTGAATGACATTTTGCCTCCCAATTATGTCACGCAACATGCAAACAAAATGGCACCCGAAACTTCGCGTTTTCGGGTTGGCGATTTGTTTTTTAATTTGATTATTTTAATTTCAAATTCTTCTCTCCATTTCAATGGCCATAAAGCTTACTGTCAAGTATAAGACCAGGATAAAAAAATGATCAAACGCTGGAGAGGGGGTTCCATATAAATTTTCAAAACTAAAATTGATTTCTGGAAAAGTAGCCACTTTTTTACATAAGAAAATTATTTTGAGCTTTTTAGTGGAATGTATTCACTTGTCCTAAGACGAGTTTATACCATCCCATTGAATTCCACCACTTAATTGTATCTTGACAGATACGTATTTCGACCTCAACAGTAAGGCCGTCTTCAGTGTCTCGTACTTGACTCGACTTAGTCGAGTCGAGTCAAGTACGAGACACTGAAGACGGCCTTACTGTTGAGGTCGAAATACGTATCTGTCAAGATACAATTAAGTGGTGTAAGTCAATGGGATGGTATAAACTCGTCTTAGGACAAGTGCACTTTTTTACCTTCATTCCGCTTTGTGGCATGGAAAACTTCATGATTTTACATTAACAAACATTCTTCGAACATGTTCTCCCAGAGGAAATAACTACTTTTCGTTTTTTATCTTTCAAAGAGCTTGATTCTATAATTTATAATTTTAAAGAATAGACATTCAGGTATTTCTGGAATCTATTTACCCTAAGGAAGTAAGCTTTGTTTGCACAAACAAACATGTACACCCAATATTTTTTTTACACGGTTGGTATTCTTTAATTTCTCGGTTAACCTGATTTTTCACAGCTTTTTAAACACCACTTGAAAGTTTCACAAGTTTCACGCTGCATGCGTAGGTACCCAGAGGAATTATGAGCAACACATTCTTGCTTATATGCTGCCATTGTGCTACGAATGCCAAAAGCGCTTCGTATTGGAAGTTAATTTTGAAAAACTTCTGAGTCAGCAGCAAGAGGCGATTAAGCACAATAAGTCCCTTATGGATGCTAATCACAAGTTAGCATCCGTTCTCAACCAGCTAAACATTACTGGATGCTTTGAGAACATCGAAATGGACATTAATGAGTTAAAGAAATCTTCTACTCAATATCAAAGCAATATGGGCAAAAAAAACTCCTGATGTTGATGAGCTAAAAATCACATCACGTCACTGTTCGATTCGTCATTGCAGTCGACGAAGGAAAATATGGCCGACTATGCAAAAACACTTTTAACCGACTTCACCAAAGAATTGAACCGAATATGTAATGAATTCGATAAAGTGAGTTCGCTAACAATTGGAATAGCCAACCATTGCGAGGAACACAATTCAAGCCAGAGTGAATCTACCTCAACCGACGCCATCATGAATGAATTGAAGTTGCTATCCAGCACAGTCAACGCTCTGAAAAGTGACTTGACTCCTACGGTATCAACTCCAAATTTAATGGACGAACTGAGTTCAGAGCCAGTGATACATCCGGAGCTGACTCGCAATGATCTAGATGAAGCTTCAGCTGAAAACGACACAACAACCTGGCGTGTAATGGGGCCAAACAAAGTGTTGTGCTCTGAGTCTGAATACGTAGAACTCAAAAGAGCACAAATGCAAAAGCAATGTGGCGTAAAAATAGGAATAGCAACAATACAAACAATAACAAATACAAAAACAAAACAACAATAATTTCAACAACCAAAACAAAATAGCAACTTCAATATCAACAGAAGATACAACAACAATAATTTCAACAACAAAAACAATAATACCAGCAACAATAACTTCATCAACAAAAGACACAACAACAACGACATAAGCAGAAAAATGGTCAACAGAAGCAAAAACAACAATTTCAATGGAAACAACGACAATAATCACAACCATAATCGCATGAACCACAATGATCGGAACAGCTTTATGAACCGGAATAAATGCGGAAATAATAGCAACAAGAATGTCAACCATAACGCGCACAACCATAATCACAATCGTAATGGATTTCTCCCCCCGTATAAGGATTTGCTTACAGCAGCAAAAGCCATGTTTTCGGGACCAGTTAAAAACCGCGGCATAAATTTTCAACGAGGAGAAACACTGAACCCTAGTCATGACAGTTCATCATCTCCCAATTGGGCATTTGGACCGGCGCTAAGGAGCTCATTCACAAATCACTGTTCTTCGTGCTCCTGCCAACAGACGGGTTTTTAAAGGAATTGACGCAGTCGGGAGATGCAGAATGTGACCAACAAATAGTACTTCCGATCAACTTAACGCACTCATTGGAGGAAGTCGTAGAAAATTGTAATGGTATTGACGAACTACCAAAAACTTCATCAAACGCACAGACAACAGAACTACTTGTATACTGTCAGAACTTCAATCGTATGAAAAGTGCTATCAAAATGAACGAAATACATAAACAAATTTTGAGTTCCTCTTTCTCGGTTATTTTAGGAACTGAAACAAGTTGGTCAGAAAGCCTTAAAAGCGAGGAAGTTTTTGGTAGTGATTATAATGTTTTTAGAGATGACCGAGATCTCGTCTTAGCGCAAAGAATGTCTGGCGGAGGTGTTCTCATCGCAATTTCCTCAAAACATAATTCGGAGCTTATTGATTCTACAAAATTTAATGAATTTATGCATGTGTGGGTAAAACGCATATTGATGGTGAAACTCACATTTTTGCAACAGTGTACTTTCCTCCAGATCAAGCTTGTAAATCCTCATATGAAAAGTTCTTCCATAATGCCGATGAAATTATTTCCCATTTTCCTCCTGAATTCAAAGTTCACATTTACGGCGATTTCAACCAACGTAATGCAGACTTCATTCCAGATTCTGAGAATGAAAGTATTTTGCTGCCAGTTGTCGGTGAAAATGAGACTTTACAATTTATTTTTGAAAAACTGCATGTTTAGGCTTGAATCAAATCAATCATGTGAAAAATCGACAAAATTGCTATTTGGACTTTTTATTCACAAACACTCTCGATGATTTCTGTGTAAATGAGTCTCTATCGCCGTTATGGAAAAATGAAGCATTTCACACAGCAATAGAATACTCTGTATTTGTGCATCGGAATCATGATCCTTATGGCTATGATTTCGAAAATATTCTCGATTATAAAAATGCAAATTTTGACAACATTAAACTAAAATTGAACAGAGCTAATTGGCAACAAATTTTACTAAATCATTGAATGTGCTGTTACAGACTTTTATGCAATTTTATTAGACATTGTTCGGAATGAAGTACCACTCGTGAGGAAACGTCGCAATTATAACTCAAAAAACCCAATATGGTTAAACAAACAAATCAAAAATTTGAAAAACCGAAAGCAAAAGGCTCATAAACTTTATGAACAATACACAAGTCAAGAAAATTTAGAAAACTATTTGAATATTTGCGATCAACTTAGTTTAGCCATGTCTTCGGCTCTTACGGAGTATAATGCTAAAACCGAAAATGAAATCAAATCATGTCCAAAAACTTTTTTAAGTATGCCAAAAACAAGCTAAAATCCAGCAATTTTCCATCGAAAATGACTTTAGATGAAAAATTAGGAGATAATGCTGATGAAATTTGTACTCTTTTTGCAACCTTTTTTCAAGAGACATATACCGAATTTTCCGAAAGTGATCGTGATTATGAATATTTTTCACATTTTCCTGACTATTTAAGCAGTGTTGGTGTAAACCAAATTAATGCAACGGAGATTTTGGCAGCTCTACAGAATTTGGATGCCTCAAAAGGATCCGGACCAGATGGAATTCCACCTATGTTTTTGAAAAAGTTGGCAAGCGAATTTACAACACCTTTATTTTGGTTATTCAAGTTATCTTTAGAAACCAGTAGCTTTCCAAAAGAATGGAAGAAGTCTTTTCTAATACCAATTTTTAAATCAGGGAAAAAATCTGATATTAGAAATTATCGTGGAGTGGCCATTATTTCATGTATTCCTAAACTTTTTGAATCAATCATCAATAGAAGGATGTTCAACCAAATAAAACATATAATAACAGATGCACAACACGGGTTCTTTAAAGGACGTTCGATTACTACCAATCTTTTAGAATTTGTAAATTACTCATTGAATGCTATGGACAAAGGTAGTCATGTTGAGGCGCTTTACACAGACTTTAGCAAAGCATTTGATAGACTCGATATTCCTATGATGATTTTCAAGCTTGAGAAATTGGGAATTGAGATGAGACTCCTTAAGTGGATTGAATAGTATTTAACTGACCTCCAACAAATAGTTTGATTTGAAGGACAACATTCGCTTCCAGTCAATGTAACATCTGGGGTTCCCCAAGGCTGGCATATAGGACTTTTTCTATTCATATTGTTTGTAAACGATATATCACTCATTCGTAAGCATCTTAAAATCCTTATTTATGCGGACGATATGAAACTATTTATGGAAATCAAAATACTGTTGACAATGACATCTACTTGAACGAAATACGCATATTTGATAACTGGTGTAACAAAAGCTTACTACAACTTAATGTCAAGAAATGTAATTTGATCACTTTCAGTAGAAAACGGAGCACACCATCGATAACTGTAACTCTAGGAAATCAACCAGTAAAAAATGTGAAAGGGTTAGAGATTTGGGTGTAATCTTAGATGCTAAGCTAACCTTTACTGACCACTACAACACCATTATCCATAGAGCAACAAATATGCTCAGTTTTATTAAAAGATTTAGTTATAACTTTCAAGATCCTTATACAATTAAAACTTTGTACGTTGCGTATGTCAGATCAATTATAGAATATTGTAGTATTGTATGGTCTCCGTATATGAAATCACATGATGATCGAATAGAATCAATTCAAAAGCAATTCCTTTTATATGCCTTACGCAAATTAGGGTGGACAACATTCCCACTTCCGTCGTACGAGGCGCGATGTATGCTTATAGATATCCAATCATTGAAAAAGCGTCGTGAGATTGCCATGATCTCATTTGTGAATGATATTGTTTCGCACCGCATTGATTCCACCAAACTATTGTCTTGTTTAAATTTTTACACTCCTACTCGGCAATTGAGAAATCGAAACTTGTTTGCCACCTGTCATCATCGAACAAATTATGCAAAATTTAGTCCAATGAATCAAATGATGTCTGTTTACAATCAGTATTGTGAAGCAATTGATTTAGCTATGCCTCGTATGAGCCTAAGAAAATATTTTAGGAACATTAGTTACAATAGAACATAGTTATAAGTTTTTTAATGTAGTCTACATTATGTTTGACGAAATAAATAAATTTAATAGACCGTAGTCGGTTCTGACGACTAACGGACAGACATCTGCCGCTTTATGAATTTTCTCGACTTCCCTTGACATAAAAGTATCATCGTGTAAACCTCATGATATACGAATGAAAATCAAGTAGAAATCTCGCAGTTAATAACTGTAGGTTACACTTAGCTGCGAAGCGATAATATCCTAGTGGGAAATCTAATGCCAATAAGTAGAAAGGACAATGGCGAAAACACACGCAATTATTACCAAACATATTTTCAAAAAGTATTACCTAGACAACCTGCTTGATAAATCAAAAAATCAATAAAAAAAATCATGAATATTTTGAAATTGATCTAAAATCAAAATATGTATAAGAAACCAGATTTGTAAGTAGAACTTAAAACTTACTTATTTTGGAGTTCAGAAACATGAATTAAATTTAAAATCCCTTTTAGGAAGTATTGCGGACCATGACGTGTATATGGGCAGCCTCTTATAAGTTCAGGCCGACCTATTAGTCGATAGATCCTGCTTTTCCACAGTCACTTTGTATGTATTCAATTACACCCAGGTAGAGTTATAATATTTGCATGACACCATTATAACTGCCAGGAAAATACGACATCAACGATGCGTACTTTCCGATTCACAATATTGTCACATACTTACTGTTTGCCCGATACTCACAATCGAAAAGCTATGTTTGCTCACGTGCGAGCATACAGACACCTGACTAACGGTGGCCGTCTGCTACACTTTGCACATACTCTTATCATTGGTTTATGGAGCACATAACCAACCAATAACGATTGATTGTTATGTGGGGAGCAGGTGTGTAACTTCTGCTGCGTGGTTTATGTGGCAACAACAGGAGGCAACATTTAACCCCGGAAAATTCAGCTTGACTCGCAATCACTCTTCCAGCCAACGCGATGATGGAGCAAGTTTGGTAGCCCGAAACCCATAAGACTAACGGTCTGAAAGCAATATTTCACCACGGTAACTCTCGATTGGTAAAGTATAGAAAGTACGTTATTACTTTTGTCCACCATTATTGTTGGGAATAGGATGATCCAGCAGACTGACATACCTAAAATGTTGAACAAAAGGTTCATGAAAATTTACCACGTTAAAAGATAAATTTGATCCATTTGGAAACAAACTGTATGGAGACTCTTAATAAGTATATGAAAACTATGTTTACTGATTGCATTCATCAGAATTAAATATTTTTTGGTCTATACAACTTTTCAAGCCAGTTCAGACGCTGTCGTCGACAGGTACAAAAAGTTGTACCCGTTGCGGCTTTGTGGTTTCGTAGCCATCATCATCATCATCAATTCTTCATGTCCATCGGGTGTACACATTGATGGTAGTCAGTCAGTAGCTTTCATTCGTAGAAATAGCATCAAATAAAGAAACGCTTGATGACATATTCGTGACTACGATTTAGTTTCCCAGTGGAAGTGCCGATCCTCTGGTAAAATCGTCGGTACCGGTAGCGCACCGGTACCAGTCATGATCAATGACAGTTCCGGAAATCATTTGACAGACTAAGGGTGACTTCTAGATGGAAGGAGCTCTTTGAGTTATTGTTGAATGGACAATCGGACCGAGAGCTTAGCTTTGACTGGCTACACATATCTATGGTTGCTACTCCGTGATTGACCAGAATCAGTGAAATCGCGCAAAGAATCAACTGAATGATTTACTGGGAACAAGCATTCTCAGTGTGCAAGTTTCAGAGACTCAAACGATCAAATGATCAATAATGGCGCCAGCCACGTCCTTGTAATCGGTTAGGAAGAGGGAAGGAATATAAGTAAGTTTTTTTTGCTATTTGAAGACCTTGTTTACCTCTGCGTCTCCACAAAAACACAGGAAGGATTATCAGTTAGTTGATAGGCATCGTTGGATCTGGATTTACTCTGATAAGCGATACGACCGTGCCTTTCTTTTCACACAATGGTTTTAACTAACCATAATTCGACCAAACAAAGCAGAACTAATTAACTACCCGCACACCGAGGAAGAACACGATCAAATGCATATCAATTGATTAACGGAACACCAAATGGATACTTTATCATTTTCGCGACGACTAAAACGCGCACTGTACTTACTTGTTCGAAGGCTAACGGCAAACTATTGTAGATCGTGCTTGTTTCGACCGGAGCAAAGCGCAATACATGCGCTTGAGCCACCGAACACCAAATAGATATTTTATTAATTTCACGAAGACTAAAACACGCACTGCACCTATTTGCTCGATGGCTACTGCAAACAATTGAATTGACAATCGGATCGAGAAGGCACAAACAAAATCAGGGTTGAGGATGACGGGCAAGCAGTGGAGCCGCCAACGCTAGACAAAGTGAGAAAGGTTGTTCGCTAAGCTAAGGAAGCCAAAGAACGGTAAGGTCGCTGGGAAGTATGGAATCCCGGCTGAGCTTCTAAAAATTTAAAGTGACCGGCTGAACGGAAATTTTAGCGATTGAATGATTTGGGAGAGAAAAGAAATGCCTTCGAGCTGGCTAAGCGGCCTCATATGTCCTATCTACAAGCAAAAGCACAGACCAGTGTTGGTAAGAATCATACTCAAATCTCAATCATCGAGGCTTCATGCACGAGCTAACTCACCCGCGATTCTGCAGAGAAAGCATCGCGCTTTAGTTTCTCGGTCAGAATCGCATCGCCTTGCTCACTCGCCGAAAAATGATTTCGCTCTAAAAAGCGTCAAAACGCAATCGAGGCGTATGTTTTGTTTACATATGGAATTATTAGCCATTGGTTTAAGGACAATCCTCATAATGAGGATATTGCGGAAGTCTTGTTTGATCTGTAAAATACTATGAACTAAACTCAAGAATATATTAGGGGTATACCGACGATGAGGACATTGTAAGAGCCTTGATTGATCTAATCGATACCGTGGGCTGAACTCCAGAATGTTTTGGAGTACCTTGAGCATCTCGTATTCAAGAAAATTGGATTTGCATGATGCGTATATGCTTATGAATAGAACCAGATTTGCTGTATACCGACGATAAGGACGTTGATCAAAGCTTTGATTGATCTGGTAGATACCGTGGGCTAAACTCCAGAACGTTTTGGAATACCTTGAGCATCTCGTATTGAAAAAAAAGTGGGTTTGAATTATGCGTTTAAACTTATTGAACCAGATTGGGTGAATACCGACGATGAGGACATTGGCCAAAGCTTCGATTAATCTGATAGATACCGTGGGCTGAAATCCAGAACGTTTTGGAGTACCTTGAGCATCTCGAATTCCTGAAAATTTATCACAGGCATAACGTTCAGAATGGCTCAACTTGTCTGAGTATTCAGAACAATCAAATAATGTGATTCAGGATTCACACATGCCAGATTTATTTGCATGCTCTCAGAAGCGAAATCTTCCCAAGGTTTCGGATATCTGGGTCTTCAGGGTATAGTCAAACTTGACCCCTGATATTTTTCCTGCAAAGCCAACATCCTGCTGAACAGTTTTGCTGAAGAAAGTGGTGACCTATCTCTCTTCTGTGATTTTACACAGCCAATCCAAAACGCTGGGCATATATGACTCATCCGTCCTGAAAGGGTTAATTCGCATGTGTCCGGCCGGAATAAAGCACATGGGAAGTTGTTTCCACATACCTAGAAAATGCGAAAAGAGCGTAATGTCTTTTTTTTTTCATTTAGCATAGAATCATATGTATTGCAGAAGAATCATATACTCTTCGCATTTTCGGGAGCGATTCGTGTTTTAGAAAGAGAATTTATGGTATACGACGTAAGGCATAATGGACGTCACTAAAGAACAGCCTTAGCTATAAAGAAGGTAGAATTATGCTCACATGCCAATCGGCATTATGCAGATAAAGATCTACCTAGATCAAAAGGCCTTTACTTACTTACTTATGGATCCTGTACACCTCCGGTGGTGCAAAGGGCCGACTTGAAAGATCTCCATCCTGAGCGTTGTCGGTCGACTTCTTTTATTTCTTTATTGAGGCTTCGCCGCCATGAGCCTCTGGGTCTGCCTCTGCTGCGATGTCCCGCTGGGTTCCAGTCTAATGCTTGTTTACAGATTTCGTTTCCGCCCCTACGTAGAGTGTGGCCGACCCAGCCCCACTTCCGATCCCGAATTTCTGTTGCTATCGGCATCTGGTGACAACGACGATGGAGCTCGTTGTTCGAGATCCAGTTGTGTGGCCACCAAGCCCGAATTATATACCGCAGGCATCTGTTGATGAACACCTGCAGCCGTTGAGTGTTCTCTACTGATACACACCATGTTTCGCAAGCGTATAACATCACAGATTTCACGTTAGAGTTGAAAAATCGTATTTTGGTGCGTTCACTTATCTGCCTGTTTTTCAGATATTTCTTAAACTCGTAAAGGTAGCCCTTGCTTTCTTGATCCATGCGCCTGTGTCGATCTTGGTACCGCCGTCTGACGCCATTTGGCTACCAAGATATTGGAAGCTTTCAACATTCTCCATTGGTTGCCCGGCTACTGTGGAACTGGAAGGGGTCGCCGTGTTTACATCCAACGATTTGGTTTTGACGTTTGATGCTGATGACAAACCCTGCAGAAGAGGAGCGCTCGGCAAGGTCGTTGAGCTTACTCGGCATATCAGAGCGCCGTTGAGCGAGGAGTGCAACGTCATCAGCCAATTCGAAGTCGTTTAGGTGCTTCATGGTTATAGGCTGTCATAACAGCCCGCTTTTTGGTTCACAGTCAATCGCGCCTACCAGAATCTCGTCGATTACGATGAGGAACAGTAACGGTGATAGAATGCATCCTTGCCTCACACCAGCTACGACCCGGATAGGGTCCCACAAGACACCATTGTGTTGCACTCTACACGAAAAGGCCTCGTACTGTGCCTCGATGAGGCCGATGATTTTCTGGTCACCTGTTTTGGGGACCTTCACTAAGATACCTTGCATCCAGTCGACCAGGAAAGTTGCGGTGTCCCAGATATTACGAAATAAACGATGCAGTAGTTGAGCGGATGTCATGGGGTCAGCTTTGAGCATCTCGGCTGATATGCGGTCGACCCCTGGGGCTTTATTCGATTTCATGCTTTGGATGGCTGCTTGAATCTCTAGCAGTGATGGAGCTTCGATATTGACGCGTGTTATACGTCGGATCCTAGGCAGATCATGCCGAGGTGGTGGTAGCCTGGCTGGCACTTGAAAAAGTTGTTCGAAGTGCTCGAACCAGCGTTTCAGCTGGTCAGTTGGGTCGGTCAATAACTGATCATTCGCGTCTAGACTAGGTGTTCCGTGTTTTCTTAACACTATCATCCTTATTTGCTATGTCATATTTTTAGTTATTATTAATACATTTCAATTGCCTCTGGCAGTTAGAATTTTTTTCCTCTGGTTGAATTGAACCATGTAGGAATTACAATGTTTTCAACTTAAACTAAATTTAACCTATTTTATACTAAGGGTACAAGGAGTTAATCGTTGCAATAGAAGATTGCAACGATTTTTGTCTAAAATTGGAAATTATTTTGTTGGACATTTGTTGCAATGTCTCAATATTAGAAATTCTATGAAGTTCATTGGTACTATACCACGGAGGCAACTTCAGAATCATTTTCAAAATTTTATTTTGAATCCTCTGAAGTGCCTTCTTTCTGGTATTGCAGCAACTAGTCCATATTGGCACAGCATACAACATGGCAGGTCTAAAAATTTGTTTGTAAATCAAAAGTTTGTTCTTAAGACAAAGTTTTGATTTTCTGTTTATAAGTGGATATAGACACTTAATATAGTTGTTACATTTGGCTTGAAGGCCTTCAATGTGATTTTTAAAAGTTAATTTTTGATCTAGCAGAAGTCCTAAATATTTAGCTTCGCTAGACCAATTAATTGGAACCCCATTCATAGTGACAATATGTCTGCTAGAAGGTTTCAAATTAGAAGCTCTCGGGTTATGTGGGAAAATGATAAGCTGAGTTTTGGAAGCATTCGGGGAAATTTTCCATTTTTGCAAGTAAGTGGAGAAAATATCCAAACTTTTTTGCAATCTACTACAAATGACACGAAGGCTTTGCCCTTTGGCTGAAAGGCCCGTGTCATCTGCAAACAAAGATTTTTGACACCCTGGTGGTAAATCAGGGAAGGACCGTTTCACCGTGGCATCCAGTCGGCGTGTGTTGAACCGTCGTCCAACTCGCTCCTCCTGCCGACGAATCCGCGCAATGCGCAGGCGTATTTTTCCGATGAGGAGGTGATGATCAGACGCGATATCAGCACTACGTTTATTCCGTACATCAAGAAGACTCCGTTTCCATTTTCGGCTGATGCAGATGTGGTTGATTTGATTTTCTGTAAAGCCGTCACGGGAGACCCACGTGACCTTGTGAACCGGTCGATGAGGGAAGAGCGATCCCCCAATCACCATATCGTTATTACCACAAAATTTCGCCAACAGCTCTCCGTTTTCGCTCATTTCTCTGAGACCATGGCGTCCCATAATGCGCTCATGGTTCGAGTTGTCGGATCCGATCTTCGCATTGAAGTTGCCCAAACAGATCTTGATGTCACTTTTCGGAATTCTATCTACGACGGCATTGAGTTGACTGTAGAAGTTCTCTTTGTCTTGCAGATCGGCAGCATTGGTTGGCACATAACATTGGATTATAGTAAGGTTTCGGACCCGTGTTCTAAATCTGGCAACGATTATCCTTTCACTTATAGGTTCCCACTTCATAAGCGCAGAGTGTGCCTGAGCGCTTAGTAGGAAGCAAACTCCGCGATGCCGGCGAGCATGTTCACCTCGTAAACCAGAGTATAGCAGAACTTGTCCCGACAGCGTTCTGTGTTCTCCAAAGTTAGGCCAACGGACTTCACTCAGTCCCAGGATCTCAAGCTTCATGCGGCATGCCTCATTGGCAAGTTGTGCCAATTTACCCTGCTGGGCTAGGGTTGAAACGTTCCATGTTCCTATTCGTGTCCGTTGTTTCACGCTAAGAGTCGTTGCCGTAAAATCAGTCCGCATTATTTCATTATCGGATTCTCGAACAAATTGATGTTTCGGGAACAGTAGGTTGTTGGCCCAAGGTTCCCTATCCACCGGGATGGGGCTGCCATCTTAGGTATAGCTTCCGGGGAATAGCATTTCATACTCAGCCGCTGGATGCCAAAACAGACGCTGTCGGAGCCGCTCCTCCTTGGTGAACAGACCCTCGATCAGTCGGGTCAAATTTGTTTAAAGTCCCACTCAACAACAGGACTAGGCTTGTGCGCTTTGAACGGCACACGGTCGCTTTGATAGGGCCTGCTTGGGGACACATGCAGCTTTTTATAGAAGTTCAACAGAGCCCACTGTCGAACCCCACCACATCCTAGGCAGACCCCACAGGACGCACCCTCTCACTCTAGCTGATGTCAGAAGGACTACACTACCAGCAAAGTACGCAACCTTTAGCTGGTGGTCAATTGTCATCGGAAGACCCGTGGAAGCGTGAGTATTGGAACTTGTGAGGGCCAGAGCTATGTTGGGCGCTCCTTCCCGGATGTCAACTCACCATTTCGTAGCCCAAAAGGCCTTGATGCAAAAAGTTGCTAAAAAAGATAATTAGGACAAAACTTTCAATGCTTTAAAGTTGAAAGTTTTATTCTAGACTAGCAGACCAGACAAACTTCGTTTCGCCTAAACGTGATTTATTCTCTAATTTGATCTCGAGTTATGAAGAAATTGGTGTTTAATTTGTGTGGGAGCCCTCCTTTTCAAAGCGGGGAGGGATCTCGAACCATGTTAAGAACCCTCCCCGGCCCCAAATACCTTTGCAAACAAATTTTCATGTCAATCGGTTCAGTAATTTTCGAGTCTATAAGGTTCAGACAGACAGAAATTCATTTTTATGTATATAAGAAAATAAGAAGATTATCATTCGTTTAATTATGGGCTTTTCCTCCGAATTTAGCATATTAATATATAGGTTAGGGTTTCACCTGACAATAATTAATTTTAAAATTTTTTCTTCTTCTAAACATAGGGTGTTCTCTGTGAGTTGAACATTTTTATCGTTATTGGCATTTTCAGTGTTACAATTGCATCATGAGATTTAGCTTTCTTTCAAACATAGGCTGTTCTTTAGTCATTTAGCCAAATGAACATTTTCATAAAAGTTTTCCATAATTTTTCGTAGTGTCGACCTTGTGTCCTAGTATTTCTTGAAATTTCGATTTTTTATCCTTTCCGTACATTCCACCTTTTAACACAGGTTGGATATCTTCTTTTAAAGCATGTAGGTATTTTCCCAGATTACGCTAAGAGAATATGATTTCTTCCTTGGTAATCATTATGCTACAATAAAGGAATTATTATATCACTCTTGGTTTTTTCGTGATTTAAGAGAAGGATCCATATACTTTTTTTCCTTAATCCGAGCAAATGCAAAATATGAAGAAATAAAGGCGATCGTATATTTTTTAATTATGCTAAGCAACTATATGGATCATTAAACTTCAGTGGGAAATTATTCTTCTAAAAAAAACTGTCGGCTCTATTACTAATTCGGGCGAATGATCCATTCGGGCAAATGGTCTTTTCGGACGTTTGGTCTTTTCGAACGAATGGAATTTGGGCATGTGTTACATACGGGAGTTTGTCATTCTGGCGCATGAAATATTGGCTTGTGTCATTCAGACGTAGGTGATAGAATCTTAAGAACACGGTAATTCATGTTGATGAAAAGTTCTGTTTTGAGGATGCTGCATGGAACTGTTGATTCGTTGAATATGAACTATGTTCATCCTTAAACTGCAGAAACTTAAGTGTGCAGAATATAGAAATCTATACATAAATAGGTATCCAATGCCAGGCATATAAGGGACGATAATAGGGCGAAAATCAATAACTAGGCCAGTTTATGATTAATAAAAGCATAAATAGCTGCTACATTCCGCTATCACCCTAATAACCCACATGCACAGTAATGCTTACAATGGGTATTTAGGATCGTCATATCACAAATAAAATTCCCAGTGAATCAGACCGCAGGTGTTTTACGGCGTGGAGCAGAGAATGATGTGGCACATTTGGAGGAATAAAAATACCGAAATGTGATTCCGGTACGGTAAGGGTATTAAGGTATGATTGAGAACCTTGCAAAAGGAGAATGTAAAGAAGGAAATATTCCAACCATCGAATGTGCAGAGAGGTTTTGATAAACGAGTCAATGATTTGGAAGCGTTTTCCGTTGCACTGACGTTTATGCTTTCGGTAGTTTTTTTTTCCCAAAGAAGATTTTGTGTACCGTTCGATCGATATATTCACCATGTGTTGTGTACGAGAAGCAAATGACCGATAGTGCTACAGGTGGATGTAGATATAGGATAAAGCATTTCAAGCGATTTCAACCTCGTTTCCAAATGTCCCCTCCCCTTCCAAATTGATAGAGTTGTTTTAGTGACATTTTATGAGTTATACGAGTTCAAGAATATGAGAACTACCTTCATTGAATTCTGCTCATAAAACCGTCTGAATAATTCTTGATGAAAAAGAATTATTTCCTATGATTTCTTTATTAGTATCAAAATAAATTTTTGATTAGTATTAAAACACAAGACCAAAACCATGTTTGAAAGAGAATAATACTCCGGGTATTATATGTATTATAAAATATTTTTTTCTGTAGTGAATAACTTAGGTTATGAGTGGAAATATATGTCTTTATATTCCAAAAGTATGCAAATCATCAGGAAGACAATCAAAAATGTAGAAACGATTATTATGATATTATTGGATGTTATACAATGACATTTGAGATTATGTGTTCTATCAGTGTAATCAGAATTAAAAAGAGTTTTGTTTTCTAGCGATTTTCACGATAATTCCATCGTCGATAGCGTAATCCATCAAAATAGATGGGGTGTAATATTCTTTATCAGCAACAGCAACAGTGCTACGGTACTTTTTCATTAGACATAATCCCGCTTATCGATTTTCCATTTATTCCCCAAGGATAATTAATAGCAAATGTCTTCTCCCTGTCGCACTTCGCTTGCAATAAAGCTACACCGAAAGCTCAAGAAAAATGCTCCTTCTTTATCTTCTTGAAGTGACATAGTGCATCAGTTACCGGTAAAATGGTGTTCGTAACGGTAGTCTTCTATCACCCGGTCTGTTGAGACCATTACAACCGGCTTCGGGGAATTATTATTAATCTTCTTCAATTGTTCATCCATCATGGCAATCCGGTTCCGGTTGCCATTCGCCTCCAAGGAATAGAGCCCGCTCTGTTGTGTCTTCTACACGCTTATAATAATACACCATCCGTTCCCATTGACCGCAAGACGCACTGGCGAAGCGGTTTCTTCCTGCCAACAGATGTTGAGAGCAACATCAGATGACGCACTGGCTGCTGACTGCTGCCGCTCGGAGGGTGGTGTCGGGTGGGAGTAACTACGAGTCTCGCGCGCAGTCGGACCGCAGCCGGAACCTTTTAAAACCGGATAAATAAGAAATATCACCACAGGCTACCATCTTTACCAGCAACGAAGTAATAAATATTTTTCCAGATTCAAGATTCTAGCGCAATAATGCAAGTGAGCAGAACAAACGGCAAGGCAGTTGATTCCTGAAGGTGGCAGGGGTTTAATTCTGTAACCGAGCCAAATGGCGCACAGACGGTAAGGGAAGAGAGATGGGCAGCGATGAGGTTTGTAGTGATAGGATTTTTGTACATGCTTTGAAAACATATTTTTTGGGTTTCTACCCGAGCAGGAGCGACGACCTCGATAACAGAAATTGGTATGATTTAGCCTTGCATAAGAGGTAAAATACCAAATAATAATACCAAAAACTTATATGCAGAATACTCAAGGCATACCATTCTTAGGTATTTCAATACCAAACTAATAATAATTGGTTATGCATTTGGTATTGAAATAAAATTTAATAACAGACTTTGTTATGGTTCAAGTATTGTGCATATTAATTTTTATTATTATTATTTTGGTATTTTACCTCTTATGCAGGGCTAGTTCATAACAGAGTATGGTATCAATAACAGAATTAAGTATTATTTAGCCAATTTCTCCTGCTCGGGTAGAGTAAGTACAATCCACATGAACCGTTTCAGAATCCTATAAAACACTTGGAATGAGTTTTCAATTATATGTAGTTAGTTTGAATTCTGAACTTCACATTAAAAGCTATTATTATTATTGTAATTTTTTTTCGGTTTCGTTTTGTTTTTTTTTCAATCATTTGTTTATTAATTAGGCTCAGGCGATTTGAAAAAAAAGCTTTACTGATCCGATATTTCATAATTATAATATTAAGAGTGACAACACATATCTCGCGCTTAGAAACATAGGGGTGTAACTGTATTGATTGAACTCTCTTCATCGATTTTTCATTTAATTAATAACTCAGCTGATTCAAAAGCTACAACCGTGATGTTTGCTTCTGGTACAAGATGTAATTGAATCATTTGTTTGAGAAACTGCATATGTATGTATGTATGAATGTAGTAAGCCACCATCCTGGCTAGAGTCTTGCTCTGCATGCGGTTCCACTGGACAGTAAGGTCAAATTTCAATATGATTTTGCATTCAACATATTGCTGTATTAAGGGCCAAAATGGGGGTGGTGGACCTGTAAGCAGAGACACTTACACCAAACCCACGGGAAAATGAGAATCTCCTTCCAGCAGAATGATCCAACAGAAATAATAATGGAATTTGCAATATTTGTCAAGCTTTCCACGGGATGGTTTGTTTGAAGAAGGGCGCGTCAACTGGTTCACAACTGTTGGAGATAAAAGTAATAGACGCGAACGACTAATACTTTCCTTCCTTCACTCCGATTGGCTACCACTTCATTGTCCAGTTGTAACTTCATTGATGCCCTGATGCACCCTCCCATCCCCATATCATATATTTACAGTAAAATCAGTAATATTGTAAGGGAAATTTGGGCATGTATGAAGAATATATAAAATAGTGATCTGGTAGAAAATCCTATAAAGCTACGCTGCTCCAATATCTTGCTATGAAACATCAATTTCATTATTAATTTAGGCTAAAAGTAGCTACTTCCTGTAAGCACAACTTTATACGGTGGTGTTGTGGTTGAATAATTACTGAACATCGGGCCTGTATCGGAAAAATTATCCCTGGTGGCATAAGCAGTGTTTAATTCATTAAAAAAAATGATTATGTATTGTAACTAAAATGAAATATATTCATGTTAAGAAGAAATGTGATGAGTATTAAACAATAGTAATAAATATTGTAATATATAATGTATTCAATAGCTTTTCACTACGATGGCCATTTATTGAATCCATAAAAATATTGCAATGCGCAAAAAAAGTTTTTATGTATGTTTAAAAGGACTGTTTCTGTCCCCAATTAAAGTTTTTCGTCCGACATGATCTTTTTCTTGATTGTGAGCTAGAATGGAGAAATTTAAATAGAAATATTCTGATTATCAATTAAAATAACCATTTATACAAATATAGAAACTAATATAATAAAAATGATAATAATAATAATCATCAATGATACAAAACAAAACAAAATAATAAGATGATCGCATTCGGGCTGCATGAGACTTCATCTTTTGAATTTGGAATTATCGACATAGTGACGTGTCTGGTTCAGGATTAACTATATTCAGGTTAAGCCAGTCAGGAACAAATAATAATATATAAATAATGTAATATAAATTAGATTAATAAATTCTATTTAATACAATATATGGTGTTGTAAGATGTACCCAAAACTAAATTTTATAAGAAATGCTGTAAGTAAACTTTTTGATTAGTCACAATTTAGATTTAAATACTGGTCGCAGGTAATAAACGTAAAAAAAACTTTTTTGATTGATCTACAAAATTATTATCACTTTTTTTCCGAATCAGAATAATTTGAGAACTGGAAATTTTAATTTTATTTGTATCAGGATTTCCGCATATATGTACTGTTATCTCAATATTCCTAAAAAAAATTAAATTCGTTTAAAAATAAATATTCTTAAAAATATTCGTCAAATAACATACGGATAATATGATTCGATATAAGGATTAGAGTAACTATAGTTTCGTATGTAGATGTGAAAAAGTTCATGGCAATAAATGCAAATAATTGAATATTTATGAAAGTGTATGAAAGTATGTGACAGTATATATGCCTATTAAAATTTATGAAATGAATGAAAATATATAAAAATGAAAATGTATGTAAATCTATGAGAATATTTGAAATTAATCCGAACATATGGAATAAATGGAGCCATATAAAATATTTAAGATCATGAATGCTCCATAATTCTTCAAGAAACAACAATTTAAACAAAAAATCATTGGATGCTCCGTAGCAGTGACTCGGTATTGCAGCTACAACAGACTTGCAGACTTTTATGGCAATAAATAGGATTTTTTCTGTGAATTAGTGTACACGGTCTTATCCCATTTCCTAATAATTTATTCAATATGTTAAGAAATGCAACAGATAATTTGTGTACTTAAGATGGAATTCAGAGGCTATAAAATTTAATTTTATTATTTAATTAAATCGCGGATTTAATTGTAATATCAGTCTCTTGAATAAAAAGGATAAACTGTTTGTTCTGCAACAAATATGATACACCTTTTAAAAACAATCCTTCTCAAATATTTTTTTATGAAAGATTTTAAGCCCTATGATTACTTGGAATTACCTTGGATTAACATATGTCAATATTGTAACGTGAATATTTTGATACATATTTATACATACATATTTTAATATTTATATTGTCAATATTTGTCTTTTGATTAAAATCATACTTATGGAATGAGCTTTCGAATCAAAAGATAAACGAGCACACAGATCTAAGCCCATAAGGAATTATTAAATACTAATCCACTTGTCATAAGACGAGCTTGCACAATCCCATCCAATTCCACCACCCAATCGTGTCCCGACAGATACCTATCTCGACCTCAACAGTAAGGTCGTCCTCAGTGTCTCGTATTTGACTACAAGTACGAGACACTGAGGACGACCGCACTACCGAGGCCAAAACACGCATCCGCCAAGACACAACCAAGAGGAGGAACCAAACGGGACCGTACAAACTCATTTATGAAAAGTGAAGACATTCCACTAAAAAGCTCAAAATAATTTTCTTAACTAAATACTAATGTTGGTACAAGAAAGACAGAAATCGTACCATTTCTGACTTTTGAATCAGAAAATATACAGCAAATTTCATTGAATGATAAAAATAGAATGTAATGGAGACTAAAAGCAAATGGATAACAAGGATAATCGGAAAGGGCTCACCGAATTTTTCGTGGAAATGAGTTGGCGTATGTTTGAGATATCCGAGGTCCATCGTCTTGTTTGAATTAGTAAAGTATGGTTCAATTCTTGAGCACATATTCTCGTCTTTATCAGCATTTGTTGTTCAATGACGCCCTCAGAATCACAATCCTTTAGTCACTTTGGTCCACCTCTTTTAAACTTTCACTGTTGATTTTTCTGCAATTTTTCATACTTGCAAAGATAACTTTCACATTTTTTTTTCAATTTTTCATTCATCCAAAAAATTACAGCCAAAAATCTGCTGTCCAGAAAAAATACGTCAGTTTGCTTGGCCTTGACTACTACGATCTACGTCATTCGTTTGAGAAACTGCATATATCCGATTATACAATTTCGAGAAAACAACAAAAACTGGTTTTGAACAAATTGGAATCGAATCTTTCGATTTCTTCAATACAGATCAATAGTTTTTTGGCAAAACTCAACTCCATGGGGCACTTCCAGTGCAAAAACTGTAAACAGTACTCCATAAATGATCTTCAAAGTGTGTGCACATACATCGTTTCTCAAACAAACGAAAAAAAAAAAAAATTATGCGTCCCTAAATAAAAATTTGTTTTCGTATATTTTGCCAGAACACGTATTTTTGGACGAGGATACAGAATATATAAAAATCTTATTGTGGCTAAAAATGTTACATATGCTGTTTCTCAAACAAACGGTTCAATTATCCTTTATTGTACCAAACTATTAAATCTTCGGAAAAGTAACACAATTTGCATTGATGATAAAAAGAAAACATCGACGAAAAAATCGATCAATGCAGTTCCGCTACCATAATTCTAAACGCAAGATATGCATTTTCAAACAAATTTATTTTGTACTCTTTCTAGAGTTCTTCCTTGGAAGACGATGTCGATCCAGATATTGAGAATTCGGCCCGACGCTGGCTCGCCACTAGTTTCCTGGTTGAAATCCATAACAAGCTGGAGAAGCATTTGCATGAATGCATGTCTGGTAGATCCCGAGCAGGAGCGACAACCTCGATAACGGAAATTGGTATGATTTAGCCTTGCATAAGAGGTAAAATACCTACCAAAAAATAATACCTGTGAAACCAAGTTGAGCGCGATGGGTTGTATTGACCTCTGATGTCCACACAGTATAAAAATGTTACAGCATATATGATGTAACAAAAAGGCTCCGTTCGATTCGACTCAATATTTCATCACTTTTTAAAATTACAGGTCGTCGTTTCTATGGAGCTTGTATTCAATATTGTATACAAGAAAGTTGAATGTAAAATTAGAGGCTATTGAACACAAAAACAAGCGTTTAAATATTTCCATGGCGTGTAATTTTCAGAATTTTTAACTGTGCAGACTTCAGATTTGTCTTGATGTTTTTTTTTGCTACAGGGCCAAAAATTCGGTAGACCAATCCCACCAGCTAATGTAGCGCTGGAGGAGTGGTTTTGCCTTAAATTGTGTCATAGTCTCCTCCTTCCAGAAAATGATTATGAACACAACTGAAATATAATCTAGCATCTTTCTTGACCTGTCCAGCATTAAATTCTGTTTCTATGGTAACAAGTAGAGGCCTGGATAAAAGAAACGCGGATAGAAAATATGACTCTGCCAACACTGCAGTCAATCTTCTTCATCAAATACCAACACATGAAAAGAAAGAAATGGTTTATGTAGTTAAAATCTCACAATCTGTTATTTAATGTGTCTACATCACATAACAATACACAGATAGAAAAATTCACTAAAATTTACACTAATAATCATGCACATAAATGGAACATCATTATTAGCGTAGTTCCACGCGTGATATAGCCTAAATCTATACAATATTTAACGTGAATCATCAATATTGCTTGCAAGTTGTACGCAAACTTGTTAGGAAGAGAACCGTTTCAGCGTAGAATAGCGTAGATTTTCGCATCTCAAGTTTTACGCGCTGTTTACTTTTCACAACTTTTTTCTGTGTAGAATCTAATGAACAATGCAATTTTATTTCATAATCTATAAATGACTTGCATATTTTATTACAAATTAATGTAAAATTCATGAAAATTTGTTTATTCAAAAATGTGTATAGAATCAAATTTAGCCGTTTTCAGTATTTGAGCCAACATATTGGCTGCTTGACAGGTGTCTTGTTCGATTGGCTGCTGTTTTTTGACGGTTCGATTGGCGGCACATACCTATCCGCGTTTCTCTAGTAACAAGTGGATGGTGCAGGGTTGCTGGATTTTTAATAGACACTTACTGCCGCTAACCACAAGTCGAGCACATCTGTATATGGCGTCCATATACAGATATGCTCGACTTGCGGTTAGCGGCAGCTTATGAGATATGCAGTGACACAAGAATTCGATAACGAAAAATGAAATATATGTTCGGTGTCAACAGTATTTCTAGTATTACTTCTGCTACTCTCATCATATGAAAATAGTTTTTATATGAAAATTCTCCTTGAAGTGTCAGGAAAAAAAAATGTGGTGCTTGAATAGATTTTTAGGTTAAAAATATCCCCTTAAATGGTAAAAAAGTCAAATTTTCACCGATGATATATTTCAATCGACACAGATCCTTAAACAAGAGGTCAAAAACTATGATCTAATGGCTTAACATCCGAGGTGCATTCACTTTTTTATTGAAGCAGGGAAAAGCCCCTGGGAGTGTTGTTTCAAGTGAACCACTTCTTCCAAAGGCATAAAACCTTCCCTTCTTTTCAAATTATTGGTACAATTCAGATGCACTACCAGTGCGAAAAAAAATCTCTTTAAAGGAAGTGCGATAACTAACATAACTTATTAATCGATAACTAACATAACTATTTAATCGATTGATTAGAAAAAAAAGGAATAGATATAAAAGTTTTGTAGTATGAATGCCTGGTAGTGATTGCTTTGACACAGTGGTATCATTGGATGTCCTCGGCGGTGGTGCAATCACGTTGATAATGAGGTAACAATGGGTTTGATAAAGCTGGTTGTAGTAGTTTGGCGTGACGAGAACGAGTTATGAATAGTCCAGTTCCTGGGAAATTTGCTTGCCGTTGACCGAGAAATCAGGTGCGCCGAGACGATGGTAGAGCAGTGAGATGATACAAGGCTCGGTTGATCTACGAATGCTTTTGACAGCATTTGTTTCCTGGCAGGGAAGCGGGGTCTACCACTGGCCGAATGTTATGAGGAGTTAGGAGTAGTCCAGTTCCTGATAATTTTGCGTACCGTTGACTGACAGGGAGGCAGGGTCTACCACTAGTGATCAATCAGGTGCGTCGAGTCGGTGGTGGAGCAGTGAGGCGATGTAAAGCTCGATCGAGACACCGCTGAAGCGCGAACACGCTGCAGTTCGACGGCGAGAGATTACATCAAATATTGACTAAGGTTGTTTCTTAGTAGCTAGTTCACAGCAATTTTGAACTTCCTTAAATTGTGCTCGGATTTCAGAGCCGTGGGTAAAGCATTGTATCGACAATTTCTATAATAAGAGAACGATTTTTCCCAGTTTCTGTGTTTCTACGTGCCATGTACAAGTTGGTCCGATTCCTGGTTTCATGTGAGTGATCATGTCTCCGGAGAATGTAGTTGTGATGGAACTTGATATTGTATAGTAGATTCTACATGGTTACCCGAGTCTGTAGCTCGCACAAGGCTAAGATTGGACTGATGGACGGCGCTGCATTTGAATACAGGTCAAAGGTAGCAGGTAATTGTGGAATACCATAAACTATTTTCAGGCAGCGGTTTTGTGTAGATTGCAGTGGTTTCAAGACAGTTTTAGTGGCAGCTCTCCAGATAGACACTAAATATTGCAGTTTAGACTGAATGAATGTTTGGTACATAGTGAAGAGTTGTTTCATTGGAAGGAATTTAGAGATTCTCCAGAATATTCCACAATATGAACTTATATCGCTCCTAAGATTGCCCACATGAGGCTTCCAACTTAGAGTAGGATCGAATATCAATCCAAGGTACATGTAAGTCTCTGCTTTTTTTATTGTTGTTGTGCCAACTGTAAGCTCTTCGTGGATAGCGTTTCTCTGCGAGAATAAAACACCATGTAGTTCGTTTCTTCAAGGTTCAATGACAGTTAATTTTCAGCGAAAAACATCTGCAGTTTGCATATGTTTCCCTCGTCTGCATTATCAATCAAGCAGGGCTAGTAGCTGTGTACGTCAGCGATGTATCGTCGGCAAATAATCTAGGTTTTCCGTTAAGCTCAAGCTTAGATAGATCATTTATGTAGAGAAAAAAAGTAAGGGTCCAAGGTTACTCCCCTGCGGAACTCCAACTGTAACTACTCTCTTTGAGCTTGAGCTGCCTTTGCATAATAGTTGCCTTTAAACATAGCGTGCGGTGTCCACCGCTCAGCAAGTAAAACATTTGTTTTTCAAACCGTCATAGGAAATTTTTCCCTTTCTATTAGACCATTAGGCCGAAAGTCAATTGGCCGAAAGGGTCATTTAGCCGAATAGGCCATTTGGCCGAATAGATCATTTGGCCAAATATGTCATTTGACCGAATAGGCCATTTGGCTGAAACAGTCATTTGACCGAAATGGCATTTGGCCGAAACTGTTGTTTAACAGAAAGAACTATTTGGCCGAAATGCCATTTGACCGACCAGGTCTTTGGACAAAAAAAGTAGTTTGGACGAATAGGTCATTTGACTAAAAACGAGGTTTGGCCCTAATGGTCATTTGGCAAAAAGAAACACTTTGAAAAGTGAAAAGTGAAAAATGAGGAGCCAGAATAAAACCTCTCAAGACCTCTTACTTCTCTGTCATCATTTCTCACTTCTCATTGCGAAAAGGGTGAAGAGCAAAGTGAGAAGTGAGATATAATGTGTGAGAAATAGAACGTCTTACACCTATCTCCTCATTTCTCACTACTTAATTCTTACTGTGGAAAGTGCAACGTAAGACGATTTACTTTACACTAATCATTTCTTATTTCTCATTTCTCACTGTGAGTAGTGATAAAAAAAAAGTGAGAAATCAGAAATGAAAAATGATGAGTGAGAAGTGCGACGTCTTACTCTGATTGCTCGTTCTTCATTTCTTGCTTATCACAGCTTATCCTCACTTTTCACAATAAGAAGTGAGAAATTATGAGTGAGATATGAGACGTCTTACTTCTCGCTCCTCATGTCTCACCTCTCACTGAGTAAAGTAGGAAGAACAAATTGAGAAGAAATCCATTCTTATTTCTTATTTATTATTAAATCTTCAGCTTAAACTTGTGCAGGTACAAACTTATACTTAATGGACAATCCTTTGCCTGTATATGGACTTATGTATGCAAAAATCATAAACGACACGGCAGCACATAGTCCATGGATAGTTGAAACTGTAGTTGGTGCGACTGGTTTTCTTCTCATAAGGTACACTGGGGGAAGTGGAAAAAGGGGGTAAGTGTAAAAATCGACTCGAAAAATTGGAATTGTACTTACTTTACAGTTTTTACCACATCATAACATTATGTAAGAATATACTTTGATGCTCACACTAATACTATGTTGAAATTTCTATATTACATACACTAACACGGTTAACGCTTGAACTGTAATTTTAGGTTTCGCGAAAAGTTGATTTTTGCATTCATAAAATGAATTCTTATTTGCACCAATTGTTCTTTTTTCAAGTTATTTTTTATCACTGGTGACCATTATAATACAATTAAACTAATCCCATTCAATTGGTAGTGGTTTGTACCAAGAAAGCAAATAATTCAAAGATTTTACACTTACCCCAGGTATCAAACACTGCAGGGGAAGTGGTTAATGTTCTAAATACGCATTTTTTTTTCTTCCCTCCATGGTTTATTTCGATAGCTGTGAAGCTTAATATGTTCCTTCTTTGTTATCATTGTGATTCCAGTGGTGATTGGACTCATATAAATGAAAAAATGCTTGATTAATCCACCTATCGGTATTGATGCCTATCACATGTTTTACATATGAAAAAAAAAATGTATAAGAAAGTTAAAAATAGCACTGATAGATAAATATATTGTATAATTCATATTAATTTTTACTCAAAACAAGTTTTGCCGTTGAATGCAATTTTTTGCGAGCAATTTGGTTAAGGACAAGTGCTTAAGAATAGCTGATATTTTTTTACGTGCTTTGCGCACATACATACATACAAATACGCACATACAGACATCATCTCAATTCGTTAAACTAAGTTGATTAGTTCAAAACTCTGTAAGTCCCATTTTTCCTTTAAGAAGTTCATCTTTGGGGCGAACATATAGACTTTACGTACACTTATTCGTACACGTGTTCGAGAAGGCAAAACCCGTCCTCCCCTAGCTATTACGAGAATTCCTTGAGGATCTACTCCGTTACGGTCACTCCTGACGGAATCCAAGTTTCAAAGTGCTCGCGTTTTCGGGGGCACACCACTCGATACGGAGGCAACGCACAACTGTCATTTTTTGACTTAGCTTTGCTGCGTCGCAGCATGCGTGAAAAAATAAAAATGACAGTTGTGCGTTGCTTCCGTATCGAGTGGTGTGCCCCCGAAAACGTGAGCACTTTGAGACTTGAATTCCGTCAGGAGTGACCATAAGGTAATAAAACCCACCTTTGCTAGCGAGTCCGCCTTCTTATTGCCATAGATTAGGCAACAGGATGGGACCCATACAAAGGTAATCTTGAATGATCTTTCGACCAAATCACGCATCTGCTCTCTTATGTTTGTAAGAAAGTAAGATGCGTGCTTAACAGGTTTCATCTTCTTTTGTCTATAAACTCAATCGTCATATCTTTTTTAGCCAATGTTCTATCAACTTTTGTGCATGAATTACCATTATTTTTTTCCATATCTTTTTTTCCCTAACTTACCATTTTCTTCGGCCAGTCATGTCTTGCCATAATTTTTTGCCATATTGGTTATTTTTTTTGTTAGAAATAAGCGTTAGACACTTGCAAATAAACTGTGTGTTCGGGGCTCAAGAAACGAAAAGTGAATGATATTTTTTGACGTGACATGCAATGCTGGCATCCCATCCCAGCCCGCTACGATTGTTTCAAATTTGTGCACATTATTTACCTTGTTAGATATGATAACACTTCACTTGCCTACTGTGATTAAATTTCAATTATTTAAACATTGTTTATTATTTTCACTTAAAATTCCATAATTTAAGTCGTTTTAATAATTCATTATCAATACGTTTTTTTTTTGCATTTTCGATAGCTTCGATGTTTCACACAATTAGTTTATGTTTTATTCATTTAGACATTTTATTGCCAGTTGGATTTTAGTACATAAACATATAAAAAAATACTCAATCTACTACTTATGTCATATTTTACTCTACATTTACCACAGTGCAAAAATTAGTAAGTAAGAGAGCGACTTATGATAATAGCTATCATTAAAATAATAATTGCCAATTCACATCAAATGGAAATCTGATATTGAGTAGCCAATACGTTGCCTAATTTACGTCAATTAATTTCTCTCGGCTACGATTTTAACGAAAAGCTATCGTAATTAAATTAACATTAATTACCGAAAACGTTGCTTTCTGGTGAAGCATCTCCCGGCGGCGGCCGCATGACTTTTCAACATGTTGCCATCCACGCTTTTCGCGGAATTTTTCTCGCCGGAAAGTGGAGGAACGCCTTTCATCGCATAACGAAACTTCCCGGAACTAGAAGCCTGTGTGCCGGGGACTGGTGGTATGCAAGGGAAAAAAAGAAGCTTAGCCATGCTGCTCGGTAATTATGTTAGCATTCAGCAATATGCAGATTCTTTCCCTTATATTTGTAATATAAAAATATAGAGCGACACAAATGAAACTCGCTGCCATTAAGCGCAATGAGTCTCATTTAGCTACGATTAGATCCTTTGGATACAAAAAATGTTCCTCCCCCTTTTACTGAATAAACAATCAATCAGCTACCATACAGTCACTTAGCGCTTCACTATGATGTTTTCCCTACTATAATCAGTGTGCTAATGATGATGCTGGAAGTCTGGGGTAATCAATGATAAACTTTAAATGTTTTAAATTTTAAACTTCCCTCATTTGATGTTTCCTGGTCGTGCTGTTGGCGGCATCAGTCGTCTAATTGTGTGCATTTGCGTGCTGTGAAGTAGGTGTGGATTCCAGCCCAGTGAAAAGAAAACCCATCCGTTGTCTGTACTGGGTGTTAACTGTTTACTGTTCAGTCTGTGCAACCTTTGGTTGAAGACGTAGATTATTCAGTTAACAAAGAAGCATCTCCTTCCTTTTAATTATACCGAGCACATGTGTTTATTTTAGGCAATAAGGACTATTGAGTCTATGAACTTGAAACCGGTGGAAAATTTACTTGCGTCACTAGAGAACTTTGTCTTTACGATGTTTCGTTCTTGAAAAATGATGTTTTTTTAAGAGTGCCATATCTGTATATTTTTCACAAAATAATTAATTAATTTGACCAAAAAGTACATCCTTTAAAATCAACTTTAATAATCTTTTTTTAGTCGATTCTCTTTAAAATTATTATTTTTTTAAATGTCACTATAATTCAGGATGGCATTGTGGAAAATTCCGTAGAAAACATTTTACAGTTTTTTAGTCATAAGACGAGTTTGTACAATTCCATTTAATTCCACTACTTTATTGCACCTTTGACAGATACGTATTTAGACCTCAACAGTAAGGTCGTCTTCAGTGTCTCGTACTCGACGACGAGTCGAGTCAAATACGAGACACTGGAGACGACCTTACTATTGAGGTCAAAATACGTATCTGTCGAAGGTACAATAAAGTAGTGGAATTAAATGGAATTGTACAAACTCGTCCTATGACAAGGAAATACATTCTTCCAAAAGTTTAAAATAATTTTCGTATTCGTTTTTTTTAGATTATTGATAATACTTGGCAGCGTTCTCACAAAAAAATCTATTATGCTTTGTACCCGACTTATGTTTTCCGAATATCTACTTGTCTTTTCGGGAGAATAGGCGATACAGATTTTTTATTGCTTTTTTCTAATATTATCTGCTTGTGAAAAAAAAATATCATAAAAAATGGAGACGAGCCAAGCTCGGGCTGAAAGTCTCGTTAATAAAGAATATAAAAAAAATCATTAAAATCTGAAACCCTCGGCCCTTTTTTATATGATAATATAAAAATTCCACATAATTCAATCCATTGCAAAACATTGAAATTTGTTTTAAAGAAAACTCAATTTAAACATAACTTTGAAATGTGATTATGGAAATTTTTATCCTTCATCAAGTAGCCAAAAGTAAAGCAAACTCAAATTGATGTGCTGTTTGACCTTTCGATAATATACTTCCGCCTTCTAGTATCGGACGGCTTTGGTGCTGCTGCTGGCACTTTAGTCTAAGAGCAGAGCAGTTTTGAGCAGCATCCGCATCCAAATCATTGAATTGAGCTGGCCTGAAAGCTTCTTGTGGATGGCAGATTTCTTGAGTTATTATTCGATTACCACTGTTTAAATATTTAATTTGAATAAATTTGCATCAGATATAGGATTCGGCTGCCACCTCAGGCGTTCGGCATCGGTGGTGCGTGGTGTACGAAATCCGGCGAAGAAATTAAACTTGATTGTAGTATAGTAGACTCACCTAACAGAATTTGCGTTTGTCCTGGAAACAGAAAAAAAGTTTTCGTTATTTAGTGGAACTGGCTCTAGGAAATATTGGGCGTGTCACATAATATACAAACGCGAAAAAATAGTTGCTTGGTAAAGATAGAAGCAATGCACCTAATGTATGTGTAAATGTTTGATGAATGCTAGGCTGCGTTGCACGAATATTGAAGCATGGAAACAACAAACCAGTAAATAGAAAAAAACTCGTATAACCAATCTTATAACCACTTATCAATACCCACAGATCCTGTTTATGTTATTCTAAATATTTACTATATTCTTACACATCAAATAGTAAACATGTTGCTACCATCCTTCAATACCGCTCAGGTCCTCTAGCAGCAACAATGAACATATTTTTATTTTTCCTATTCATGTTGTAAATACAACTAACCATACTGTAGCTCCAAACATCCTACCAGTAGCAATATTGGTTTTGCTTCGTTAACCATCCAACCATTACTATGGATGTGCGAACGTGATATGTGACTACGAGCATCAGCTTCCCAGTGCCTAGGTCTTGGGTCTTAATCTGGCAGTTCCGGCTGCAGTACAATGTTCCGAGCTGCAATTTTGCCATGGTGTGACTACATTTTGATATTGCAACGAGTACCATCATCACGGGACGGGAATGCAAAAGGTATGAAGAGGATAGAACTTGGCTGGCAAAATTTCCTTTACTCCGCTATTCGTGCTTTTACAACATAAGTAGACTTCTTGGTGTGTGGCTTCCTGGTAGAGTACTTGAAAGTCTCGAGAGTTGATTCAAAAGTCGGCGAATGGCAAAAGCAGTTTCTTGTGGTTTGTCGAGAGAATGGGTCCTCTGATTTTACATAGCGGTGATAATGACTCTCTGGTTGGTATCAATTAAATGGTAACGAAGAATAAGGAGGCGAGTTATACAACGAAATTTTCGAAAATTTCAAACAGCGTTACCCATCTTCTTCTTCTTCAATGGCTCTACATTCCAACTGGAACTTGGCCTGCTTTTCAACTAAGTATTCTATTAGCATTTCCTTAGCCGTGTGGTAAGACACGCGGCTACAAAGCAAGACCATGCTGAGGGTGGCTGGGTTCGATTCTCGGTGCGGGTCTAGGCAATTTTCGGATGGGAAATTGTCTCGACTTCTCTGGGCATAAAAGTATCATCGTGTTAGCCTCATGATATACGAATGCAAAAATGATAACTTGGCTTAGTTAATAACTGTGGAAGTGCTTAATGAACACTAAGCTGCGAGGCGGCTCTGTCCCAATGTGGGGATGTAATGCCAATAAGAAGAAGAAGAAGAAGTAGCATTTCCTCAATTATTAATTGAAAGCTTTCCTATGCCCGCTATTGCATGAGTAATGAGTATGTATCTTGTGTGGAAAGTACAATTGATACACTATGCCCATGGATTCGAGAATGTTTCCAACCCTAAAACATCCTAGTCCGGACCGAGAATCGAACTCCCCATATCCGGACTGGCAACCCTACGCCTTTGCTTGCAAGGCTACTGGAGACCCCAGTACTACATCAGTGCAATATAATCTACTGATGGAGAAAATATTCCATCCGAGACTCTGATACCGGACCAACCGGATGGCACATTTTAATACAGCTCTACCAGAGATTCCACAATATACCGATATAGTGGGTCACAGAATATGTATCATGAAAATGGGTAGTTTTGTTCTTATCACAAGATATGTATAAAACACGTATTTTTTTTATTCATGCATTAGGGAGACCATTTCCATACTAGGGCCAACCATGTTTTTTTTTTTCCGAAAATGACTTTTTTCAACAAAAAAACATAACTTTTGAACAACTGAACTGATTTCAAAGTTAAAATACGGAAAAAAAGATAATTAAACATACTTTAGACAAATAATATAATGACATTGCAAAATTGGTATTTTGCATTAGAAATCATTGAATGTTTTTGTTTTTTGCAATTTTTATAATATCTGACAAGAGGCCGCTAACTATGGGTATGCGACAACACAAACGAAAGGAAACGAAATTTAAAAAGTCCATATTGGCTCAAAATGAAAAAAAAAAACGAATTGTAAATTATTTTCGTAATGTCGAAACGATACGAAATTAGGGTTCCATTCGATACGAAATCTGACGAAACGAAACGATTTTTTTTACAGAATTTTGATTGAATTGTTTTTTTAATACAATTTTAATTTAATGTTTTTATATAGGATATAGAAATGTAGAAAACAAAAATTTACGTGAATTGAAGGGAACGAGATAACCGTCGACCTAAGATATCGAGATGTGTAACTGTTTTGCGACCATACAGTATTGTAGTTGCAGTCTACAAACAAAATTAAGTGCTTTTATTTATAGATCATTGACATATATATAGACCAGTCCTGAGATTTTCATTTTCATTGAGAGAAGTCACGCGATATTTACATTTCATTCTCTCTCGCTTACATAGAAAACATAAACAATGAAAGGAATTCCGCCAATTTTTTACGGTTTTTTTTTTTTCATGAAAGCGCATGAAACTTTTGTAAACAAGCTGTTTCTTCTTCAATAATGTTGCTTCTAACTAGAAAATTAGGAACAATATAATCAGTTTATCGACTAGTCATCGTTATTTGCACAGATCTATTAAAATTATTTAGAAATTTACATTTCAAACCAAACAAAATTCTCATCATGACTACTTGTGATGTGACAGTTGACCGGGAGCCAGCTACATTTTCATTTGGTCTCTTGAAAATGAAAATGCAACTGTTTTCGCTTTCACATGAAGATCACGAAAACTACCAGTACCGTCAACTGGGGGGAAGATGATCATTGAGGTGAAGATGATCTTGTGATGTGTCAGTTAAAAGTGTCAAATTTTTTTATAAAACTTTAGTCAACAATATTCTCCGTTCAAGTAATGTTACCATTAGGTAGAAATCCGAGCTTTTCGATTATAATCATGAAAATGTATTTTTTGGAAGAGAGAGATAGTCATAAATGACGCTATTTTCGTTTCAAATATTGACTTCGTAGACTTCTTTACGTAGTAAATTCAACATTCATACAAATAACCTAGTGTATTTTGAATACTAGGTCATAATTATTTTAGTAGAGCTGTCTTGATCAACTTCACCCCAAACCAGATTACTCAAAAACGTGTGATAATTTAATTTATTTTAATAAATGCGAATGCATTTCAGAAAACTAAAGTTGTTGATTATTGCAACGTATAGCAGTACATGTTTTGAAAATATTTGTTTCGATTTAAAATGTAAACACACATTGTTATTGCATGTTTTGTCTTAAAAATGATCATCTTCCCCCCAGTTGACGGTACTGATATAGACATTGACAGTAGATAAGACATTTCTCATGGCATATTCCGTTGAGCGAATGCCCTCGACTCTGATCATTTTTCTATCAGCTTGTGATAAATGCCTACCGCGATGTGCTTCTTTACGTGGGTGTGTAAAGGTATTAAAAGTATGAGATTTTTCCTATTCTGATCTGTTTGCTAAGAAAAGCACGGCAAGATAGGAGAACTCCCTTCTCACAAGACGTATAAAAAAATGAAATATAATGTAAAACTTTAACGAAATCGTTATTTTATTTAAATAATATCCTTTACTTAGTTTTTGGGTTTTCATATTTTTGAAGAAATTGAATCTAATTGGACGCAATTTTTAACAGTTCCGATTTGGCGTTTGATTACATTTTTGATTTTGAAGGCTTTTATTGAACATAAATGAGAATATTCAAAATTCAAAATAAAAAAAATAGATCTTTCAGATAAGCGTTGATTACCATATATAACTGATCAAACAAAGTTGTGCAAATTATGTAGACGATCCATAGTGTTTTACATCGACGAACTTATCAAATATTTGAACGATAATATGTTGATTCATTAAACGAATGCGTATTTTTTCTTGAAAATTTAGACTGTTTTAAACAACATATCAAAAAAATAGAATGGAATGTTTATTTAGTTTTTGAGATATATTTATACTGAAGGACATTTACATGTGTTTTTTTTATAGCATTGGAATGGAAGTGAGTAATTTCCATTTAGTCTTGAGACCCATCGTGCAGTCAATTCTAATGAACAATCCATCCTGTTTTGAGTAAATTGGCTATCCTCAGGGTATTTTCGGAGCCTTATTCCTCGAGAGAAGTGGCCGCTTTTCATTTGGTTGGGAAACTCATCTTGCGATGTGTCCAATTTTATGTTCAACTTCAACAATTTCTCAAAATTAAATCCAAATTAGTTTCAATGTTAATTAAAATTGGACACATCGCACGATGAGTTTCAAAACCAAATGAAAAGCGGCCACTTCTCTTGAGGAATAAAGCTCCGGAAATATCCTGAGGATTGAAAGTAATTGATTTGATTTTGAGAAATTGTTGAAGTTTATGCAAACCAGACATTGATTAAGAAGTAGTGTGTTACTGTGTAAGATCTGCCGTGGTCACATTGTCAGCTACAGGCAAATCCTGACCCAAAGAATGCCTTCCCCAATGTTCAACTCCGTGGTACTTATGAGGGTGTCGCTGAGTCGGGGGCCTCTCGTTAAGTAAGTACTACATCAATACTTCCTTTTCCTCCCAAATTACGGTGAAGATGGGCGTGGTCAGGAGTAGTAGTCCTCATGCTTTTGTGATTTTTATCCTATCGATATCAAGAACCACACAAACCTTGATATCTAAAAGGATTTCAAAAGAAAAACATGAATATCACTAGTCTCCCATCTACGAAGTACACCATAAATATGCTATGCTATACTATGCTATCAGACATTGATTAAGAATTTTTTACCAGGTGGCTAGACGGCCTCATATGACCTATCTAAGTCAATGTCAACATCTCTCCACGAACAGCCTAGATAGCCGTGTGGTGTCGGCAGCTGGTTATCTGGCTAAGAATAACATTACGGATTGCCTGTTCCAGTGGTAAAAGTCCACAAACAGGTGACCCCTAATTCTCGGTGTTATGCAGCTTTATGCTTACCGTGCCTACGAATGAATGGTTAGGGGGGGGGGGTCTAATGAGAACCCAACCGCAAACGGAGCCTGTGAAGCACCAGGCTCCCTTCACAGTGTTAAGCATTCGCTGCGCTAACCGGAGCTATGGCGTAGTTGACTTTTTGCTTCTCCGAGACAATCGGCTACTCTTATTCAATCTCAACTTATCTTAGCTTAGCTTAGCTTTGACTGACTACACATATCTATGGTTGCTACTCCGTGATTGACCAGAATCAGTGAAATTGCACAAAGAATCAACTGAATGATTGACTGGTATTGTTCAAGCATTCTCAGTGTGCAAGTTTCAGTGACTCTAAAATTCAAATGATCAATAACGGCGCCGGCCACGTCCTTGTAGTCAGTTAGGAAGAAGGAAGGAATATTAGTAGGTGGTTTTTGTTATTTTAGGACCGTGTTTACCTCTGCGTCTCCAAAAAAACACAGAAGGATTATTAGTTAGTCGGTAGGCATCGTTGGATCTGGATTCACTCTGATAAGCGATACGACCGTGCCATTCTTTATACACAGTGATTTTACCTAGCCATGAATCGGGCGCGAAAAGTAGTACAAACTAACTACCGGCCTATCGGGCGCGCAAAGCAGAACACAATATTTCGGCCGATCGCGCCATCATTCTGCTGTCCGAAACAAGAGAAATCTCGCACTGAATTGATTTTTATTACCGGCCGCGCAAAGCAGAACACAATATTTTGGCCGATCGCGCCATCGTTCTGCTGTCCGAAACAAGAGAAATCTCACACTCTACTCTTATTCAATCTCAACTTGAGGTTAAATAAGGGTGGAGTTATGAATATGTGTTTTACTTAGTTTTTCAACAAATTGTCACCTACATGGATTCGCATTATGCGTTTTTCACAATGTACTCTGTGTTTGTCACCTATATGGATTCGCATTATACTCTGGGTACTCTGTGTTTCATCTTTGACGTTCGGCTTCGGCTACTTTTGTTCAATCTCAACGTGAGGTTTAATAAGGGTAGAGTTATGAATATGTTTTTTTACTTAGTTTTTAAACAAATTGTCACCTATATGGATTCGGACTATGCGTTTTTCACAGTGCACTCTGTGTTTCGTCTTTGACGTTCGTCCATTATTACGTCCTCAGTGTTTTTGTGATACCTCTCTTTATTCCCTGGTTTAATGCGTATGAGCCTACATAATTGGCTTTCCTATACATAGTATATCATATGCATTCGCACTGTGTGGCTTATCTAGTAATTTTATGCTTCGCGTTTCATCGCGTTTTACAAAATGCATCGGATGTATGTATTATTGAAAATATCCTCCTTCTCCAGAAACCTATTCCATTCTCCTTTCCAATTTCACTTCCTCTTCCTTTCCCTTTTTCACTTGAGGCATTCCACGGGGGCATGTCAGTCGATCCTGAGCGACCATTTCGAAAATATTTGAAACTCTGCACAGTTTTTCAATTTCATCTAAATCGTCATTTTTCGATATCAAATCTTCATATTGAGTCACGACTAACTTTTCAAAAGGGTGTATGTGAAAATGGTTCAAAAATATTTAAAAAACTGCACAGCAAAAACGGAATGTTCGATTGTTATGATTTTTTCAGCAAAGTTAGACAACTAAATGGTGATTCTTAAGAAAATGTGCACAGTAAAAAAATTTTTTTGCCTTTAAAAATATCATTTTGTCACAAAAACTCAAATATCTCAAAACCCTATCTTTTTCGAACGTAATTTTTTAGGAAAACGGTCCATTATATTAGCTATCTACCATAAAAATTTGGTGATGGTAAACTAATAAACAAAAAGTTATGACTTTTCAAACATTTCACAATTTTCACATTTAGTTAAAAAATTTTTTCTGTGTAAGTTATTTCGAGAATTGCAGTTTGATGCAGATTTTATTGTTAAGGGACGTGATTTAAACAAGTTGTTTTCATGATATTTTGATTTAATTATTCATAGCATCTATAAGAAACTTAGACACGATCCAGTGTTGTGATCAAAAGTATTGATAGTGTCATAATTTTCATTGCACGTGACTGGCGAAAAATTCTTTTAATAGTGTTGAAACCTGTTGATAATAACGTTGATAGAAACATATCAGAAATCACTTGTCCTAAGACGAGTTTATACCATCCCATTGAATTCCACCACTTAATTGTATCTTGACAGATACGTATTTCGACCTCAACAGTAAGGCCGTCTTCAGTGTCTCGTACTTGACTCGACTTTTCTCGACGACAAGTACGAGACACTGAAGACGGCCTTACTGTTGAGGTCGAAATACGTATCTGTCAAGATACAATTAAGTGGTGGAATTCAATGGGATGGTATAAACTCGTCTTAGGACAAGTGAAGACATTCCACTAAAAAGCTCAAAATAATTTTCTTATCATATCAGAAATGTTATTTTTAAGACAAAAGCTGCAAAATCAAAGATTTATATACACGTGTACGTCTATAGTTTACCTGCAAAAAATATACCTCTTAGAGAATAGACTTTATGATCGGGAGGAAACGGGTATCTTCAACAACAACAAATGCATGATAGGTACATACCATGACAATGCTCACGAAAAAGCAAAAAAATTACTACTACTAAGGTTGTTAAAGATCTTATAGTAATTTTTTTCTTCAGTCAAGCAAATGACACCAAACTAGTCAGTAAAACTTAAAAGTGATTTTGTTTATTGAAATATTACGAACAACATGAGTAGCCGCTTTCTCAACTGTTGTAGGCTGTTGTAAACTGTTCAAAAGAGTTACGAAATCTCACCGAAAGCACCATAGATAAACTGAAAGCGACTGGTTATGCTCCAATGTCCACATTGAATACAAATTTACGCATTTGCACGTCCTGCCGTCTAAACGTTGACAAAGAGCAATCTGTATATCATCGGTTGAGCAGAGCGCAGGAAGTTCGAAAACGACAGCAACTGAGGAATTGCCAGATGTATCGACAACAACTGAGGAATTACCAGAAGTATTAAGTGCTGAGAGCCTTGCCACCGTACCATCAGCGAAATCTGTTTCAACAAATCAATCGGAAGATGAGTGTATCCAAAAGGTCAACATCGAACGCTTTAACGAGGGCATAGCTGGGATAAAAGTGACTCCGATTAAATGGAGTAAGATGGACTACGTTTATTACCCGGAGAAAAATACCGTGAAATAAACGAAGCTGTACGAAGAAACCTCTTCAAATTAGGACCTGATGATGTGGAAAATACAGACTACGATGAGGTAATTATAAATATGAAGGAAAGGTTCTCGAATGCAGCCACGACAAGGAAAGAAAAATTATTGATTTTGTCGATGCTGCCAAGTTCGTGGTCTATTCAGGATGCCATTGATGAGTTCAAACCCAATAGAAATACAGTAAAAGAGGCAAAACAATTGAAGAATAACTGTCTTTCAACCAAAAATACTAGGTCTAGTACTGCATTAACAGATGAGACAAAAGAAATAGTAGTTCAATATTTTGAAGATGATGAAGTAAGTCGAGCTATGCCTGGTCAAAAAGATTATCGATGAATACATAAATATGGAATATCATACAAACAACTTGTTTAACTCACGCAAGGCCCTTAACAATAAAATCAGCATCAAACTGCGATTCTTGAAAAAAAAAAAATACACGGAAATTTTTTTTTGTTTACTATATGTGAAAATTGTGAAATGTTTGAAATGTCATAACTTTTTTGTTTATTAGTTTACCATCACCAAATTTTTATGGTAGATAGCTAATATAATGGAGCGTTTTCCCTAAAAAAATTACGTTCGAAAAAAGATAGGGTTTTGAGATATTTGAGTTTTTGTGACAATACTGTTATTTGTAAAGGCAAAAATTTTTTTTTACTGTGCACATTTTCTTAAGAATCACCATTTAGTTGTCTAACTTTGCTGAAAAAATCATAACAATCGAACATTCCGTTTTTGCTGTGCAGCTTTTTAAATATTTTTGAACCATTTTCACATACACCCTTTTGAAAAGTTAGTCGTGACTCAATATGAAGATTTGATATCGAAAAATGACGATTTAGATGAAATTGAAAAACTGTGCAAAGTTTCAACTCAATAGAAAATCATGAATTAAAAATTTTCTTAAATTTTGATGCTGTTGCTTGGAATCGCTCCTTTTCCGTCAGGTAAATGATGAGAAAGGCCAGTGAAAGCAATGGCACAAATCTCCCAAATTGAGGGGAGCGTGCCTCCTGAACCGACGTTCTGATACCTGATACCTGATACCATATGCTATCTGACATTGATTAAGATATTTTTACCAGGTGGCTAGACGGTCTCATATGATCTATCTATACAAAAAAAACACGTACTACACAAAAAAACGTTCCCGCGAAATCTGATATATATTTTTACCTCTGTAGTTTTTTGTATATATAAAAAACAATGGTTTTTCGTATGAAAGTGCACATTTTTAGGACCTTCTCCCCCTTTAAGAGTTACGTAATCTTTAAATATTCCCTAATATTTGCTCATTAAACATAAATTAAATGTTATTAACTCTTATTTGTGTAAATATATACTTAAAGCACATGATTGGATAAATGCGTACTCTTACCCCACCGGATGCGCACTTTTACCCCACCGGTGGGGTAAGAGTGCGTTTTTCACTTGTCTTGCAATAAGGGTTCTACTAAAACGAATCTCAATAATTTCAATATTTTTTCCACTGGGTAACATAAAGGACGAGTATATGAATCATCGACACTGATTTGATATGCAGAAGCTTGCTTCATAAGGGCCACATGATCGATTGAAAACTAAGTGCGTACTCTTGCCCACTCTACTCTATTGTAGTTATTAATAAATCAGTCTACAAACAAAATTAAGTGCTTTCATTTATAGATCATTGACATATATATAGACCAGTCCTGAGATTTTCATTTTCATTGAGAGAAGTCACGCGATATTTACATTTCATTCTCTCTCGCTTTCATAGAAAACATAAACAATGAAAGGAATTCCGCCAATTTTTTACGGTTTTTTTTTCCATGAAAGCGCATGAAACTTTTGTAAACAAGCTGTTTCTTCTTCAATAATGTTGCTTCTAACTAGAAAATTAGGAACAATATAATCAGTTTATCGACTAGTCATCGTTATTTGCACAGATCTATTAAAATTATTTAGAAATTTACATTTCAAACCAAGCAAAATTCCCATCATGACTACTTGTGATGTGACAGTTGACCGGGAGTCCGCTACATTTTCATTTGGTCTCTTGAAAATGAAAATGCAACTGTTTTCGCTTTCACATGAAGATCACGAAAACTACCAGTACTGATATAGACATTGACAGTACATAAGACATTTCTCATGGCATATTCCGTTGAGCGAATGCCCTCGACTCTGATCTTTTTTCTATCAGCTTGTGATAAATGCCTACCGCGATGTGCTTCTTTACGTGGGTGTGTACAGGTATTAAAAGTATGAGATTTTCCCTATTCTGATCTGTTTGCTAAGAAAAGCACGGCAAGAAAGGAGAACTCACTTCCCACAAGACGTATAAAAAAAATGAAATATTATGTAAAACTTTAACGAAATCGTTATTTTATTTAAATAATATCCTTTACTTAGTTTTTGGGTTTTCATATTTTTGAAGAAATTGAATCTAATTGGACGCAATTTTTAACAGTTCCGATTTGGCGTTTGATTACATTTTTGATTTTGAAGGCTTTTATTGAACATAAATGAGAATATTCAAAATTTAAAATAAAAAAAATAGATCTTTCAGATAAGCGTTGATTACCATATATAACTGATCAATCAAAGTTGTGCAAATTATGTAGACGATCCATAGTGTTTTTCATCGACGAACTTATCAAATATTTGAACGATAATATGTTGATTCATTAAACGAATGCGTATTTTTCCTTGAGAATTTAGACTATTTTAAACAACATATCAAATAGAATGGAATGTTTATTTAGTTTTTGAGATATATTTATACTGAAGGACATTTACAGGTGTTTTTTTATAGCATTGGAATGGAAGTGAGTAATTTCCATTTAGTCTTGAGACCCATCGTGCAGTCAATTCTAATGAACAATCCATCCTGTTTTGAGTAAATTGGCTATCCTCAGGGTATTTTCGGAGCCTTCGCACGATGAGTTTCAAAACCAAATGAAAAGCGGCCACTTCTCTCGAGGAATAAAGCTAGCTCCGGAAATATCCTGAGGATTGAAAGTTATTGTTTTAATTTTGAGAAATTGTTGAAGTTTATGCAAATCAGACATTGATTAAGAAGTGGTGTGTTACTGTGTAAGATCTGCCATGGTCACATTGTCAGCTACAGGCAAATCCTGGCCCAAAGAATGCCTTCCCCAATATTTAACTCCTTGGTACTTATGAGGGTGTCGCTGAGTCGGGGCCCGAATAGAAAATACAATAGAATTACACTAAAATATCATAAAATTACAATACATTTTATTGATGAACATACAATTCTATTGTTCTTCTATTGTACAAATGAAATTGGCCTTATTGTTGTTCCAATAAACGTACAATAAAATCTATTGACAGAAAAATGTTGACAATAGAATTACAATAAATTCTATTGCAATGGCAAAAATATATCCGAGAAAAATAACGATTTTTTTTTATTGTTACGGTAACTAACAACCCCGATTTTCTATTCATTTATAATAGGATTTATGGTGGAAAATAATATTCTTAATTGTTATTCTATTGTGAGCAACAATAGAGTTTATTGTAATTACAATTAAATTTATCGTATTGTTACAATAATTACTATTGTAATTCTATTGGACTTTTTTATTCGGGGGGCCTACATCAACACTTCCTTTTCCTCCCAAATTACGGTGAAGATGGGCGTGGTCAGGAGAAGTAATCCTCATGCATTTGTGATGTTTATCCTAGATCGATATCAAGAACCACACAAACCTTGATATCTAAAAGCAATCTGAATAAGGATTTCAAAAGAAAAACATGAATATCACTAGTCTCCCATCTATATTTTTGAAGCAAATGGATGAAATTTGTATCCGTGTCTAAGTCAATGTCAACTTCTCTCCACGAACAGCCTAGATAGCCGTGTGGTGTCGGCAGCTGGTTATCTGGCTAAGAATACCATTACGGATTGCCTGTTCCAGTGGCAATTTTTTATTAAAAGTCCACAAACAGGTGACCCCTAATTCTCGGTGTTATGTAGCTTTATGCTTACCATGCCTACGAATGAATGGTTAGGAGGGTCTAATGAGAACCCAACCGCAAACGGAGCCTGTGAAGCACCAGGCCCTCTTCACAGTATTAAGCCTTCGCTGTGCTAACCGGAGCTATGGCGTAGTTGACTTTTTGCTTCTCCGAGACAATCGGCTACTCTTATTCAATCTCAAAATGCCTATTCATCTCCCGTAAAAAAATACATCTTCTTCTTCTTCTTATTGGCATTACATCCCCACACTAGGGACAGAGCCGCCTCGCAGCTTAGTGTTCATTAAGCACTTCTACAGTTATTAACTGCGAGGTTTCTAAGCCAGTTTACCATTTTTGCATTCGTATATCATGAGGCTTACACGATGATACTTTTATGCCCAGGGAAGTCGAGACAATTTCCAATCCGAAAATTGCCTAGACCGGCACCGGGAATCGAACCCAGCCACCCTCAGCATGGCCTTGCTTTGTAGCCGCGCGTCTTACCGCACAACTAAGGAGGGCCCATAGGGGTGGTAAAATGAACAGTAGGCTATATTTATATTAAAACACTATTTAGGCGTATGTTAATCATGCACACGTTTTCCTCGAAATAAAATAAGGTACCTGAGCTAATATTTTGGATTTGAAACTGAACGAATAGCTATTACTATTCAAAATATCAAACGAGGCTATAAAAATAGGGTATGATGTAATCTTCAACCATTTTTCCGCAAGCTTTAATTCTTAACACATTCATAATAACATTGATTCAAACCTGTTCTTAGTACAGCGGCGAATAGGACAACCTTCACAAAGATGTTGCAGGGGTAAATAGTAAAATTATTGGTTTGCATAGTTAGAGGAAGAGTTATTTATCACAAGGCATGTATGGGGGTAAAATGAAAATTTGTATCAAACTTTCACAAATTTAAGATAAAATTTGTGCAATTGTTAAGCGGAGGTTTATGAAACAACCCATATCAAATAACCAAGATAAAACTTTGAATATGTAAATTTAATTTAAAAATAACTGATATTCAAAAACTTTTTTTCTTCTTTTTATTATATTGATAATTAAGAGCTTTTCAAAAGTTATACCATATTTTTCAAAAGACTCTCGTAATCTTAACTAGTTATATATATGTATAGTGCTAAAGTTAAAAAAAGAAAATTAAATGTTCCAAAAGGGTTTAAGAAGCGATGTTCATTTTACCACCAGGCAGTGTTCATTTTACCCGCACTATTTTTGTACATATGAAATTTTGATGTTTTCTATTTCGAAGAAAAACTATGTAAAACAATGTTTATTAGCGAAAAAAATGTTCAGTGCAATAAGAATATGAGTTAAATTGTTGGACCAAGTGGTAAAACTAGCAAGTTATCCTCGTTTTATAATTGAATTCAACGCAAGTCCTTAACGTGTTCATTTTACCACCTGTTACCATTTTACCACCTATATAAAGAAAAAAAAACTCATCTCCCGGTAGTAAAATTCTTTTTATGATTTCAATTTTTATTATAATCTCGTTAAATTCCAAGGGATCGTCCACAAATTACGTAACGCTTAGAGGGGTGAGGGGAGTTGAGCGATGTGTGACGATCCATACAAAATTTTCAGATGTTTCATACAAAAAGTGTGACATGGGGGGAGTGGGGTGGTTGAAAATGACCAATTTTTGCGTTACGTAATTAATGGATCTTCCCCAATACTAATTTTAAATTTACGGCGCTGGTTTTATTTAATGAACGACTACATTTGAAACTTGTGGATGGTTTATCTTAAGTAGTTCTTCCTCTTCAAACTTAAATATTAAAAATTTTATTTATACAGCAGTGACTTCAATAAATAATTCATTCCTTAGTCCCACATAAGTATATATAACAACCCTATAATCTTCCTTTCAACTTCTACTCCTTCACTAGCTTGCCATTAATGTTAGCAGTTTCCCGATAAGAACTCGTCCAGCCTACGGCGCGCTATTGTACAAGCCAAAAGCAATGTTCTGCTGAAGGAACGAAGGACGGCTACCCTTTTCTCCAACCACAAAGAAAGGTCATTATGTGTACAATAATTTGAGCATAACATTCTTCTGGCGGGCTGAATGTCAGGTCCACTCGAAGAACGACCTCCATTTTCGCGCGCACCCGATCCAACAAGTGCTCAAAGTCCCTCCCGGAGCCAGCCGTCGGGTTCTTCATTGCGAGAAAAATTAATTGCTCTAACAACCCCTTGGCGGTTTGTATGTGCCAGCAAGCAAAAGTGCTCGTAATAAATTAGACTTTTTTTTATTGAAAAGTCGTAAATTAAGAAAATTAAGATAAAAAAGGAAAAAAAATTAAATCAACTGCAACTGGTCTGCTATTTGGAAAAAAAATGTCAAAAAATAAAGCTTGCAATTGATATGTAAATATATAATAAATATGAAGGTTTAAAAATAAAAGGTCTAATTAAAATTTCATAAAAAACCCATCTTAATACACCGAAAAGTGATACTGCCTTTCTCGCATTTAGCCAAGACACCAACCTTATATGGTTCAATCAATGGTTCAATGAACCATTTTCTTAATAACTTTCGAACGCAACGACTGATCGTCACAAAATTCAATAGTGATCTACAAGCCCTTACCACCTTTCGAATGCAACTTGTTGCGAGAAAAACGGTTAAGGATTACTATATGAAAAGTTGTCTAATGTTTTACTTAGCTTTTGTGCACACACATACACTTTCGGAGACGAGCCAGCCTCGGGCTGAAAGTCTCTTTAATAAAGACACACAAAAAAAACATACATACACACACATACACACACACACATACACACACATACACACATACATACACACGGACAGACAGACATGTGCTCAGTTCGTCGAGCTGAGTCGATTGGTATATAACACTATGGGGCTCTGAGGCTTCTATAAATAGTACGTTTTTGGAGTGAAATGATAGCCTTTCGGTACAACTTTGTTGTACGAGAAAGGCAAAAAGAAGAAAAAGGAGCACTTTTGAAGAAGCAAACATCTAAAGCAGAAGAATCTAAATCATTCGTTGAAAGATGTTTCGTCACATTATGTTTAGTCGAATAGAATTGGGTTGAAAGAACATTACGTCCTTTGGTCGAGAGGACATTTAGTCGAAAGTAGATTTTTAGTCCACAAAAGACGTAGGACATTTGGTTGAATAACACTTTGTCGAAGGGACATTACGTCGAATAGACATGTGCTCGTATGTACATTTAGTCGAAAGCAGATTTTCGAATCAATTATCATGGTGTGACAATGGGTTTGGGGGGTGAGAATGGGTCATCGCACTCACCAGTAGTCTGGAGGTCGTAGAGAAAAATCGTTCAAAAAGGTCTCCTATATTTTAGTCTTCTTGCCCTCAGATACATTTATTCCATTCTACAAGCATTCTAAGTAGTTGAAACAGTGACCCATTTTCACCCCCGACGCCGGTACATTTAGTCGAATGACTTTTCGTCGAATGGACAATTGAAAGAAGGAAACTTCAATCAATACAGTCGACTCTCTACAGCTACATGTTCTATATCTCGATATCTCTTCCTATGTCGATGGTTTCCTCAGTCCGTTCAATCTACATACTTTGGGCTTTCTACATTTCGATAACCACCCTATCTCGATGTATTCTGATCATATTTTTTTTTCACAGCAAAGAACTTTTTCGGATCTAGTACCCATTTCAATTTGCCTTCCATTCCTCGATCTCTCCAGTAGAAGCATAAGTACTAGAACGCTAGTGGCGCTGTAGTCATTAAAGTATTTTGCCAAAATATGCCTCCACAAGCCTAACTTGGCCAATCATACTGTAGTACATGTTTTGTTTCATCTTCAATATTGGCTTGACACTTGTAGTACCGGTACATTGGCTGCCAGATCAAAATGACCTAATGTTAGTCACGCGAACAGGAACGACATTAGCAATCTAATACTTATGCATTTACTATCTCTCCCTATCTCGATGGTCCCTTCAATATCGATATGTGTAGAGGCGACTGTAATAATTAAAAACTTAATGGTTTATTGCGGTGGTTCAAAAAGTCACAGAAATAATGTTCGAATATTGACCAAATGATGGGTTCATGAACAGAATAAATCGTAGAAAAACGGTAAATATTCCTAACATGATATTGCTTTTGGTGAACCCCTCTAACCAACTACGATAAATCTATACCACCTGATCAAAAGACATTGAGGCAAATTGCGTTTCGTCGAACGACACTTGGTGGAATACTACAATAATTTTTGAAATTATAAAATAACATTTCTGAAAGTTCACAGATAAAAATATGTTGTGATTTTAAATGTATTTTCATGCACATATTTGGAGCATGCAAATAAACGTAACATTCAATTGATCTTACCTTTCTTTCAAATCGAAATAAACTTAAACCGTGCTTGCTTGTAAAATTCAATCAAATTTAATTGAACATCAAGTGTTTATTAGTTTGTTGGGACAAACAGCAATTTTACACGTCGTTGAATTTTCAAAATTATTTGCTGTGTTATTTAAAACTAGAAAAATCTACTGTCTGCTGAGATGGGATTTTTTAATAAATAATTTACATATTTTCATGGACAGCTTATATTTTTTTCTGTTTGTATATACATGTTGCCCCCGAGCGGAGCTTTCTCGTTTCTTATTATTTGGCAATGAAACGCCATGCCCAACTGGGGATTGAGTGCTTGCGTATTCAAAGGACCAAACAACCCACAATGCTACACCAGGCGGTCAAAATTCGTAAAATAAGGTACTCTTGGTTAATATTCTGCAAACAATTTTCAAAATATTTAAATATGGTTATTATAATTCAGGTTAAAATGTGTTTAGTGGAACACTCTTACCAATATTTAAATTCGCGCTCTTCAGTTAAGATCTATTTACAATCCTCAGTTCATTATATGTGTGTTCAAGCTATGGAAAGATTTTTATCAGTATTTGCTAACAAACTGGTCATAGTGCAACGACGAAGGGACTCGCACAAAAAACAGAAGGCAGAATAAATATTAATGACACTTGATCCTTTTTCACTTGACGCTCGACGTTGTAGCGTGCAGAGTTTTCTCACGGGTGAATAACTATAGGTAAGCGATAAGGTTAAGTGTGCACGGTCAAAAAAACGCACGTCCATTAGGCAGAAGGTATCCAATATTTCATCTGGTACCGAGCAGGAATTCTAATTGAAAATGTAAAGCATTCCGGGGAAAAATATTTCCCATTCGTGCTTACATGGCATGGAAAACAGACGCTTTCGGATCGGTTCAACCGAAAGTCACTGACTGACTTTCATGGTTCGTTGCGGGGAAAGTACAAATGAAATGAATGGATTACGTAATTTTTCGCAAAATGTTACACCGAAGTGAGATAAGCACTCAGACGTGCAGAGGATTTTTAATCCGGTTTAAGCTTTAACTTTTGCAGTCATCGTTGGCATCAGCTGGTAGCACAAGTGCACCTGAGCATGATGATAGGATTGCTTTTCATCCCAGAATACTGCAGGGAGTTAACAACCGGACTGTGGAAAATGCCCCTAGCAAACAACTAAGATAAAATATAAACTATTGAGCTCCATCATTCTAGACTGAATATAGTAACGTGAATTTAAAATGATGATGGGATGTGGTAAGATTATCGAATAGTATACATTGGATACCAATACATAACAAAGAGAATATTCCTGGCATTCCTTCTTTTTTTTTCTTTTGTTGCAAATCTCAATTATGGCACCTTTAATAAGCAGGAAAATATGCTCCAACACCTTCAGCAATTTAAATGAACGACATATTGCTCAAATAAACCGCCAGTAGATAAACATAATTTGAAGAAGTGTTCATGTTTACCACATCCTCACACCGCAGCAATGCAAACAAATGTTCTCACATCTGAATTAATTAAACAACTGATAGACAGTGTGTGGTACGAAGTGTAGAATAAATATTGTTCATCAGATGTGATATCTAAGATGGAAATGAGCTTTTCCAACATTAACAGACTGGGGAGCTTGCAGTAGCAATTGGAATAAATCTGAATAGCATGTTGATTAAAATTTCAAATGCTACAGAACTTTCTTTTTCTCGACATCTTGGTGATCTACCTGGAACATCTGTTCTTTATTTAAAGACTAAAAAGTAAAAATGACTAAATCTAAAATGTTGTCTACCTACTGAATTGTGAGAAATATATCATCATCACTAGGTGAACTAATTTTTACGTTGAATATGGCCAATGTAGAGATTCCAAACTTGGACTTTTTACGTCTGATGATGTTTTGATGACTCGTGTTAGTTGATGCAAACTTGAGCCGCGAAATCCAAACTGTTGTTCGAACAAATTATTATTCTGTACGGCAGGATCTAGCAAACGCCGATAGATCGCTTTTTGGAATAGATAAGATAACCCTGGAAGAAGTGGAGTCGGAGTGAATGCATCAATTACCAGCGCGTTGCTTCAGCCAGTAATGCATGTAGCTAAAGAGGTCGCTTTCTAGATGGAGCGCAGCATTTCCCCCCATTATTTCCGTAATTTTTGAAATCACTTCAGTTCTTTACGTTAGAGCGGATGACTTTTTCGGAAGTCTTCATGCAGCTGGTACTGGCCCTAGTCCGCTCCTAGGTTGTTTCGTTGTGTCTGAATATTTGTATTTCAACCCAAAAAACAATCAAGTTCATCATGTGAACAATCTCTTTTTTCTACTGTGTAACAATACATAGTCGAGGATATTATTGCCGTAATCTGAAAAAGTGACGTAAGCGCCAAATTACAACATGCATTCCATTTTTCTGTTAAAAAGCTCGATGAGTACTAATCGTTAACACCATTTTTGGAAAATGGCGTATACGTCACTTTTTCAGATTACGGCAGAATAGTCATTAATAGACTTTTATTTTATTGATTTTCTCTCACAATCAATTACACAAATCGTCAAAAATGGCATATATTGCGTTTTTTATATCCACGACTTTTTTTCAACTTGTCTAACATTCTAAGATGGGCTTCTATTCTTCGAAGCAATGTTCTTCCATTTCGGGTTTTCTTGCATAGTGTTTCTGCTCTTTTATTTCATAACATGTACCCATATTAATAACAATCGAAAACGAAGGTTTGGGGGGCAAATTGATTTGTTTCTCATTATTGTGATGTTTTCAATAGTAAACGCTCTATCATGAACAATAAAAAACGACAGAGATTCAGCCGAAATCGTTCCATGAGCAAATAGGGTAACCTGAGGTATTGTTGGCCCTGGATGTAACATACATATTTCAGCTTCATTACGCTAGATTCATGCACTTCTTTAACTATTAGAAGCAATAAACTTGCGAAAAATCACTTTGACTCGGTTTTTTGGTTTTTTGGCTATGTTTGGCGGACTTAAGCAGGCAGGCTGTGTGTAAGAGTTTTTTTTTCTTTTGTCCAATAAAATAGTTTTCTGGATGGACATACCTGCTTTCGCACATCAGATGAATGGATAACAACCCACTTTGTCAGCTAGGGTTGCGCTAGATCCGTCATATCAAATTATAAATCACTAAATACTCGCGAATCGTAAACTGAAATAATGAACTAATCATTTGGCGAGATAGAAAACAGTGTACACTACGATCTGCATTCATTTAAATTACATTCCGGTGTTACTTACTCGAAATACAGTTAAATTTAACTTTGCGAATACGAGGTGAACCGGCCCAGGGACGAAAACCTCATTAATAAAGATATTAATAATAATAACTTTGCGACTGAGACTTTTTGCACAATTTCCTACGTTATCCGTGCGACGAAAGAAAATCCAGTTCGTTCACTGCTGTAGTAGACGCGCAACACCGTCACCAAAATCAACGGAATTCACTGATTTTCACCGCACTTTTTCACATAAATTGCTCACTGCGCACTAAATCAAAGCAATGTTTATTGCTCAAGTGAAAAATAATTGAAAAATAATCACCGGTACATGGTACATGGTACATGGTACATGCTCCTTGTGGTACAGAGAAAGAATGCGTAGATGATCAATTTTCCGATTTCAAATATGGAACATGCTCTCAGTAGTACAAAGAACAGAATGTGTTCACAGCATATGTTCTCGGTTATCCAAGAAATCCCTGGAGTAAGACCTTTCGATCTACACGCGTAACTGAAGATCAGTTTTCCGAGTTCAAATATGGTACATGCTCTCTGTAGTACAAAGAACAGAATGCGCTCACAACATTTGTTCTTGATCATCCAAAAAATCCCTAGAGTAAGGCCTTTCAATCTACACGCGTAACTAAAGATCAATTTTCCGGTTTCAAATATGGTACATGCTCCCTGTAGTACAAAGAACAGAAAGTGTTCACAGCATATGTTCTTGATCATCCAAGAAATCCCTGGAGTAAGGCCTTTCGATCTACACGCGTAACTAAAGATCAATTTTCCGATTTAGGAGTGACGTCAAGCTCGGTGAACTCGGCGCCGACGTACGTCGAATAAGACGTACCCGGATGGGCGGGATGATCCTCGAGCTGAAGCGGGGCGTCTCGCAAAAGGGTGCCGCCTACAAGAAGTTGGCGGAGGAGGTCCTAGGTGAGACGGTCAAGGTGAGGGCACTCACGACGGAGGTGAATCTAAGGGTTAAAGACCTGGACGAGATCACCGAAGTCGAAGAGCTCGTCACGGCACTGCGGCGACAGTGTGAAGTGGAGGCGCCCACCGCAGCCGTTCGGCTATGGAAAGATCCGGCAGGGACGCAGGTAGCATTGGTTCGGCTATCTGCAGCGGACGCCTCCAAGGTAGTCAAGTTAGGGAGCGTCAAGGTGAGATGGTCGGTATGCCCTGTGGGCATATACGAGCAACCCGAAGTATGCTTCAAGTGCCTGGAACCGAGGCACAAGCAATGCGACTGCAAAGGCCCTGACAGAAGCAATCTCTGCCGACGCTGCGGATTAGAGGGACATAAGGCACAATGCTGCACGAACCCTTCCAATTGTTTGATTTGTTCCAGCAAAGCTGTGAACAGCAAGCACCCCATGGGGGGTTCGATGTGCCCGGCGTTTAAGCGTGCTGCAAAATCACAGTGCAGGTAACGCAGCTGGCTTGCTCGGCCTCGCCCAAGTGTTTGGTGTGCGCAGGTTTAGAGGAAACGGCGGAACACGTGTTGTTCGTGTGCTCACGTTTTCGCGCAATGCGTTACCACATGCTTGCCACATGTGGTCTGGACACTACCCCGGACAACCTAGTTCGGAGGATGTGTAAAGATGAAGTTGGCTGGAACGCAGTTTTATCAGCTATCGCCCAAATCGTCTCGAAACTGCACAGAAGGTGGCGCGTGGACTCAAGGATGGCTAGTTCAGGCGCAAATAAGAGGTGGTCCAAGGGATCGGAGTCGGCTTCATGGGTCATACCGGTGGTCATGCTCTGTGGTCGAACTCGATCCTTTTATCGAACAAGGGGCCGCGCGAAGAACAACATGATATCGTCGCTTTCGTGGCGTCGGTCAACCGAGCGGGTTCCGAGCCCGAGGATAGAAAGGGGTTCTCGTCAAGGCTGGGGCAGGCGTAGGCACCGCGTCGGCAAGTCCCTCTGTGTAATGACGAATAGACCCTGTCGCAGTGAGGTCAATTTGGGGTGCACGCGGCATCATCATTCTTGATACCAGTCGTGCAGAGGGAAGCAGGCGCGAAGTCGACCCTTCCCACCTTCCGAGGACATAGGGCATGGTAAAACCACCTGGAAAGCCGGCAATGCGCTGGCACGATACCATGGTGTTCTTCTAAAAAAGCGAGTCACGATGTTCGGTGCTGCAAGGACACGCAGCTAACCTCGAGGGTGCGTTGTGCACTGGCCCCCCTTTGAAGCATTACTTTCTGGTTGTACCGAAGGGACTATGGGCTTGGCGGCAATGGAAACGGTTTAGCGGGTCGGGGATGTAGTCCTGCCTCCCTCGTTTGCTGTTGGAGGTGGTCCCTAAACCCGCACTTCCTGGACAACCCAGGATGTCTGTTAAGCATATTCCCCCTCCATTGCTTAGGAAGAAAAAAAAAATGGTACATGCTCTCTGCAATACAAAGAACAGAATGCGTACACAGCATATGTTCTTGATCATCCAAGAAATCCCTGGAGTAAGGCCTTTCGATCTACATGCGTAACTAAAGATCAGTTTTCCGATTTCAAATATGGAACATGCTCTCTGTAGTACAAAAAACAGAATGCGTTCACAGCATATTTTCATGGTCAACCAAGAAATCTCTGGAATAATGTTTTAGACCTACATGCGTAACTGAAGATCAATTTTCCGGTTTCAAATATGGTACATGCTCTCTGTAGTACAAAGAACAGAATGCGTTCACAGCATATGTTCTTGATCATCCAAGAAATCCCTGGAGTAAGGGCTTTCGATCTACACGCGTAACTAAAGATCAGTTTTCCGGTTTCAAATATGGAACATGCTCTCTGTATACAAAGAACAGAATGAGTTCTCAGCATTTGTTCATGTCCATCCAAGAAATCCCTGGAGTAAGGCTTTTCGATCTACATGCGAAACTAGAGATCAATTTTCCGGTTTCAAATATGGTACATGCTACACAAAGAACAGAATGCGTTCACAGCATATTTTCATGGTCATCCAAGAAATCTCTGGAGTAATGCCTTTAGATCTACATGCGTAACTGAAGATCAATTTTCCGGTTTCAAATATGGTACATGCTCTCTGTAGTACAAAGAACAGAATGCGTTCACAGCATATGTTCTTGATCATCCAAGAAATCCCTGGAGCAAGGCCTTTCGATCTACACGCGTAACTAAAGATTAATTTTCCGGTTTAAATATGGTACATACTCTCTGTAGTACAAATAACAGAATGCGTTCACAGCATATGTTCTTGGTCATCCAAGAAATACCTGGAGTACGACCTTTCGATCTACACGCGTAACTAAAGATCAGTTTTCCGGTTTCAAATATGGTACATGCTCTCTGTAGTACAAAGAACAGAAAGCGTTCACAGCATATGTTCTTGGTCATCCAAGAAATCCCTAGAGTAAGGCCTTTCGATCTACACAAGTAACTGAAGATCAGTTTTCCGGTTTCAAATATGGTACATGCTCTATGAAGTACAAAGAAGAGAATGCGTTCACAGCATATGTTCTTGATCATCCAAGAAATCCCTGGAGCAAGGCCTTTCGATCTACACGCGTAACTACAGATCAATTTTCCGGTTTAAATATGGTACATACTCTCTGTAGTACAAATAACAGAATGCGTTCACAGCATATGTTCTTGGTCATCCAAGAAATCCCTGGAGTAAGGCCTTTCGATCTACACGCGTAACTAAAGATCAATTTTCTGGTTTAAATATGGTACATACGCTCTGTAGTACAAATAACAGAATGCGTTCACAGCATATATTCTTGATCATCCAAGAAATCCCTGGAGTAAGGCCTTTCGATCTACACGCGTAACTAAAGATCAGTTTTCCGGTTTCAAATATGGAACATGCTCTCTGTAGTACAAAGAACAGAATGCGTTCACAGCATATGTTCATGATCATCCAAGAAATCCCTGGAGTAAGGCCTTTCGATCTACATGCGTAACTAAAGATCAATTTTCCGGTTTCAAATATGGTACATGCTCTCTGTAGTACAAAGAACAAAATGCGTTCACAGCATATTTTCTCGGTCATCCAAGAAATCTCTGGAGTAAGGCCTTTCGATCTACACGCGTAACTGAAGATCAGTTTTCCGGTTTCAAATATGGTACATGCTCTCTGTAGTACAAAGAGCAGAATGCGTTTACAGCATATGTTCTAGGTCATCCAAGAAATCCTGGAGTAAGGCCTTTCGATCTACACGCGTAACTAAAGATCAATTTTCCGGTTTCAAATATGGTACATGCTCTCTGTAGTACACATAACAGAATGTGTTCACAGCATATGTTCTTGGTCATCCAAGAAATCCTGGAGTAAGGCCTTTCGATCTACACGCGTAACTGAAGATCAGTTTTCCGGTTTCAAATATGGTACATGATCTCTGTAGTACAAAGAACAGAATGCGTTTACAGCATTTGTTCTTGATCATCCAAGAAATCCCTGGAGCAATTCCTTTCGATCTACACGCGTAACTAAAGATTAATTCTCCGGTTTAATAATGGTACATACTCTCTGTAGTACAAATAACAGAATGCGTTCACAGCATATGTTCTTGGTCATCCAAGAAATCCCTGGAGTAAGGCCTTTCGATCTACACGAGTAACTGAAGATCAGTTTTCCGGTTTCAAATATGGTACATGCTCTATGAAGTACAAAGAAGAGAATGCGTTCACAGCATATGTTCTTGATCATCCAAGAAATCCCTGGAGCAAGGCCTTTCGATCTACACGCGTAACTAAAGATCAATTTTCCGGTTTAAATATGGTACATACTCTCTGTAGTACAAATAACAGAATGCGTTCACAGCATATGTTCTTGGTCATCCAAGAAATCTCTGGAGTAAGGCCTTTCGATCTACACGCGTAACTAAAGATCAGTTTTCTGGTTTCAAATATGGAACATGCTCTTTGTAGTACAAGGAACAGAATGCGTTCACAGCATATTTTCATGGTCATCCAAGAAATCTCTAGAGTAATGCCTTTAGATCTAAATGCGTAACTGAAGATCAGTTTTCCGGTTTCAAATATGGCACATGCTCTCTGTAGTACAAAGAACAGAATGTGTTCACAGCATATGTTCATGGTCATCCAAGAAATCATGCAAGTACAGGCTCAATATGGTATTTCTGGAATATCCGCGAACGGCTTTCATACGCAGACTCTGTTATATGTACCACAGTGGGTACATTACATTTACAAAACAGGCCTGTAGATCATTGGTTACGCGTGTAGACCTGAAGACCTTCACTTCAGGGATCTTTTGGATAACCGTGAAGATCTTCCATACGCATATTACATCATATGTATCACAACGGGCACATTACATTTACAAAACAGGCCTGTAGATCATTGGTTACGCGTGAAGATCTGAATGTCTCCACTTCAGGTGTTTTTTGGATAACCGCGAACATCCTGCATACACATATTTTATTCTATGTTTCACAATGTACACATATCAAATTCAGAACAGGCCAATACTAATTGAATTGAATGTTACTTTTATATATTCATTTTATATATATACGGTATAATACCGCATAAAAAACTAATTTGGTGTACTTGTAGAAATCGCACACCAATACCAACAGATTTATTTGACAGCAATCCATTGAATTTAAGACTGGACGAATGAAAATTCTCATGGACGTAAACAGATTTTCATAAGACAAATTTAAAAAATTTTAAGGGTATTTTTGATTGCCGATTCTCAATAAACTATGATTTGTTCAATGCGCTAATAGTACACAATGAAAACTAAGAACTATACGTGTTACATACAACTTAGTTAGAGTAAGTAGTTGGGCTAGCGTATAAATTAGATTTGAAAGCCAAGCACTACCTACTACGACGGGAATTAGCTCACTACCCTACTATTTTTATTTCACAATTTCCATTCGTATAGCGACACGAATAACCAACACTTTTTTGCGAGCACCTGTACTGCCATAATCTGAAAAAGTGACGTATGAACCAATTTACAACATATAGGTTTTCCATCTTCTGTTGAATTGCGCGACGAGTAAAGTCCGTTTACACCAATATTGCAAAATGGCGTATACGTCACTTTGTCGCATTACGGCAGTGTAGCAGTACATTAGTGCGAAACTATGTGAAGCTATAAAATCAAAACACTCCTACCAATAACCCGTACACCATTGACGATGATTTTTCATTCCTCAGGCGGAACATGTTAGGAGATTTTGAGTGGGGAATCAATCGAAGACCTGGGTCTGGCAGCGTGAATCGCCTTTTCAATCAGCTTGGATAACCCTGAGAAAAAGTTGATGGGGTGATAGCTTTTCGGATAGGATGAATCCTTCCCAGGCTTCCGCATAGGGATGACTTTGGCTGACTTCCAGAACGATTGGAAGTAGCTGAGACGGAGACACTGTATTAATCAGTTATAGTCGTAGGGATGCGCTTACGTTACCAACATCACTACACAATCATCATGTTATAGGTATTATGATATTTGTTCTACATGAGCTACTACCGTTAGAATTGGTGTTGAAACGAAAAGGCTAGGATATGAAAGAAAACGAACAAAACCTCTGAATACTACACACATTTGTTGATTTAAAAAATATGTAGCAGATATTTACTCAGTTCGTCAATAAATAATATTATGGGTATATTATGGCCTTCTACCAAAGGGTCGCTTTCGGAATAAAATGAGAACATTTCGGTGCAATTTAGTTGGAAAGAAAAACTCTAAAATACTTTTTTCACTTAATTTCACGTATAATAGCATTCAGATCTATCATCTGCTGAACACTTTAGTTTATCCGTCTTTTTTTAAACGGATTTTAATTGTAATGTACATTTCATTTTTATAATGAAATGTTCATTTTGTAATGTAATGTTCCAAGCATTTTCATAAATAAATGCATAATGTATGAAGAACTTGTAGTATTTAAATGTACTTACCGATTTGACTCAAATCTCGAACAAACAGATGTTCCGAACACTCGTTTTCCAAAGAATCTCTGTTCATCTCTGGACACGATATTAAAGAGCAAAGTAATAGTTTGTGGAACTAGTTGCAAAACGATGATATTTTCAGCACAAGTTATACGTTCGAATCTAGTTGTGCAACGAGTTGGATATGCAGTTTTCTTTGCAATGACGAAAAATGAGATGCAGCTAAAAAATTACAAATTCTACAAAACAGTTTCATATGCATGGGTGACATTCGCAAAATCAGTCAAATTTTCGAATAAAATTATTGAAAAGAAATCTAAATTCAGTGCACTGATAAAAGCGATTCGCAAAAAACATCTCCTTTAATTTGCTCGAAATTTTGTCACGAGATAGGTAATTATGTTCCCTACCAAATGTCCATAAATCGCACGATGGAAACTTTCGAGGAAAAAAGTTTTTCGAACAAAAACTTTTTCTAGTTCGTATTGTAATATTTAAACAGCTTATCCGATGGTTAACAATGTCTCGTCCCTCCTAAGGTGTTGTTTAATCGCTTCCATCGTTTATTCACTGCGAGATTTTTAAACCGAGTAACCATTTTTACGTTCGAGGTCGAACCAAACCACCTTCAGTATCGACTTGCTTAATAGCCACACATCTTATCACTAGGTGTTTTAGACCATCGCATGAGACTGGATCTAACAACAAATGAAAAATCCAAGTGTAACACCGAGTTAACTCATTAAGAAATTGATAGTCTAAATAATCTCACCGAATTAATGAAACACAAAAGAAATATTGAGAATTTCCGGCAGTACTGATGTTTTACTAATTGTTACTGGCGCGTTGAAAGTTTCAAACTCAATGTAAATTGAATCATTTCCCAATTCATCACCTAATTTATAAATTATGGGATACGACACGACAGTAATAATTAAATTAATCAAAAGAAATTCACATAATGATCTTCAATTAAACATGTGGCCTTTCCAAAGAACATTTGTTCCGTTTGTATATCTAACTAGCCAAATTGACAGTACTGATTACCTGAATTTGAATTACCATTTCCCAACTGAGCAATAGGAAACAACGACATTTGACATTTGCTGAACACAACAACATATACTGAGCAATTGAATACGTTAACTGTAAAGGAATGACAATGTTCTGGAATGGGGGAGATAGGGTCAGCTAGAGCTCTATAAAAGAAGAGTACCGCCATGTGCCACGACAGATCTACTGCTCGTTTGGAGTGTGCATATGTATGAAACTGCAGATGATTTTGTTCCAATTTTGACACTTTATGGCACTGTTATTATAGACATTGTAGGGTTAGCATAATTATTTATTTTTTATTTTATGAAAATATTATCAATTATTTACTGGCATTTTATGAAAATATTATCAATTACTTACTGACATATTAAGTTTATCTCGATTATGTAGTTTTGATGAACTTGATAGCTGTTAAGTTGCAGCGCTAAAAGGTTTGACAATTACAAACACAAGATTTTTTTTTCATGTTTTTAGTTCGTTTTAAAACTGTTTACCAAACTTGAATGAAGAAATTAGTATTTTTTTTAGCTAGTCTAGTTTAAGCATTGTCAATATGAAGAAACACCATGAAACAAAACCACTTCCTATATAGATGATTTTGGACCATTTTCCCATTTTCCTGTTCAACCATCCGACTTTGCACCGGGCGGTCGCCTGGACCAGCCTTTAATTGTTGTTTATTTTTCCTCTTTGTCAGTCTGCAAACAATCGAGATCCCACAGAGCAGCCAGCACACCAAACCAAACCGAACGCCCTAACACGTGTGAAAACGAGAAAAATGCTCATTTTGGGCATTTATTTGCTATGCGCCATTTTGTTTGTTCATGCACATCCGTGTGTGTGTCCGCTCCGTTGTACGTTTGCCTATTCTATTCAGAGGAGGGCTACCTCCACCTTTTTTTACGACCAGTCATGTAGCCGACCTTGTGATCACCTCGGTATGGTAAACGGCACATAATGTTAAGCTTGGCAGTAAAAATCAAACCCTTCATGGACGTAAAACACGCTGCCAATCATGAGCTTGTAGTCTTTCTGAGCTGGTAGTGTAATTCGTTTCTAGTGTGTCTATGGATCTCATCTCATCGATGTAAACGAAACACCAGTGATTTTTTTTTATTTTCTTGAAAAATACTAATGACGAGTAACTATTGTCTGTTTCCTTGGTAACAAAACGCGCCGACCATTTTTTTAGGCACTATCAAAATCGTCGCCAACATCTTTATTCTAAAATTATGTTCGTTTTATTAGAAAATAATGTTTATCTGCATTAAAAACAGGGCTCAATTTTGGGAAATAATGTGATAATTGAGTATATAAAATTTTGTTCACAGTTGATTTGACAGATCTTATGGCCATTTCTGCTGGCGACGATTTTGGCGTCAATTTGTTTTGCGACGATTTCAAATCGTCGCGGCCGATAAGGTGGGAAATTGATAATATTATGCTATAATGTTTGCATTTTTCACTTTAAAAATATATTTTTAACTATGTTAAAATTGGGCCTTGATCTGATTGAAATAAGAAATAAGAAGCATAATACTACTTGTATAGTGCTTTCAGTGCCTAAAATAATAAAAAAAAAACAGAATAATCCACCTAGCGGTGATGGTGCCTTTCTCGTGTAATATAAAACAAAAAAATACATAATAGTAACAAGAAAAGCACATAAGATAGATCAAAATTGCACTTTAGATTCACTTTTTTCCATCAATTCACTTTTTTTTGCGTTTATCTAAATGCATTGCAGCAGTTTATGAGAAATTTTTTTGGCGATTTTGAAAAAAAAATCCAAAGACCCTTGGGAAAAATGGGGAAAAAATCAACGTTTTTTTAATAACTTCGGAACGCATTGGCCGATTGGGCCAATTTTCAATAGCAAAAGTGAGCAAGGGCACACCACTCAATACGGAAGCAACGCACAACTGTCGTCGCAGCATGCATGCGAAATGACAGTTTTGCGTTACTTTCATATCGAGTGGTATGCCCTTGAAAACGCGAGTAATATTAATTTTGGATTCCATGATAAATGTCCTTAAGGGTCTTATCCAGCTTTCCACGCTGGCCATAATGGCGGCTGCTATAAATAAATCTGACAGTAACTGCTTCCGACGCTCAATTGTAATCGACGCTGGTGGTATCTCAGCAACCATTTTCACATTGGATATTTATTGTAATCAAAAAGCTACTGCAGTAAATACGAGTCTCAAAGAAAATAGCGGAAAAATTGCAAAAAGCATATGATAATCAAATACTTATAACAAATATAGTACATACGCTTCTTCGTTTCAGGTTGAAGAATTGAGTTGACCTTGAGTTTTCCTATATAGAGATTATAAACAGAGACCTACATGCAATTGAACATTTTAGCATTCTATGTTGTCAGCATTTTGAGACAAGATGCACTTGGCTGTGTGTTCTGATTCGATTGTTAAAACTTGGGCGTTGCGTTGCATATTTAGAAAGAATAGAGTAACTATATTGGTTTAAGCTCAATAGATGTCACCCACGCCACGCCACGCAGTAATTCGGTTCAGATGAAAGTTCTGTACCTACTTTCTTTTATAATATTATATTTAGATTGACCCATCAATGAAACTTAAAGGAGTTCTGTAAATGTTAATCCCGAACTTGTATTATAACACATATATTATATAAAGTTATATAAAATCATCGATACTAAGCCTTGCTAATGAATACTTTATTGGGACCGACAAACGCTGACGTGCTGAAAAAGCTTATGCGTATTTTGGAATGATGTGTCGCGGAAACATATCTTCTAGTAAATAATTATTGATATAGACATACTCTTATGCTGTACCCAAAGTTCCTGAATGTAAAACGAAGCATAATTTTCGGCCTAAAACTATTATTCCTTAGGTTGATTGGTTTTCGCATTAATGAAGGAGACGGTTACTCATTCACCTTCTGGATTTGGAAGAGAGGTTTGTGATTCCTCCGGATCTATCGGTCAACTGCGGTGAAACAATGGACTTTGTTTACTGGAGCATTGGTGTCTTCGACCAGTTTGTCTATTCGGTTGGCTACTCGAACGTTCCACGAACTCGAAGTCACGAAATTGCAACACAATGAATAAAAGTTAACGGGCTGCGTTTGCATAGGACTTGTAACCAGAAAGAAAACGTGCAGCTCAGTGAACACCTCAGAACTTTTAAGAATTCTGAAGCCAAAATGCGTTGAAATTAATATTGCATGTTATATTTTTATTCCCATGCTGCATTTGGACATGTCATGTTTGTAATCTTTAATTAGTAAAACTCCACATTTATAGCGGTTTCAGAGCGCGCACACGCACTACTTCAACATACGAAGAATTACTTCAACCTAAAACGAAAATGCATAATTATATTTGTGATATTAGTCAAGCTTAGAACTAGTTTAAAATTATCTGAAACTGGTTACAAAAAATCTCCGTTTTCTTCGAGCCTTGCTTTTTCCGATAACTATAAATAAACATGAAAATGGTTGCTGAGATACAACCGTCGTCGATGACAATTCAGCGTCGGAAGCAGTTACTGTCAGAATTATTTATAGCAACCGCCATTATGGCTAGCGTGGAAAGCTGGATAGGACCCACAATCGCGGTAGATGGTCACCTTTGGGAGTGGCGATTAAGCCATTTGTACCCGAGAACTCGTGATGCTGACGGCTTGCAATCACTTAAAAAATTCTAAAAAATGCATTCCTATTTCTGACATTTCTGATCATAATCTGACTCATTTGATTGCTATAATGAATATCTAATAGTGAAACCTAACTTAATAAATCACATTTTGCTCAATTAGGCTAGTTGAAAAATCGGTTGATACGTTTGCTACTTAATCTTGTTTTGCAAAAATCGGCACATAGCTCGTTGAACAGTGGCATGCAGTTTTATATCTTTGGACCTTTTTCGAAATAAAAGCAAATGTGTATCAGATCAGACAAGCATTTTGGCGCAAGAAAATCAAATTAAAGTCCATTTTCGTCGTTGCAAGAAATAGTACATGCAACTCGTAACAAAATTCAATTACTAAGGCCGATACAAATATTGAAAAAAAAAACAATTACATACATCAGGAACAAACATTTGTTTTGTTTTTTTTTTTCATTTTGAAATCATTTTAATAAACCCCCAACCCCCCTTGACCTTTCGGAGACCGGGAGGACATAATCTTAATTAAATATTTGTAACGGCTTAGACCATTTTCATCGGCAAAGACACTAATGACACAATTTTGATGACTTTGAGATTTTTTATTTGGAATTTCTTAGACAATGAACTAAGAAAGTGAAAGCTTTGAATGAACCCGCTCGTGTTATTGATGTGAAAATATAACGATTTTTAGTTTTTCTAGTTGCGCATTTTATGAATGATTTTTGGTACCCAGTGCGTAATCTATTGAGGCTCTCTTAGAAATTATTTTACCTTTGATGTCATGGTTATCAAAAACAACAACACAGAAGATGGAAGTTAATGAGTTAATAAGTTAATTAAGGACTTGAAGTTTTCATCTACCTTGAAAATGTGAATTAAATACATTTTAACTTATGTGATATTCCCTTTCAGGTAAAGCAGGTCTTTTTAATAAGGGTTAGGTCTTGTTAATAAGAGTCATAGCCTTCCAGAATCTATATACATAAAAATGAATTTCTGTCTGTCTGAACCTTATAGACACGGAAACTACTGAACCGATCGGAGTTCGTCGGGTCTGCTAGTATTAAATAATTATAATAAATATTAATTATTCACTTCCAGAAGTGTTTGTAAGCAGCTGTGAAAGTTAACGATCGGTAGCTCCTGCAATTACCCGGAGTAATCCAAGTCACGCAAACATGTCGAAAAGACCGCAAATTCCATAGAAAAGGTGACAAAGCCCGCACAAGATCTGCCGTTGTTTTTGGAATGTTTTAGCTTGGAAGTTTTAAGTACTGTTCCTTGATATTTAAGAAATACCACAGATCACTAGCCACTAGAGTGGAGAACTCGTATAATGTCAGCCTTTATGGTATTTATTTAAAAATAAATTTGATTACATATTGTAAAAAAAACTATTACTTTTGTATTTCTGGAAATACTTTATTTTTGTTTTATTCCGCAAAAAATGCGTAAAAGTTCTCGAAACCGGTTTAAAACGATCTTTACTAATACAAACAATACAAATATTGGCTCTAAAGCTAACAAAAATTAATTTCATCACCCAACCAGAGATTGCAACATTTTATTGCAATCTCGCATTAGTTTCATGTACAGTTTGCCATAATTTGCGACATATGCACAAGATTGTATTAAGTAAACGACAGGCCCTTGCATTATGTCTCCGATCACGAGAAAATAAGAACTGGTTAGGTGTTAGTGTTGTCTACATTGAATCTAATTTTACACTCCCCCATCGAAGAGTGAAATACTGTATACTTCGACAACCTCAGCAACCATACAAAAAAATTCGGTCAAAGACGTGAATTGAACCCGGACCCTCAACCTTTAGCACATCTAGACTGACGCGCTAACCATATGGACTATTTATCAGATGAGGAACGACGCGACCAAAGGCAATCATAATCCACGTTTCATGCTATGCAGATGTGACAAGTGGAAGGGTAACAGGGATAGCAATGAGTGATACGAGTGGAATAAACACCATGTGTCCTTTTCCGTTATCAAGCTAAATGGAATCAGGAAGATTGTGTGGGTTGAAGTTATATTGCTGTACACGATTCATATACTTGTTCTAGCAGGAGCCAACGAGATTCGTTTGGATGTATTAATCGAAACCAAATAAACCGACTTAATGCAATGAGCTGTATTAACAAATATGACATTCTCTGATCGGTTTGAACGCGAGATTTGATATAAAATGGTTATTACAAAGAATGTCACACAGAATTGTTTTGGGTGATTTTATGCGTTCATAATGTTGTAGAATTTTTTGTGTGCATTCATCCCATAAAATCTTCCCTTGTTGTTAGACTAACGAAAATTTTACACACATTCCTTAGATTCCTTTACGGGGGACCAAAACTTACTAGTCAATCGCATTCATTCGAATTGGTTGTTTATTTTTTTTTTATTTTTTTTTTTTTATTTTTTTTTTTTAACTAATTTTATTTGCTAATTATCTAATACATGCATTCATCTCTTAGACTAGGTGTTCCGTGTTTTCTTAACACTATCATCCTTATTTGCTATGTCATATTTTAAGTTATTATTCAATTGCCTCTGGCAGTTAGAATTTTTCCTCTGGTTGAATTAAACCATGTAGGAATTACAATGTTTTCAACTTAAACTAATCTTAACCTATTTTATACTAAGGGTACAAGGAGTTAATCGTTGCAATAGAAGATTGCAACGATTTTTGTCTAAAATTGGAAATTATTTTGTTGGACATTTGTTGTTGCAATGTCTCAATATTAGAAATTCTATGAAGTTCATTGGTACTATACCACGGAGGCAACTTCAGAATCATTTTCAGAATTTTATTTTGAATCCTCTGAAGTGCCTTCTTTCTGGTATTGCAGCAACTAGTCCATATTGGCACAGCATACAACATGGCAGGTCTAAAAATTTGGTTGTAAATCAAAAGTTTGTTCTTAAGACAAAGTTTTGATTTTCTGTTTATAAGTGGATATAGACACTTAATATATTTGTTACATTTGGCTTGAAGGCCTTCAATGTGATTTTTAAAAGTTAATTTTTGATCTAGCAGAAGTCCTAAATATTTAGCTTTGCTAGACCAATTAATTGGAACCCCATTCATAGTTACAATATGTCTGCTAGAAGGTTTCAAATAAGAAGCTCTCGGCTTATGTGGTGAAATTATAAGCTGAGTTTTGGAAGCATTCGGGGAAATTTTCCATTTTTGCAAGTAAGTGGAGAAAATATCCAAACTTTTTTGCAATCTACTACAAATGACACGAAGGCTACGCCCTTTGGCTGAGAGACCTGTGTCATCTGCAAACAAAGATTTTTGACACCCTGGTGGTAAATCAGGTAAGTCAGAAGTAAAAAAGTTATACAAAATGGGCCCCAGTATGCTGCCTTGGGGGACACCAGCCCTTACAGGTAATCTATCAGATTTAGAATTCTGATAGTTTACCTGCAGTGAGCGATCTAATAAATAATTTTTGATCAGTTTAATAATGTACAGAGGAAAGTTAAAATTCATCAATTTTACAATCAAACCTTCATGCCAAACACTGTCAAATGCTTTCTCTATATCAAGAAGAGCAACTCCAGTCGAATATCCTTCAGATTTGTTGAGCCGAATTAAGTTCGTAACTCTTAATAACTGATGTGTGGTTGAATGCCCATGGCGAAAACCAAATTGCTCATCAGCAAAAATAGAATTGTCATTAATATGAACCATCATTCTATTTAAAATAATCTTTTCAAACAGTTTGCTTATTGAAGAAAGCAAACTGATTGGGCGATAACTAGAAGCCTCAGCTGGATTTTTGTCCGGCTTCAAAATTGGAACAACTTTGGCGTTTTTCCATTTATCTGGGAAGTATGCCAATTGAAAACATTTGTTAAATAAATTAACCAAAAAGGATAAAGAGCTCTCAGGAAGTTTTTTGATAAGTATGTAGAAAATACCATCATCACCCGGGGCTTTCATATTTTTAAATTTTCTAGTAATAGATCTCACTTCATCCAAATTAGTTCCCAACGAAGGGTCAAAAACATTATCTTGGTTGAGAATGTCTTCGAAGCCTCGTGTAACCTGATCCTCAATTGGACTAGTGAGACCTAGACTAAAATTATGGGCACTCTCGAACTGCTGAGCAAGTTTTTGAGCCTTTTCGCCATTTGTTAATAAAATTTTTTTTCCTCTTTAAGCGCTGGAATTGGCTTTTTGAGGTTTTTTAAGAATTTTTGTTAATTTCCAAAAGGGTTTCGAACTGGGATCCAACTTCGAGACATTATTCTCAAAGTTGGAATTTCTCAAAATAGCGAAACGTTTTTTAATTTCATTTTGCAAATCGCGCCAAATAACTTTCAACGCGGGATCGCGAGTTCTTTGGTATTGCCTTCGCCTCACATTTTTAAGACGGATCAGTAGCTGAAGATCGTCGTCAATAATAATGGAGTTGAATTTAATTTGACATTTAGGAATTGCAATGCCTCTGGCTTCGACAATTAAATTTGTCAAAGATACGAGAGCATTATCAATATCACTTTTGGTATCGAGAGGAATATCAACATCAAAATTCCTGTCGATATACGTTTTATATAAATCCCAATCAGCCCTATGATAATTGAAAGTAGAGCTGATTGGATTATAAATGGCTTCTTGTGAGATATCAAATGTCACAGGAAGGTGATCAGAGTCAAAGTCAGCATGAGTTACCAATTGGCCACACAGCTGACTTGAATCCGTTAAAACCAAATCAATTGTCGAAGGATTTCGAGTGGATGAAAAACAAGTTGAGCCATTGGGATATTGAATAGTATAATATCCCGCAGAACAATCTTCAAATAAAATGTTGCCGTTGGAATTGCTTTGAGCATTATTCCATGAACGGTGTTTGGCATTGAAGTCACCAATAACGAAGAATTTTGATTTGTTGCGAGTCAGAATTTGAAGATCAGCTTTCAACAAATTCTTTTGCTGCCCATTACATTCTGTAGATAAAATAATTTGGATCTCTTTTAATGGAGAGTTCGGGCTTTAAATAAGTTTCTGTTATAATGGCAATATGCACATTATGAACTGTTAGGAAGTTGAATAATTCATCTTCCTTACCCTTTAGAGAGCGGGCATCCAATTTAGAACTTTCACACAATTATTTAGATCCATTAAAACGGAGTCCGATAACAATTTTTTGTGTGTACTTTATACCAACCTGAACAGCTTCTGATATGGTATTTGCTTTGAACATTGCATCAATCATGTGATGCAATTGTTCAGTTAAAAAATCAAAATCGGAAGCAGTCATGCTACCTGAATCGGCAACATGACCATTATTTTCCGTTGGGACATGGGTATAAACCTCATTTTGAGAAGAGAAATTTTGTCTACCAGCAGCGATGTTTGCATACGTAGGTACATTGGAAAAATTGGAATTTACTGAAGTGCTTGCTACCCGTTGACGAGCGAGTGGCAAAATTTGTTTGTGAATTGTGGTGGGTATGAATTGCTCGACCGGTAACTGGTTTCGAAATTTGAGCGTTTGAAAAATTTCTACCCGTCGAATCTGGGATCCGATTGGAATTTCCCGTCATCAATTTTGCACGGGAATTCAAAACTTTTTTGCGTGAAGGGCATTCCCAGAAATTGGATTTATGATTGCCCCCACAATTTGCACATTTAAATTTATTGGAATCTTCTCTCACAGGACATGCGTCCTTGGCGTGAGAGGTTCCACCACAAATCATGCATTTAGCATCCATGTGACAATGTTTGGTTCCATGACCCCACTTTTGGCACTTACGGCACTGGGTGGGGTTTTGGACATTTCCCCCAGGCCTGCGGAAATGTTCCCATGTAACACGGACATGAGACATAATACAGGCCTTTTCCAAACTTTTCATATTATTTAGTTCACTTTTGTTAAAATGAACTAAATAAAATTCTTGAGAAATGCCCCTCTGGTGAAAATCCAAGTAATTGAGAAATTTCAATTTTAATCTCATCCAGTGATTTATCATCACTGGGGAGACCTTTCAAGACGACTTTGAACAATCGCTCAGTTTTGTCGTCGTATGTGAAGAATTTATGGCGCTTCTCAGTTAAATACTGAAGAAGACGTTTGCGATCGTCAAAGAATCCCGGCAAAACGCGGCAGTCACCCTTCCTAGCAATCTGAAATGAAACCTTGATCCCCTGAAGGTTACTCAAAATCTCATTCCGGAAGCCAGAAAACTCGGCAACAGATACCACAATTGACGGAATCCTTTGCTTTTTCGCATGAATCGAATCACCTGGGCTAGAGGTATATTCGATTTGCTCACTTTCATCATTAATCAAATCGAACTGATTGCTTCGATTGGAGAAGAATTATTTCCGATATTAGAGTTAGAAGGAATATCTGAATTCTCCAGCTTCCTTCTATTTTTTCCGCGCTTTGGCAGGACGGTCGTTTCTTTGAAGGAAGTGGAGAATTCAGAGACTCCCCCTTCCTCTTGTTTTTATTAATGCTCATTGCTGAGCGTAGAGACGTGACCTTCTAAGAGGTTTTTTCCCAGAACGGTGTCCCTGCAGGATTACCACCGCTTGTCGGAATTTTACTTCCGCAAACGGGTCCAACGTAAAACGAAGGCACGGGTCCTTGCAAAGATCGTAACGGGATCAGTGGGTACAAATAGCGCTAAGAAGCACCGTTGAAATTAAAATAGCTTCGGGTAGTAATAAAAACTTCCTTCCGCAAAGAGAGAAAGAACCGCACAGCACGAAAGCACGATGCGGTCTGTTTGGTTGTTTATTATTTATTGGCACTCATATGCGTATATTTCCGTTAACATCCTTGAAGAAAAGCCAAAGAATGAAAAAGAAGGATGTAAAACTGAGCCAATGAAACACATCAGACATCAATAACCCATGAACATATGAATCAAGTTGTTAACGCTGCTTCTACGGGACCCTGGCCTTAGCACAAGTCCTGCATGAACGCGTTGAACTCATTGGTCTAGACTCTAGAGTATTGAAATTCGAGCCACATCGAGCTTCAGTAAAGTTCGACTTATAGTAGCCCTCTTAGAATATGCGCCATATGGAGACCAATTCCATTATAATCCTGGACGACCTATTTCTCATCCTAGATATAAATGTTTGAGCCTCATGAAAGGTTATTATGATTACTAATTATCTGAAAAAGAAAAAAAATATGAGAAAATATAAAAATAAGCAGTTTTTTTTAACATGATTTACTATTTAAGTTTCTTGTTGACATAAATTAACAAATTTTGGGCTGTCATTAGCAACGAAGAACATCATCGCTTGCTTAGACGAAAATTTCAGTTCTGTGTCGGAAAGCAGTAAATGTAAAAAAAAATAGAGCATCCGTCATTACGGCAAGTGTGGAAAACTGGATAATAAACATTATTTGATTGGTTCATTCAAAGTCAATTACCTATATTCCGAATATAAGCCACCCGGCATGGTCATTAATTACAATGCCTGAAACATGAAACTAGTTGTACAGAATGCAGATGCACAACATGTAGAAGATTCAGTATTTCCGAAAAACCAACTACTTACCTCAGTATTTTTATTTCAAAATCCATACAAATCTTAAAATTGATATTCGCTGTAGTCAGTTTACACTCTAACTTTCTGAGCAAAATTGTATTGTCGTTTCTTTTCTTAACACGCTTCACACGGAAATTTTACTCAATTTCCGTCTAAAGCAGGATAGTTTTCAGTAGCCCCGCTCTTGACGGAAATTGAGTAAAATTTCCGTGGGAAGAAAAGAGAGGGTAATACAATTTTACTTAGTCACTGAGTAGGTGCAAGGTTTCCTAACAGTGAATTTGCTTGAAAACTTTATTGAACTAAGATCAATCATTCGAATATCTTCCTCTCCAAGCGTGTAGTCGTCACTCGCGAATATACTTCGAAGGTTAGAGCTCGCATCCCGAGTTTAGTAACTATTTAATATTTGTAAATCCATCATACTATGCGAAGGTGGAAGTATTTTTGTATTACAAAATGAAAATAAAAGCAAAATTCAAAAAGGTAGAGATTTGATGTAACTTTCAATGTTTGGTTGCAACACCATCACATCACTTCACGTTATCTGATTGTGTTTGTCTCTTGAACTTTTGTGTATAAAAAGGCTATAAAATCACAAAAATCAAATTAAAAAATATGATGCCTAAAAGACTTATTTTAATACACAATTCGACCATTTTCTAACCGTCTTATTGTGTATATGTGTGGGTACACCCCCGAAAAATAATAATTTCCATTTTAAGTAGGCGTAGTCAAGCAACATTTTCATTGATTAAAATTTCAGGTAATTTTAAGCAGGGAGGCAAAATTTTAGCTCAGTCCAATCGCTAGCAATCGAGATTTTGATCCTCAAACATGGCCTACTTCTACCCAGAATATATATAAAGTGAAAAGTTGCATTTTCAATTCCATTGTTGGCTATATCCTGGATACTAGGTTCCTGAGGATTTGTCTAAATATAAAGCTGATATAATTACTTCTTCTGTCCGTTTTCTTGAACTGCCCCATTAATGCACGAGAAAGGCATCAGCAAAGCAAGGTGAATCAATTTGTTTTCCTCGCTCTGCCTCTTTCTCTTATGTTAATTCTATTTTCCCAACAACTCGGAACCATGCTCTTGTCACTTTTTCACTCTGCCGTGTATGCTTTCTGCCCGCGCGCCCCGTAGTATGATCCATTTATCATGTTTTTTCCGATGTCGTTATTTCGCCATTAGGTGGCGCCATTTTCACTCGGATCGTCAATTCGAACAGGGCGGCGGCACAGCATGCAGCATGTCGTCACAAAGTACGCGAAGGGGGGAAGATTATCTGCAAATTGAATTAATTGATAAAAAGTAAGGACGGCGGAGTTAAATGCCATTGAGTGCTGCACAGTCGGTATCAATTTGTGTACAAGTGACGTTGTGTTTCAGTTTGAGAGTCCTCTGTAGAAAAAGCGCCATGAAAGTCCGTTATTAATTGGAGGGGATTGTTAAGTGTTTTAGACTGACATGGTCAAGCTCTTTGAATAGAATAAAATTTGTTTTAAATGGTTACTGCAAATTTACCCGTTATAAGTAATTATCCGCTGGTTCCGTTTATATGGAACCCAAAACATAGGGTAAGCTCGTAAAATCATGCCCAAATCTTAAATCACCGAGGTCTCATATTATGTAGATAAGAGCTAACTCGCCTGCGATTCTGCAGGAAGTATATCACGCTTTAGTTTTTCGTGCAAAACTGCTTTAGCTTATTCGTTGATAAATGATTTCGCTCCAAAAGGCATCAAAACCCAATAAAAGCATATTTTCCTTTTCACATATGGATTAACTCCATTACATTATGCGAAGAACGTTATTACAATGCTTCCAGAAAAAAAACGTAAAATTTAAAAATGGCGTAGATTTTTTTTTCCAAGTTCGTTTATTTGGTAGGCTCAGGCGTGTATAACACTTTACGGAGCCATGGTTCTTTGTGATATATACAATCAATATCATTTTATTATACAGTTAATAAGAGAGGGAAAGGAGCCAGCGTACTCGTGGTGACTCGAGGTTAGTTTACAATGTTTAGGGATGGACGGGGCTTAGGATTTGGGATAAGGAAATTTCAGCTTCTCATCCGGGCATTTGGCGTCAGTGACGATGTGGCGTGTCGTCATGCTCGAGGAATGGTTCGACTGAGAGCATCTTCCGGATGGCAAGAGCTATGGAGCTCCACGGAACAAAAAGGCAGAGACTAAACAAAAAAAAACTTTGAAGAAAGAAGAAAAAAAACAAAATATTAAATTTTGATGTCAGAAGCACAAAGAAAACTATAAATGGCCTGCATATAGACAACATCACGATCTCCCAAAACACCTCGAACTTCCCTGAAGGGTTGTTTACCTCGGGCCACAAGGGTATCCAATAATTGCTCTCTGGAGGCGTCATTTTCCGAGCAGGACCAAACTACGTGATCGATGTCATCATAACCGGCTCCGCACCTACATAAGTTGCTATCGACAAGGTTTATTCTGTACAGATGTGCGTTTAGTGAATAGTGATTAGACATAAGTCTCGACATCACGCGAATGAAGCCTCGACTTAAGTCCTCACCTCTGAACCACGCTCGCCCAGAAACTTTTGGAGCTATAGAAAATAGCCACCGTCCAAGTTCGTTGTGTGTCCAATTTCTTTGCCAACTTTGAAGAGTACTCTGACGGACTAATGGGCAAAACTCGTTGCTCGAGAATTGTCTATCATAAACCTCACCTTCCTGTGCGCCCACCTTTGCCAGCGAGTCTGCCTTCTCATTGCCGTAGATTGAGCAGTGAGATGGGACCCAAACAAAGGTAATCTTGAATGATCTTTCGACCAAAACACGCATCTGCTCTCTTATGTTTGAAAGAAAGTAAGATGCGTGCTTAACAGGTTTCATCGACCGGAGTGCCTCGATAGAACTAAGACTATCCGAGAAGATGAAATAATGGTCTACGGGCTGATTGGAAATTATCCCCAAAGCGAAGTTAATTGCTGCCAGCTCAGCAACATAAACCGAACACGGTTCCTGAAGTTTTCGGAAGGTGGTTGAAGTCACATTGAAAACACCGAAGCCAGTGGATCCGTTAATGCGAGAACCATCAGTGAAGTATCTTTTGTTGCAATTGACATGTTCATATTTTTCGGAAAAAAGAGAGGGAATGGATATTTTTCGAAGATGATCTGGTATTCCTTGAATAGCATGTTTCATGGACAGATCGTATACAATTGAGGAACTGTCGTTGGTGAAGTGAACTCGAGGGGGATTATAACACGGAAGACAAAGATCTGACGATATGTAGTTGAGATAAACTCTCAGGAATCTCGAACGACAAGTTAGTTCAAGCATATTATCGAAGTTATCTAGAACAAGTGTGTTACTTGTTCCACATTTGATGAGTATTCTAAGTGAGAGCTCCCAGTAACGATGCTTTAAAGGAGTGACTCCAGCAAGCACCTCCAGGCTCATGTTATGCGTTGAATGCATGCAACCAAGGGCAATACGCAAACAACGATACTGAATTCGTTCCAATTTGATCAGGTGGCAATCAGCTGCTGAGAGGAAGCAGAAGGAGCCATACTCTAGAACAGAGAGAATAGTCGTTCTATAGAGTTTGATGAGGTCTTCCGGGTGAGCACCCCACCATGTTCCGGAGATAGAACGTAGAAAATGGATCCTTTTCCGGCACTTTTGTATCAAATACTCAATGTGGAGTTTCCAGGTACATTTGGAATCAAACACGACCCCAAGGTATTTAGAAGATAAAGATTGGTTGATGTCATCATTCAACAGCTTGAGTTTCAGTTGAGCAGGATACCGCTTCTTAGTAAACACAACCAATTGAGTTTTTTGCGGTGAAAACTCGATCCCCAAATGTCTGGCCCAAACAGTCAGATTATCCAGGGTACTTTGCAATGGTCCTTGCAAGACGGCTGCACTTGGACCTCTTAGAGAGACCACGGCATCATCTGCAAGTTGTCTGAGCGTGCATTGTCCTTCCAAACAATTGTCAATATCTTTAACATAGAAATTATAAAGCAAGGGACTTAAACATGATCCTTGGGGAAGGCCCATGTAGCTAGTTCTGGAAGTTGTCAGAGTGCCGAGTGTGAAGTTCATTTGTTTTTCTGACAACAAATTGTACAAGAAATTATTCAAAATAACGGGTAATCCACTACTGTGCAGATTGCCTGACAGTACTTCTATGGAAACTGAATCAAAAGCGCCCTTAATGTCCAAGAATACTGAAGCCAATTGCTCCTTGTGCGCAAAGGCCAGTTGTATATCTGAAGAAAGCAACGCTAGACAATCGTTTGTTCCTTTCCCTTTTCTAAATCCAAACTGAGTATTTGAAAGCAATGCATTTTCTTCGACCCAATGGTCGACTCTTGAAAGGATCATTTTCTCCAATAATTTTCTCATGCATGATAGCATGGCAATCGGTCGGTATGAATTGTGATTAGACGCTGGTTTTCCAGGCTTTTGAATAGCTATTACTTTCACCTGTCGCCATTCAGGTGGCACAATGTTGTACTCCATGAAACAGTTGTACAGGTCAAGTAATCGTCTTTGCGATATCTGGGAGGTTTTTAAGAAGATTGAATTTGATGTTATCGCATCCCGGAGCAGAGTTATTCGATGAAAGAAGAGACATAGAAAGTTCCAGCATTGAGAATGGTCCACCCAAAGAACCGGGATCAGTGACTGATTCTCGAAAGAGCGGTTCTGCTGGTACGGAATCTGGACAGACCGTTGTTGCGAAGTTGAATATCCATCGATTGGAGTATTCTTCACTCTCGTTGGTGGAAATGCGGTTCCGCATGTTGCGGGCCGTTTTCCAAAGTGTTGTCATTGAGGTTTCTCGCGATAGTCCCTCGACAAAACGTCGCCAGTAGCTACGTTTTTTTGCCTTGAGAAGATTTTTGAGCTTCTTTCGAGCCTCAAATACTCTTCAAAAAGCTCGGACCTTCCGTGTTTACGGAAGGCCTTGAAGGCATCAGATTTCTCGGAATACAACTTAGTACATTCATCATCCCATCCAGGAGTGGCTGGTCTTCTTATGACAGATGTACTTGGAACGCGTCGTTTCTGAGCTTCTAGTGCGCTTTTTTGAATCAACTCAGTAAGGAATCGATATTCATCCAAAGGTGGAAGAGTATCAGTTGATTCAATACCAATTTTTACCGCCGATGCAAATTTTGGCCAGTCAATGTTTTTCGTGAGGTCGAAAGGAACATTAACTGGCTCAGATTGTTGATAGCTACTTTTAACTGTGGTAACTATCGGCATATGATCACTACCATGGGGATCTTGAATTACCTTCCACGTGCAATCTAATGATAGTGAATTTGAACATAAAGACAGATCAATACGGCTTTGTTGACCATTTGGTCCTATTCGAGTTACTTCACCAGTGTTCAAAATATTCAAATTGAAATCGTCACACAAATCATAGAAAATAGGCGCTCTATAATCGTCATACGTTTCGCCCCATCCAATACCATGTGCGTTCATATCACCCAATATCAATACTGGAGATGATAGGAGGGAGACTGCGCTCCAAAAATGTCGACGATTAATAGAGGCATTTGGAGGAATGTACACTGAAGCTATGCAAAGATCTTTCTTCTTCACATTTACTTGGCATGCGACGATTTCTAAGCCGGGAACAGTCGGAATGGGAATTCTGTAGAAGGAGTAGCATTTTTTGATCCCCAAAATAACGCCACCATAATGATCATCCCGATCTTGGCGAATAATGTTAAAATCGTGGAAGTTGATTTCATCTTCAGAAGAAAGCCATGTTTCACAGAGTGCAAATATATCGCAATCGGAATTACGAATCAAAAACTTGAACACGTCTAATTTATTTTTCAGACTGTGACAGTTCCACTGCAGCACAGTGATTGTATCTTCGGTGTTGGCCGTATTATCCATCGAAAGATACAATTTCTGCAAGAAGGGGCCATGAAACAGTCAATTGCTTCAGATAACTTTCAACTGTTGGAATGAAGAGGTCAATGATTGGCCTCAATGAATTCGGAATATTGAACAAGTTCAAAAAACGGTCTACAAGGTCCTTAAAGGAGATCAATCCTCGCTTGGACGGAATACTTTTTCTAGAAGTGCGAATTTGTTTTTTTCTTTCGTTGATTCTCCTAGCCGGATGTTTCTTCGAAACATCGGATTTAGGCAATGGCGGGAATGTCTTACTGCAACTAGGATCAAAAGAAGCAGTAGGGACAGATTGCTTCGGGATTTTAAATAAACCCCCATTACCTTCAGATTTTGCCAAGCTTTTATGGATGACTTTTGTTCTCTTGCGGCGCGATCCCGGGGAAGACGGTTGCTTCCTCTTTTCGGGCACGTGTACCTCCGCAGGATCATCCATATCGGCTGCGTCAGAGTCCAATTCATCAATGGATATGGAATCATAATAATCACTCACACGAACGGTGGCTGAAATAGCAGTCGATGCAGTGGCTGTGGCGGATGTGTCTTGCGACTTAACCATTTCCGCATACGACTGCTTGGAGCGCTGTACCAACGAGCGCTTCACTTTTTGGGTGCGCTTTTTGTACACCGGGCATTCTTGCAAACCATGGGGAGGGTTTAAACCACAATAAGCACATTTTGTTGCTTGTTGCTGGCAGAATTCCTCCCGATGTCTTTTTGAGCATTTGCCACAACGTGGTTTGTTGTCACAAAACTCGGCAGTGTGACCAAGTTGTTTGCAGTTGGTACAATTAAATACCCTTGGCACAAAAAGACGCACCGCAAACAACATATTTTCTATATCTACATACTTTGGAAGCATCGAACCGGCGAATGTCACCCGAAGCGAGCCCGACTTGGAATAAACCTTTTTGCCATCTACCGTGGCTGCTGAATGCAATTCCTTGCAGTCCAGAATATCCACGGTAGATTGCAGGGCGTTCTTTAGGCGACCTTTCCCTGCAAGCACATCATTGCAAGTCAAGCTCGCTGCGTTGATTACGCCTTCTATCTCGACCTCCCGCGAGGGCACATAAACTAAATATTCAACATTGTACGCCCTGTCGCCAGCAATTTCATTCGCCACCTGGTATGTAGGTGCGGTGATGCGTAGTTTGTTCCTGTTGATTTGGCTATATTCAAGCTTCGTAAAACGACGCGTCAAATCTCGTTTTATGCCCAGAAAATCTAGGCTCTTCACTTTCTGCCGAAAGTAAACAACCCAAGGCCCAGGCGAAGCCGCATGGTACAATCGTGTGCGCCCTGCATCTTTTGGAGGCCCATTGCCCTCCACAGTCTCTGTCTCCATTCTCACCCCGCAAGGTGGAAGGATGATTTTGCTTATGTTAACTTAAGACTAATAGCTAATCAGAAAAAAAACTTAAAAAAAAAACTAATTTTATTTATTCTATCAGTCCCACTCCGAATCAAGCAGATGGGAGAACAATAAAAACGTTTCTACTTATCTGCCCCTGCTGCTGTAGGTAGCAGCAGTAACAATAGCCTGCTTCACTGGCGTCGCCAGAAGCAGCTACTTCACTCGCCGACAGCGATCGCCTTGGATCCGTAGGTAGGCACCACACAATAGACTCGCACTACCGAACACAATCCGCGATGAGACACAGCACACACGTCTGGCTCGTTCGAACTATCAGCACGGAATGAATGGCGTAGATTTGCCGAATCATGCACGATTCTCTGTTCAATTCACTTACACATACGATCAAAATGTCTATTCTCAACAATCGAAATCGCATTTTAAAATCACATTGTAAGTAGAACGATAATTCCGCCCAGACATTTAGAGACACCAGCGCATTCTTAGAAGCTTCAAATAAATCGAATAAAAACCAAATAACGGAAATTTCATTTTTAATCTTATATTCCTTGATCCAGAACGGTTTTCCGATTTTCCGAACGGAAAGATCACGATTCCAGGTAATTTTACAGCACTGAGATTTACTTAGTTTATCAATTTCGGTGCAATCATAATGTTTTTTTCTCAACTAACCACAATTTTAAGATTTTCACGATTTAAGCACTAATTTTTTTTTCATGAAATAAATAAATACAGTGATGCTGACTATTAACTGGACAAACAACATGTTCGAAAAACAATTTATGCGTCGGGTAAATCGATACAAACAAAAGGTAAACTAGATTATAATTATAAAAGACGGAAATTCGCTACTCAAGGACGCTACTATCCATGCGTAACAAATTCGTAAATGCAGATGCCGTGCCAGCCGTAAAACTATTTTATTTTTCTCTCTGAATATACCAAAGAAACACAGCTATGGGGTCGTACACTAATTACGTAAGGGCTTCGCGGGGAGGGGGTTTAGCATTTTATTCATACGTAGGAATAAAAAAAAATTGAATGCGAATCAAATTACCTTTGGGCTGTGTTTAAAACTTATAAAAAATCATTACGTAATAAGTGTACGCTCCCTATCATACGGATTGTTTAATGTCTAAACATCTCCGGCGTGGAACGTTTGTTTACAGTCATATGAACAGTAAAGATGACTTCTTTGCACCTACGCCCAGCGTCTTACCTAGCTTTGTATACCACCACCAAAGTGGAAATAAAAATAAGAAAATCCAAATCCAAACAAATATTTTCTTTCCTTCGCCCGCTGCAAATGTATCGTTCAGCTTTTATGATAGATAGTTACCTCAATGTGTGGGGTCCAACTGGGAAATCACCGAGCCCGTTGATCGCTTGCAAATTCAATTTTGTTCACTTGTTATTTGCCTCCTTAGCGGGATGCACGACACGTGTCACAAATATTCGTTACTTTCCTCTTCACTTGAACGTTGTGGTATTTGCAGCAATAACGGAATGTAATGATTTTTTTCTCTACACAGTACGGATGCTTTCATATACACTTAGGAATCGTTTTGATATAATTGGAATTCTTCTTCGATCCACACTTTCGTTACCGTTTGACCTTACATCACATAATTAAATTGCACCGACTGCGCTATTTGCATGGAGAGTATCCTTAATTTTCACTCCCTCGTCGAGTTTCCGCTTTTTATTTCAAGCTTTCTGACATTCAGCCTTTTGCAACTATTCACACTACGGCACCTCTTCGTCACTATTTTTTTCCAACGTAAATAAACGACGAGCTGTAAGAAGAAAAAATTCACTGCTCTATTTTCACTTTATTATGTACTTCCTTTTTATTATTTCAGCACATAAAACACCGCTCATCTAAACTGGCCATAATGCAGCTTCCTCCCGGTTGCATACTCTGAAATCCATTATCCAAACTCCGACTTCTCCTACAAGAACCACCAAAGCAAATGCATTCAATTTCCAACTCACAATCCACACGATACCAGGATTCAAAAACTCTGCTAGAATGTGATCTGCCGCTGCGATGCCTCCCGCAGCTCTGGCAGACGGAGAAAGGTCCGGGGAGCACACACAGTCTATCCCGCAAGAATTAACCCCCAAGTCACACTGCAATGGGTGTCTGTGTGAGGCGCTGTGTCAATGCTCAACACCTGGGTCCGGACCGCTTGGAGGAGCAACGTGGATTTCCCGACCGAACGCGACCAAAGTTTATCTCAGACTGAAAGGGAAAAGTTACTGCACATCGGGTTGGACGGCTTGCGAAAGCTTTTCCCCCGTGTCGTGTGTATAGTAAGTGTTGCTCTCGTTGGTCATGATCTTCGCGACAGCTCTGACTGGGGTTCATTCTCCCAGAATACCACCTACTTTACTATGTGGCGCTGATAGGAAAGCTCCTCCACTTTTCCCGACTGTTTCGAAAACAGAGAGCGCGGGAAATGTTTCGTTAAGTTTTCCCGCTCAGTTTAATCCATCGCATTGCATGTTGGCTGACTCTTTGCGTAGCTTGTTGATACGGTTAGAAGAGCACGCTGGAGCTACTCTGGCAGCCTGTTACAGGTGGTTTCACGAGAAAGGTGTTTAGACGCGAGTAACGTCACACTAAACATTACATGATGTACAATAATGAGATTTTGTGTTCTATTATGTAGGGGAACTGTCCCAGCTCTCATCTCACGCTCTGTTCTTTTTTTTTCATTGTTATTGACAAGGATGTTATCGATCATTTAGTAATTTGCGTTCGATCATTTAGTAGTTTGTCAATAACTCATTCCAGAAGCAGAATATCAAAATGTGTTGTATGGTGGACTTCTAGTGCGAAGGTTTTCCTATAACTTTGCCAAATGGTTCGTTGTTTGAATTTCACTAGTAACGGAGTTATAGCGCTAGTTGCAGTAGCTTAAACTAAATGATTGGAATTTTGTTATCATTTAGTCTAAGTTACTGAAACTAGCGCTATAACTCCGTTACTAGTGGAATTCAAACAACGAACCATTTGGCAAAGTTGTAGAAAAACCTTCGCACTAGAAGTCCTCCATACAACACATTTTGATATTCAGCTTCAGGAATGAGTTATTGACAAACTACTAAATGATCGAACGCAAATTACTAAATGATCGATCCTTGGTTATTGAATCCCGAAAAAACATAGTTGTTAACTTGTTAGCATTATCGCACTTACTAACCTTCTGGTACACGCATGGTCCCGTATGACTTACGCAGCCCCGCCGCTTTTGTGATCGACAAGCGTGCTTTTTTCGAAGGTGTTGTACTTTTCACGTTCGTGTTGTACTGTACTGCGATTTTCGGAAGGATTATATAAGCTACATATGGTTACGGGAGGTAATGTTAGCCTAGGGGCCGTACACTAATTACGCAAGCAATTTTTCTGGGTTTTTCAACCCCTATGTAAGATTTTTGCCTTTCTCGTACAACATAGTTGTACCGAAAGGCTATCATTTCACTCCAAGATCGTACTTTTTATAGAGACCTCGGAGACCCATAGTGTTATATACCAATCGATTCAGCTCGACAAACTGAGCAAATGTCTGTCTGTCCGTGTGTGCGTGTGTGTTTTCCCATACAAATCATTTTTTATTTATACGAAGCGTAAGAAAATGGCAGACACCCAGGTGTTTCTCCAAAATAATCATTGGAAATTCCTTCGTGAATTTCTTTCAGGTAAAAATATTTCAGATTTCGCTTTGGAAATTTGTTCGAGAATTCATTCTGAAATTCTCCAAGAATTTCTTCGATAATTTCTTTTGAAAATCCTTCGGAAATTCTTTCCGCTCCAGGAATAATTTAGAAAATTACGCCATTAACACCTTTTGCCATTACTCCAGGGATTAACATTACATGGTATACAATAATGAGATTTTGTGTTCTATTATGTAGTGGAACTGTCCCAGCTCTCATCTCACGCTCTGTTCTTTTTTTTTCATTGTTATTGAATCCCGAAAAAACATAGTTTTTAACTTGTTAGCATTATCACACTTACTAACCTTCTGGTACTCGCATGGTCCCGTATGACTTACGCAGCCCCGCCGCTTTTGTGATTGACAAGCGTGCTTTTTTCGAAGGTGTTGTACTTTACACGTGAAAAAATCATCTTCGGGAAATCATCTGAACAAGCCTTTGCAAATTCATCAGAAAATCTTTTTGCTTTTAGTAAGAACTATACAAAATTCCTATATAAAATTAATGCAGGAATTATTCCGGAAATTTGGCTGGGGTATTTTTTTTTTTCGCAAATCTGTTAACCTTCTGTTTGGGCAGTTTCGAAAGATCCTACGTACCTACATCCAATTTGTATTCGGCAAAATTGTTCAGGGTGTCCAGGACCAGGCTTGTAAAATGTCATCTGCATGTCATTTGACTAATTTGTTCATAACTTTCTTTAGAAGCCAAATTTCTTCCATAATTTTGAATGTACTCATAACGCTTGAGTAGGGCTATATTTTTGTCCAAGGGTACATTGCTCTAAGTATAACATCTGAGGCTGAAGAGTGAAAACTCTCCAAAATGTCACGTGTCATTTGACATAATGTCATTTGAATGACATTTTGCCTCCCACGCCCCAGATTACATATTTACATCAAAGTCTTGTTAGACAAAGTTGTAGGCCCATTTAACCGCTATAAGTTCGCCATACAACATGAATAGATAGCTCCCTTCTGAAAAAAGTTCTGGGAAAATTATACAAACGAGTGCAAATGACATTTTACAACACTGTCCAGGACTACAAAGGGGAGCTCATTGTAACAAGCACTTCTTCCAAGAGGCGGCGCTAGTGAGCTTCGGATAGAACTTGCGTGTTTCTTGAGAACGGCACAGTTGTTTCATCTCCTCGCACCCCGCTTCTTCCTGGTGGCGTTTCTTCTCCTGAAAAAGGCGGGTCTGCTGTCTCCGCTTCCGTCTGTAACGTTCCCCGTTCTGCCGGGTACCTTGCTGCAGCGCGACAGTGAGGAGCGCTCATACAAATGCACGACAAATCCTAATATGTTACTCGAATTTTTCACTAAAGAGTAATTTTTGAACTCTAAATTGAATGAGGTTAGAATTGTTATTCAACATATACTATGCTACTCGAGTACTTCTGGAGGCGCAAGCCTTAAGGTTAGAAGCATTAACAGCGTCCTCATGCTAACATTGAAACAGTTAATTTCCAGCTTTGGAGCAGCTAGGAGCAAATCACCACACTAACCACCAGAAAGTAGACAAAAATTAAATTTAAAAGCTATAATAATCAAATACTGGAATCAATAAATTTCTGAAGAATTAACTCTTGAATTTATTTCTGAGTGATTCCTAAAAAAATGTCTGAATGAATTTCTAAAAGAATGTTCGAAAGTCTTAACCTTAACGAATCTCTAATTAAATTTCCGGAGGAATGTCTGATGAAATTCCTGAAGGAATTTTTGCAAGAATTCCTGGGTGAGATTCTTAAACTATACGAGGAATCTTGAAGGAATTCCAAGATTTTTTTCCTAGAGTTTTGGAAGGAATTTCTTAAGGAATTACTGGAAGAATTCATTTGAGAAATCTTGAAATAATTGCTGATGCAATTTTTTTTTTAATTTAAAGGGGTTCCTAATTGAATTTCGGGAGGAATTCCTCAACAAATTTCCAAAAGAATTCATACCGAAATTCATAAAAGGAATTGTCCTTTTTTTTTTCAAGTTCGTTTATTTGGTAGGCTAACACTTTACGGAGCCATGGTTCTTTGTGATATATACAATCAATATCATTTTATTATACAGTTAATAAGAGAGGGGAAGGAGCCAGCGTACTCGTGGTGACTCGAGGTTAGTTTACAATGTTTAGGGATGGACGGGGTTTAGAATTTGGGATAAGGAAATTTCAGCTTCTCATCCGGGCATTTGGCGTCAGTGACGATGTGGCGTGTCGTCATGCTCGAGGAATGGTTCGACTGGGAGCATCTTCCGGATGGCAAGAGCTATGGAGCTCTACGGAACAAAAAGGCAGAGACTAAACAAAAAAAAAACTTTGAAGAAAGAAGAAAAAAAAAACAAATAATTAAATTTTGATGTCAGAAGCACAAAGAAAACTATAAATGGCCTGCATATAGACAACATCACGATCTCCCAAAACACCTCGAACTTCCCTGAAGGGTTGTTTACCTCGGGCCACAAGGGTATCCAATAATTGCTCTCTGGAGGCGTCATTTTCCGAGCAGGACCAAACTACGTGATCGATGTCATCATAACCGGCTCCGCACCTACATAAGTTGCTATCGACAAGGTTTATTCTGTACAGATGTGCGTTTAGTGAATAGTGATTGGACATAAGTCTCGACATCACGCGAATGAAGCCTCGACTTAAGTCCTCACCTCTGAACCACGCTCGCCCAGAAACTTTTGGAACAATGGAAAATAGCCACCGTCCAAGTTCATTGTGTGTCCAATTCCTTTGCCAACTTTGAAGAGTACTCTGACGGACTAATGGGAAAAACTCGTTGCTCGAGAATTGTCTATCATAAACCTCACCTTCCTGTGCGCCCACCTTTGCCAGCGAGTCTGCCTTCTCATTGCCGTAGATTGAGCAGTGAGATGGGACCCAAACAAAGGTAATCTTGAATGATCTTTCGACCAAAACACGCATCTGCTCTCTTATGTTTGAAAGAAAGTAAGATGCGTGCTTAACAGGTTTCATCGACCGGAGTGCCTCGATAGAACTAAGACTATCCGAGAAGATGAAATAATGGTCTACGGGCTGATTGGAAATTATCCCCAAAGCGAAGTTAATTGCTGCCAGCTCAGCAACATAAACCGAACACGGTTCCTGAAGTTTTTGGAAGGTGGTTGAAGTTACATTGAAAACACCGAAGCCAGTGGATCCGTTGATGCGAGAACCATCAGTGAAATATCTGTTGTTGCAATTGACATGTTCATATTTTTCAGAAAAAAGAGAGGGAATAGATATTTGTCGAAGATGATCTGGTATTCCTTGAATAGCATGTTTCATGGACAGATCGTATACAATTGAGGAACTGTCGTTGGTGAAGTGAACTCGAGGGGGATTATAACACGGAAGACAAAGATCTGACGATATGTAGTGGAGATAAACTCTCAGGAATCTTGAACGACAAGTTAGTTCAAGCATATTATCGAAGTTATCTAGAACAAGTGTGTTACTTGTTCCACATTTGATGAGTATTCTAAGTGAGAGCTCCCAGTAACGGTGCTTTAAAGGAGTGACTCCAGCAAGCACCTCCAGGCTCATGTTATGCGTTGAATGCATGCAGCCAAGGGCAATACGCAAACAACGATACTGAATTCGTTCCAATTTGATCAGGTGGCAATCAGCTGCTGAGAGGAAGCAGAAGGAGCCATACTCTAAAACAGAGAGAATAGTCGTTCTATAGAGTTTGATGAGGTCTTCCGGGTGAGCACCCCACCATGTTCAGGAGATAGAACGTAGAAAATGGATCCTTTTCCGGCATTTTTGTATCAAATACTCAATGTGGAGTTTCCAGGTACATTTGGAATCAAACACGACCCCAAGGTATTTAGAAGATAAAGATTGGTTGATGTCATCATTCAACAGCTTGAGTTTCAGTTGAGCAGGATACCGCTTCTTAGTAAACACAACCAATTGAGTTTTTTGCGGTGAAAACTCGATCCCTAGATGTCTGGCCCAAACAGTCAGATTATCCAGGGTACTTTGCAATGGTCCTTGCAAGACCGCTGCCCCTGGACCTCTTAGAGAGACCACGGCATCATCTGCAAGTTGTCTGAGCGTGCATTGTCCTTCCAAACAATTGTCAATATCTTTAACATAGAAATTATAAAGCAAGGCACTTAAACACGAACCTTGGGGAAGGCCCATGTAGCTATTTCTGGAAGTTGTCAGAGTGCCGAGTGTGAAGTTCATTTGTTTTTCTGACAACAAATTGTACAAGAAATTATTCAAAATAACGGGTAATCCACTACTGTGCAGATTGCCTGACAGTACTTCTATGGAAACTGAATCAAAAGCGCCTATAATGTCCAAGAATACTGAAGCCAATTGCTCCTTATGCGCAAAGGCCAGTTGTATATCTGAAGAAAGCAACGCTAGACAATCATTTGTTCCTTTCCCTTTTCTAAATCCAAACTGAGTATTTGAAAGCAATGCATTTTCTTCGACCCAATGGTCGACTCTTGAAAGGATCATTTTCTCCAATAATTTTCTCATGCATGATAGCATGGCAATCGGTCGGTATGAATTGTGATTAGACGCTGGTTTCCCAGGCTTTTGAATAGCTATTACTTTGACCTGTCGCCATTCAGGTGGCACAATGTTGTACTCCATGAAACAGTTGTACAGGTCAAGTAATCGTCTTTTTGCGATATCTGGGAGGTTTTTAAGAAGATTGAATTTGATGTTATCGCATCCCGGAGCATAGTTATTCGATGAAAGAAGAGACATAGAAAGTTCCAGCATTGAGAATGGTCCACCCAAAGAACCGGGATCAGTGACTGATTCTCGAAATAGCGGTTCTGCTGGAACGGAATCTGGACAGACCTTTTTTGCGAAGTTGAATATCCATCGATTGGAGTATTCTTCACTCTCGTTAGTGGAAATGCGGTTCCGCATGTTGCGGGCCGTTTTCCAAAGTGTAGTCATTGAGGTTTCTCGCGATAGTCCCTCGACAAAACGTCGCCAGTAGCTACGTTTTTTTGCCTTGAGAAGATTTTTGAGCTTTCTTTCGAGCCTCAAATACTCTTCAAAAAGCTCGGACCTTCCGTGTTTACGGAAGGCCTTGAAGGCATCAGATTTCTCAGAATACAACTTAGTACATTCATCATCCCATCCAGGAGTGGCTGGTCTTCTTATGACAGATGTACTTGGAACGCGTCGTTTCTGAGCTTCTAGTGCGCTTTTTTGAATCAACTCAGTAAGGAATCGATATTCATCCAAAGGTGGAAGAGTATCAGTTGATTCAATACCAATTTTTACCGCCGATGCAAATTTTGGCCAGTCAATGTTTTTCGTGAGGTCGAAAGGAACATTAACTGGCTCAGATTGTTGATAGCTACTTTTAATTGTAGTAACTATCGGCATATGGTCACTACCGTGGGGATCTTGGATAACCTTCCACGTGCAATCTAACGATAGTGAATTTGAACATAAAGACAGATCAATACGGCTTTGTTGACCATTTGGTCCAATTCGAGTTACTTCACCAGTGTTCAAAATATTCAAATTGAAATCGTCACACAAATCATAGAAAATAGGCGCTCTATAATCGTCATACGTTTCGCCCCATCCAATACCATGTGCGTTCATATCACCCAATATCAATACTGGAGATGATAGGAGGGAGACTGCGCTCCAAAAATGTCGACGATTAATAGAGGCATTTGGAGGAATGTACACTGAAGCTATGCAAAGATCTTTATTCTTCACATTTACTTGGCATGCGACGATTTCTAAGCCGGGAACAGTCGGAATGGGAATTCTGTAGAAGGAGTAGCATTTTTTGATCCCCAAAAGAACGCCACCATAATGATCATCCCGATCTTGGCGAATAATGTTAAAATCGTGGAAGTTGATTTCATCTTCAGAAGAAAGCCATGTTTCACAGAGTGCAAATATATCGCAATCGGAATTGCGAATCAAAAACTTGAACACGTCTAATTTATTTTTCAGACTATGACAGTTCCACTGCAGCACAGTGATTGTATCTTCGGTGTTGGCCGTATTATCCATCGAAAGATACAATTTCTGCAAGAAGGGGCCATGAAACAGTCAATTGCTTCAGATAACTTTCAACTGTTGGAATAAAGAGGTCAATGATTGGCCTCAATGAATTCGGAATATTGAACAAGTTCAAAAAACGGTCCACAAGGTCCTTAAAGGAGATCAATCTTCGCTTGGACGGAATACTTTTCTAGAAGTGCGAATTTGTTTTTTCTTTCGTTGATTCTCCTAGCCGGATGTTTCTTCGAAACATCGGATTTAGGCAATGGCGGGAATGTCTTACTGCAACTAGGATCAAAAGAAGCAGTAGGGACAGATTGCTTCGGGATTTTAAATAAACCCCCATTACCTTCAGATTTTGGCAAGCTTTTATGGATGACTTTTGTTCTCTTACGGCGCGATCCCGGGGAAGACGGTTGCTTCCTCTTTTCGGGCACGTGTACCTCCGCAGAATCATCCATGTCGGCTGCGTCAGAGTCCAATTCATCAATGGATATGGAATCATAATAATCACTCACACGAACGGTGGCTGAAATAGCAGTCGATGCAGTGGCTGTGGCGGATGTGTCTTGCGACTTAACCATTTCCGCATACGACTGCTTGGAGCGCTGTACCAACGAGCGCTTCACTTTTTGGGTGCGCTTTTTGTACACCGGGCATTCCTGCAAACCATGGGGAGGATTCAAACCACAATAAGCACATTTTGTTGCTTGTTGCTGGCAGAACTCCTCCCGATGTCTTCTGAGCATTTGCCACAACGTGGTTTGTTGTCACAAAACTCGGCAGTGTGACCAAGTTGTTTGCAGTTGGTACAATTAAATACCCTTGGCACAAAAGACGCACCGGAAACAACATATTTTCTATATCTACATACTTTGGAAGCATCGAACCGGCGAATGTCACCCGAAGCGAGCCTGACTTGGAATAAACCTTTTGCCATCTACCGTGGCTGCTGAATGCAATTCCTTGCAGTCCAGAATATCCACGGTAGATTGCAGGGCGTTCTTTAGGCGACCTTTCCTGCAAGCACATCCTTGCAAGTCAAGCTCGCTGCGTTGATTACGCCTTCTATCTCGACCTCCCGCGAGGGCACATAAACTAAATATTCAACATTGTACGCCCTGTCGCCAGCAATTTCAATCGCCACCTGGTATGTAGGTGCGGTGATGCGTAGTTTGTTCCTGTTGATTTGGCTGAATTCAAGCTTCGTAAAACGACGCGTCAAATCTCGTTTTATGCCCAGAAAATCTAGGCTCTTCACTTTCTGCCGAAAGTAAACAACCCAAGGCCCAGGCGAAGCCGCATGGTACAATCGTGTGCGCCCTGCATCTTTTGGAGGCCCATTGCCTTCCACAGTCTCTGTCTCCATTCTCACCCCGCAAGGTGGAAGGATGATTTTGCTTATGTTAACTTAAGACTAATAGCTAATCAGAAAAAAAAACTTAAAAAAAACTAATTTTATTTATTCTATCAGTCCCACTCCGAATCAAGCAGATGAGAGAACAATAAAAACGTTTCTACTTATCTGCCCCTGCTGCTGTAGGTAGCAACAGTAACAATAGCCTGCTTCACTGGCGTCACCAGAAGCAGCTACTTCACTCGCCGACAGCGATCGCCTTGGATCCGTAGGTAGGCACCACACAATAGACTCGCACTACCGAACACAATCCGCGATGAGACACAGCACACACGTCTGGCTCGTTCGAACTATCGGCACGGAATGAAAAAGGAATTGTCCTAAAGAAATTCGACATTGTTGTTTAAAAAGGGCGAAAATCGCAAGCATAAACATTGACTTCTTCTGCTGATTTCAGGAAGATTAGAGACTTCTGGCGGTATTTTCCACTTCCGCTCGATAGAAGGCGCGGAGCACCACCAGTTCCAAGTGGTTGTTAGCTGGGAGCGGTCCTAGTTGTTGAGGAATTTGCAGGAAAAGGCATTGTTTACGTTTGCGACATTGGCCCTTATGAAACAACCGTGTCGAATTTTGGAAGGTTTTCTTGAAACAATTTCCGTAGGTATTCTTATAGGAATTTCTGAAGGGTTTTCCGTAGGAATTCCAAACAAATTTCCAATTAGAAATTAAAAGAATTTGTAAAGGAATTCTCGAAGCATTTCCGAGGGAATTTCTGAAGGAATTTTCGAAGAAGTTTTTTTATGCGTCGGTATTGAAAATTATATTGATCTAACTTTTATACTTTCTTTTGTAGGTAGTTTACCACAAAAACGAGTTCCAAAAAAACCCATTTTGCGCAAAAAAAATTTGGTCAATCATCGAAGCTTCATATTTTCTTAATTTTAAGCAAAAAATTTGGACTTATATATCACGTGAAAGAGTAGGATGAATCTATAAGAGAAATCGACACTTTCACGAAATATCAAAAGCCATTCGTCTTGCCGATTGTTTCTTAGTGTCTTTATAATTATCGGAACGGTCTATATACCTATTCAATAATTTACTAACGAACCGTCCAAAGCAGAACAAAGTAACCCGGATCTTGCAAATGTTTCGCATCATATGAAAAACGGGGAAGGTTCATTAGGCCGAAACCCATCTGATCGAAAGTCATTTGACCGAGAGGGTCGTTTGGCCGAAAGGGTCATTTGGCCAAAAGAGTCATTTGGCCGAAAGGGTCGTTTGGCCGAAAGGGTAATTTGGCCGAATAGGTCATTTGAAAAGTGAGAAATTAGGAATGAGAAGAGAGACGTCTAACTTCTCACTTTTCATTTTTATCTTCTCACTGAAAAAAAGTGAGAAGCGAGAAATGAGTAGTGAGACCACTCACTACCCACTTTTCACAGTGAGGAGTGAGTGATAAATGAGGAGTGAGAAGTGAGACGTCTCTCTTCTCATTCCTAATTTCTCACTTTTCAAATGACCTGTTCGGCCAAATGACGTCTCACTTCTCACTCCTCATTTCTGACTTCTCGCTGTCAAAAGTGAAAAGTGCGAAGTGAGTAGTGAGACGTCTCAGTTCTCACTCTTCATTTTGCTCTTCTCACTTTTGTTAGTTTAAAAGGTAGAAACTCTCTATACAGTCAAACCTCCATGAGTCGATATTGAAGGGACCATCGACTCATGGAAATATCGACATGTGGAATAGGAAATCTTTGGAAATCTGTTTGAAGGGACCATCACAGTAACCCAGAAAATATTTTTTAATATGGGATAATTTGCTTCCATGAGTCGATATCGAGTCATAGAACATCGACTCATGGAGGTTTGACTGTAGTACTCAAAATGCGTATTTTATCGACCCGAAAAATTTTGTTGAAAACCACGAAAATGTTAAATATCGGGTTGAAAAGTTATATTGAAAAAAAAAACTGTTTTTAAGGGGGTCATCCTCCGGAAATTACTTAGGAGATAAATCCAGAAATTTCTCATAATATTCCTTTGCAAATTCAAAAAAGGAATTATAAGAAAAAAATTAAAGATCCTTCTTATAGGATTTTTTTAAACACCCAATAACTTCTTCCATGAATTATTTCTAAAATTCTTTTAGGTATTCCTTCCGTCATTCCTCCGAATTTTATTTAGCAATTCTTGCAGAAATTATACCTTGGGAGATTTCTTCTGAAATTCATTCAAAATATCCCATAAGCATTCTCTCGGGAATCTCATCAGAAAATCCTTTAGAGTTGCTTTTAAGAATCCTCCGTGAATTTCACTTTTTTTTTGGGAATTTCCTTGAGCATTATTTGGAAATTTCTTACGAAATTCTGGAATTTCATAAGAAATTCCTAAATGAGTTTCCTGATGTATTTCAGGATTTGGTACAAGAATTTCTAAACGAATTTCTAAAGGAATTCATTAAAAGAGTCTTTGAAAGAATTTCCAATGGAATTTTCAAATTATTTCCTATTGGAATGTTCATATAAATTTTTAGATTTCTACAAGAGTTCCTTCAGAAACATCTGAAGGAATTCCAATTCTGCAAGAAGCTTATCCGGGAATTGAATCCTTTGAAAATTCAAACAGTATAGTAAAACGATTAAAACATCCCAAAACAACCAAAAATATCAGGATAACAGTCGATCCGTCATCATACTTCTTTGGATATTCTCGAAAATTCCTTGGGAATTTACTTTAGGAGTTACTTCGGAACTTTCTTCAGTTATTATTCAGGTGATATTTCATAAATTTATTCAAAAGTTCGATCGGAAAATCCTCCCTCAGGAATTAATTCGAATAGTCACCCAGAAATTATTTGAGACATACCGTCGTTCGGGGTGACATTGGGCCTAGGGGGTAAGATTGGGCCAAAGCCGAAAAATGTTTCAACTTCTAATATCTCAGAAACTGTTACGAATTTTGATGAAAACTTCAAACGGTTCGAAATTATATTAAAATTCACGTCTAGGAAATCACAAAACAAATTCCAAGGATTAATTGTGCTCGTACCATAATGCTTGGAATTTGAATGTAAAACTATTGATCGAATGAACCCGTCTTAAAATAGTGTCAGTAATGCCCCACAAATCTATTACATAACTAAATTTTACATCGATGGATACCTGGTGATCATGTTACGACAATCTGTTTGTTGTTTTATCGAATTTTATGAATATTTATTAAGCGGTCTTGCTTTTTCGTAGCAACGAGCAATGCATGCTAAAAAGGGGTGGGCCAAGCCTTTGGTTGATTTGCCATACATAGTTGGTAAAAGACGTAATGTAGGCAATTATTTTTATTGAACGATTGAATCGTTGCATCGTCACCGCTGAACTTTATTGTATGTGGCCCAATGTCACCCCCTGTGAGGGGTGAGAATGGACCAATTTTAAACAACATATAACTTTGAAGAATTTCTCTCATTTATTATTTTTTCCCCACACAGTGGTAAATTTATTGTTGAAGCTTGTACCTCACTAATTACAACTTGATTCCAATATTAACTACTAGAGCTTTGTAACATTTACTTGGAGCATACCACATTTTGGCCCAATGACACCCCCGTAGACGGTACCTTCAAAAATTCCTTCAGGAATTCCATCGTGAATTTCTTCTCTCTTTTCAAGGAATTTCTTCAATAATTCTCCGCAAATAAATCTAGAAATACCTTCAAAAATTCCTTAAGGAGTGCTTCCGAAAATTCCTAGAACAAAATGTCTAAGAATTCTTTTAGAAACCCATCGGAATTCCTTCCAGGAAATCCTTTAATAATACTTTCAGAAATTCTCCCATGTATTGGGAAATTCCATACCATCGGCTCCTGCAATTCCGCTGGAATTTCTTTCAGGAATTTCCGAATAAATTCCTAAATGAATTCCGAAATGAATTCCGAAATGATTCCTAAATGAATTCCAGAATGAATTTCAAAAATTCTTGAATTTCTTTGCTTTTTTATTCTTTTTTAACTCCTCCAAGAATTTCTTCGGAATTCCCTCCAAGGATATTTTCGGCAATATCTCAGCAAATTACTTTCGATCCAGAAATTCTTTGGGAAACGCATCAAGATATTCCTTCAAAAATTCCATTAGGTAAACCTTAAACAAAGTAATACTTGCATCTTGAAAGTTTCTTCAGAAATTCTTTCCGAGATTTCTTCGAAAATTCCATGGGAAATTCCATAACGAATTCTTTTAAGAATTTTTCGGAAATTATTTTAGAAATTCTATTGGAAATATTTAAGGAAATTGCTCCAAGGAAAATTCTTTATAATTCCTTTTGGAAATGGCCTCAGGAATGTCTGCGGACATTGATTTGGGAATTCTTTGAAACTTTAAAAAAAAAATTGCTTCAGAAATTATTTTAGGAATTTCTTAAATAAATTCTTCCAGTATTTCTTAAGAAATCCCTTTAGAAACTCTAGTAAGAAATTCTTTGAGTTCTTACCATTACCACAACGAATTGCTTCAGAACTTTATCCTGGAATTATTTTGTTTTTTTTTTATTCCTTTGGGCATTTTTCAGGAAATTTAATTAGAAATTCATTGAGAACTTCGGATATTCCTTTAAGATTTTTTGTGGGGAAAGACTTCTGAATTTCATTCAGAAATTCTTCTAGGATCATTTGAAAATTACTTTAAGAGTTCTTTCTTAAGTTCATCTGGAAATTCCTTTGAAATTTTCTTTAGAAACACTTCCGAAAATTCCTTTAGTATTTCCTATTTCATTCTTTAACAAATTCTCGGAAAAATTCTTCCTACAAAATTTCCGGATAGTTCCTGTAGGAATTTCAAATGAAATTTCATATGGTTTTACTAAAAGAAACTACGAAGGGTTTCCTGGAGGAAGTTTAATTTGTTTTACTTGATTGTGCCCAGCCTTCGCTGTACGGGCGGTTGCTAGGAATCATTATTACCTATCTCGAGGCAAAATTTCGTCTAAATCAAAAGGGATAGGTCGTACTGATGGTCGTGGATTTGAGTCCCATCGAAGAGGAAGTGGTTACCTCCAATACATTTTTAAATCAAAATCTTCCAAATAAAATACACATTCACATCTGAGTTTTCAGAACATTGTAAATTAAAAGGGATGTGTTATGCAAATCGACTATAAGTTTTTTTTAAATTGATTGAGTAGGACTCAATTTAAATTTTTGCCTTTCTCGTACAACAAAGTTGTACCAGAAGGCTATAATTTCACTCCAAAAGCCAAATTTCGATAGAAGGCTCGGAGACCCATAGTGTTATATACCAATCGACTCAGCTCGAAAAACTGAGCACATGTCTGACTGTGTGTGTGTGTGTGTGTGTGTGTGTAGCCCCGGGATTTTTTTATTGTTAAACACGTTTCATATAGAAGGACTTGACCGATTCGAGTGCAACTAGTTTCATTCGACGGAGAAACTTTCCTAGTTGGACACTATTGTTTTTGTTTGCTAAAAACTCATTCGATTTGAATAATATTTCTATTTTTCTTTTAACAAATACGCTGTTTACATGCACACTTTAAGTCATTAATCAATTTAGCCATGACGCAATCCATTACTCTCATAATAATTGCTTAAAAATTACTCAATTATTGAGTAATTTATAAGCAGCGTGATAGAGTTGCATCAAATATTTCAACCGCCAAGATGTAGGCAATTAGCACAGCATTTACAACATTAATTCGAATCCAACATATCGAATCGAGAAAGGCATAATCACCACTTGGGGATAAATTTGGGTTTTTCAAATATTTTTGTTCGAAAATTTGACTTACTTTGCAATGGTCACCCCGACAACACTTTTTTGTAATTTTTCAGTTAAATTCATCTAAAAATCGGCTCTACATTCCAGCTGGAACTTGGCCTGCTTTTTAAATTAGTATTCTATAAGCATTTCCTCAGTTATTCATTGAAAGCTTTTCTATGCCCGCCATTGCATGAGTATTAGAGTGGGGCGTCATGGTCATTTTTTCAAATCAATGGTTTTTCGAAGCCATTCTGGGTCCTGAACAACTGTGCAGAATTTGGGACCGATTGGTTGCTTCCTCACTTTCCGCATCGCGTTTGAAGTTTGTATGGAAATTAGTATGGGAGAACGTATAGTTTTGCAATTCTACTACTAGAGGTTTCAGTTCATCGTAAACCAAGTGGCACATTACGTTAAAGTATAACCCAAAGGATTCCGAAAAACTTTACTGAAGAAGGCACGTTGCTGGAACGTCCACGAAAAAAGTTATAACGCTTCGAAGATTGAGTGTTCACACCATATGCAAAAAATCATTTATTCTGCCAGCACTGCCGAACTACGTGGGGCAATAATTTAACTGAGTGTTATTTCAAAATTATTGATTTTATAGTACTTTGGAGCTAATGGGAGATATTCGGAATGATTTCACAAAGTAAAAATTCCGACTAGAAGAAAAATGGGTTTCGCCCTATGACAATTACAGGTTGTCCGGTAGTGCTGGCAGAAACATTGATTTCTTGCATATGGTTAAAACAATCATTTTTCAAAACGTAATAACATGTTTTGTAGACCTTCCAGCTGCGTACCTTCTTCAGCAAAGTATTTCGGCATCTTCCAGGCTATATTCTAACGTATTGAGTCACGTGATTGATGATAAATTGAAGCCGCTAAGAGTAAAAATGTAAAAAAGTACGTTTTCCCATACTAATCTTCATGTAAATTTAAAACGCGATGCGGCATGCGAGGTCGCAACCAATCGAGCCCATATTTTGCACAGTTGATTGGGGTCCCAAAACGATTCAGAAAAACCTTGATCTCACTTGATCGGACGAAGTTTGCGTTTTCCCATACAACTGCGCCCCACTCTAATGAGTATGTATCTTGTGTGGCAAGTACATTGGATACACTATAGCCAAGGAGTCGAGGATGTTTCCAGCCCGAAAACATCCTAGACCGGACCGAGAATTGAACATGCCATCTCCAGATTGGCAATCCTACGCCTTTGCTCGCAAGGCTACCGGAGACTCCCTTTTCGAAAGATAGTCCAGATTTATTTTGGAAAAACGAAGAATGCAAAGTGGCTTTTTATGACAAAGTCTACGTGTTCATAAAGTTTCATTAAAATCTGAGAGGGTACTGCCAACATTTGTTCGATTACCTACCCAAGGAATTATAACTGAAATTTTTGGAAGAATCTCCAAATAAATTTTCGGAAGGAATTCCAAAACGACTTTTCGAAGGATTCGTAAAAGTAGAGCTCTATGTACCCGTAATTGCCAGTTTCGTTTATAATCGTCTCTTCTTAAACTTTTTTTATCCAAAGAAAATCCTGAATAAATTTTCGGCAGATTATCTTTGCGGAATTTTCTATGGTTCTTCTAAAGGAATTTACGAAGGAATTCGTGCAGGAAGCTCTGAAGTAATGCCTGAGGGAAATTCCGAAGGAATTCTTAGAATTGCTCTTTGAATTACTTAGAAGGAATTTTCATTTCCGAAATAATTATCAGAAGGTTTTCCGAAAATTACTTCCAGAAGGTTTTCCGGTTTCCTGAAAAAACAATTTGAAGGACTTCTTGGAGAAATTTAGGGATATCGGATATTCCTTCAAGAACTTCTTTAAGGAATAAAAAGTTTCCTCCTAGAATTTTGGAAGGAATTTCTGGATGAATATCCCAAGGAATTCCTGGAGGAATTTTAGAATGAATTACAATAGGAATTTCCGAAGAAACATCTGCATAAATTATACAGAAATACAATGCCTGAAGAAATCTCATTTTTTTTCATTTTCATGACACACAAGGGATCACAGGGCCAAGTCACCAGCATGTACAGGGGTTGGACAGAATGATCGGGACAGGCAAAACTTTATCAAAATTCAAATGACCATAACTCCGTTAAAATCAACCGATTTCTTTGGTTTTGACAGCGTTCGACGGGAAAATGATTCAAGTTTTGGAAAACTAGTTCAAACCTACGGTCAGACCGCTGGATACCGGAGATAATCCGGATAATTTGAGGGCATGTCAAAACTGTTATTTTTTGAGCACTTGTATTTTTTACTTTGGTGAAATGTTGACCTTTTTAATATTTTTTACGGAAACTAAAGCTTTTCCGGAGTTGATTAATATGTTGACGTGACAGATCGGACAACAAACACCTGAGATATGGCTGATTCCGTGAAATCCGTGAAATCGTAGACAGCGTTCTTGCATCGAGTGGTACTACACAAAATAACGGCTGGCGCAGTGTTTCTGAGTCATTGGAATCACAATTGTTCTAGAGGTGCGGTCGGTCCGTCCGTCCCCTACAAAAATATATGCAATGTAATGACCTTTATGAACCATGAAGTTTGATACCCATATTTATATATTTGAAAAAGTTATAACTATGGCCATGGGGCACCACTTGGTGCAAGAACGCTGTCTACGGGAAAATAGCGCGCGAGCGACAATTGGTGGAACCGGTTTCACAGATGTCACGGAAGCGGTCATATCTCAGGTGTTTGTTCTCCGATCTGTGACATCAACATATCAATCAACTCAGGAGAAGCTAATATAATATAAATATAAAATATAAATATAAAAAGCTTCAATATTTCACCCAAGTAAAAAAATACAAGCACTCAAAAAATAGCATTTTTGACATGCCCTCAAACAATGCGGGTTATCCCTGGTATCCGGCGGTCTGGACATGGATTTGAACCAGTTTTTTTTAACACTTGATTGATTTTTCCGTCGAACGCTGTCAGAACCAAAAAAAAATCGGTTGATATTTTACGGAGTTATTGTCATTTGAATTTTGATAAAATGTTGTCCGTCCCGATCAGTTTGAAGTTTAGGAATAGGGTGGGAAGATTTCTCGACTCCCTGGGCATAGTTTATCCATTGTACTTGCCACACAAGATACATACTCAACTCATGCAATGGCGGGCATAGAAAAGCTTTCAATTAATGATTGAGGAAATTCTAATAAAATACTAAGTTGGAAAGCAGGCCAAGGCCCAGTTGGATTGAAGAGCCATTCAAGAAGAAGAAGAATAAGAAGAAGAAGTGTTTTGTACGATTGCCTCTACTCGCACCTTTTCAGTGTTTTCTATCACTTTATTCACCTTACTCTTTTTTTTTTTTTTTTTTTTAACTAATTTTATTTGCTAATTATCTAATACATGCATTCATCTCTTAGACTAGGTGTTCCGTGTTTTCTTAACACTATCATCCTTATTTGCTATGTTACGCTTTTGGTTATTATTAATACATTTCAATTGCCTCTGGCAGTTAGAATTTTTTCCTCTGGTTGAATAGAACCATGTAGGAATTACAATGTTTTCAACTTAAACTAAACTTAACCTATTTTATACTAAGGGTACAAGGAGTTAATCGTTGCAATAGAAGATTGCAACGATTTTTGTCTAAAATTGGAAATTATTTTGTTGGACATTTGTTGCAATGTCTCAATATTAGAAATTCTATGAAGTTCATTGGTACTATACCACGGAGGCAACTTCAGAATCATTTTCAAAATTTTATTTTGAATCCTCTGGAGTGCCTTCTTTCTGGAATTGCAGCAACTAGTCCATATTGGCACAGCATACAACATGGCAGGTCTAAAAATTTGTTTGTAAATCAAAAGTTTGTTCTTAAGACAAAGTTTTGATTTTCTGTTTATAAGTGGATATAGACACTTAATATATTTGTTACATTTGGCTTGAAGGCCTTCAATGTGATTTTTAAAAGTTAATTTTTGATCTAGCAGAAGTCCTAAATATTTAGCTTCGCTAGACCAATTAATTGGAACCCCATTCATAGTGACAATATGTCTGCTAGAAGGTTTCAAATAAGAAGCTCTCGGCTTATGTGGGAAAATTATAAGCTGAGTTTTGGAAGCATTCGGGGAAATTTTCCATTTTTGCAAGTAAGTGGAGAAAATATCCAAACTTTTTTGCAATCTACACAGTAGACTATCAGCCGTCATACCAAAAGGAGGTTTTTGTTTTTCGCTCGCATTTTTTGTTTTGCCTGATAAAATTCAGAATTTAGTTCCCCTTTTCAATTTGCTTACACTCTGTGGCCCACATCGGCTGTTTTGCTCTGTAGCAAATCAAGAGGATGTCAACTGGAATCGTTAAGAACACACTGGTCTTCCAATTTCCAGAAGATGCAGCGGGACCCACTCTGGTGGAAATCGCCCGCTTTGTAAAAGCGTTCGATGCTGATAAACGAACAATGGAATCTAGTTACAAGATTTCGGATGAGCGAGTTATATGCATCAAGTTTCGATCGGAAGCTGCCATGAAGGAAGCACTAATGCAGAACCCAGAGGTGCATACATTCTGCTACTCAAACGGAAAAACGGTAGAGGTTAGCATGTCAGTCGCTGGAGGATGTCTCCGATACGTACGGGTCTTCGATTTGCCACCCGAGCTGTCTGATCTAGACGTATCTCTGGTCCTGGGAAAGTATGGCACCGTGAAGCGCATGGTCAGGGAGAAATTTCCTGTGGAGTTGGAATTGGATCTCTTCACAGGTGTCCGTGGAGTCTATATGGACATCAAAAAGGAAATGCCGTCCAGCCTCTTCTTCCTGCATCGCAGAGGTAGGATTTATTATGACGGACTGAAGCAACGCTGTTTTTTGTGTAAGCAAGAAGGACATCTCAAAGTAAACTGCCCACAGAACATCAACCGACGCATTTCAGATGAGCGAACTGTTAATCACTCACTTCTGGGAACTGGCGAAAAACCTTCCGATAGAGGCACCTACTCCAGAGTAGTCGCTGGAACAACATCAGCAGATAGAAGTGAAGAGTTGCAGTTGTCGATGGTGAAGCTGGTGTCATCTCATACAACAGGAGGCGATCAGGAGAACCTGGCAGAGGATGATTTTATCGTTGAAGTCTTGGACGAGGAAGTTCCGGATCTCGGGGCAGCTGCCATGCCCAAAGTCACGGATTCTGAATCGGATGATGAACTTGTCCAAAAGGAAGAAGAGCGGTCAAACAAAAGACCCCTCGGTAGTCTCGCCTCAAGCAGCAAATCGGAGTCCGAAGGTGGCGAAAAGTACATCACTGTCGACAGAAGTAGGAAACCTCGGAAGCAGAAACGTGCAGAAGTAGCTGACAAGCCGGATATGCTGCAGATTATAGCTGCGGAATCCAGTGGTGGTGCCAAATCCAAAGGAGCGAAGTCCAAAAGCAGCTGCGACAGATCCCGTTCGAGAAGCCATGTTACGAAGGTTAGTGCTAGTGCTGGTAATACAACAATAGGAATGTGTTAGTCATACAACTTTGACATCTAATGTCAGAGCAAACACTCTGCTTTATCGACAGCCGTAGACTTGCACCCGTCACTGAAAACTAAAATGAATTTTGTGAGATTGTTTTGCACACTAAATATTAACAGCATCTCCACCGACTCGAAGAAAAATTTGCTGAAGGAGTTCATTGTGCAGAACGACTTGGATTTTATCCTGCTACAAGAAGTGTCTTTTAACGATTTCAGTTTCATACCTACCCACCATGCATTAGTCAATCGTAGCAGTGAGAATGTTGGCACAGCAGTGCTCATTCGAAAAACAATAAATTTTGAGCATATCATGCTGTGCCCTACTGGCCGTATCGTATCTGTTGTAATTGATGGCTTGACTCTTATTAATGTGTACGGACATTCCGGGTCACAGTACAACGCGAAGCGAGATGAACTGTTCAAAAATCATATCGCTCCTCACTTGAGTAGAGGAAACCATATAGTACTAGGAGGGGACTTCAATTGTATTTTGAATGCAGAAGACTCTAAGGGCAGATACAAACAGTATTGTAAAGGTTTGCAATCGCTTGTAAATCTGTTCAAGCTTGACGATCTTGGATTGAGCAATCATCGTTATACTTTCTTCAGACAAAATTCAGCTTCTCGTCTGGACAGATTCTATTGCGACAAAGAATTTGCAACCCAAGTTACACAATATGATACACTACCTGTAGCATTTTCTGACCATCATGCTGTAATGTTTAAAGTCAAAATTAGATCGACTGATGTAGCCCCCTCCTTTGGCAGAGGATATTGGAAAATAAATAGCCAGCTTATCAACGATGACAATGTGTCTGAAGGATTTATTCATGTTTACACGGAATTAAAAAATCGTCGAAAGCATGGTACAAACTTCTCTGAATGGTGGTCGTATGATTTCAAAAACAAAGTCAGGAACTACTACAAGTCTAGAACATACGAGGTCAATATAAGAAACTCGAGGAAGAAAGCAGGATATTACAAAGATCTTTACGATTTGATGGCATTGCAAACTAGAGGAATCGAAGTTCACGGAAGGATGTGTATGGTAAAATCTGCAATCGTAGATATTGAAGAGAAACGCCTTTCAAGTATTCGGAGCAGGGTTCAACCATCAACGATGCTTGAAAGCGAAAAATTGAGCATATACCAGGTGGCGAAGGTAGGACTACATTCTTCAGCAATACGTTTACGGACGATTGATGGACAAACGACAACTCAAGCTGTACATACCTATTTCGAAAAACAGTTCCGGAAACCACAAAACCAGCAAACGACAGCATACGCTGCTTTGCAGCACATCCAAAAAAATATACCCACCCACTTGGGTATCAATCTGATATCAGCGATTGAAGAAGAAGAGCTATGGGCAACAATAAAAAACGCATCAAAGAAAAAAGCACCAGGACTGGATGGACTAACATACGAATTTTATGAAAAACATTTTGGAGTCTTGAAAGAGGATCTTTTGCGGCTTTTCAACGGATTCTTCGATGGCTCGATCCCCATGCAGGAGAACTTTGCGAAAGGAGTTATTGTGTTGATCTTCAAGTCTGGAGATCGAAATGATTTGCAGAACTACAGACCAATTAGCTTGTTAAATACAGACTATAAAATACTAGCAAAGATCTGCGCCAGCAGGTTAAAAATCTGTATGGAATTTTTGCTTGGAGAAGGTCAGACGGCTGGACTAGTAGGGAAATCATGCATCCACAATTTAGACAAAATACGTACACTCGTTGCAAGATCACAGCAGAGCAAACGAGTTAAGTTTGCTTTACTCAGCATGGATTTGCAGAAAGCCTTCGACTCGGTTGACCACGGACGCTTATGGGAAACACTCGATAAATTCAAAGTTCCTGAACAATTTGTACAGTTCATTCGCAGACTGTACAACCATGCATCATCTCAAGTGATGATAAACGGATTTCTAACATCTTCTTTCAACATTGACCGATCGGTACGTCAAGGATGTCCGTTATCGATGCTGCTCTTCTCGCTGTACGTAGAGCCGCTTATCCGACAACTGCACGATGCAACTTTGGGACTATCGGTAGAAGGGATAATCATCAAAATAATAGCATATGCCGACGATCTTTCAGTAGTAGTTAGAAGTGAAGCAGAATTTGATCTTATTATGTCAATTATAAGTGAGTTTTCCTTGCAAGCCGCTATAAACATTAATTTTCAAAAATCGGGCTACATTAGATTTAACAATTTTAGAATAGGACCACAAATCGTACAAGAGAAAAATGAGTTGAAAATACTTGGAGTTGTTGTAATGGATAAACTGCAAAGCATGGTTAAAACCAATTTTGACAAGCTTATAAATACTTTTACTGCCGTCTGCCAACTGTATAGTGCAAGGAAGTTGAATTTACTGGAAAGAATTTTAGTTATAAACACGTATATGCTGTCAAAGCTATGGTATGTGGCACATATTTTACCACCAAATAATTCACACTTAGCCGAACTGAAGAAAAAGATAGGATATTTTTTGTGGAATTCGCATTTCTTTAAAGTTAATAGAAATCAATTGTATCTGGATACCAGTAAAGGAGGTCTAAATCTAATCGACCCAGAAAGCCAATGTAAAGCACTGTTTATAAGAAATTTGCTGTTTGAGTCAGGAAAGAAAATAGATCACTTTTTTCTTAAGCAAGGTAACCAGCAAATGTTAACTATAAACGGCAAAAAATGGATCGAAGAAGCTAGGAAACTTACGAACAATCCTTGCGTTGAAAGTAATCGCAATCTATATAATCATTTCATTGAAGAGCTCAAAATTAAAGTCTTGATTGAAGAAAAATATCCAAGTTTTTGGTGGGATTGTATCTGGGAAAATATCAGTCAAAGTTTTCTCAGCACTAGTACAAGGTCAATACTTTATGTTATATTTAACGATATTATCCCAAACAAAGTCAAAATGTTTAACTATACCGACAAAGTAGAGAACAATATTTGTGAAATTTGTAATAAGCCTGATACAAATATTCATCGCATAAAGGAATGCAAGAATTCAGGGTTAGTCTGGAATTGGATAAAAAGCATTGTAGAAAAACGTCTTATTAAAAATCTCAAATCGCCGGAAGAAATTTTATACCATGGCATATCAGGCAAAAACCATAAAAAGAATGCGGCAATGTTTTTAGTCGGAGAAGCGATGTCATATAATGTATATCATTATAAAAATGCTAGTTTATTTGCATTTCAGAAACAGTTACGAGACATAAGATGGAATAACAGACAAATATTTGATAAATTCTTCAAAACCCATCTCAACATTTGTTAAAAAAAAACAAATGTTTCTGATTTTAACATCAACTGCTAATTATTACTAACTATGTATATAAATCAAGATACATTCTTAAGTATTAGTTGCAAATGTTTTTACACAAATGAAATAAAATAGAATAATAAAAAAAAAAAAAAAAAAAAAAAAAAAGAAGAGAAACTCCAGTCGAATATCCTTCAGATTTGTTGAGCCGAATTAAGTTCGTAACTCTTAATAACTGATGAGTGGTTGAATGCCCATGGCGAAAACCAAATTGATCATCAGCAAAAATAGAATTGTCATTAATATGAACCATCATTCTATTTAAAATAATCTTTTCAAACAGTTTGCTTATTGAAGAAAGCGAACTGATTGGGCGATAACTAGAAGCCTCAGCTGGATTTTTGTCCGGCTTCAAAATTGGAACAACTTTGGCGTTTTTCCATTTATCTGGGAAGTATGCCAATTGAAAACATTTGTTAAATAAATTAACCAAAAAGGATAAAGAGCTCTCAGGAAGTTTTTTGATAAGTATGTAGAAAATACCATCATCACCCGGGGCTTTCATATTTTTAAATTTTCTAGTAATAGATCTCACTTCATCCAAATTGGTTCTTGATTGAGAATGTCTTCGAAGCTCCGTGTAACCTGATCCTCAATTGGACTAGTGAGACCTAGACTAAAATTATGGGCACTCTCGAACTGCTGAGCAAGTTTTTGAGCCTTTTCGCCATTTGTTAATAAAATTTTATTTCCCGCTTTAAGCGCTGGGATTGGCTTTTGAGGTTTTTAAGAATTTTGTTAATTTCAAAAGGGTTTCGAACTGGGATCCAACTTCGAGACATTATTCTCAAAGTTGGTATTTCTCAGAATAGCGAAACGTTTTTAATTTCATTTTGCAAATCTCGCCAAATAACTTTCAACGCGGGATCGCGAGTTCTTTGGTATTGCCTTCTTCTCACATTTTTAAGACGGATCAGTAGCTGAAGATCGTCGTCAATAATAATGGAGTTGAATTTAACTTCACATTTCGGAATTGCAATGCCTCTGGCTTCGACAATTAAATTTGTCAAAGATACGAGAGCATTATCAATATCACTTTTGGTATCGAGAGGAATATCAACATCAAAATTCCTATCGATATACGTTTTATAAATCCCAATCAGCTCTATGATAATTAAAAGTAGAGCTGATTGGATTATAAATGGCTTCTTGTGAGATTTCAAATGTCACAGGAAGGTGATCAGAGTCAAAGTCAGCATGAGTTACCAATTGGCCACACAGCTGACTTGAATCCGTTAAAACTAAATCAATTGTAGAAGGATTTCGACTGGAAGAAAAACAAGTTGGTCCATTGGGATATTGAATAGTATAATATCCCGCAGAACAATCTTCAAATAAAATTTTACCATTGGAATTGCTTTGAGCATTATTCCATGAACGGTGTTTGGCATTGAAGTCACCAATTACGAAGAATTTTGATTTGTTGCGAGTCAGAATTTGAAGATCAGCTTTCAACAAATTCTTTTGCTGCCCATTGCATTGAAAAGGCAAGTAGGCTGCAATGAAGGAAAATTGTCCAAAATTTGTTTCAACAGAAACTCCCAAGGTTTCAAAAACTTTGGTTTCAAACGAAGAAAATAATTTATGTTTGATACGTCTATTAATGACAATGGCGACCCCACCACAGGCGCTGTCAAGACGATCATTTCTGTAGATAAAATAGTTTGGATCTCTTTATATGGAGAGTCCTGGTTTTAAATACGTTTCAGTTATAATGGCAATATGCACATTATGAACTGAAAGGAAGTTGAATAATTCATCTTCCTTACCCTTTAGAGAGCGGGCATTCCAATTTAGAACTTTCACACAATTATTTGGATCCATTGAAACGGAGTCCGATAACAATTTTTTGTGTGTACTTTATACCAACCTGAACAGCTTCAGGAATGGTATTTGCTTTGAACATTGCATCAATCATGTGATGCAATTGTTCAGTTAAATAATCGAAATCGGAAGCAGACATGCTACCTGAATCGGCAACATGACCGTTATTTTCCGATGGGACATGGGTATAAACCTCATTTTGAGAAGAGAAATTTTGTCTACCAGCAGCGATGTTTGCATACGTAGGTACATTGGAAAAATTGGAATTTACTGAAGTGCTTGCTACCCGTTGACGAGCGGCAAAATTTGTTTGTGAATTGTGGTGGGTATGAATTGCTCGACTGGTAACTGGTTTCGAAATTTGAGCGTTTGAAAAATTTCTACCGACGAATCTGAGATCCGATTGGAATTTTGCACGGGAATTCAAAACTTTTTTGCGTGAAGGGCATTCCCAGAAATTGAATTTATGATTGCCCCCACAATTTGCACATTTAAATTTATTGGAATCTTCTCTCACAGGACATGCGTCCTTGGCGTGAGAGGTTCCACCACAAATCATGCATTTAGCATCCATGTGACAATGTTTGGTTCCATGACCCCACTTTTGGCACTTACGGCACTGGGTGGGGTTTTGGAAGTTTCCCCCAGGCCTGCGAAAATGTTCCCATGTAACACGGACATGAGACATAATACAGGCCTTTTCCAAACTTTTCATATTATTTAGTTCACTTTTGTTAAAATGAACTAAATAAAATTCTTGAGAAATGCCCCTCTGGGAAGTACCAGAATGGGATTTCTTTTTCATTTTAATTACTTGGACTGGTGAAAATCCAAGTAATTGAGAAATTTCAATTTTAATCTCATCCAGTGATTTGTCATCACTGGGGAGACCTTTCAAGACGACTTTGAACAATCGCTCAGTTTTGTCGTCGTATGTGAAGAATTTATGGCGCTTCTCAGTTAAATAGTGAAGAAGACGTTTGCGATCGTCAAAGGATCCCGGCAAAACGCGGCAGTCACCCTTCCTAGCAATCTGAAATGAAATCTTGATCCCCTGAAGGTTACTCAAAATCTCATTCCGGAAGCCAGAAAACTCGGCAACAGATACCACAATTGGCGGAATCCTTTGCTTTTTCGCATGAATCGAATCACCTGGGCTAGAGGTAGATTCGATTTGCTCAATTCATCATTAATCAAATCGAACTGATTGCTCAGTTCGATTGGAGAAGAATTATTTCCGATATTAGAGTTAGAAGGAATATCTGAATTCTCCAGCTTCCTTCTATTTTTTCCGCGCTTGGGCAGGACGGTCTTGAAACCTTGTTTCTTTGAAGGAAGTGGAGAATTCAGAGACTCCCCCTTCCTCTTGTTTTTATTAATACTCATTGCTGAGCGTGGAGACGTGACCTTCTAAGAGGTTTTTTCCCAGAACGGTGTCCCTGCAGGATTACCACCGCTTGTCGGAATTTTACTTCCGCAAACGGGTCCAACGTAAAACGAAGGCACGGGTCCTTGCAAAGATCGTAACGGGATCAGTGGGTACAAATAGCGCTAAGAAGCACCGTTGAAATTAAAATAGCTTCGGGTAGTATTAAAAACTTCCTTCCGCAAAGAGAGAAAGAACCGCACAGCACGAAAGCACGATGCGGTCTGGATTCACCTTACTCATTTTACTCATATGTTCAATGTTTAATGTTTTGTCATTTTGCTGCGTTCATTTTATTCGTCTGATATGAAACTTCAAGTCGTCTAATTTTTCGAGTTGCTTTTTGTTATAGTTTTTACTTTTTGGTAGCAAATCAATGCTTTATCATGTCTGACCTGTTAAATTTATGATCTATTAATTCTTAACAATTCACTTCTGATTATTATGCTGTAGATAATTTTTTTCTACATTTTAGAGAAACTATAGACGATTGATCTTGCATCCCACCTTTAAGCGATGCTTACAAGCTTCATATTTTATTCAGGCACTTTTGAACGTCCATATAAAACTTGTTCCCGCAAAAAAGCTGCCCCGACCAACCTGGCAGAACGCACCCATTATTCTATCTGAACCGAAAGGCAGGAAACAATGCCTGAAGAAATTTTTGGACAAATGTCTGAAACGAAACAAATTAATTTTTGAAATAACACCTGAATGGATATTCTAACAATTTTTTGGAGAAATTTCCAAGGATTTGCTCCAATTCCTACGAATATCTGAGAAGTATGATGAATGTTAATGGATCTCGATATTATGATGGTTTTTCTTGGCATTCTGTATCAATACCAGTGTCAAGTCCAGGACAGTAGTAAAACGAAACACAAAATGTCAGAATATCCTCAGCAATTGCAACCATGCAGAACCGACAGCAAAACGAAAAGCCCTTCCGCAGCCCTCTGTGAGATACATATTTCCCCAAAATGAAATCCCTATATCATTATGCTGATTATACAATACATAGTGCGCTATCAAATTGACGAATTTCCACTCAATTTTCCCAAATTCCGCTCTAAATCGAAATCCCAAATTTTCATAGATAAAATAGATTCACACTTCAACCGCAGCCTTCAAAGTTACACGAGAGCTTATACTGGGATTTATCATCATCCTATCTTCGGTCTCTGCTTTTCCAGCGAAATCAACTTTGACACTGTGGCGATGATGCCGAATAATTCAAGTGAAATGTATCTCCTGCGACACACATTTCTAGAATTTAATTTGCCAACATTGTCAGCACCGAACTACAACGAATAACAATCATCGGATTGGATCGATCTGCGGTAAAATTGGATAGCTCAATCATTGGTAAGCCTTCGCCGGAGTTGGATTGGGGTGCAGAATGTTGTATGGGTCGAATAACAACCGGAGGCCCATTTCGTTTCGTTCCCAGAATTGAAGTGCTTCTCTCTGTCTGTCGTTGGCTTCAGATTATATCACCCGCAAGCACTGTGGTCCAGGAAACACGAACATTGCCTCAATTACAGATCGAAGCTCCCTGGAAAACGATAGGAGGCGTTTTTTCCTTCTTCCTAGATAAGAGCTGTTTGTGGACATTGCTGGGGGAATGCCGAGCGCTGAATTCGGCTGAAGGTGAATTACCTTTCGTCTAACTCAATGGATGCTGTGAAACTGAAGAACCGTTGTTGGAGTGAACGAAATTATTTGTGCGTGTCCGATTCGCTTTTCAACATTGTGTGCCTTGTCATCTCAAATACTTTTAGTATCTCATGGAGCTTGCGAAAAGGAGAGCAGACCTAATTTCACTCTGGGAATGGGGATAGAAGAATCAGTCTTTCGCATGATAGCATATTTTGCCACATAAACTATGCTTCTCTTTATAGATGTAAAGGAGCAAATTGAGCGTGTGATAACAAGATTAGGATGCTATTGGGAACCAACGAGCGTTATCATTTGTGTTGAATAAGACTAAGTTGTATTGAAGAGAACAAAACTTGAACAGATTCACTTTAATTAAATTCAATCATATTTTAAATATCATATCATATATATCAGCTTGTAATGGCATGTAAATATAAGCCTTTAAACCTCTTTAAGTCCATTGAATTCCATTTACATCAAAATGAAGGAACACACTGTCTTCGACCAGAGGTCGTACAGACTGAACACTTAACACCTAGCATGAGACAATGGACAGGACACATAACACCTAGTGGACCAGCGGAGAATTTTTCGATCACGACCCGGTAAGGAGGGGAATCGAACCCACACTTCCTAGCACATGCGTCTAGACGATGGACGTCGCTAACCGCATAATTGAAGTTCCATCATAGGAGGTGAGATTGGGTCAAATGGGGGTGCGAATGGGTCACTGTTTCGACTACTGAGATTGTTAGTAGCATAGAAAACTGAATTATACGAGACCTTTTTGAACAACTCTATTGTCCGACCTCATGTATGTCGGTGAGAGCGATGACCCATTATCACCCTCGAATACGGAGGCCGAGCAACACACTTGTCACAAATAAGTTTGTTTAACTCATATAGCAACAAAGTGTGTTGCTAGAGTTCTTAATGTTTGAAGGAAAAAAAATTCAAAAAGAATTCATGTTTTAAAGAGATAACCACATGACCCACCAAATCAAATATTTTCCCTGAAATTTTATTACATATGCAAAAATTTAAATAAAAATCTCTAAAGCAATTTTCAAAGGAATTCATGGAAAAAAAGCATAAAAGGTATTCCTCTAAAAAAATTTTGAAAGATTTTCTGTTGGAATTCCAACCAAACTTCCAAAGGCATTTACAAAGGAATTCTCAAAGGATTTTCCAAAAAAAAATCCTAAAAGAATTAGTGAGGAATTTTCGAACGGTATTTCCAAATTGAATCCAGCAGGAATTTCCGATATTCGTATTCTTCAGGGATTTCTTCAGAAAACTCCCCGGAAATTCCTTCGGAGATAAATCCTTAAATTAATTTGGAAATTCCTCAAAATTCTGAAGAAATTTGTTAAGGAATTTCCAAAGTAATTTTCGAAATTTTCTTATAATTCCCTTGAATTTTCGAAGGAATGAAAAATGTCTTAAACTCAATCCTTAACGAATTTCTTCTTATTAATCTATCTTATTATTAATTAAACTCTTATAGACTATTCTTCGGAATTTCCTACAGGAATGCCAACGGAAATTGTTTTAGGAACACCTATTGAAATTCCTTTAGGATAAATCCTTCCGAAGTTTCTATAGGAATATGTACGTTTGAAAATTCTTTTAGGGATTTTATTGGAAATTGAACTAGGAATTTCTTCTGGACTATATTTTAAGATTTTTTCCATTAACTTCCAGTAATACAACTTCCCAACAACGGAAACTCTATGAAGAAATTCTTGGAACTCCTTCGAAATTGTCCTTAGGATTTCGAAACTGTCCTCAGGATATATTGTTTTACTAGAGAAATTGTTTTCCGAAAGAATTCTTGAAGAAAGGTTTTCCGAAAGAATTCCTGGAGGAATGTTCAAAGGACCTACTGGGGGAGTTTTTAAAATTATTTTTAGTGTTTTTGAAGGATTTTCTTGAGAAATTTTAGAAGATATTCCCGGACGAATTTCCAATGTTTTTCAAGAGTAATTCTCGAAGAACAACGTGAAAAGATTTTTGAATGAAAAATATAATAAATTCCTGAAGGAATTATTGAAGGAATTTTCTAAAGGAATCTATGAAAGAATTTTCAATGGAATTTATAAATAAATACCCATTAGAGTTTGCATATGAACTTCTAGATTTCTACTGGAATTCCTTCGGAAATTACTTCAGAAACCCCTGCAGAATTTCTACAGGAACATCTGAAGCTTTTGGGAATTCTTCCTGGAATTTTTCCGGGAATTCTTTTGAAAATGAAATGAAAAATGAGGCAACATCTGAGTCATCGCGTGTGAACTCAGAAGTCTTGGTACATAAATCCTACTCCACTTCATAACTGTTTCGCTAAAACGTAGTTGTATTCACATTCCTAGAAATTAAGTTGAACATATTAAGACAATTATTTCTCATAAGTAAAATACCTAGCAAATAATTGAAAAAAGAATAAATATTTGACTTTAATCTGTTTTGTTTCAAGAAAATCTTAAGTGATCAAATATTTTTAATAAATCTAGACCATCTTTGATCAAAATATGTAAATATTTTCTACCTCTTGAATGTCAAATAGGCACTCACTTGGCCGCCACTGGTAGTAAAACAGTTTTTGATTTTTTTTAATTTGAATTAATTTGAATAATGCAATCAACAGACCAAAGCTTTTGATTGCAGTGTACTTGCTTCATGCAAAAAAAAAACATAAATATCGGCACCGTCGTGCGGAGTCTCTTTTGACAAATCGGGGGCTACTTTGGACGCTTTGAAACAAGAGATATAACGTAAATTACTATCAAATTGTCATTATCACCTTTCGGGTGTCTTGTTGATAGCTGGATGGCAACTTTCTGATTCAAAATTGTTATTTTTTTCGTTTAATTTTTCCAGAAAATCGAAAATTCAAATTCATATTTTCTTAGGATATTGTCAAGCACTCTTTGAGAATTTACTTCAGGAGTTGTTTCGGAAATTTCTTTTGAATTTTCTGATTTCGTTCAAAAAATCCTCCAGATATATTTTTAGCCATAAGAAATTCTTTCAGACATACCTTCAAGAATTCCTCCAGGAACTCCATCGTAATTCCTTCAGTGATTTATTGCAAAATCCCTCAAGGAAATTATTCAAATAATCTCCGCAAATGAATCTAAAAATTCCTTAACCGATTCAATATGGAAGGGTCATATATAGGGGAGACTGGGTAGACTTGATCCCCTTTTTTGATTTCCGATGTATCACAGCCAAAAGTAAATAAACATACGCGATTTCCACACAGACTCTCTAAGAAATAAAGTATGTAACTTTACTGATGTATGACAGTCCTTAAATTATTGTTGTTATTGATACACAATCGATTTTTTGGAGAGCTGTCAAAAATCGACTTTGAAAATATTCGGGGGAAATTGATCCCTCTCCAAGAACTTGCTTTGATAAAATTAGAAAGGTGCCCTCAGGTTTTTTAAATATTTTCCCTTCAAAATACGCGGAATTATCGAGTTGCTGTGCGTATACATGAACGATTTTTGTTATTGAATTCGACAGCACATGCTATTTTAAAATTTGGGGAGACTTGATCCCCTTTCTATGAGATCTACGCAATAAATAATTTTCCCTGCCAACCCTTCATCAAATCCGTCAAATCTACAAAAAATTAGAAGCCCAAGAACAGATTTTTATTTTTTTGAATTTTTTCGCCAAATTTTTGTATGGAAGACTAACGGGGGATCAAGTGTCCCCATATTGAGGCAATAACTTCAAATCCTAATATCCCAAAACTTTGATGGAATGTTGACATTTTCATTAGTACAGATCAATAAGCATATTTATGGCTTGTTGCTGTGAAAAAACGAAAGACTTTGGTCATTGTTATGAAAAGTTGTTCACATTTTGCGTGGCCAATAAAAAAATCTTTAGGAAGGTCAAAACATACAAACCGCCCTGCAGAATAAACAAGGTTGTCAATCCAAAGAATAACTCACCACATAAAGGTCATTTGTCTAGAGGATCTAGACTAAAAAATACGCTAGAACAAAACTACTTTAGTTCTCGATAAAACAGGGGGTGATCAAGTCTCCCCGTGGATCAAGTCTACCCACCTTCCCCTACCCAAGACGAAAATCAGCAGTGAAAAATCAGTTTTAAGAGATAGAGTCTTGCTTTCTTCAGCAAAAATGTTCAAAATTACCTGTTCCATCCGGGAAAAATATTGCACAGGTCAGGTTATGGGCACAAGGATGATCTAGAGCATCCAAACTATCCTTGAGTTGTAATTTTGATGTTCTAAGGAATCAACACGATACTTTACCACATTCAGGTTGAATAATTAAAAGTGAAATGCTTTATGATAAAATCCTGCGCCTGTCCAGTGGTATAACAGATCCTTTTCCATATTTACGATACTCCAAACTGTCCTTGTCGTTGTCCCCAATAGTTTTATGAGTTGGAGTAGCTTCAAGGTACGTTATTACAACGTTACAGACACACTACAGAATTCGTTGAACATCTACGATACTCCAAACTGTCCTTGAGCTCAGATCTTAATATTCAAATCGATCAACATAAGAACTTCGATGTCCCCACAAGTTTTATGAGTTGTAATAGCTCCACAGGCTTTGTTATAGACCATTATAGACGGAGAACTACAGAACTCGTTCGACAACTTCTTCTTCTTCTTTTTCTTCTTCTTCTACTTCTTCTTTCTTCTTCCTCTTATTCTCCTTCTTCTTCTTATTGGCATTACATCCCCACACTGGGATGTTCTGCATTGCGCGGCCGGTAATAAAATTAATCAGTTCAGTGCGTGATCTCTCTTGTTTCGAAGCGGGCTTGGTAGTCATATGGCTACTGCTTCTGCCTCATACGCAGGAGGTCAAGGGTTCAATCCCAGGTCCGTTCCATTCTCCTACTTTGTATCTTTCTCTTTATTTCTCATGTTCTAGCAATTGCTAGAACTGGAAATGGACTTTCCATACCGTTTCCATTACTTATTCCTATACCTTCAACTTGAGTATTCTAACAGTAATCTGCTAGAATTGGAAATGAACTATAGATCTCGTTTCCTACATCCAATTAGAAATTCCATCAGTTACCTTCTCCTATCTATCACATTGGCAGCTCGTTAACCAAGACGGACCTCTGCCTTTCCAACCTAACCCAGAAATTCCAACAAATTCCGCATGAACTCGTGGCAAGTGCAGAGGTATATTCGGCTTGCAGTGGGCGAGTGATTGCATCATCATTTCGTCCCCCTTCCCTACATTGACTTGCATTCTGACGTGGCAGGCGCCAGTGTGACCTAACAAATGAGATCACCAGTACTTGTACATTGAAGATGTGTGCTAGTCCCAAGCAAATATCTGTTGGTTCCCTGTGCAAGTACAGCTGATCTGGTCATAATGGAGTAGCAACTACGAGCAGTCAATCAAGCTCAAGCTCAAGCTAAATATTGTTCCTTTCGACTTCTGAAAAATATCTGACGCGTTCGGAATAATGAACTTTAAGCTCCTTGAAAGAAAATCGAATATCGACTCTTCATTTAAGTATCTTATTTCTGTAGGTATTTCTGAATGACTTTCAGAAGAAATTTTCAGAGGAATTTAATAGAATTCGTAAAAGAATTTCCAAAGAAATTTTCAAAATTTCCTTAGAATTCCTTGTTTGAATTTTCAAAGAAACGTTATGAAAAATTTCCGAATGAATTTCTGGATTTATCTGCGATTTATCTGGATAAATCCCTGGAGAAAACTCCGAAAAAATTATGGAAGAATGTCCAAAGAAATTCTTGAAGAAATTTACGAATGTTGAAAGTTCCTTCAGAAATTGTTTGGAAATTCCTAGAATTTTATCCAAGAATTTTAGAAAGAGTTTTATGATGAAATTCCGGAGATATAACTGGAGAAATTTTCGAGGGAATGGAATTTCCGATGGTATTCGAAAGAATTCCTGAAAAACATTTCAAAAGATTTCCTATCGGAATTTATGGAATTATTCTTCCTATTTTCTTTAAAAATCGTGGAAGTATTTCCAAAAGAATTATTCAAGATATTTACGAAAAAATGTCAGGAAATGACTCTGGAAATGCTTGCTAGAAATCCCCCCATAATGTCACGATGACAGTCTATCGATTTTCATACTTTTTCGAATAATCAGAGACGTTCCAGGAATTGGAGGTTTTTGGAAAAACATTCCTTAAGACCTTTTAAATTACTAAACAATTTGTAGACCACAAAAGCAAAAAGAAATCTTTTTTTTATAAAGGAGAGGCAAAAGCTTCCATCTTTGGAACAGCAAAGGTGTAGATGGCGGTTTCGATCCTCGGTCCGGACTAGGATGTTTCCAGATGGAAAACATTCTTGACTTCTTGGGCATCACGCAAAAAAAGCTTTCATGAATTCGTGAACTAACGAGTTCACGGTATATTTTTTCGGGAACAACAGTCACGGATTTGGGAATACAGTCACGTTTTCTGGAACGTTCTGGAAAACGTGACTGATGTTCCCGAATCCGTGAGGAAAATCACGGTGTATTTTTGCTGGTTCACGAATTCGAAAAAGCTTTCTATTAATAACTGTGGAACTGCTATTAGAACTCTAGATTTGAAAGCAGGCCTAGTTTCAGTTGCTATGTAGAGCCATTGAATGAAAAAAGGTGCCTCGCTACTCCCATGACTAGTTTGCAATTTATCAGAAAAAACAACGTGTGTTACATATCCAACTTCACTCGCATCAGGTGAGAATGTAAGCATCATAACAATCGTTTATAAGGCTTTCGTTTTACCATATCCGTATTACATTATCCAATGCATTCCATTTCAATCTAGCAGCGTACCGGGAAGCATAGGAAATCTTATCGCATTAGAAATATTTATGGCGCTGCATCTCATCTGCACTTCACTCTACCAATAAGTTTATGCATGGTGGATAGACGGATGGCAACTCGTGGCCGTGGCGGCAACGAACAACGACTTATTTGCAAGAGCGAACAAAAAAGGTTTTCTGTGGAAGATAATCCTCGCTTCCGCTCTTGAATAATGCTCTGCATCACGTCTACCATAGAGCCGGAATAGAAGCCATCGTCGCTTCGTTCACAGGATCTGGTGCATTGTAGTACATAGTACATAGGTACATATCAAATTTCGTTGCGTGGCACATTGTCTCTGGTGCGATGACGTACCCGTCCTCCAACGGACAGAAGGAAACCGGAAACCCAATGTTTGGTAACAATGGAAAATCCAGTACGAAGTGAAATATTACCGGAGAGGAAACGGAACGAAAGGAGATTTTATTGAAGCCAAAGCAAAATCTGGTGTCATGTAGATATTTTTGCAATTACTCTGTCGTCATATCGAAGCAGAAGTTGACCTTCTTTCCATTGTGCGATTATACCAACCATAGAGGATCGAAATTCCTAACATTCCAATTGCTAAAATTAAACTTTGGATTAATAATTGAGGAAGCAAGCTACATGAGAGTGTATGTAAGTGATAAATAATTAGCTGTGAGAAATCGAGCTGCAAAGTTTTTCAATGTTATTCTATGTAAGAACCCATTTCCCCTGTAAGAGCGTTCACAACCCATATAAATTTTAGAATGCTTTCATATACAAAAAATATTCTATACCTTCAGAACGGATGATTATAATATCGGACAAGGCTGTGCACTGAACGACTTTACTGCAAATTGACTGATTTATTACCTTCATCTTGAAGTGTTGTTTATTATTGTTAGCGAGATTATTGTTTATTTTTGTTATTGCATCAAATGTAGCCTTTTAGCCTCAATGATGTGGAGTATTTGATAAGAAAAAGTATACCTAAAAGGATGCTGTCAAGGGTTAAACAAAATAGGTGTATAAACTCAAAAGTAAGGCACTATCATTGTCATAGTCTATTTATGCTTGCGAAAAAAGATGAAAATCTTCGGCGTAACATGCTTCATGCGACGTGGAAATCGAAGAAGGGTGGAGCTCTATTGAAGACGCGCTGTACACCGCAAATAGCACCTTACATGCCGTAGTTTGTACGACGAAGATGCAGTCTCAACATATAAATGTTCCGAGTCATACGTGTTTGGGCGTTCAAGTCAAGCATAACTCAGGGGTCCCTGTAGGGTATCTGCGATCATCATAGTTTTGTCGACATCTCTTCTTGAGCGAAGTAGCTCCAGATTGATCAGCTGGCACTTTGAAGACAAATCCCAGAGTTCTGGAATGGCTGGGAATGGTTGGGCTTCTTGAATACAAGTTAAAAGTATAGTAGTACAAGTAGTTAAATATGATGGGCTGTTTTTTTTTTCTCGAGAAAACGTTATTACAGAACACTTGCCCGGGTTTACCACCATTCAGTTCAGAGACCACCCATTAGCGAAGCGATCTAGTTGAACTTGTAAAAGCTGACAATAGGCGGAGCAATGTATACCCTAAAACATTTTAAGGTCGTCTGCGTAAGACAACCGAAGGCTCTTAATAACCAGATGTACATCGTTGAAATAGATCACAAGGATCAGTGCTGCTCCAATCGCTCCAATAGATGCTTGGTGTTCACCGAGTATATTCCGCTGAAGAACATCCACCTGTACGGTCTAATTGATTCTAGAATAGGCCGGCTGGATAAGCCGATAGTTCGTAACTGGGGTGGACTGTCTACTGCCGCATATGTATCGTATGTTTGCTGCAATTTCCTATGGATATGGGACAATTATGCAAACAGTCTATTGACTAGCCGACGCGAATACTACGGAAGGTGAAATCGTCGAACATCACACTTGTAACTCGATGACTAACCAGGAGCTGTACAACCTGCTGAAAAGTCAAAACATTTTAGAAGAATTCGGCATTTTCGTGACCTTTCTTCCCGAGTCAGGAATACGCACACAAGGCAATGTCGTTCGAGCTACTAGCGTTTGTTTGCAGAAAGGTGTGCTACGTAACACTGAACATCGTCTACAGTCCGAGAAAGCAGAAGTTCCGTCTAGTTTGGGACCCTAGAGCAAAAGTAAGAGGAGTATCTTTGAACTCGAAGCAGCAGCGTAAATTCGCTTTGAAACGGACGAGGAACCGATATGTTTGCTAGTAATGTCAAGGTTGAAGGTAGCACCATTGCAACACATGTCAACTGACCTTTCCCGTCAAAACATTTTTATTCGCTCAATCGATTTTTTATTTTATTTACGGTCAACTTTTCCAAAGAATCCATATTTTTGACATCTCTAAGTATTTTTAAAATTTATAACAAAGAATCGGAAAAATGTCAAGATTGGCCTAACATTTGCCCGATTATGAACGAATATCGGGTGAATGTTAAAGGCCGGTTCACACTTGCAGCACTTTTTCGGTTTTTGTTTTCAATTTTTAAAAGGCAGCAAAATGGAATTTCCATTAAGAATTAGATATTTTCCATAAAAACTCAAAGGTGCAGCCCAATCGGGTGGTACGCAAAGGTGACGTAGAACCACGTAGCTATACGAAATGGATGGTATTTGTCATCATAATTTGTGTGTCTTAATTACCGTTGAGCAAACTATCCGAGGTCAACTAATTCGAAAAGCCGAGTAGTAGCTCCTAGTTGGTGGAATTTGATCTCCATACATGGAAAAGGGGTTTAAAACGACTCATCAGCCGTATCGCCGCTGAAGCCACTCGCCTGGCTTTCAGTGGAGGACATCACAATCCTAGAAGACATCATCCTCTAAAGTGTTCGAAATAAAGGAGTTATAAACAGAGTCCCAATCAAAATAAATAGCGCGCTACGGAAAGCAGCTTTCTTGTATTCAATAAAGTAAGCCCGTTAGCCCCGCCCCTTTGTGATCTGTTACGAGTGTAAACATGATGTGCAGTAATAAAAATTAACAAGGGAGCGGGGCTGATGGAATTAATTCATTCAGATACAAGAAAGCTACTTTCCGGCACGCACGAGTCATTTCGACCGGAATTCTACAGAGAACGGTCTCGAAGCATGGAAGAGTCTGGAAATTCAGAGCATCCTGTGAAATTTTCTCGCAAGATTCTGAATTTGGTTATGGGCCGTTAATGATACAAAATACGCTTTGTTGAAAAGAGAAACAAAATAAATTTGACTCAAGACGAAATTTTTCTTAGTACAAAACATAATCGCTTGACGTCTGAGTGACGGTCGCCAGTAAGTGGTTGATGTAGAACATTTCCTCTAAAGTAGCGTCTTTATCGATTTGGCTGTTGTCGGCATAAAGTGAACTTTTCCGTCAAGATCCTTGGTTTTGTTTCTGTTAGTCGTTAGAAAAAGGTTTTTTTTCTTCAAAGTGTAAAACTTAATCGTTTGGTGACGACAGAAAGTTGCCCTTCGGAAGCAGAATCACAAGCGCGCGTTGGAAGAAAGATGAGCACGAGCACGAGCACGAGCATGATTGACCGCCCACGGTTGCTACTCCGTTATTGCCAGGTCAGCTGTAATTACACAGAGAACCAACAGATGAAGTTTAGGACTAACATCATCTTCAATGTGTAAGAACTGGTGACCAAAAAATAAGCAATACCAGCGCCGGCCGTGTCCGAATGCAGGTCAATTAAGGAATGGGTAGGAAAATGTTGACATGATACTCGCTTTGATAGAAGCCGACGAGTCATCTGCACTTCCACGAGAAATCACTGGGATGTTGGATATATGGGGTAGGTATTGTGACAGGGTTCGTTTTGGTAAACGGTATGCCGTGTATAGCGTGTATTTTGATCAATTCATAACATAATCGAACGAGCACTAATTATTTTAATTACCAACCGCACTAGGCAGAGCAAAATTGTCGATGACCAGCCGATCTTTCTGCTAACCGCACAAAGCAGAACAACATTTTCGATGACCGGCCGATCGTTCTGCTTACTGACGCGAACTGAATCTTCACTTTTCTAATTAATTTACTCACCCGCACAAAGCAGAACAACATTTCGATGATCGGGCGATCGTTCTGCTAACCGCACAAAGCAGAACAAATTATGTGATGACCGGCCGATCGTTCTGCCTACTAAATAAATCACGACTGTATGTGACCTCTGAATGCTGAACTTGAAAACACGCCCCAGAGACGTTCAAGTATCTAGGAGTATCAAACCCCCTGTCGGAATTGAGTGAAAAGTAGATCATGTTTGTTTGTTGCTACATGAAAGTGTGAAAATAGTGATCATAGAGCACAAAGTGCATATGTGGAAACTGATTTAAATGTTCGAAAAAGTGTTCAATGATTTTTTGACTAGTGAAAGAAACCTGATTACAACAGAAACATAAATTCAATAAATCCTAAAAAAATATGTTTTATCACTTCAAACTTATGAGACTTAACACATATCAACGTTTTCACACAATACTGGCAAATATACTGGTATAAAGATTAACCTGTCAAAATCCAGGTCAGAATTCACAATACATCAAAAGTTATGTGTATTTCAAAATAATGTTTTTTTGGACATTTTTTGGAAATGTTGATTTTTTAGATTTTCTTGCTGAAACACATAAAACTAATACATTTGTAAGAACACATGCAGAGAGAGAGAGCCGAATAATTCAAAACAATTACTAAAATATAAAAGTTTCTTTTTTTTAGCCCAAAATTAAAAACTTCGTTTCTGAAAATTTGCAAATATTGAGTCGTGTCTGCATTTCATGAAACTGTCGATATGTTGCAGAGCTTGCTAACTAGCAAATGTAGACCTATTTCACTTAAAACCATTGCCAGTTAAACAAACGAGCGATTGAAAGTGAAACAATCGCTATAAAAAAAATTCTAAAAACAGCCCCTCTGGTGAGCCATAATAAAACGTCCAGTTTTCATACATTTTTCTTTTAGAACATGTTTATACGAATCTAATTTTTTACTAAACAAGTTTAGCCGCGTTGGAAGAAAGATGATGCAAAAAAAGTGTTTGAACCAGGGATTGAGAAAGAGAATGAGAAAGTCTCTCACCTATCATCCCTGTATATATATATACACGATATCTAGCATACCGTGAGAGACTTTTTTCGCAAGCTGTCATGATAAAGCACTGATGCGGAGGCCTATACCCCATGATAAATTTCTTTTAAAAAGCTCCAAACGCGGGGGGCATTTCAACTTGTTCTACACAGCTGTGCGGTTCTCAACACAAAATGAGCGAAAAAAAAAAGCGAAAATCATGACTTCTCGGTGGGGGCTGCCAATCAGATTCTGTTTTTTCGTACTTGTTGTTACGTTTGAAAAGTATGTTGTTAAGCTGCACTGTAGAAATATTCATGAAATGAAACACAGAAGACAAATACTGTTGAGAATAGTTGTCGTTGCCGTCACGCCATCATCAATCGACCCCATCAACAATACCACCAAAACTGCCATTAGCCCAAGGGGCTAGACTTTACTAAGGTGGCGCAGATCAGCGCTGCGTGCCACTAGTTCTCTTTTTTACTCTTCCGCTGATCTTATGCAACGCAAATAGTGACGTCACTATTTGCGTTGCATAAGAACAACGGGAGAGAGAAAGAGAAAACTAGTGGCACGCTGCTCTGATCTGCGCCACCTTAGTAAAGTCTAGCTCATTGCCATTAGCCATCAACCAGAGTTTCGCTCAGTGTAGGACCAATCATCGAGCTTTGAAGACGCACCCCTGAGAAATCATCATAATCAATGGCAACTGTCACGTCAATGACGTCCGTCGCAACGCACACTTCAACGAGCAAGCATCGAACGGATTCCAGCATACGCCAATTTTATTCGATTGCTCGCCGCCATCGCGGAAAAAGTGGTTCGCCGCGAGTGGGAACTGAAGTTCCGAGAAAGTGGCCACTAGTGGCAAAGTTTCTGCCACCGGAGGGAGATTTATTGCCCGGTGCATTTCGGTCAGGTCTGGTGCGTTTCGGCGAGGCAAAAGAAATCCGTGTCTATAGAGGTGACGAACGCCAGCACCCCAACAACGGTCACGACGGGGACGCTAACGGCATCTTTTTGAAGACGCCAACCACATTGTCGAGGCAAAACTACGGAAAAGAGCTGCAGGTGTGTTATCGGAAGCGAAAGAGAGGGCTAATCGCTCCGTCCTCGATTATACGACGACCACGAACACGCGAGCCGGAGCACCTGGTGCAAACCACGAACAGGTTGATCCGGTGAGTACAAAGTCACCAGGAAGGATCAAACTCCGGAGGAACTAACTGGTGCATTTTTAGGTACAGAAATTGGAACCTTCCGTCAGCGGCTCATTGAGCGATCATCCAACAAACCGTGAAGTGGACTGCATCCGTTTCGGATAAGCTCAACTCGCAAAACCCCTTCGTAGTGAGTAACAACAAATCCCAATAACAAAAGAGCGAGTGATGACTCTAATTGATGTCAATATAGGTGGGCTGGACGCCAGCGAAAACCGCGCAAAGCCGATTGAGGATTGACCGACGGGGAGGCAAACCACGATTGGTTGCGAACAAAGACGTCACGCAAATCAACAGAAAAAACCCCTTCCGAGGGTAAGTTAGATGTGATGAAGCACCGTTTGAGCAGTGGCTGACCTGTCCATATCGACAGGGTTTTTTTTCCTTTCTTTCCTTCTATCGATTGTAGTTTCATCTTCGCTACTGGCGATACGCGACGGCTCCGTTGAGCTCACATCCAAGCCACCAGTACGGGCCACTGCAGCGAGGGAAGCAGATAGGACCCTTCGGAAGATCAGAGCGCTTGCCGTTGGCCACTGCTGCGTTTCTGACACGATTGGTGTGTGGCTTGAGATCGACAGCAGCTGGATGCCAAAACTCGAACTCATCAAGGACATCACGGGCATGAAGGCGATAGGATCACCATGGCGTGGCGACCGACAAAATGGGGCGCCCCAATAGGTTCCGTGAGTAGAATCTAAGCGAATCATTTAGACAATAAGTTCGAATGTAGGAGAGACAGGGATCCCAGTTAGATGAAAGGTTGAAGAATGGGTGAATTAAACTCCAACTCATGTAAAATTCTAAGATTTGTGGGTGTTCTCGATTTGTTGGTGCTGTAGCCCTCCCGTATTTGTGAGACCCCTTCTGACCTTGGTAGTTTTGCTCTACTCGCTGCCGGAAACTCGCAATAAAGTTTGATAAATTTGTTATCATGGCTTGTTATGATTCGGAACAGTTTTTGCCTTTCTTTTATCGTTGTTCGTTATCTATTGAGAGCGATTTCTGCAATCCTTGGTTCGAACGGATGGAATCACTAACAGCAACTTAGCTGTCACGCCGATGCCACCGATTCAGTCCATTTTTTCAATCAACCCTTTCTGTCCAGAAAATGCTGGTCCTGGGAAGAATCAATTTCCTTTCCCCATTGCGCTTTTCCAATAACTAACTGCAGCCAAATGCTTGTCGGACCCATGCGTCTAAATTTCGTTTCGTGCTGTTATTGTCAGACGGCTACTCGATAATTTTTCGCTAAGACGCCCCTATTTGGAATAAATTTTCAGCATCGCCACTGCATCGCATGGGATCGCAACAGACGCCATTTTTGTAAACAACCCTTTCTTCACCAAAAATGTTGGTTGAATGACGTTGAATGTTGAATGACCAATGCATGAGATGGTTTCCGTTAAAAATCCTACTAGCGCCTTCGTGTTGGTGTGTCCGCTTTGCGTTAAATCTTGTTTCAACTGAGGATTAGATTCTAAACTCGCAAGTTGCTTGATTTTGATGTCTGTGCTTGCGACGCATGTACGTGATTGATTGTTTTACTATTTCTAAACTGTTAGACATTTCCAATAATTAATAGTTGAAAATCTGTATTTTTAGAACAATACAAGCGTTGACTCATCCTTGATCGAATGGTCCAAAAATATTGGAAATTCATCGAATTTCGAATCGGCTGAGATATTAACGTTCAAAGTCTATCATGTTTTCGTGACGGTCTTCGATTTTCGCAATCGCAAAGTGTACCCCAATATAGAAAATACAGACGTAGTCCTACGTCAAAAATTAGGAAATTGCCAATATAGAAATCAGGGTATGAGCAATAAATAAATATAAAATTTCCACAAATAATGCAAAATTTCCATAAACATATGAGAATTTTCCAAAAATAAATTAGCACTTTAAAAGCGAAATTGCAATTATAAAAGGAGAAAAATTTTCCATAAATAAATGTTCCACGAAAAAAAACAATACAGTGTCGACCCGATTTTGTCACTCCCCGATTTTGTCTACCCCCGATTTTGTCTACCCCCGATTTTATCACGTTTTCGACCCGATTTTATCACGTCCCGATTTTGTCACGTTTTCGACCCGATTTTGTCACCCCAAAAATTTTAGTCATTCTTTTTATTTTCGTAAATAAAACCGCAAACAACAATGATTTTCATGAAATAAATTTTACCGCATGGAATTTTCTATGAATAACTTTTCAGTACCTGCGAAGGATTTTGTAAGCATTTTCAACAAGAAATAAAGAGAACCGTTCACGCAGTTTACCTTTCCTAGGCATAAACTAATTCATATTTGTAAAATAAATTAAAAAATTGAAAATAATTTTTTTCCCGATTTTGTCACATGCCCTATTTTATCACCCCAAAATTCACCAGGGGGGTGATAAAATCGGGATATTACTGTATTTCCATAAATAAATCAATATTAGCAATAAATAATTACAAAATTTTCCTCATTTTTTTCCACTAAATAAAAAAATTCAATAAACCAATAAAAAAATAAGAAAATTTCCATGAAAAAATTTAAAAAGCAATTGAAGTAACCTTGCCCATATTCCGATCAACTTGAATAAATCAGCTCATACCAAATTTAATCCATACTGGAACAAACTCACAGAATCCATTCAAACCGTTAGGTTCCATCTATAGATAGTAGAATCTATAGATGAGCGAAAGCATGGCTGAGTCGATTTTTTTGCCCGTGCACACGCGCATATGACGTCACAGCCCTTAACGTTTCCATTGAAATCGTGACGTCATGCTCGTTTGGAGACACGTTTGACAGTTCGTTTGGAGACAGAGGATTTATCTTCGCTCATCTATATATTCCACTATCTATAGTTCCATCCAATAAGCCATTTTATAGAAAGCTCAAATGACAGGAGACCAAATACTAATATTTACATTTTACAAGGAACATTTGCGAAAATGAAATGAAATGATGATGATGATGACGAAATGATGATGGTTTACATGCAAATTTACCAAAACAAAGACCGAGCCCTCCACTCAAAATTTCGATCAGCTGTTCGAATCTGTCTCATAAAATGGCTTATATCCCACACATCTACAACTACAGGTAAGCAATGTGTTACGATTGTTTAACAGTATTGCTGATCTAATGCGATCTGATCATTTCTAAATGAATCGTGCGTGAACATAACGCCCGCCTTGAAAGACGGAGGCTCGTATAAGTCTTTCAAAAAATATGTACTAGAACTAAAAGATTACTAAAACTTGCTAACACCGAATACTTAAAGAACCGTTCAACTAATAATGGCTGTCTAGTTGACATGTGATCAAATGCCCAAACCTGATGGTCTTCTTTTGGGGAGTACGTGAGCGGGTGCTCCGGGAGGGAACCGCCAAAATGAATGCTGAAAGCTCTTACTGGGCCGAAGTCTTGTTAGACTCATTGATGCTTTACTTTTGACTGAGGAATTCACTGATCCTCTTAGCTGATAGCATGGTAAAGCAGATGCGCTCCTTCGGAAAGTTCAGTTTATCTTTGATGGCAGAGAGTTAGGGACAAAAAATCGAAGAGACAAAAGGTCGAAAGGCAAAGAAAGGGTTGAAAAGAACTTCCTTCTTCCTTCTTTTCTTCCTTCTTCCTTCTTCCTTCGTCCATATCCATAAGCCTTAATATTTCCAGTCGTTAATTAATAACATTCTTCAAGATAACTATTTGAAATCTTAAATGAATGGGTGTAGTCCTTGTTTTCAATGTAGAACAAAAATAACAAAAGCAAGAGGATTACTACTCCTCGCCACGGCCATCTTCACCGTAGCTTGGTAGAAGAAACGACAGATAACAGATATTGAGCCTGGTATCCGATTCGTGTGTAAACATTCGCAATATTATAGTACAAAAAAGTTTACATGAGATTTTCAATACCGCCATTTGTTCTCTTGTTTCTTTTTCTTAAATATCTGTTATCTGTGGGGAAACTAATCCATCACTTATAGGACTTACTTATCAATAGGCCCCGGATCAGCGACACCCTAATAAGTACCACGGAGTAGGATATTGGTCTTTCATTGCGTCAGGATTTGCCTGTAAGGTGTCTCAAAAAACACAAATTTGTTGATGGGCCGCCCTCTTATTCCGTTTCAATTGATGCCCTGATTCTCTGGGCAAATTTTCAGCCAAATCGGTCAACATTTGGACGGTGTTAAACTTGGTGGAAGATTATATGGGAAACATCGAAAAACAGTGATTTGCAGTTAGATGACACAATTTACGATGAAAACCCGTATTACTCGTTCAGCTAGTTAATTCAGTAGAATAACATACATAATCTTATGCTGAAAACCGCGAAGAGATTAAAAGTTATTAAAGCGCCAAAGTTATTAATATTTCACTGAAGTGTTAGATGGGTTAATATGCAATAAATTCAATATTTCTAGTGTAAAAGACACGAAATTTGCTCAAACCACTCTTCAGAAATATGCTAATAACTTTGCCGGGTAAACTCTATTCTTCTCGCGATTTTCAGCATAACATTCTCTATTAAACGCTGCAAGAACTGGTTGAGTATCATATCTCTTCATCTTGAATGGTGCAATATAACTGCAAATCACTGTTTTTCAATATTTCTCCATATAGGGGAACGGTTCGCCACTTCATCTCATAGCTCCTATTTCCATCCCATCAAAAACAAAGAAATGGAAAGGAATTTGGTTTGTTTATTATTTTTGTGATTTTTTTCAGCAGTGAGCACGCATGTTGACAAAAAGAAGCGACGAATTTGGTGCCGTATTTCTTTGTTTAGCGATGAGATTGATATATGTACAGTGAGATTGAGATCGGAACAGTTCCCCTATTTTTTCATATAAATTTCTAACGAGTTTCGCACCGCCCAAACGTTGACCAAATTGGCTGAAATTTTGTCCAGAGCATTAGGACACCAAATAGAACGGAGTAAAAGGGCGGCTCATCAGAATTTTTGAAATAAGTTTTTCCCATACTAGTTTGAACTACCCTAGTGACCCTGGTATATTTTACGCCGTAACACACCACGTAAAATGGTTTAATACTCAGCGTTACGGGAGCTTAAGTTTAACAATTTCTAAATATTCATAGAGTGGTTTCTTTTATTGCTTTTGAAATAAGAACCATATATAAAATCTTTGGATCAAAAACTTATAATATAATTTTAACTAAATAAAAATTTAATGTTATTACAAATGTACGTTCTTAGCCAACATAATAAGAAATATAAGTTAGTCCGTTTTACTTTCACTTTAAGAACGCTAGAACTCACACAAGGTAAGTCATCATATTTCTTATTCATTTGTTTACAGCGTTCTTCAGGCTCCACTATGCAACACGTTATCTCATTTTTCAAAAACACCTGACATCTCTTTTGAAATTCCATTTTCCCACTTCCACCCCAAACAAAGGCCAACGTTTCTTTCAGAAAGAAAATGATGCTGCTAAGAAACATCGCCAGCCAGCGTCACCGACCGCCATCAACCAGAATCAACCCGACAAGAGTTTGCTCTTGTCTCGAAATAAGTAATGTAAACCACGCTAAATAATAAATGCGGGCAAATAGATAAACAGAAAACACATCATTACAGTAGAATGGCAAAGAAGAATGGTGGCAATCGTCGGCATGCCACCTGTTGGTATGAGTCCAAGGTATGCCGTCTTGAGTTCGCCACAGGCATAGAATGTGTAGTACGACGAATCGTTCCCCATGCTTATTTAATCCCAATGGAATATACAGAGTTTCCCACGTCATGCTCGTAGAAAGTGTGCTAAAAGAATTCCATTTTTTGGGCGTAAGCTCTTACTCTATTAAAGCATTCATGCATTCATCCTCCTCCCTTCATCCGAATTCTAAATTAAAACCAAGGCATATACGAAATATCTTCTTTTTCTTCAACAGCTCTACATTCCAACTACGAGTATCATAAGTCCTTGGTATATGTAATAGGATTCGGCTTTATAGTCTAAAATGTTCAAACAATAATGTTTAATAGTACGTTCAGATTATACTTGAGTGATTCCAAGCAACAGCATCAAAATTTAAGAAAATTTTTAATTCATGATTTTCTATTGAGTTGAAACTTTGCACAGTTTTTCAATTTCATCTAAATCGTCATTTTTCGATATCAAATCTTCATATTGAGTCACGACTAACTTTTCAAAAGGGTGTATGTGAAAATGGTTCAAAAATATTTAAAAAGCTGCACAGCAAAAGCGGAATGTTCGATTGTTATGATTTTTTCAGCAAAGTTAGACAACTAAATGGTGATTCTTAAGAAAATGTGCACAGTAAAAAAAATATCATTTTTGTCACAAAAACACAAATATCTCAAAACCCTATCTTTTTTCGAACGTAATTTTTTTAGGGAAAACGGTCCATTATATTAGCTATCTACCATAAAAATTTGGTTTACCATAAAAATTTCAAACATTTCACAATTTTCACATATAGTAAACAAAAAAAAATTTCCGTGTATTTTTTTTTTTCAAGAATCGCAGTTTGATGCTGATTTTATTGTTAAGGGCCTTGCGTGAGTTAAACAAGTTGTTTGTATGATATTCCATATTTATGTATTCATCGATATTATGTATATTATATGTATAAATATTATATGTATAAATAAATAAAAATGAATTAATATTATCCTAAGTATTAAATTAAATGTGGCAGTTACACAATGTTGTTATAGAAACTCTAAGAGTTTTGGGTTTGAATTTTGGTATGGGTTATGATATCATGAAAACAGTTTATTAATACTTATTTTTTATTTATTTTATTCAAATTTTTTAAAATATCGAACACTTTTGACTTATTATCAGCACAGTTTGAGTATAGTTTTGCTTTAATTTTATTTTCCGACAATGGAATGAAACAGTGAAATTTTTGGGTTCCTTGGATCGTTTTCGCGTTATTAAATTGCTCGCTGAGCTCTGAAGCCTTTATTTCGTACTCTTCAGTAGTAGTAAAACAAAATGATAATTTGGTTAAATCTTTTCTTTTCTACGATTTGCCCAATCAAAAAGTTCTTTCGCAGTTTTAATTGGATGCTCACGTTCTTTGGCTAAACTTGCTCTTGTGGCCATGCGCTTTATTGTTCCTCCAATAGCATCACAAGGACCTTTGCCATGTGATGTAGCAAAAAATGCCATTCTGCATCAATTCCGTACATTGATTTAAATTGACATAGGCTCGAAAAATTCTTACGATTTTTGTACTGCGACGCTGCTCCATCAGACATGAAATATATCTTTTTGACTTCTTTATGCTTATCAACGCGTAAAAAGTTAATCATTTTTTCAATGAACAAGTTTACGGATACTGAATCGTGTCTTAAATCTTCGGAAATTATAATAAAACTTAAGTGGTCAATTTGCGTACTTCCATTAAAATAAATAACGAATGGATGAATTGTAGCTTGTTGTACGTTCCAGTGATGGGACTGCACTTCATCTTGCAATACAAAGCTGTAATTTTAAGAAAAATCACAAATGACTAAAAATTCACCATTTTGTAATGTATTTTTCGTATTTTTTAAAAAGCTGGATTGTTCTGTTTTAATGAAATCGTGAGGGATTAAACTTTCTAATTTCAAGCAAAAATATGACACAAACTCATCTACAGGTTTTACAATAGTTTCTATGTCACACCTATCCGTGGTCACCCATTGCTCAAATGATCATCAAATCAAGTTTGATATATTACTTGATATAGCGAATCTTGACATGAGATGCCATATGCATTATTTCCAGTGAAAACTAGATGTACAAACACTGATGTCAAGATGCTCAATATCAAGTGATATAGCTCATAATCTGAACGTACTATAACGTTCCTAGGTCTATTTTGGCCCACAGATGATTTAAAAACGTTGCAGTTTTGTAACCAAATGAGATAGGGTTTTGAAATTTTCTGACCTTTTCTAACTTTTGGAAACAAAAATTTTTGGCCAGGTCAATTTTTGGCGTGATTTCTTGCCTTCTGAAGGGTACACGGTTAGAAAAAAGTACCTAATTTTAGGTACTTTTTTCTCTTGCATCTCCCTCACTCTTCCTTTTGTTGTCATAAAATGAAGAGCAAAACCACTCAACAAGGGCATTAAAGTGTGGGAACCCAACGTTGAGTAATCTCATGTTTACAAAAGTTGAGTGAAATTTACCTAACTTTTGGTTAGTTTCTATTTAAAATTAAGTATATTTCACTTAATATTAAGTGAATTTTATTTAATTTCGAAAAAAAATTACTTAATTTTGGGTTCCCACACTGAACCCCCGATTTGAGTGAAAAGTACCTAATATTAAGTACTTTTTTCTAACCGTGTATATTTGGAAATGCTCCCTAATTTGCGTTGCAACAATCTCAATAGAATGTACTTGAGTGGCCCCCGGAGGTTTTTTTTGTCTTTATTTAAGAGACATGCAGCCCGAGGCTAGCTCGTCTCCGAGTGGCCCCCGGAGGTCTTTTCTAAGATCCAGAACATTCGTAGAAATCTTCAATTCACGAAACTCACCATAGAAGAACGTGGCTTATCGTTACCAATTTTTATAAACCTAAGTGGCCACCAGAGATCTTTCATCTTCTTCTTCTATATAATAAAAATGAAATGGTCTGTGTTCGTATCCGCATAACTCGAAAACGGCTAGATGGAATTCCTTCATTTCTTCAGCAAATATGTTCGTTATCGTTTCCGACGGGTTTATATGATATTTTCTCATGTCAAAATCATTAGTAAAGTTGAGTAAGTCTTGAAAAACTAAAATTAAGAATCGTATGGAAAATTTGCAACTCACAATTTCGCCTACTATGCAGGACAACGTATGCCGGGTCAACTAGTGTTTCATAAATATCCGTAAAAAGACCGGAATTTTCCTAAAAGTTACCAATTAACGAAACTCGACCCAGAAGCGTGCAGCTTTACAAAAAAAATCTATTATCGTACTCTAAGCAAGATATTACACCCAGGACAGTTTAAGTTCAAGTTTTTTCATAATTGTTTGATAAATGCAGTGCTGTCCTACATCGTGTGCAAAAAAATGCTCTTTGATTTTACTCCATCTTAACGATTTTATAATCTTAACTAAGTACGTGCAACTAATAGAGGAGTATTTGAATTTTCTAATTGTCATGTTGAACTGTCGAAAAAAATGCACGATAGAGTCACAGAAGCGCGCGCGCTGTGACTCTGGCGTGCATTTTTTAACCATTAGACAATTATAGATTAGCCAATTTTGTGGATTTAAGGTTTATTAAAACTTCAATATCTCAGCCCCGTTAGATTATTTTTGCAATCTGTTTTCTCTAAAACTTTCATTATAAAAAATACTTACTTAATATTACTTAATAAAACATGAGAAAAAATTATTTTACGTATGCGAAGTGATTTTCTGCGAAAATCATCGAAAAAATTGTATTTTTATGATATTTAAATGTTGTAGGTGTCATATAATTGCATAATTCCAACCGAATTACCATGCAGGATATGGTCCACAGAAAGTTCAAAAAATATTTAACCATTGGAAAATTGATTAAAACGTAGTAAATATAGGCAATATGTGACAACAAGTACGAAAAAACAGCTCTTTTCAAAAAATGCTCTGTCGGAACCTCTAAACTATTTTTTTGTTCTACAGAAATGCGAAAATCTTTCATCTAAGGCTTGAGCACCATGACTTTTCGAACATAGTGTTATTTTGGAACAACCTAATAGCCATTTTTGACACCCGTTTGGTCAAACTCACCTCAATTCAATTGTTTCTTCTTGCTAAGGTATGCAGATGCCATTGAAAAAGGTGGGAAGTTTGGAGTAAGAATGTAAGAAATTTAGCTGGAGAGCCAAATAAGCTCTACTAACACATTTTAATATCTACAACTACAAGCAAGTGAAAATATTAATATTCTAAATGATGTTTATACTTATGTAACAAACACTTGGTCATATTTTAACATAATGCAATAGTTTCCGGTACTTGGGTTCCAAAATTCATCATCAAATAGCATTGTCGGAAAACGTGTTCAAATGATCAAATATAGTTTGTATGAATCATCAATAATCATTTATTTATTTATTTGCACACCGTCTTCAACATATAACTGTTGCACAGACTGTAACTTAAAGTAGTAGCCTTAACCTATTTTTAAACGTAGTCTCACTAATATTAAAATCGAAACAGTCGCTCACGTCATTAAAATGTCTGCAGCAACTAAGCAGTGGATTATGATGGCCACATAGGGTAAGGGAGGTATTTTGGACCACCAGTTCGACGGCTCACATTTTGGACCACTGAGGGCAAATTCCTCTTGGTGGTCCAAAATAAGAGCCCCCGTAAGGGTGGTCCAAAATACATCTTTTACCCTAAGGTACGACGTGAGGGGATATAGAGCAGTGCGCAGCGTCGTAGAAAACGGTGTGGAGCGTAAAGATTTACTTGTCTCAATAAGTTTTCGCAGTCAATCACATTCCTCACCAGGTCAAAAAAAAACCCTGTAGAAATACATGCCTCGATTTCAGGGTATTTAGTTCCATCAACTTGCACCGGTTTTCATACGGAGGGAGTCTAACCCGATCATTCCACGGGAGGTTTCTTAAAGCATACCGGACGAAGGATCGTTGTACTCGCTCGATGCAGTCCTCCTGCGTCCGGTGACACGGTGCCCAAACTTGCACCGCGTATTCCGGACTATGGCGCAATATACCGATTTGAGAGCGTGAATGTCGGTAAACGATTTAGCAATCCTCTTTGTCAACCCGAGTAACGCAAACGCCTTAGAGGTGATAGTGGCGATATGTTCGTTAAAGTTCACTTTGCTGTCAATGACAACTCCAAGATCCTTGATGATCCGAGTGTGCCATGGTTGTGAACGCACGTAATTTTGTTTTCGCGTCGGTTTGTCTCGTTTTCGGCATTTTGCAAGATTCGGCATGAATCGGGCTATGCCACCCAGCCGATTTTGTGTTCTATTGATGATGCTTTTTTCTATTGTGCTAAGTGTATATCGTGGGTACTAAGAACGATCGAGAAATGTATGAAACCTTAATCGCGTGTGTAGTTTGTATATACAAATGGTGCACTAGCAAATTCAAAGTGCTGTTCCTGCAGGCTTCGAACTGCAAGGCGAATAAGTAATTTGGTGAGCGTGCTTCATGTACACTTCAAATACACACAATAAAAATACTTAATCGCTGTATGTCGCTGCATGAATTTCGTTTAACTTTTACTCAAGAATGTCTAATAATTACACATTTATCTTAACCTATCTAATAATTATAGACTATACTGGATTATACTGAAGGATATTTAGAACTTTTTTTCTACGCTATCTCTCTCTGGTTTAATTTTTCTCACCCTCTATGGGTTCACTACTCCTAAGTTAATCTCATGATTCTCATGTACCCATATCAATCAACATCAAAAACAATGAATTGGAGCTCAAATTGTTGTGTTTTCCTCTAAATGGCTTTACATTTCAACTGGAGTTTGGCCTGTTTTTCAACTTATTATGGTATCCATTGTGCTTGCCACACAAGATACATTTATGCCAAGTGTAACGACCCCTTGGTCGGCGCGTCGATAAATACGGTGTAGATACGGAACGATGTCATGCAGCTACAACCAACTCACGGCCGAACGATTTGACAATCAGCTCTTTGGCACAAACACACATCGAAGGCAAGCTAAAACTGTTTGATGGTACATGCGAACGATTGTTTTGTTATTTAACGAGGTATTTTTATAAAACAAATTATTTTGCTAATAAGTATACTAGATATTATACAGCTAGCGTGTAGACTCAGGTTTGGTAAAATTGGATAGGGTAAGATAAATGAAAAGTGAATTTATGCCTAAAATTAATTTACATAATGTTGAGATAGATCAACCAACCCACTGTAGACTGCATTAGAGGTCTGTTAGGTGCCGGTATATAAAAAGTCAGTTTTCTATATTCACGGTAAGCCGGATTTATCAAATCCATGAATTTCTAATAAAATATGTAATTGGCAGGCGAGGTCAGCTCGGAACTGGAAGCTAGCTACGATTCGTGGCTGTAGTGCGTTCTCACGTGTCATAATCCCCCAACTACGGTAAATCCAATTAGAATCCAGTCCTATAATCGAATTCTAATGCATTGCAATTGCAGGTTTGCAACCACAATAATAATTAGACAAACTAAGAAACAAAAAAGGGAATAAGAATACTAAACGTAAGTGAAAACAATTTATAACTGACACTTATCTAATGAACTATGTTATTTGCAGAAAGTTTTTAATATACGATCTATTAATAAACTTGGAATTTCTTATTCCTTGTTGGTGCATGCCAACACCAAGCGTGTCGAAAATGTTTTCCACCCGAAAACATGCTAGACCGGGACCGACAAACGAACTTGCAATCTACGGAATGGTTATCCTACGCATTTGCTCGCAAGGCTAAATGGAAAACATTATATCTTTGTGTGTGTGTGTTTTAATAAAAAACGACACATATTGAGACAAAATCGCTCATTTTACAAATATGTATGATTGATATGGGAACATGTTATTGGAAATAAACCCAATAATCTACATGTTTCTTACATTATTTCATTTGTTTGATGTTTCTTCCTCTCCGTTTTTTTTACGTAGTGTAAGCTGTAATCAAAGTATGATATCTGTCATATGTTCTAGCAGTGCTAGAACAAGAAATGAGCTAATACTCGTTTCTATACTAAATAAAACTGTATCTTAATAATTCTGCCCTTGTTGTAGTAGTGTCTGTATGTTTATTGTCCACAGTTTCATAGATCATATCACATATCAAGGTGAATCCAGACCTACACACTTAATATTTTTCGCCGAGGCCGGTAACATAAATTGCCGAGAATCCAACAGCTGATATCTTGGTAAAAATCTTGGTGAAAGTTCAAATTACCGATTGGTCGTAAAGTGGTTGACATCAACTAGCTGTCAAAATTTTCCGTGCCGTTCGCTAATGTGTTGCCGAACTGATCGGTAAAGTGCTTTGCCGAAATTCAGTGAATAATTATTTCCAGAAAATATTTTCAGATTAATCAAAACAAAAATTAAAAGCATCAATCAATATTGTGTGGCGTTGGGCAGGCCTATAAACATGAACAAGTCTAATATACTGTTCTTCAGTCACATGACAGATCGTAGCAGCCATCGCATGCAAGAGAGACATTCGCGGTCAGTCAATTCTTCCTTCATCACGAGGTCAGTCGCGAGTGCAAGCAATGTAAACATGATGGGTGATTCGTATGTGCGATGTTGAATTGCACATTTGGCGATCCTGCCAGGAGTGTGTGCTGGCGTTGCTTGTGGAATCACCCATCATGTTGTGTAAAGATGTGTCCGTAGCAGTTTTGAACGAACTTCACGGGAAGCCGAATATAAAAAATTTGCATAGGTAAGGAGTAATTGTTTCTTTATATTTGTGTGGATGCCGCTCTCGGGCTGGGAGCCGCGGACTCGAGAGATTCTGATTTTCAAAATGTTTTGCTACAGACCCGCAACTCTCCTCTCAGTGCACACATTGCGATTTCTCACGTGGAATTGTCATTGTGTTGTTTTTTAATTAGTTACAACTATTTCTTCAATTTGCCTCATTGCATAAGTGATTGCGCCGAATGTAAAATTAATTCATACCGTTCACTTATTGAGTTTTGCTGGAAGTAGGCTATAAAATATTTTATGAGACGTATCGCGGCAGCCCGATTATTTACATTTAAGGTTTTGTTTAGATATGATTCTTCATGAACATTCCGTTAGATCCGAACACAAAATGATGTTTGTAACGTTTTACTTTTATTGATGTTTTCTTCAGCATTTTATGCCTAGAATGTAATGACATGAATAATCTAGCAGCAAACAGGCAAGACTGACATTTCTAACAGAAAACAAAGAAATGCTTTGTAAACAATGATAATGCTAAAAGCCTCAATAGTATGAGTTTATTTTTCACGTGTACTTTCTCAACTGCGCCTAGAATGCACACATCTATGCGAAGAATACTTGTTTACAGCTTATTATGGAGATTTTCTGACAATGATTTATGATGTTTTGATTTTATCCACCGATGCTGTCTTTGGGTGCTGTTCTTGGACATTTGAAAAACATCGGATGTTTGGGACGTTTATGTGCTGGCATTTTATGGTTTATACTCTTTGATTGGTATGTAAAACAGAGTAACTTTCGTAAGGCTTTCTTTAGATAAGTTAAATAGAGTAGTAGACTTGGTAGTAGAAGAGTAGAGTAGGATTTGTTTGTTGATGGATTATTCCAAGTGTGCGATGGGTGAAATATGATTGACTTCGGAGCAAGGCGATATATGAACCGGTTTTAGTAAAGCTTTTTAAATTCAAGTATGATTATTAATACACACACAATAAAATTATTGATAAAATTGAAAGTACCGTTGAAAAAGTATAGGAATGATTTTAAGTAAGAAAATGAAAATTTGAAATTTACCTATGAGAAAGAGTTGTTTCATAAATTACTATTTACAAATTCCATTTTCAAAACTATGTGTTATGTTCAATGTTGTTGTTTTCAGAATTTTCTTTTTGATTGCAATAGTTGAATTTGCCGAAAATATGCAATCGCAATGCTTCTTGTATCTGAGTGTAGTGAAATCGAATGATACTGTGACATAAAATATCTGCAATGCCGCGTGGATTAGATGTATTGTGCTTAGAAAGCAATATTTCGATTAGGTGAATTTTATTGGTGGCCTGTGTTGCCAAAAATTCGTAAAAGTACTTTTTGGATATTGTTGATCTTTCTGTTGAAAAATTTAAGGATGTTAGTTCAGCGAGGAGTTCAATAAATAGAGTTTTATTGTTTTAGTTAAGCGTGAAAAGACACCCGCGTTCAAGTGTTTTTTTCCTCTGCGTTGGTGGGACGCCCGCAAGAAAAATTGTGTTATTGTGGATCGGAATGATCACAATTCAGCGTGGTGGGACGCCCGCATTCAGTAGATTCTTCCTCTGCGTTGGTGGGACGCCCGCAAGAAGAATGGTGTTATTGTGGATCGGAATGATCACAATTCAGCGTGGTGGGACGCCCGCATTCAGTAGATTCTTCCTCTGCGTTGGTGGGACGCCCGCAAGAAGAATGGTGTTATTGTGGATCGGAATGATCACAATTCAGCGTGGTGGGACGCCCGCATTCAGTAGATTCTTCCTCTGCGTTGGTGGGACGCCCGCAAGAAGAATGGTGTTATTGTGGATCGGAATGATCACAATTCAGCGTGGTGGGACGCCCGCATTCAGTAGATTCTTCCTCTGCGTTGGTGGGACGCCCGCAAGAAGAATGGTGTTATTGTGGATCGGAATGATCACAATTCAGCGTGGTGGGACGCCCGCATTCAGTAGATTCTTCCTCTGCGTTGGTGGGACGCCCGCAAGAAGGATGGTGTTATTGTGGATCGGAATGATCACAATTCAGCGTGGTGGGACGCCCGCATTCAGTAGATTCTTCCTCTGCGTTGGTGGGACGCCCGCAAGAAGAATGGTGTTATTGTGGATCGGAATGATCACAATTCAGCGTGGTGGGACGCCCGCATTCAGTAGATTCTTCCTCTGCGTTGGTGGGACGCCCGCAAGAAGAAAGGTGTTATTGTGGATCGGAATGATCACAATTCAGCGTGGTGGGACGCCCGCATTCAGTAGATTCTTCCTCTGCGTTGGTGGGACGCCCGCAAGAAGAATGGTGTTATTGTGGATCGGAATGATCACAATTCAGCGTGGTGGGACGCCCGCATTCAGAAGATTCTTCCTCTGCGTTGGTGGGACGCTCGCAAGAAGAATAGTATTACTACAGACCGAAATTGTGAGAACTCTGTAGTAGAACGTCCGCAGGCAAGATTTTAATTTCCCCACAATGGTAGAACGCCCATAAGAATTAAGATTCTATCGTGGATTCGTAAGGTGCTCGTGGAGATTGATTGCATTGAGAAAAGATATCCGCCTATAGTTAAGAACAGTTTATCGATACTATTCCGGATCGGTTTCTAGTTTTTGTTGCTGGTTGTTTGACATTTATAGTTTCATATTGAAATACACGTATGCTCAAAGAAGGTAGTATTAGTACTGATGATTTTTACTAGAAGCAAAAAAAGGTTATAAAAATAGTGTTTAACGATTACGAAATTAGACGCTCGCTGTACAGTAATGCGCCGGAAGTGATCGTTTGGTTCAAGATGCTTTTTTATCATTGTGAGAGAGTATTCCCATCATTAATAATATTTTTTTTCTTTAAACATAGATGTCAGTCGTTATTTTTTTTAGAGAAGAGGGGAGATGTGTGGCGTTGGGCAGGCCTATAAACATGAACAAGTCTAATATACTGTTCTTCAGTCACATGACAGATCGTAGCAGCCATCGCATGCAAGAGAGACATTCGCGGTCAGTCAATTCTTCCTTCATCACGAGGTCAGTCGCGAGTGCAAGCAATGTAAACATGATGGGTGATTCGTATGTGCGATGTTGAATTGCACAAATATGAATGTGGAGTATATTTTAGTCGTTTTTTTTGTTGTTATACATATTATACAAGTAAAACTTTAGAAATTATAACAAGCAGTACGATTCCGTACTTGCATTTGCCTTTAGAAATAAATACCAAAATGAACAGGATGTCCATTTGATCTTACAGCCATTTAACACTGTTCCACGATTCCACAAGGGAAAAACCCGTTTGTGCAGCACACTTTACAACCGTTCCCAACGTTCATAACTCAGCCATATCCAAAGTAAAAGAATAATTTTTCAACTTTCCAACAACTTGAAAATACTAACCATCTAAGGAAAACGAAGAATTTCTGCTGCAAACGTTAGGGACGGGAACAAAGGGTGCTGCCCAAATGGTCTTTATCCTTAGGTTCCTGGTGTTTCCAACGATGTCTAATATCACCTGTCATAAGACGAGTTTATACAATCCCATTGAATTCCACCACTTAATTGTATCTTGACAGATACGTATTTCGACCTCAACAGTAAGGCCGTCTTTAGTGAGACGGCTGAAGGCGGCCTTACTGTTGAGGTCGAAATACGTATCTGTCAAGATACAATTAAGTGGTGGAATTCAATGGGATTGTATAAACTCGTCTTATGACAGGTGAAAACATTCCACTAAAAAGCTCAAAATAATTTTCTTATCAAGATGTCTAATATGCTTATTTTGGCTTCTTCGCGCATGGAAAGTGTGTGAAATACAGCTGGAGCTAAAAAAATACATGCATTCATAAGTCTTTACTTTTGATGTTGATGTAAACGTAAAATAATTAATAGATAAAATGCTTACCAGATAATTTAAAGATGATCTTTAAATGTTTCCATTGGTTTTTGCTTCTTCACTTGTTTTTAACAGCAATGGAGCACGTTAGAGGTTATTCGTCTGACAGAAGGGGTTTGCCGAAACTCGGTTAAACTCCGAACTACCGATCACTTTGGCAAACTTGATTGCCGAGTTTCAGTAACTTGTGTAAACGTCAAATTTATTCACGAGATATCAGTAAAAATAAACTTTGACGAACGTGTTCGTCAATTTATATTACCGAGAAATAAAATGTCGATTAAGTGTGTATGTTACTTTTATCCTTACCCTTCCATACCAACAACGTCCAACTCCTGTGACATTCGTGGAAATGCAGAGGTGTTCTCGGTCTCTAGTAACAAAGAATGTCACACAAATATTCCTTCCCTTCCCCGATGACCATAAGGACGTGACCGGCGCCGTTATTGACTTTTTGAATATCAGAACTCTCGCATTGTGCACATTGATGATGAGAAACCAATCCCAGTCTCCATCTATTGGTTCCTTGTGCAACTTCGATCGTTCTGGTCAATCACGGAGTAGCAATTAGGAATTGTATGGTCATCCTGCTCATGCTCATGCTCATGCTCCAAGATCCTTGATGGAACTTACACGCTGCAATGCTTGTGAAGCCACTGTATAGTCCTGCAATAATGGGGAACGAGATCGGGTAAACGATACAATGCTACTTTTCCCGGCAGTGCACAGTTTTCAATTCGTCGGCGTATAACAATTTTCCGGATTGAATTAGCTCACACAAATCGTTTATGAAAAGAACGAAAAGAAGCAGAGGCATTCCACGGGGGCATGTCAGTCGATCCTGAGCGACCATTTCGAAAATATTTGAAACTCTGCACAGTTTTTCAATTTCATCTAAATCGTCATTTTTCGATATCAAATCTTCATATTGAGTCACGACTAACTTTTCAAAAGGGTGTATGTGAAAATGGTTCAAAAATATTTAAAAAGCTGCACAGCAAAAACGGAATGTTCGATTGTTATGATTTTTTCAGCAAAGTTAGACAACAAAATGGTGATTCTTAAGAAAATGTGCACAGTAAAAAAATTTTTTTTTTTTTGTTTTTAAAAATATCATTTTTGTCACAAAAACTCAAATATCTCAAAACCCTATCTTTTTACCAACGTATCTTTTTAAGGGAAAACGGTGCATAATATTCCCAACCTACCATCAAAAGTTGGTCATGGTAAACTAATAAACAAAAAGTTATGACATTTCAAACATTTCACAATTTTCACATTTAGTAAAAAAATTTTTTCTGTGTAAGTTATTTCGAGAATTGCAGTTTGATGCAGATTTTATTGTTAAGGGACGTGATTTAAACAAGTTGTTTTCATGATATTTTGATTTAATTATTCATAGCATCTATAAGAAACTTAGACACGATCCAGTGTTGTGATCAAAAGTATTGATAGTGTCATAATTTTCATTGCACGTGACTGGCGAAAAATTCTTTTAATAGTGTTGAAACCTGTTGATAATAACGTTGATAGAAACATATCAGAAATGTTATTTTTAAGACAAAAGCTGCAAAATCAAAGATTTATATACACGTGTACGTCTATAGTTTACCTGCAAAAATATACCTCTTAGAGAATAGACTTTATGATCGGGAGGAAACGGGTATCTTCAACAACAACAAATGCATGATAGGTACATACCATGACAATGCTCACGAAAAAGCAAAAAATTACTACTACTAAGGTTGTTAAAGATCTTATAGTAATTTTTTCTTCAGTCAAGCAAATGACACCAAACTAGTCAGTAAAAACTTAAAAGTGATTTTGTTTATTGAAATATTACGAACAACATGAGTAGCCGCTTTCTCAACTGTTGTAGGCCGTTTGATGGAAAAAGTGTTCAAAAGAGTTACGAAATCTCACCGAAAGCACCATAGATAAACTGAAAGCGACTGGTTATGCTCCAATGTCCACATTGAATACAAATTTACGCATTTGCACGTCCTGCCGTCTAAACGTTGACAAAAGAGCAATCTGTATATCATCGGTTGAGCAGAGCGCAGGAAGTTCGAAAACGACAGCAACTGAGGAATTGCCAGATGTATCGACAACAACTGAGGAATTACCAGAAGTATTAAGTGCTGAGAGCCTTGCCACCGTACCATCAGCGAAATCTGTTTCAACAAATCAATCGGAAGATGAGTGTATCCAAAAGGTCAACATCGAACGCTTTAACGAGGGCATAGCTGGGATAAAAGTGACTCCGATTAAATGGAGTAAGATGGACTACGTTTATTACCCGGAGAAAAATACCGTGAAATAAACGAAGCTGTACGAAGAAACCTCTTCAAATTAGGACCTGATGATGTGGAAAATACAGACTACGATGAGGTAATTATAAATATGAAGGAAAGGTTCTCGAATGCAGCCACGACAAGGAAAGAAAAATTATTGATTTTGTCGATGCTGCCAAGTTCGTGGTCTATTCAGGATGCCATTGATGAGTTCAAAACCAATAGAAATACAGTAAAAGAGGCAAAACAATTGAAGAATAACTGTCTTTCAACCAAAAATACTAGGTCTAGTACTGCATTAACAGATGAGACAAAAGAAATAGTAGTTCAATATTTTGAAGATGATGAAGTAAGTCGAGCTATGCCTGGTCAAAAAGATTATGTATCAGTAAAAAAAGATGGAAAGCGTCAAGCAATCCAAAAACGATTAATGATGACGACTTTGAAAGAAGCGTACACACGCTTCAAGGAAATTCACGATAATATTAAAATAGGTTTTTCCTCATTTGTAAGCCTTCGGCTAAGGCAATGTAAGCTTCTTTCCAATTCAGGAGCACATAATGTGTGTGTGTGCACAACCCATGAGAATATTAATCTTATTTTACATAGTTTGAAAAGAATCAATTTAACAAAGGATATTAAAATGTTAACTGGTAGTCTTTTGTGTGAAAATACAACATCAAATTGCTATCTACGATCTTGTTCGGATTGTCCAGATTCTTCATCATTGGAAAATACTTTATTCGCTGAGTTTGAAGAAAAATATATTGATCAGTTATCATTTGAGCAATGGGTGACCACGGATAGGTGTGACATAGAAACTATTGTAAAGCCTGTAGATGAGTTTGTGTCATATTTTTGCTTGAAATAAGAAAGTTTAATCCTCACGATTTCATTCAAACAGAACAATCCAGCTTTTAAAAAATACGAAAAATACATTACAAAATGGTGAATTTTTAGTCATTTGTGATTTTCTGAAAATTACAGCTTTGTATTGCAAGATGAAGTGCAGTCCCATCACTGGAACGTACAACAAGCTACAATTCATCCATTCGTTATTTATTTTAATGGAAGTACGCAAATTGAACACTTAAGTTTTATTATAATTTCCGAAGATTTAAGACACGATTCAGTATCCGTAAACTTGTTCATTGAAAAAATGATTAACTTTTACGCGTTGATAAGCATAAAGAAGTCAAAAGATATATTTCATGTCTGATGGAGCAGCGTCGCAGTACAAAAATCGTAAGAATTTTTCGAGCCTATGTCAATTTAAATCAATGTACGGAATTGATGCAGAATGGCATTTTTTGCTACATCACATGGCAAAGGTCCTTGTGATGCTATTGGAGGAACAATAAAGCGCATGGCCACAAGAGCAAGTTTAGCCAAAGAACGTGAGCATCCAATTAAAACTGCGAAAGAACTTTTGATTGGGCAAATCGTAGAAAAGAAAAAGATTTAACCAAATTATCATTTTGTTTTACTACTACTGAAGAGTACGAAATAAAGGCTTCAGAGCTCAGCGAGCAATTTAATAACGCGAAAACGATCCAAGGAACCCAAAAATTTCACTGTTTCATTCCATTGTCGGAAAATAAAATTAAAGCAAAACTATACTCAAACTGTGCTGATAATAATTCAAAAGTGTTCGATATTTTAAAAAATTTGAATAAAAATAAATAAAAAATAAGTATTAATAAACTGTTTTCATGATATCATAACCCATACCAAAATTCAAACCCAAAACTCTTAGAGTTTCTATAACAACATTATGTAACTGCCACATTTAATTTAATACTTAGGATAATATTAATTCATTTTTATTTATTTATACATATAATATTTATACATATAATATACATAATATCGATGAATACATAAATATGGAATATCATACAAACAACTTGTTTAACTCACGCAAGGCCCTTAACAATAAAATCAGCATCAAACTGCGATTCTTGAAAAAAAAAATACACGGAAATTTTTGTTTGTTTACTATATGTGAAAATTGTGAAATGTTTGAAATGTCATAACTTTACGTTCGAAAAAAGATAGGGTTTTGAGATATTTGAGTTTTTGTGACAAAAATGATATTACATGATATATACAAAAAAAATTTTTTACTGTGCACATTTTCTTAAGAACTATCATTTAGTTGTCTAACTTTGCTGAAAAAAAACATAACAATCGAACATTCCGTTTTTGCTGTGCAGCTTTTTAAATATTTTTGAACCATTTTCACATACACCCTTTTGAAAAGTTAGTCGTGACTCAATATGAAGATTTGATATCGAAAAATGACGATTTAGATGAAATTGAAAAACTGTGCAAAGTTTCAACTCAATAGAAAATCATGAATTAAAAATTTTCTTAAATTTTGATGCTGTTGCTTGGAATCGCTCAGCGGTCCGAATAGACGAAAAGAAGTGGCTGCCTTGCGGAACGCACGATGGAACATCAAACCTCAATGATTCATACTCACGAACTTTCACATAAGCGTAGTGTGTCGTCAGGTAGGATCGCAACCAAAATAGTTATCCAGCCTGGAAGACCCATTTTCCTCAGCTTGGTAACCAACAAATTGTGCGGTACTTTATCAAATGCCTTTGCGAAATCAATGTAAATCGTGTCAACCTGTTGATTTTTGTTCATTTTACTCTTCAAACTGCTCACAAAAGACATCAGATTAGTTGTTGTGGACCTGCATTTCACAAACCCATGTTGGTGCACGGAGATAACTTGACTTACGGCTCTATACAAAGTATCGTGGGCAAAACACTCAAGCACTTTAGAAAACCAATTTAGAATCGAAATTCCACGATAGTTTCCTGCGTCGTATAAGGTGCCCGATTTATGAATTGGAGTGAATGATGCTACCTTCCATAACTCTGGTAATTTTCCGGTAGAGAAAGAGCGATTGAAGATTATAGATGCTGGCAAAGCAAGTGCTCCAGCGCTTTGCTTGATGAATAACGGTGGAATGACATCCCTTAGTAGCCTTCAAATCTGAAAACCGCCTAAACAAGTCGTCCACTGAAACATCAATGAGAGGCATATGTAGATCATATTCCATTATTCTGTCAAGCACCCCGTTCGTCACCGATGGCTGATTATTGCTATAGGGTAAGACGGTATAATATGCCCCCCCTAAGGCAACTTCTTGATAACTTTTTACTTCTCAACGCAATTTATGCAAACTTTGTGTTATTTGGTAGTCCAGGAAGTCGCAAATGCATTGCCCGTGAATAGTCATATAAAAATATTACAGATAACACGTAATAAAGCTTTTTTGAAAAGTCGTGAAAAAATGAATTTTAAAAAGTGCCTGGGCAATACGCCCCACTTCAACCAAAGACGTTTCATAGCCCTTCATTAGTATTTTATCAATCCCATAATAAAAAGGCTACAAATCCTTATGCGCTTGGCATTAAAAAACCAACATAGGCCCATTCAAGCAGGTGTGAATTACCTTTAAATATTTTCCATACAATTTGGAAGCAACTGCTGCAAGCTCGCTGCGCTTGTGTCCAGTTGGTAAGGGCATATCGTCCTGCCTACACTGGGGCGTTTTGGCCAGTGAAACATGTTTTCAAAAATCGTTACATTTTTGAAAATGGAAGCAATTAATCTTATTAACCACTGAGAAAAGTTATTTTGTTGCCCAACTGAGTGTTCCAGTGCAAGTTTTGCGGACAGTATGCCAGAGTCGCTCCAGAATGTTGAGCAAACAAACATGAAAAGTTACATCAAAACTGTAACTTTTTGTATTTTGCTATTATTTTCATTGTGTAATACAAAAATACTTCCACATTCACATAGTATGATGGGTTTAAAAATACTTATAGGTACCAACTGATTTTGAACCTTAATTAGTTATAGTTTTCTAGAAATCAAAGGGGGGCGTTTTGGCCAGGTGGGGCGCATTATACCGTCTTACCCTAAACACCTTTGAAAAATTCAGCCAATAGGTTGACTGATTCTTCGGCAGAGCTGGCGATTGCATTTTGGAATCGTATTTCTCGCGGCACATCGTTGTTTTGTGTATATGGTATGCAAGTAAACATAATCCGAATAATTAGAGAGTGTTTCGTTAAATGGCTTATGTGTCTAACACTGGGGGATCTCCCCCTATGGACATTGGATAATAGACATGCACGTAAGTTTGTCGGTGATGATCAGGATGGAACGCGTGTCATGCGCGGTACAATGGCACTCTACCCCCGTTTTAGGTACTTATGTTTTTGGTACCCAGATTTTGGGTAGTATACCCAAATTCAGCGCTTATTTTGGGTGATGGATTCGTACGCAGTTAGTGCTAATTATCGGCAATTAACTTCTCCTGGCGAAAACTTGCAATTGGTTGAGGTACATCGAGCCTTTTGTGTTTGTATGGCTTCTTTATGTCGATACTTTGTTATCATGAATCAAACGAAATTAAAACAAAAACATTGTACGTCATATTGAATGAATGATGGGTAGGCGTATTAGCCTTCTTTTCAGTCCCCCGGTGATGATACTACACAAATAATAGAAATTGCATTGCTAACAAAAGACTTATTTGTTACTTTAATATTAAAAATACCAGGCTCGTGGCAATAGCTTTTGTTTCTAACCAACACTACTTATCTTGATAGTGCATACAAATGTGTAGCAGTTGAGCGAGCATTGTTCGTATTTTAGGGCAAGCATTCATTTTTTTCTTTCAATTTGGCGAATGGCTAACATTAACAACAATCGGTATTTTCCCCTATGTAGAATCGATTTGGAAAATTGATTCGCAATAGAGCAACGAGCAAGACCATTAACGATCCACTCCACAATAAGCCCTTTGACAAACATTCTAATTGCTTTATGGGCTTAGTTAAATCTGACCTTGGCATATCACGTGTTCTGACAGCACGTGTTACACCAACAGCTCTTGTCAGAATTGATTTCTTCTCTTTCATTTCATCGATAACGAACCTGAACCGATTCAATATAAAAAAATTCCAGTACGTGATGGAAGGAAATTGATATTCGTTTAGGAAATTGAACGTTTTCAGCAGACACACACGAAAAAAAGGAGCAGAAAAGTTCAACCATGATTGAGTTTACTCTTTCCTCGGTTACTGTTTCAGCTTTCAGCCAGTCCATCAGTCGCCGAAGCTCATTGAACGAAGCTTCATTTCATTATGTTTCGACCAACAATAGACAGAGTTTCCTATCGAGAAGAGTGCAGTTTTCGACACAGACAATGGAAAAATGATCCGAGGAACGAACTAGCATGAAAAGCATCTCAATAATGCCATTGATGATGGCAGTATGAAATTCCAATAGAAAGTACTTTTCGTGAGTACTGAGACGCCATATATGCCAAACCCCGGGTGTGAACTTCTGGTGAGAAATGAACGATGGCATGTCACACATTAATTGCTTTCACATACCTATCGAAAGCAATCACACTCACTCGGCCGTGCCCCCTGCGGCAATGGTTCCCACCCGGCCAAGGTGGACTATACTTAGATCGGTTTTGATGATGTCTGAATAAATTGATTGAATATAATACAATTTCCCTCGCAATTTCCGCTCGATCTAATGAACATCGAATCGGGAGTTGATGTCTGGTGACACATGACAGGGCAGAGCCTTCCTCTTTCTCTGCCATCCATGTGTCGGGTCGGTCGATTAGGCCTGGAAGAATCAACCTGTCGAACGTTGATATCTGGTTCTGCTGATGGCATTGACATTGACAACGGATACGGGGCGGAGAATGTAATTCTGGGAAAATGCTTAATGTGAACAAGAAAGGTAAGACGTGCTAAGTAGAGAAGTTTTTTCCTTATGATTGGCCAATAAATAGTATATGATATTTATAACCACACATATGATAAATATGTACACACATGGAATAGAAATAAGGTCAAGTTCAGTTGATATCAAAATACAGTTACAGGCTCCCTGGTGAATTTCGGGGTGATCAAATAGGGAATGTGACAAAATCGGGAAAAAATTATTTTCAATTTTCGAATTCATTTCACAAGTATAAAGGTTCCCCTAAACATACGCGACGAAACAACCACGACGCGATTCTATCGCTTGGCAACTGCGATTCTGTCGCCATTGGTATGGAAGTGTAAATGGAACATTGCCTGCAGCGATCCAACGATAGCATCGCAGCGATTAGCTGTCGCCATCGTGGCGTTGAAATTGCTTAGGTCTGGAGGAGCCTCGGCAAAACTCCGGAACAATACACTTCAATTATTGTCGCATGGATTTTATAGCCTTTATAGATACTCAGGAATGATATTTCATCAACAAAAAATAGTGAAAGTTATTTAATAAAAACCTTTAGTTGTTTGCACTATTATTCACGAAAATATTTCCTTAAATTAAAAAAAAATATCAAGGATGATAAAATTGGGAAGTGAAAAAATTCGGGTTTTAGTTTTTGGAACAAAGTTGTTGTGCAAATCATCACTTGCTTTTTCATAATGTTTGTCTTGTCCACCACGAATCTTAAGGTGCGTTGTACATTATCTTGTCGCAATCTGTGAAGCTGAGTGATTACTTTACTTACTTATGGATCCTGTACACCTCCAGTGGTGCAAAGGGCCGACTTGAAAGATCTCCATCCTGAGCGATGCCCGGCTATCGCTTTAACCTGTTGCCAGGTTAGATTTCGGTCGACTTCTTTTATTTCTTTATTGAGGCTTCGCCGCCATGAGCCTCTGGGTCTGCCTCTGCTGCGATGTCCCGCTGGGTTCCAGTCTAATGCTTGCTTACAGATTTCGTTTCCGCCCCTACGTAGAGTGTGGCCGACCCAGCCCCACTTCCGATCCCGAATTTCTGTTGTTATCGGCCTCTGGTGACAACGACGATGGAGCTCGTTGTTTGAGATCCAGTTGTGAGGCCACCAGGCCCGAATTATATACCGCAGGCATCTGTTAATGAACACCTGCAGCCGTTGAGTGTTCTCCACTGATACACACCATGTTTCGCTAGCGTATAACAGCACAGATTTCACGTTAGAGTTGAAAATTCGTATTTTGGTGCGTTCACTCATCTGCCTGTTTTTCCAGATATTTCTTAAACTCGCAAAGGCAGCCCTTGCTTTCTTGATCCGTGCGCCTATGTCGATCTTGGTACCGCCGTCTGACGCCATTTGGCTACCAAGATATTGGAAGCTTTCAACATTCTCCACTGGGTGCCCGGCTACTGTGAAACTGGAAGGAGTCACCGTGTTTACATCCAACGATTTGGTTTTGTTGACGTTGATGACTAAACCTGCCGAGGAGGAGCGATCGGCAAGGTCGTTGAGCTTACTCTGCATATCAGAGCGCCGTTGCGCGAGTAGTGCAACGTCATCCGCCAATTCGAAGTCGTTTAGGTGCTCCATGGTTATAGGCTGCCATAACAGCCCGCGGTTTGGTTCACGGTCAATTGCATCTACCAGAATCTCATCGATTACGATGAGGAACAGTAACGGTGATAGAATACATCCTTGCCTCACACCAGCTACGACCCGGATAGGGTCGGACAGGACCCCATTGTGCAGCACTCTACACGAAAAGGCCTCGTACTGTGCTTCGATGAGGCCGATGATTTTCTCAGGAACCCCCTTGCGTCTCAGGGCGCCCCACATATTCTCGTGATTGAGACGGTCGAAAGCTTTTTCGTAGTCAATGAATACCAAGTAAAGGAACTCTTGGAATTCGTTGACCTGCTCCAAAATGATGCGGAGCGTGACAATATGGTCCACACAGGATCTTTCGGCACGGAATCCGGCTTGCTGCCGCCGGAGAGTCGCATCGCTGAGTGATTAGCAGTGTTTAAAGCTTCCAATCGTCCTATCTTTTCTTAGTGAAATATTCGAATTACCCGACCAGGAGCGATGACCTCGATGACATAAATCGGTTTGAACTAGCCTTGCATAAGAGGTAAAATACCAAAAAATAATACCAAAAATTATTACGCAAAATACTTTAGGCATAACATGCTTAGGGTATTTCAACACCAAACGAAAAATAATTTGTGAAACGCATAATTGTATTGCTTTGTATTGTAATAGCAGAGTATGTTATGCCTGAAGTATCGTGCATATTAAGTTTTTGTATTATTTTTTGGTATTTCACCTCTAGTACAAGGCTAGTTCCTAACAGAGTATGGTATCAATAACAGGATGAGGTATTATTGAGTTGATATCTCCTGCTCGGGTATGAATATAGAGCTATATCTTCTTTTTCATGAACGTAATTCTAAGCGGTTTTTTGAAGCTGTGCCTGACAACCTACTGTCTTGTCGTGTCGAGTTTGTGCCAAACTCCACCTGATGCTAGGATTAGATGTGTGCTTAATGCATTTTCTGCTGTCCACCGTAAATGAAGATCAAATTGAAAACTCTATAAGTTATGATGTTCTCAAAGTTTAATTTATTAGAATTTATTTTGTGCATTAGAAGCTCCTTCTGACTCCTTCCAACCTAATGAGTTCAATATTGCAGAGAATGCTTTTTATAAAAAAAAATACCAAAAATATGCAGAAATATTTAAAATGTACCGGAGAAAGTATTTAATAAATAGCTGATTGGAATCTAGTTCAAATATTACCAAGTAATTAGCCTTGGTTTACTACACATATTTAAGAATTTGTTCAGAGTATTTAACAGAATACAGACTGATTTATCATTGAAATGATTAGAATTATATGTAGAATGACATTGAGTCAAAAGGCATGAACAGAAATGAAACCAGATCCAGAATACAATTAAGCCATTCAAAACCCCTAATAAGTATAATTGCTGAAATTAATCCCATTCATCTAAATTATTTTCAACAGAACAATTTACGCTTATTGGCGTAAAAGCGTCAGCCAGAATGCCACAAATAATCATCATATTTCATTTCGTTGGCTTATTAAATCCCAACCCAGTTTGTCGGATGAATGATTGGAACATAAATCGATCGGTACACGCTAAGTGCTCGTGAAAAGCATTTTAACTACTAGGGTAAAATACCCAATAGTGGAGGAACTAAGCAAGTTCAACTGCTGTTTGTGCACTCATACCAAGTCTGTACTCGTTTTCCTCAAGTACGCATCCAAAGGCTCATCAATAATATTTCAAACCAAAATGATCCTAGCGCAGCAGAATCTATGATTGTTAACCAAAATGATACCTTCAAATATTGGTGCAATGTTGCAATAGTTGCGGTATTTTTTAATTCGTGTTCGCATAGTTGCGAATTGCATTGTTTTCATATGGGACTCGCAACTATAGGAACACTACCGCAACTATTGGTGCAAAGCAAAGAAAAATATAAGATACTTTACTGATTTTGATGCAATTCTTGACTGGTTTTCTGTTATTTCATCTAATGACAGGTTAACAAACAGATAGAACATATGGGTTGCTGCGTTTAATACGTAGGTTGTGTAAAAATAACACTACCACTAGGAACACTTATGACTATCGAAACTTCTACCCTACCTACAATAATTCATTTAGCAGATTATGACGGCCTTCCTAGCGCCGTTAGCCGGTCGTGATCGGATTTAGCGTCGAACAGTGACAACGCTTTTATCACTTCAATGAGGAGGGTAAATCGAGCAATAGAGTGTGAGAAAAACATATTGTATAAATCATATTTAAATTACATTTACACTGCCGGTTGAGAGAGAACGATGCTGAATTTAAGGACGAGAGCTGAACTAACATTCAATGAAAAATTAAAAATATCCACAAAACAATTTGTAAAATGTGAATGAATGAAATAGTAACAATGATAATAATCTTCCTTTTTGGCATTACTACCTTCAGAACTTTATAGGTTGCATCACTCAGCTGACCGCGTATACTGACTACTGCCTTAATTCATAGTAGCGCGGTGTCTATGTTTGGTAGCCATTAATCGGAATAGGTACCTTAGATGAGTACATCGGAAGAGAAAATGATATTTAGCTACTGATTGATGACCAAGCTTTGGACGGGCTTCCTTCATAACATCATCCACTGTGTTTGCCTTTCAGTCTCTGGAAAGTTCTTTGGGAGGGGAGGGGTGGTCTGGGAATCGAAAACATGACTATCCGCTAATAAGGCGAACGTGAAGACAACTATGCTATGAGACCCTTCTTTAACGGGCTGCCTTTTATGGATTCCTCATCTCCCCTTTTTGTTTTCTGCAAATCTACAAATCTGCAAAAAAAACAAGATATTGATCTAACAAGGTGCCCCTCTTAGGCATTAATGTAATGCTAATACCTACCTGTACAGATGCCTCGCGTATTGTAGAGATCCGTAATCGTCGGTCTTGGGCGATGTTTCTCCAGTATCCCCAAATGTTTAGAGTCCCCAGATCCAACTCAACCGCGTGCACCCAGCGTGTTCGTGGCCTTCCACGAAGTCGCCTGTCTCTATCCGATTCTCTGTTAAATATTGTTTTCGCTATTCTTCTTTCCGATATTTCCACTAAGTAAGATATCCGTACCAGCCCTCTGAAGTCTGCCAAGTTTTATACGATTCACAAAATTTTCTTCTTTGTTTACTTGATACAGCTCGTGATTCCAGCCACTAGCATCCTACTCCTGGCATTATTTTCTCATCCGGCATTCGCTAGCATATCCGTTTGCTACTCATATCCGCTCGTGCAGCTTCTGGCAGTACTGTTCAGTAACCCCTCTGTCGTAGCCAAGCAAATCCGTCTTCCGAATTTCCTTTTACTAACGAAAACAAGCGCGGAACACCGAAGGATAATTCGCATGTTCACGCCTCAAAAACATAACACTGAATGATCGTTTATTTTCACCGTTCGAATCATCTAGAATTCCTGTCAGCCTACTGAGATTGAATTTCAAATTTCTTCTCATTAGCTTCTTAGTATGCTGGCATTTTAAATGCCAACTACGATTGAATTTCAAATTCGTTATCATTTTTTCTATTAATGTCATTTTTTTAAATATTTTAGTTTATTTCATTATTTTTATCATGAAATAAGAAATACGTTCCACTTTATCCATCAATGTAACCAACAAATGCAAATGCATTTTTCAGACTCACTTTATTCCCCACAATATTCACCGTCTCTACTCTTTCTTTTTTTCGGTTAGGATTTTTTTTTTAGATGTTAATACGATAACATGAATTTAATTGTATTCTTTATTTCATACCGGTGCAGTTGTTTATATATCAATAACAGCTGTGAATTTATTATCTGTGGCTCTAAAGCATTGACGCTGTCCTTAAACTGTTCAGATAATTCTGTTTAAACTATTGATTTATTAAACCATTAACTAAACCAATCTAACCCAAATCCAATCCACATTCTACACAAATCCAATCTAAATCCAAATCCAATCCAAATCCAATCCCAATCCAATCCATATCCAATCCAAATCCAATCCAAATCCAATCCAAATCCAATCCAAATCCAATCCAAATCCAATCCAAATCCAATCCAAATCCAATCCAAATCCAATCCAAATCCAATCCAAATCCAATCCAAATCCAATCCAAATCCAATCTAATCCAAATCCAATCCAAATCCAATCCAAATCATTCCAAACCAATCCAAACCAATCCAAACCAATCCAAACCAATCCAAACCAATCCAAACCAATCCAAACCAATCCACATCCAATCCAAACCAATCCAAACCAATCCAAACCAATCCAAACCAATCCAAACCAATCCAAACCAATCCAAACCAATCCAAACCAATCCAAACCAATCCAAACCAATCCAAACCAATCCAAACCAATCCAAACCAACCAAACCAATCCAAACCAATCCAAACCAATCCAAACCAATCCAAACCAATCCAAACCAATCCAAACCAATCCAAACCAATCCAAACCAATCCAAACCAATCCAAACCAATCCAATCCAATCCAATCCAATCCAAATCCAATCCAAATCCAATCCAAATCCAATCCAAATCCAATCCAAATCCAATCCAAATCCAATCCAAATCCAATCTATATCCAAATCCAATCCAAATCCAATCCAAATCCAATCTAAATCCAATCCAAATCCAATCCAAATCCAATCCAAATCCAATCTAAATCCAATCCAAATCCAATCCAAACCCAATCCAAATCTATTCTAAATCCAATCCAAATGAAATTCAAATCCAATCTATATCCAATGCAAATCCGATCCAAATCCAAGATTTTGAGATACTTAACCGAATTGGAAAACATGCAATTTGATGCCACCAAGTAGATGAATTGCAAACAAAACCATCTTCAATTCAGCATTTTTATTTTTATTTTTTTATTTTTTTCCACAACTTTTTTAGATTACGAAAACTTTCAAAATCTCACCGACAAAGAGATACTCAACTCAACCTACTATCTTGAACAACAGCTCCGTCAATCAGATAAATTTAAGACTTAACAAATATTCATCTCATTGATTTTGGTTTTCTCAACGTTTCTGTAGAAGACATCTTTTCAAATCTCACAGATGTCAAGATATTCAGCCGAACTGCCAATGTAACTGTCAATCTAACACGCTGCTTGAAATGGTAGACCATATCTCTCGCCTATTGACACTCCTTATTTTTTTTCATATGCGTGTAATTTTTTTTTCATGACTTTTCTAATTTTTTTTTTTGCCATGTTATTTTCTCGCGTTCTCTTTCTCTTTCTATTTGCCCTTAGCATATCAAGGCTTATCTTTTTTTTTGCCGTTCTCTTTTCCAACTTAGGCTTACCATTATTTTTTTGCCTTTTATATAGCATGGCTTACCATTATTTTTGACATTTTTTCAGACTGAGGCTTACCACTATTTTTGCCATATCTCGTCTGGGGTTTACCTTTTTTTATACCCTTCACCAATCATAGCTTATCATTTTTTTTGCCATATTTTTCACGTCGGAGGCTTACCATATTTTTTGCCTCATTCAGCATTTCTTCTACTGCTGACCTTTCTTACCTTGTAGGGAGCAACGACTACGTCATTGTCGTAGCCAAGCAAATCCGTCTTCCGAATTTCCTTTTACTAACGAAAACAAGCGCGGAACACCGAAGGATAATTCGCATGTTCACGCCTCAAAAACATAACACTGAATGATCGTTTATTTTCACCGTTCGAATCATCTAGAATTCCTGTCAGCCTACTGAGATTGAATTTCAAATTTCTTCTCATTAGCTTCTTGGTATGCTGGCATTTTAAATGCCAACTACGATTGAATTTCAAATTCGTTATCATTTTTTCTATTAATGTCATTTTTTTAAATATTTTAGTTTATTTCATTATTTTTATCATGAAATAAGAAATACGTTCCACCTTATCCATCAATGTAACCAACAAATGCAAATGCATTTTTCAGACTCACTTTATTCCCCACACCCTCCAACTGCCAAGCTTTGCGTTGGATATCAAAACGCATCCTTCTATTATTTCGTGAATTCATGACCCTGGATAATTTTTTTGCAACTACAAGGTAGTTATCCGAGTCATTGTTCGGGCCTCCAAAGGTCCAAACATCTATAAAGTCCGAGAAATGCCGTCCGTCGATCAGTGCGTGGTCTACCTGTGAGCAAGTGTCACCACTAGGATTTTGCTAGTTGTGGATTTTCTTATGTGCGAAATAGGTACTACTTATTGCCATTCCACTAGCAGCAGCAAAGGTCACAAATCGCAGACCATTATCATTGGTAGCGGAATGAAGACTTTCCAGGGCAAAAGAAGCTAACTCTCCCAATCTGCGTGTTTGCATCTCCGATGAGTATATTTACATCGTGCACACTTAATTTTTTTTACCGGGATCTCAAGAAAATGGTCAACTTTTACCGAAATTAGCACAGCCGTGTCCCAGCAAACATGTTTTTTGCCGAGATTTCTGTCAAAATTGCTGGAAATCAGCAAATAATTTGCCTAAAATCAGCTAACAAACATCATTTTTGCTGGAATATCAGTTTATTATTTTGCTGACGCATGACTGTGCGGATTTTTGCTGAGCTGCAGAAATAAAAACTAAGTGTGTGTGTGTGTTCGGTACTCTTCGTAGGCCTAATCGAGGCTCTCATAGAACGCATCAGTATATAATGGGTATCCGGACCTTCTATGAAAATTTGGTTTTTGATCGAACATATAGCCTTTACGTGTACGAGAACGGCTATTATAAGCTCCTAAAAATGGAGTAACTTAAAAAAAGGCTGAATTTATTGCTTTAATATATTTTTTTTCAACGGTTAGTTTATGCTACTTGTAATTTTTGGTAAATTTTATTTGTTATTTCACTTATTATTTTTTGTAAGTGGTTTCATACAGATTTGCAATTTTAAGAAATTCAATAATTAGTAATTGCTTCTGCTTTTTTTATTGATTGATTTTTTTCCAAATTTGTTTATAGAAAATTGAATATTTATGACGTTTTCATTGAAAACATGGCCACTAGACTGGCCCAGGAAACAAAAAGTTGTGTAATTCCACGGGGCACCTCCCAGGATTGTGTCTTAGGGTGAGAAAATCAATCTCTGAAAATTTCAGCTCAATCGCTTGTTGCATAAGCTGGTGCATTTGATTTGAAGTTTGTATGGGGATTTCAGCCAAAATGTATAGGAAAATACACCTCCGTCACTCATTCGATCTGGAAATTGGTTCTGATTGCTCGATTGACCTCAGAATTGCAAAAACGGAAGTTGGTATGCTACAGAACAATTTCACAGAACATTGTATGATGATTAAATGAACTTTTATATAGGTTTTGGCCATTGGCGTAAATAAGGGGGGGGCAGGGGGGGCTGGTCCGCTCCAGACCTACTTGTGCCCCCCCCCCAGAAAATTTTGAAAAGTAATTCCAACTTAGTCAGTTTTAATTTCATTTACATATTTCCTACATATTTCTTAATTTTGATTATGAATTCTATAAACATATTTTTTGTTGCGTTATCACATCTATGACCATTTGTTCAGCAAAGCATCGAAATATTTAAGTTGGACCCCCGGGAACATTTTCTCGATTTTTAAGCTAAAATCAATGCCGCTTCTAATTCAGTTGCTAGCTTAAAATAATAAATTTGTTCTGCATTTGTTTGACTAGTATCCTGGTCGCAGAAACATAAAAACGTAATTGTATTAGGATATAAATATATCACTGGCACAGAAAGATATAAAATTATAAAACTTAAGAATCTTTGTTACAATGACAGAAAAATCAACAACGCATTTCATTGAAAATATTAGGACAAAACTTAGGCAACCTTCGCACTCACAACAGAGATTGCATTAAAGAAATATTTTTAGAATCCTCAAAAGATCTTGTTCTATTTAATTTTTTGGCGATTTCATAAGGATCATCGGAAAACTCTTTTGTGCCTGCTTTAGTTAGAATTTGTTTTTTAGGATAAAAAAAAATAGATTTAATTAGATCTAACAGTTCGTATCAGAAAACATTTCTTTTGCAGCACAATTCAGATCGATTTGGTTGCTTCTCAAGTCTCTTTGATTTTTGCAGAGAAATCTCTCACCTATTCAGAAAACCATAATAAAGCGTCAGTAACTACAAAAACCCTATGTTATTCTGGAATTTGATTTATGACTCATAATTTTATGACTCATGGAATTTATGACTCATAAAAAACACTTTAGGATTCCAAATTTGTGTTCATCGGTACTTAACTATTTCAGCACATAGCATACATTTTGGAATTGCATGAATACTTATATTGATTATGACAAAATTTCGTGGAATTTATTCCACATCTAAAGAGTTTCAAAAATTTCAAGATTAAAAAAAATCAAGATCTTTATGCATTAAGTAATCATGGAAATGCTTGAAAACTTTCAGAAATATACTCATATCGAATTTCATTTATAGATAATTCGAAGAAGATTCTTGAATCTTAGATTACACACTTATCCACATTTAGTAACATGGAGAAGACAAGTTGACACAGCGTTTTGAAGCAATCACAGCATCATTGGAAATCAATTGTATTATTCGCGATTTTTTTATGTTAGTTCTAGGACGAATGAGCGATAAACTTAGTCAAACAATTTCTATTGCAATCCATGCGCACAGTGCTTTAAATCGCCTTTGAAAATTACATCCCACCAGCTGGTGCCATGCCCCCCCCCTAGACCGAGACTCTAGTTACGCCTATGGTTTTGGCTGATGCAATTCGATCAAAAAATCCAAAAATACACAAATCAGCTCCTAATAAATCAGTCGAAAACTATATAAAAGTTCATTTAATCATCATACAATGTTCTGTGAAAATGTTCTGTAGCATACCAACTGCCGTTTTTGCAAATCTGAGGTCAATCGAGCAATCAGAACCAATTTCCAGATCGATTGAATGATGGAGGTGTAATTTCCTATACATTTTGGCTGAAATCCCCATACAAACTTCAAATCAAATGCGCCAGCTTATGCAACAAGCGATTGAGCTGAAATTTTCAGAGATTGATTTTCTCACCCAAAGACACAATTCTGGGGGCTGCCCCGTGGAATTCGACAACATTTTTTTCTCCCCATACTAATCTGGGCCAGTCTAATGGCCACGATATATACGATTATCAACATTCAAAAATAATTAAATTTGGTCTGGGGGGGGGGGGGTTGTTTGTGAACATTTTTTTTTCGAAAAAAAAAATTCTTCTGAAAATTTTGTCTCTGGGGGGGTGGTTATGTCCAAAACCACCCCCGTGGCTACGCCGCTGCTGAACATTGTAGTCACCTCCAGAAGGCAGACTGTAGTGATTTCAAGCCTATCTATCTATGGGAGAAGGGTCGTTTGGCCGAAGCCCATTCGGCCGAAAGCCATTTGGCCGAATACCACTAGGCGCGTGATTTTAGCGCGTTTAACGTAATGATGTCTTCGAGACATTTTATCAGTAGGTTAATGCGCTTCTTTGGAGGTATTTAGCTTACTGGTCAATCCCCCTAAAAGTGAGACGAAAAATTTATTTTTTCCACTTCACAACCTATGAGGTTTGATTCTTCATAAAAGTTGTAGCAAAAGTTCTCTTGATAAACTTTGTCGAAGACACCAAGCTCGTAATTCCGTTACTCTTGGAGATTTTTTACGTTTTATGCTGACAATCCCTGAACAATGTTTTTTTCACCATATCTTTTTCATTTTCATTTCTACTTTTTTTGCATGTTCTAAAAAGTTTTAGATAATATTAAAATACGCCGTGTGGTGGCAATTGCGACTTGAAAACTTGGAAAATAAAAAAGTTATAACAGTTTTATTGGATTTTCAAGTCATATTTGATTTAACTGCAACTTGACAACGGGCAACTTGTGGCAGTCAATAGTTGTGGCAGTCATACGCAAAAAAAGTACAAGTAATAAATAGAGATGTCGTAAATTAATTGATTGCTTCGATTAATCGATTAATCGTTGTGATAATCGATTACTTCCAAACGATTAATCGATTCAATAATCAACAAGAATCGAGAGTAATTGATTAGTTACTAATCGATTAATTGAGATTTTACGACATTCTTAGTAATGAACTTTAAATTAAAACCTGGACTGTAGAGTTGTACGCGAATGGATTGTTTCATCAAAAACCATTTCCTACTATACAAAGCAGAAACCAATGCTTATACGTCGAAAACGTTCAAAGCTTGTTGGCATAAAAAACAATAAATCTCCAAAAGCAATCAAATTACGAACTTGATGTCTTCGACAGTGTTTTTCAGGAGAGCTTTTGCTACAACTCTCGCGAAAGCATATACCTTGCATGTTGTAGAGTGGAAAAAATAAAATTTTCATCTCACTTTTAGAGGGATTGATCATAAGGCTGAATACCACCTCCAAAAAGCGCATCGACTTACTGATAAAATGTCTCGAAGACCCCATTACGCTAAATCACATTATATAGGTACTATTAAACAAACGCACTAAAAACACGATTTTAACCACCTAGCATTATGCCGAAATTTATATGGCCGAAACACATTTGGCCGAACGGTTCATCCGGCTAAATAGGTCATTTGGTCGAATTGGACATTTGGAAGTCTCACTTTTTACAGTGAGAAGTGAGATATGAATAATAAGAAGTAAGACGTCACTGTAAAAAGTGAGAAGTGAGACGTCTCACTACCCACTTCTCACTGTGAAAAATTAGTAGTTCGAAGTTAGAAGTGAGACGTCTCGCTACTCACTTTTTACAGTGAGAAATGAGGAATGAGAAGTAAGTAGTAACACATCTCACTGTAAAAAGTGAGTAGAGCGAAGCGAGAAGTTGGACGTCTCACTACTCACTTCGCTCTATGTCTGAGACGTCTCACTTCTCACCCTTCATTTCTCACTTATCACTTCTCACTGCGTAAAGTGAAAAGATCAAAGTGAGAAGGGAGACGCCTCTCTTCTCACTTATCACTTCTAACTTCTTGATTCTCACTTTTCACAATGAGAAGTGAGACGTCAAATGACACATTCGGCCGAAAGACCTTTTCGTGCTGTTTTTTCACAAATCTAAATTTTCCATGTGCATGTTTCACAGAAACGCTCAATATTTTTTCTTCGAAGGCTATCTCACTAAAACACATTTTGAATGCAGATGACTTTTCATAATGCCAAAACTGTTCTAAGCGCATGCCGTCGTTTCCTTCGACTATCAACATCAACTCGTTTTAGAATATAAAATAGTTCTCCCCGTTGGGGATCGCCGTCACTCTTTTACGAGAATAGTCAACCAGGCGCCGCCAGAGCCGAGTGCGGCCCAGCAATATCCATCTCGTAACTGTGTTGCCAATGCAAACAACAATTGCGCGTCGATTGAAATTCTGAACCGACCGTCCCGATGGTGACAGCAACATTTAGCCAGCGGATACCCTGCTGGAAGCGAACTACGTTGTTGGCTAGTTGCTGCTAGTGTGGATAGAAGGTGGTCGGTAATGATGCCATTCGCGTTCAATTAATTTGCAGATGATAAAACATAAATTCATGCAAACAATCCATATCTTTGTTTTTCAATGGTAAACAGTAGGGTGGTTGGAAGCACAGATGAGCATTGAATTGTGTGTAGGTTATGACACCGGTGGCCACGTGAACCGTGGCTGGATGTGAATTCGGTAAACAACACCAGGAAACTGACAACCCAGTTGTGCTCATTGCGTAATAGCACACCCTCAGATAAAGATAGACATTTAAGGAATAGATTGATAATCTGGCGAGGAGGAAAATGTGAGGAATAGGAATTAGGAATAGTATTCTAGTGTACAGCTGAAGCCAACTGTATAGGGGCAGAATTTTAAAACTTCTGTTGAGAAACTCGCTGTACAAATGCAACGACATATCCACATAGGTGACATGTGACTATTTGTTTTTTATTTGAGACTGTTCATATGATAAGGCAAATATCAAATATGTTATAATAAGTTGATCTTTCCCGTCAAAAAAATTTATTCGTTCAATCGATTCTTTAATTTATTTGAGGTAAACTTTCCCAAAGAACCCATATTTTTTGACGCTCTGAACTATTTTTAACTCTGAACTATTATCAGGCCAATTCTTCAGACCAGTTGACACGTGCAGCACTTTTAAAATTTTTTTTTTATAATTTTGAAAGTGATTAGAGGCTTCATAAATATGGGTTCTTTGTGAAAGTTTTCCTAAAATAAGTCAAAAAAATTACTGAGGCATTTGAACGAGATCAAATTTTGACGGGGAAGGTCAATTGTAGTTCAGCAAATCAGATTTTCATAGAACAGATATCAGTCTAAATGTTATAATAGATCATTGATAGTCTTAACAAAATCATTAGTGTACGAGAAAGGCAAAACACTGTTTGCCCTAATTAAATGAATCACATTCAAAACCAAAATTAGCGCGATGTATTTTCTAACTTCTTCTTTTATCTAGGCATCACTTCATGAATGCTAACTGAACTCACGAAAGCCTCTTACCTCTAATCAGCTAAATGCAAAGCGGTAAAACTGTCGCATATTTACAAGTGTTTAGATGCCTAATTACCATGACCAACTTAATTGAAATGACTAGTTCCGGTGAAACATTGTTTTTGTGCAGGTGCGCTCGAATGCTTCCCTCAATTCGAGGAGGAAGTAGCGAGTGAATAGTTTCATAATTTATTTATCCTGTAGTGAACGACAAAGCAATTAAATTACGTGACAACTGCCATAGCTATTTGAAGAATTTAATAACCATGATTGATTATGGTACAAATTTTCTTTAATAAAATTGTTAATTATCCTGTACCTTTTGCATTTAACAACTTTAATTTAGCGAACAAGTTACATTGCTCGAAAAATCAATTTGCATAATGAACAGTACATGAAACATTTGACCTTTTCAGGCCCAGATTTTTCTAAGCGATATTGCCAAATAAATCTAGCATGATTTTTGAAAACGTCGTATGTCCAAATGAGAGACTCTTTTTCATTACGCTCTCTTTCGTTAATATCGTAGCTAGCTTTGCATTTATTGCAATATTTCCACCTCAGACAAAGCTATGTTCTTCAGATCTCTGTTGAAACATTCGATGTAAATGTTAGCATGGCTTCGTAATAATCGAAAGAGAAAGTAAACAAAGAGAGCCTCTCTTTTGGACTTACGACGTTTTTAAAAATCACGCAAGAAATATGATATGTTCCATTTGTTTTCGTTATTAATAATGGAGAAATGACAAAACAAGCTGAAAAATATTTTTTCGGAATGTATTAGATCAGCCCTATGCTAAGAGCTCATGTTTAGCGTAGCCAACACCAACACCAACGCCGAGCAACGTACGTCAAATCTAAAAAAGCTTAACATCATAAAACATCCAAATTCAGCTTTCTTCAATATTCAACTTTAATCGGGAATTTTAATTAAATATGACTAATGAGTTTAATTGATTCAAAACTTATCTACATGATCAATTTTGATTTTACTTACATGGAGAACAACAATTTGTCTTTTATTTCACCGTGAAAAGCTTGAGCAGAATTTAAAAATAAATCCTGCTCTTTTATTGTTGTGGATATTTTCAATTATCAAGCTACAATCATTGGTGTTGTTGACGATTGTTGACATCTCATGCAACTGACAGCGGTCTATCTGCACACTGTGCCCGGGACATGGTGGCTATTTTTAGGCTAAGGGAGTTAGATAGGGATGTCTATAGCCTGTATTAGATCATCCAAACTTTCCTTGAGTCCAAAACTTGCGGTCTACTGGTAACTGTAGCGTTTTTTGGTAACTGCGAGCGTTTTTCGTCATTCCAAGCATGAATATGTATTCAACCATATCCATAACATATTCCACAAGACCAGGAGACATGGTCAGATGGTTGCGTGATATACTGAGTCATCGAAACCGTCCTTGAGTTCAGAACTTGTGATCTACAGCCACGTAACTAGCACCAACATTTCTAAAGGCCGAAACTGCTTTTGTAAACAAGAGCTTCTCACGGCGCTGGTGGGCTAGCTTGTGACCACCCACGCAATCCAGCGCCATTTGTTGAAAGAAGAGGGTTCGCTGCTGTGGTGTTGGATTGCGTGGGTGGGCTCAAATTACCTCACCAGCGACATGAGAATCGTATTTATAAAATCAATTTCTCCCTTTTGAAATATTGATGCCGATATATTCAACTGTAATGATCACATACATAAAGCAATTTTAAAAAAAATATTTCTTAGCAATTGCAGATTTTAGTCCCGAATAAAAGTATAGTTTTGATGGCTTGAATATCCAGAACGATGCCTGTAGATTTCCAGGAGACGTGATGGGTGTGGTTGAACACATACCAAAATTGTGTAAGGAAAAAAGCTACTGTCAACTGTTGATTGCAACTCCCGAACTCAAGTTTGGACAACCCAAAATATTTAAAAACTATTCTACAACGATGTCTTTTGGCCTTACAGGAGATGTAACACACATTGTTGAATACAAAATACAACAAACAAATTTGCAGTTGTAGATTTCAAATCCTGAACTCAAGGACAGTTTGGATGGCTTAGGACGTCCAAAAAAGATAAGCAAACAGTTTTTTTTCCAATTTCGTTTATTTGGTAGGCTCAGGCATGTATAACACTTTACGGAGCCACGTTTCTTTGAGATATGTACAATCGACATAATCTTATTATTAAATTAGTAAGAGAGGGAAATAAGCCAACGTACTCGTGGTAACTCGAGGTTAGGTTTACAATGTTTAAGGATGGACGGGGATTAGGATTCGGGAATCAGGGAATCATCATAATCAAGGAATTTCAGCAGCTCATCCGGTCATTTGGCGTCGGGGACGATGTGGTGTGTCGTCGTGCTCGAAGAATGGTTCGAATGGGAGCATCTTCCGGACGGCCAGAGCTACAGCGCTCTACGGTACAGAAAGACAGAGACAAAACAAACAAAAAACTTTGAAGAAAAAGAAAAAAAAAAACAAAAGTATTAGACTTTTATGTCAGAGGAACAAAGAAAACTATAAATGGCTTGCATATAGACCACGATCCCCCAAAACACCTCTTATCTCCTGGAAGGGTTGTTTACCTCGGGCCACTAGGGTATCCAAAAATTGCTCTCTGGAGACGTCGTTTTCCGAGCAGAACCAAACTACGAGATCGATGTCATCATAACCGGCTCCGCACCTACATAAGTTGCTATCGACAAGGTTTATTCTGTACAGATGTGCGTTTAGTGAATAGTGATTAGACATAAGTCTCGACATCACGCGAATGAAGCCTCGACTTAAGTCCTCACCTCTGAACCACGCTCGCCCAGAAACTTTTGGAACTATAGAAAATAGCCACAGTCCAAGTTCGTTGTGTGTCCAATTTCTTTGCCAACTTTGAAGAGTACTCTGACGGACTAATGGGAAAACTCGTTGCTCGAGAATTGTCTATCATAAACCTCACCTTCCTGTGCGCCCACCTTTGCCAGCGAGTCTGCCTTCTCATTGCCGTAGATTGAGCAGTGAGAAGGGACCCAAACAAAGGTAATCTTGAATGATCTTTCGACCAAAACACGCATCTGCTCTCTTATGTTTGTAAGAAAGTAAGATGCGTGCTTAACGGGTTTCATCGACCGGAGTGCCTCGATAGAACTAAGACTATCCGAGAAGATGAAATAATGGTCTACGGGCTGATTGGAAATTATCCCCAAAGCGAAGTTAATTGCTGCCAGCTCAGCAACATAAACCGACCACGGTTCCTGAAGTTTTCGGAAGGTGGTTGAAGTTACATTGAAAACACCGAAGCCAGTGGATCCGTTAATGCGAGAACCATCAGTGAAATATCTGTTGTTGAAATTGACATGTTCATATTTTTCAGAAAAAATGGAGGGAATTGAAAGATTTCGAAGATGATCTGGTATTCCTTGAATAGCGTGTTTCACGGACAGATCGTATTCAATTGAGAAACTGTCATTGGTAAAGTCAACTCGAGGGGGAGTATAACATGGAAGACAAAGATCTGACGATATGTAGTTGAGATAAACTCTTAAGAATCTTGACCGATGAACCAGTTCAAGCATATTATCGAAGTTGCGTAAGACAAGTGTGTTACTTGTTCCACATTTAATTAGTATTTTAAATGAGAGCTCCCAGTAACGGTGCTTTAAAGGAGTGACTCCAGCAAGCACCTCCAGGCTCATGTTATGCGTTGAATGCATACAGCCAAGGGCAATACGCAAACAACGATATTGAATTCGTTCCAATTTAATAAGGTGGCAATCAGCTGCTGAGAGGAAGCAGAAGGAGCCGTACTCTAAAACAGAGAGAATAGTCGTTCTATAGAGTTTGATGAGGTCTTCCGGGTGAGCACCCCACCATGTTCCGGACCACGGCATCATCTGCAAGTTGTCTGAGCGTGCATTGTCCTTCCAAACAATTGTCAATATCTTTAACATAGAAATTATAAAGCAAGGGACTTAAACATGAACCTTGGGGAAGACCCATGTAGCTATTTCTGGAAGTTGTCAGAGTGCCGAGTGTAAAATTCATTTGTTTTTCTGACAACAAATTGTACAAGAAATTATTCAAAATAACGGGCAATCCATTACTGTGCAGATTTTCTGACAGCACTTTTATGGAAACTGAATCAAAAGCGCCCTTAATATCCAAGAATACTGAAGCCAATTGCTCCTTGTGCGCAAAGGCCAGCTGTATATCTAAAGAGAGCAACGCTAGACAATCATTTGTTCCTTTACCTTTACGAAATCCAAACTGAGTATTTGAGAGTAATGCATTTTGTTCAACCCAATGGTCGATTCTTGAAAGGATCATTTTTTCCAATAATTTTCTCATGCATGAAAGCATGGCAATCGGTCGGTAGGAATTGTAATCAGACGCTGGTTTCCCAGGCTTTTGAATAGCTATTACTTTGACCTGTCGCCATTCTGGTGGTACGATGTTGTACTCCATGAAACAGTTGTACAGGTCAAGTAACCGTCTTTTTGCGATATCTTTTTGCGATATCTGGGAGATTGAATTTGATGTTATCGCATCCCAGAGCAGAGTTATTCGATGAAAGAAGAGACATAGAAAGTTCCAGCATTGAGAACGGCCCATCCAAAGAACCGGGATCAGTGACTGATTCTCGAAATAGCGGTTCTGCTGGTACGGAATCTGGACAGACCTTTTTTGCGAAATTGAATATCCATCGATTGGAGTATTCTTCACTCTCGTTGGTGGAAATGCGGTTCCGCATGTTGCGGGCCATTTTCCAAAGTGTTGTCATTGAGGTTTCTCGCGATAGTCCCTCGACAAAACGTCGCCAGTAGCTAAGTTTTTTAGCCTTGAGAAGATTTTTGAGCTTTCTTTCAAGCCTCAAATACTCTTCAAAAAGCTCGGACCTTCCGTGTTTACGAAAGGCCTTGAAGGCATCAGATTTCTCAGAATACAACTTAGTACATTCATCATTCCATCCAGGAGTGGCTGGTCTTCTTATGACAGATGTACTTGGAACGCGTCGTTTCTGAGCTTCCAGTGCGCTTTTATGAATCAATTCGGTAAGGAATCGATACTCATCCAGTGGCGGAAGAATATCAGTTGATTCAATACCAATTTTTACCGCCGATGCAAATTTTTGCCAGTCAATGTTCTTCGTGAGATCGAAAGGAACATTAACTGGCTCAGATTCTTGATAGCCACTTTTAAGCAAACAGTTTATTGTACATCAAGGTAGCTCTACGGATACGTTTGAGTAAAAATCTTATTTTGAAACAGTACAATCCGCTGCCAATATACCTAATATTTTCTATTTCCTAACTTCATCGTGTTCATGACGTTCCAGGATGTCGTAAGGCCTTGATCGCCCATCCCCCTTTTTTCCCTGATTTTAAGCAATTTTGCTGAAGATAGTGTTCACTAAGAAGAAGAACTGTTCACTTTTATCCATCGTGCGGTTTTATACATTTATACATATATGACCCCGTGGGTCTGAGAGGGTTAAAACTGGAGGGAACATCGTCCTTCGGTAGAATTCGAACTCACGAGCCCTAGTAAAATGGGCAATTCACATCGATTGAACTAAACTCAAGTGGCAAATTCTTACTTTAAACAGTATAATATATCCTTAATTTTTAAATACTTCACAATTTAATAATTATCTGAGATCATAGAAGACAAGATTTACTATCCTATGGAAAAGTAAAACTTTGATCTAATTAAAGAACAATTTAATGATTAATACTGGATAGTGGATATAGAGCAAAAATGATACCGTAAACTGCAACAAGAAGGCAGAAGCAATGTCAAGCAAAGAAAGGTGAAATTCTACTAAAGATCATGAGAATAAAAAATGCCGTTCTTGCACTTCACAAATTTTAAGATCAGGAAATAAAGTCTTATTATTCACATTAAAATTACATTTATTACCACTCCCAATGATCCATTTCTAATATTGGATACGCTTTTCATCTATAAAATTCAATTCATATTCAAAGACTTGTCCCCAACCGACTGCTAACTTTAATCTTGGACAGAGTTGGGCAAAAAGTTTGTTCGCCTTGTTGATTGTAGATATTTTTTTCTACTTTTCCATCATCCGATTCGTGGTTTCTTTTCAATCAATTCCCCATCCGGTTGACGAAAGTAGACCTTGATATTTCCACTCACTTCGAAGGGAATGAATAGCTATAGGTATAGCAATATGAAACGGATGCGAGTCGAATAAGGGGAAAAACCTAAAGTGCGTCAGACTGTCTCGGGTTGTACGTTTGTTTTGTATTTTTCTTCCTTTGCCGTTTTTTTTATGTTTTCCACTTCCATGGAACTGACAACCAAGATTTGATAAGTTCGGAATTGACTGGAGGTTAATAATAACCCAACAATCCGTTGAGATTTCTCTTCATCCGGGAAAACTTGTTACTGCCTGCAACCCGACCGAAGAGAAAGTTGTGTGGAGATAAATAGCAAGTGGTCAATTAAATAATGGAGTAAGTTTTCAACAGAGATGATACGGGGTGCTGCAAAGTGGGATTGATTAGGATATTTTGTTGTTGATGAGAAAGTTTTTTCTTCAATGAGAACGGTTGATCGATAATCATCAATCATAATTTAGCCGATTGGGAAAGGAATACTGCTGTGTAGGTGATTGATTTAACTTACAAAACGTTGGGAAAGGTTCCTTATCTGATTTAAGTAAACAAGCACAAATTAATCTTTTGTTCTTTCTTGTACACCAAGACGTAAGGAAAAAGCAATTTATCCACTTCATAAATGGACTTTTAATAGAAGGCCCAGAGACCCTTTGTGCTATTGCAGTTGAGGTGATGTCTGTATGCGTGTGCGCAAAAAAAAACTCACGTTTATTCAGGAATCTATCTTTAACCGATTTGCTCGCTCAAATTGCATTCGACGAAGAATCCTGTCCCATTGATTCCTGTTTATTTATTTATTTAGTACAATGATCGAACATCGTGGTCCACATGATTCATTAAAATTAAAAACTATAATAAAAGTTAGTATTGCCGAACTTTAGTATTAGTCGATCTTTAAAAATATTAATAGAACACTTAAAATCAAACAAAAAAAAACATAATATTAAATACATCACCCACATAACGGTTTGGTTCATTGAGTCCATAAAGAGTACGGCGTACAGGAAGTCGTAAACAATTCACAGTCCTAAGTGGTCTTACTACAATGTTTAGACTAATCATTGATAGAATGTTCGGTGCATCAATTTTCGCTACCAACAATTAAACTGCGAAGATTGCTTTCAAATCCATTCGTCTTTTAAATAGTGGTTCCATATGCCGAAGTTGACAGCGATCAGCAAAAGGAGACAATTCAAATTTGTTTGACCAAGGAATAAATCGCCTGCTCTAGCAATCATGCTCACGTAATGGCTTTGAAACGTCAATTTCTTAAAGTTAACAACGCTGTATGGATGAACAGTGTCATTCTATTTATGACTAAAACTATTGCAAATTGAACATTTTAAAAGTGCATGGGAAAGGTTCCTTTACCACGAGTGGATTGATCACGGTTTTGACGTAGAGGGCACTTGCACGTGTCATTTTGTTCCAGGTGGTCGTCGGAGCGATTGTTGCAGAAAATGTTTCCCATCGATGGCGTGGGTAGCTCTTCTAGCTGGATTGTTCAACGCCATCGATGGCAGACTGTTGCAGTTAAACAACGAATGGTCGCCCAACAGCAGCAGCTCTCAAGTGGAATTCTCGCAAATGAATTGGTGGTTGGGAAGCCGCACGATTAAAAATAAGTCGGTTCTTTCATTACCAAAAATTTGTCGAAAGAGACTTATTCTGCCGTCAAAAGCAAAAATATCCCATATTGATATAAAACATGGCACCACATGGCACTATGGATCAGCTATGCTTACAGCTTCCGTATTGTATACGACTGAAAATACCGAAAATCACAATAATTGAGTAGACGGAACTAGCAGATTGTCTGTTGTTCTTTTGTGTTGAATCCTGGAGAGAGTATTGTTGGCAATAAGTGACATTTTCGGGCAAGGTTCGGAAAATCGTTTAATTCTTGTTAGTGGATGTAGAGATAATATTTGAAGCAAACTCTATTACATTAAACAATCACATAACTCAATCGTATCCCGGGTAGAAGTCGTGATATTGATAATAAAACATGATATTAACTTGTTTGAAATAAGAGTAAGAATAACAAGCGAAAATAACAAAAATTTGCACCTAAATATCATAAAAATATCAGGTTTTGCTATTAACAAGAACAAACTAATCACTAAAGATATTGATAAGTTCTTGTTCATGGCAAAACCTGATATTTTTTGGTATATCGGTGCAAATTTTTGTTATTTTCACTCTTATTTCAAACAAGTTCATATCATGTTTTGTTATTAATATAACGTTTTACCACAGACAAAGTTTTACTGTTAATGAGCTATTATCGTCTACCCAGGAAGGATGACGTCAGTAGCATGCTAGTCGTTTGGCTGATCAGAAATCTCTACAACAACAAATAAATTTGTGTTATTGCAACATCAGCGATAAATCTCTTCTGCTTCTGCGATCCAATTACTGTAGTCACTCTATTTTGTACATTGAAAAAATAATATCAACTCTTATGTAAAATGGTGATCCTGAAAAGGACCTATTACAAACAGTATGAGCCACCAAACAGTTCGTATTTTGCGAGAAAATTTCACCTTCTGCTAACATGACCTGACCATTCAATGATTTAGCACAAACCAATCTTAAACGCCATACATAGTTGCGTCCAACTGCGCCGACGATCACCACACCGATACAGACGGATCGCTGCTGGAACGCCCACCGCAAAAACTCGAACAAAATTACGCTCGTTCTAGTATTAAAGCAGCTTTCTTGTATACAATTAAGTAAAGCCACTGGAATTCAAAGACAGAAATATTTAAATTTAACCTTAGTAAGATGTTGGGGTCAATATGACCCAAAACGAAACTTCAACGTAGAATAACTTTTTACCTGGTGATCCGATCGTTCTGAAATTTCTTGACTTTTAATATTTTGTGGAAATGAAACATAAGGACATGAAAAAAGTATTTTAACCCTTAAAGGCGCAAGGCGATTTTTTTAGAATTCGTCGGAAATATTTTTAACGTAAATAACCATTGGAATTATTAACATTAAACGTATTTTCGGTTTGTTGTTTTAAAACAACATTGCGCATTTAAGGGTTAAGGTGCAACAGGAACGACCCCACAAAAAAAGTTACGAATAAGATGTTGGGGTCATATTGACCCAGAAATGTAAATGCTTATAAAACAGTCAAATTATAACCGAATTACAAAGTTCATATACCGTCCGAAAGATAAACTCATCAATTTTGTGGCTATGTGGTGATATGCTGGTTCTGGATGCAATGGCCACCGGAAAACGACTTCCACGTACACTCCTGGTACATGCAAGGTGCCCCCGGGGAACCCGCAGGAGGGGACATTTCCGTTTCAGCACCAAAATATGCCGTGCGGCGGCTCTTTCGTCATGATTTTCCACAAAATAGATGATAATTCGCTTGAAATCGATAAGTGACCACATTGCCACTCCTGGTAATGCAAGGTGCCCCCGGAGAACCCGCAGGAGGAGACATTTTCGTTTTAGCACCACAATATGCCGTGCGGCGGCTCTTTCGTCATGATTTTCCCCAAAATAAATGATTATGCGCTTGAAATCGATAATGGACCAAATTGGCCACTCTTGGAGCCTATGAGGTGCCCCCGGGGAACCCGTAAAAAAGGACATTTCCGTTTTAGCACCAAAATATGCCGTGCGGCGGCTCTTTCGTCATGATTTTCCACCAAACAAATGGTTATGCGCTTGAAATCGATAAGTGACCACATTGGCCACTCCTGGTACATGCAAGGTGCCCCCGGGGAACCAGCAGGAGGGGACATTTCCGTTTTAGCACCACAATATGCCGTGCGGCGGCTCTTTCGTCATGATTTTCCCCAAAATAAATGATTATGCGCTTGAAATCGATAATTGACCCAATTGGCCACTCTTGGAGCCTATGAGGTGCCCCCGGGGAACCCGTAAAAAAGGACATTTCCGTTTTAGCACCAAAATATGCCGTGCGGCGGCTCTTTCGTCATGATTTTCCATCAAACAAATGGTTATGCGCTTGAAATCGATAAGTGACCACATTGGCCACTCCTGGTACATGCAAGGTGCCCCCGGGGAACCCGCAGGAGGGGACATTTCCGTTTTAGCACCAAAATATACCGTGTGGCGGCTCTGTCGTCATGATTTTCCACAAAATAAATGATTATGCGCTTGAAATCGATAATTGACCAAATTGGCCACTCTTGGAGCCTATGAGGTGCCCCCGGGGAACCCGTAGAAAAGGACATTTCCGTTTTAGCACCAAAATATGCCGTGCGGCGGCTCTTTCGTCATGATTTTCCATCAAACAAATGGTTATGCGCTTGAAATCGATAAGTGACCACATTGGCCACTCCTGGTACATGCAAGGTGCCCCCAGGAACCCGCAGGAGGGGACATTTCCGTTTTAGCACCACAATAGGCCATGCGGCGGCTCTTTCGTCATGATTTTTCCCAAAATAAATGATTATGCGCTTGAAATCGATAATTGACCACATTGGCACTCTTGGAGTCTATGAGGTGCCCCCGGGGAACCCGTAAAAGAGGACATTTCCGTTTTAACACCAAAATATGCCGTGCGGCGGCTCTTTCGTTATGATTTTCCACAAAATAGATGATAATCCGCTCGAAATCGATAAGTGACCACATTGGCCACTCTTGGAGCCTATGAGGTGCCCTCGGCGAACCCGTAAAAGGGGCCATTTCCATTTTTACACCAATATAAGCCGTGTGGCGGCTCTTTCGGTGTGTTTTCCCAACAAACAGATTGTCGTGCGCTCGAAATCGATAAGTGACCACATTGGTTACATTTGAAACCTATGAGGTTCCCTCGGAGAACACGTAGAAGATGACATTTTCATTTTTACACCAACATATGTTATGCGTTGGCTCTTTTGTCGTGGTTTTCCTCCAAATAGGTGCCCTCGAAATTGATTATTGAAATATTGTCCACCCTCAGAACCTATGAGGTGCTCTTTCGTCATGATTTTCCATAAAATAGATGATTATGCGCTTGAAATCGATAATTGACTACATTGGCCCCTCTTGGAGCCTATGAGGTGCCCTCGAGAAACCCGTAAAAGAGGACATTTTCGTTTTATCACCAAAATATGCCGTGCGGCGGCTTGTTTGTCATGATTTTTCACCAAACAGATGGTTATACGCTTGAAATCGATAAATGACCACATTGGCCACTCCTGGGGTCCATTACTATCACTCACTCCCTAGTGGTGATGGTGCCTTTATCGTTCGTTCAAAAGGGTTGAGAAATATATAAGAAAAGTCTAATATAAAACTAATAGGTAGATAGCTCTTATTTTTCATATTTGTTTATTTGCATTCTAAAATTTCCTGCTGAACGCAACTTATTGCAAACCAATCGGATGAACATAAGTGCCAGAAAAGTGATTTTCCCATGCAGGTGCTGAAATTAGTATTTTGGCCATAGCTTCGGAGCCCATAGTCCGATCTGGCCAATTTTCAATAGGAAACAATAGGGCAGGATTTTGCGTCGAATGCTATTTAACGCGATCAAATCGGTTGAGAAAAAGTTCCTAAAAAGTGAATGAGATTTTGTGTGCACAGACACTTTCAATGGATTCTTCGCGGCACTCCACAATTACCGAAACTGGGCCTGGAGTTCCCCGGGTTGATTTTAGATTTCAAGAGCATAACCAACTATTTGATGGAAAACTATAGTGAAAGAGCCGCTACACGGCATGTCTTTAAGTAAGAGTAAGAGAAAACAAGGAAATGTCCTCTCCTATGAGCTCCACGGCGGTACTTAATAGGTTTCAAAATGGAAAATGTGGTCACTTATTCATTTCGGTATAAAAACGGAAATGTCACCATCTACGGGTTCCCCGTGGGCATCTCATTGGTTCCAAGAGTGGCCAATGTGGTCACTTATCGATTTCAAGCGCATAATCATCTATTCTGTGGAAAATCATGACGAAAGAGCCGGCATAATTTTTTTGCTAATACGGAAATGTCCCTTTCTACGGGTTCCCCGGGGGCACCTCATAGGTTCCAAGAGTGGCAAATGTGGAAAACACACCGAGAGAGTCGCCGCACGGCATATTTCGGTGTTAAAACGGAAATGTCCTATTCTACGGGTTCCCTGGGGGCCCCTCATAGGTTCCAGGCGTTGTCAATGTGGTCACTTATCGATTTCAAGCGCATAGTCATCTATTTTGTGAAAAATCATGACGAAAGAGCCGCCGCACGGCATATTTTGGTGCTAAACGGAAATGTCTCATTCTACGGGTTCCCCGGGGGCACCTCATAGACTCCAAGAGTGGCCAATGTGGTCACTTATCGATTTCAAGCGAATAATCATCTCTTTGGTGGTAAAACACACCGAAAGAGTCGCCGCACGGCATATTTTGGTGCTAAAACGGAAAAATCCCCTCCTGCGGGTTCCCTGGGGGCCCCTGATAGGTTCCAAGAATGACCAATGTGGTCACTTATCGATTTCACTGGCATAATCATCTATTTTGTGGCAAATCATGACGAAAGAGCTGCCGCACGGTATATGTTGGTGTTAAAACGGAAATGTCCCCTATTATTGTCCCCCCGAGGGCACCTCATAGGCTCCAAGAGTAGCTAATGTGGTCACTAATCGATTTCGAGCTGAATAACCATCTCTTTGATGAGAAAACACACCGAAAGAGTCGCCGCTCGGCATATTTCGGTGTTAAAACGGAAATGTCCCATTCTAAGGGTTCCCTAGGGTTCTAGGTTCCCTAGCTGGGGGCCCCTCGTAGGCTCCAAGAGCGGCCAATGTGGTCAATTATCGATTTCAAGCGCATAATCATCTATTTTGTGAAAAATCATGACGAAAGAGCTGCCGCACGACATATTTTGGTGCTAAAACGGAAATGTCCCCTTTACAGCATCCCCGGGGGCACCTCATAGGCTCCAAGAGTGGCCAGTGTGGTCACTAATCGATTTCGAGCCCATAATCATCTATTTTGTAGAAAATCATGACGAAAGAGCTGTCGCACGACATATTTTGGTGTTAAAACGGAAATGTCTCCTTTTACGGGTTCCCCGGGGGCAACTCATAGGCTCCAAGAATGGCCAATGTGGTCACTTAGCGATTTCGAGCGCATAATCATCTATTTTGTGGAAAATCATGACGACAGAGCCGCCGCAAGGTATATTTTGGTGCTAAAACGGAAATGTCCCCTCCTGCGGGTTCCCCGGGGGCACCTTGCATGTACCAGAAGTGGCCACTTCATCGGAAGCCCTCTCATGGGCCATACATTACCGTTTTAAGAGAATCTATGAGGAATTAGCGATCGAATGGCATATATGGAGCGATTTTTATGCTCCCCTTATATGACCGACAAGGTCCCCGTGGAAGTCGTTTCCCGGTGGCCATTGTCTCCAGAACCAGCATATCATCACGTAGCCACAAAATTGATGAGTTTATCTTTCGAACGGTATATAAACTTTGTGATTAGGTTATAATTTGACTGTTTTATAAGCATTTACATTTCTGGGTCAATATGACCCTAACATCTTATTCGTAAGTTTTTTCTAATATCCGAAGAAAGTTAAATTTAAATTCCAAATTTACTATCAGTTTATATCGATTTCATGTGCTTTTTTAATAGCATCGTTTTTGTTGATTTTTTCGCTGTAGTTTGTTTGGAGAAACGTTAGATATGTAAAAGGCCTTTTTTGAGAAAATCTGTAAAATGATTAATCCACCTAAAAGTGAGATAAAAATTTTGCTTAACCATCAAAACCAGATATGTTGCTAGTGTCTTCATGAAAGTTGTAGCGGATGGTATTTCAAGCCACTTAGCCATAGACACCCCATATCTATTACTTATATAGTACAAGATATGTGACCTTTTCTGTGGAAGGTCCCTGAAATCAGTTTTTTTAGCATAACTTTTTTTCTATGTTTCAGACATTTTTTACCATCTTCTACAAAGTTATTTGGCTAACAAAAATACACGTATTTGTAGAATATTACGAAGCTCTATCTCTTAAAATGGAAAAGTTATTTGAGAAAATGTTTTTTTCCAGGGCTTTTTTAGAATCGTGTAATTTGTTCCGGCGCAAAATGGCGCACACAACTTTTTAGTACACTGAAACTGCTGTACTCTTATCTCACGGTTGAAGTTTGTGTTTACACGAAATTACACGTGAGTTATATAGATTTCTAATGTCCCACTTTTTGCCTTACATGTACACTAAGTTTATGTAAATGCTATAGGATCACAATAAAAAATTAACCTTTGATAGGTGGCCAATAGGCCCATAGTATATTGCAACACGATGAACTCAGCTGAGGTCTGCATGTGTGTATGTGTGTTCATTCAGCATCATTCAGATTGTTCAGGGATCAGATATCGCCTCCTTACAATGAAGTAAAACCACTCCAACCCACACTAACAGTAAATGAAAAACTGAATTTTTGCAATATGTAATCATAAAGTTTACCGGGACTAAAAGCATGAAGCAAAAGATAATTGCCAGGTGCATAACTAAAAGCAACCAGCAAAAGATAAAATTATTCTTACGTGATCCAACTTCCTATCATTACATCTCCTAGCTGCCGACCTTATTTCATTACTTTGGCGTGCAATCTATGTGGGAGCAAATTATAGCGGGACACGATTCACTTGCTTGCATATTTTACGTGCAACATCAACATCGCTATTATCATCACCACTCCATCATCATTAAAGCGCATAAACGATGCGTTGTCGGTGTTTGGACTTTTTCCCGCATTTGAATATTTCCAGGATGGGAGAATACTTAAATTGAATTACACAATCAAGGGCTTTCAATAGCAGATTTTATGTTAATAATATCAATATTCGTAGATCAAATATGTATATGTTTCATCCAATGGCAAGTGCATTGCCATTCGTATGATATATGTTCACTTTTACAATCAATCACATTATTGTATATCACAAATGAAAAGGATGTTACAAAAATAATAAGTGAATAGGGTAAATGTACCTGTTTTGGCCACCTTAGTGCCTAATTTGGCGAGCCCTGAAAAATGCACATTTTCCAAAAAAAAAAACTATCGATTAGTTTCAACCAGCGTAGGAAGATAAGGGATATATCTCCTGTTAAAACCGATTAAACCCACGAAAATTGCTATACTTTTGGAGTTTTGCCAAAGACTAATTGTTATGCGAGAAACTGGCCAAATTAGGAAAATAACCAAAACTAGTTACCCTACTGATAAATTTCTAATGGAGCAGGAATAAAAACCCACAAAAATATTATTGTTTTAGGCGTTTCCTGATTTACAGTTCATGTTTAAGAGCCAGTTCGCGAGAAGCGCGACCCCCTTTCCAAGGGAGGTTGCAACGATGTTCTCCGATTTGAATGAAATTTTCAGGGCTTGTTCATATATGTAAGAGAAGGCATTTTGCAAATTTTCAGATTTTTTCATTGAGGGGAAGTGGGGTAAAACGGCCCTTCAAAAATTATTGTTGAAAAATCGCCAAAAACAAAAAAATGCAATAACTTTGGCAATGAGTGACCGATTTTGTTTAAATTTTGCACGTTTTTTCTACTCAATTAGTACTTTGTACCAAGTGGTTAATAGGGTTATAAAGTTGTTTACTTTAGGAGAAAATTGACTTTTTCGATAAAAAGTGGTCGTTTTTCCAAAGGGAATATTTTTCACCAACAGATCTAGGATAAAAAACTAAACCCGTAAGGCAATTAAGGAACTAAAGAGCTTTCATCTCATATATTATTCAGAAGCGCCAACTCTATAATTTCTTAGAAAATCGCAATTTTCTGCAACACTGTTTATTCTTAAGAAAGTTCGCGCAAATTTGGCCCCCTTCTTATGTTGATGTTTTCCGATCTGGTGAAAAATGTCCAAACTTTTTTGTCTCAGTTGAAATTAAAAATCAGAATTTTCTATTAGGGGAGTGTATGGTAAAATAGTCCTTTAAAAATAAATGTCAAAAAATACATAATTTTTTATGTGAGTTCTAGCAGAAAATACATAAGTTTAAAAAAACTGTTTCTTCTTTCTTTCAATTCATCTTTTTTTTTCGTCTCAATAGATACGTATATCCTTCGCTGATCTATATTAGATAGCAAACTATTTGCAGAACAATTTTCAACAGAAGTAAAATAGGACCAAAATAAGTGCCTTAAACATTAGAACGTCTTTCGCAAACTGAAACAAAAATGATCGATTTCGGCGAACGTGCTTGTGATATTTTTTTTTGAATCAGCTACAATTAATGTGGGTACCGGTAGTGATGTTGCTTTTACATCTATGCGAACAAAAAACAATTATTCTTAATGACAAATGAGCAATTTCGGTAAATTGGTAAAATAGCCTTGTAAAAATAAAATGTCAAAAATTCATAAATTTTTATATGTGAGCTCAAGCAGAATATACATCAAACTTATTGAAACTTATTTCAGTGCGCCGACTTAAGAATAATCAATCAAATTATGAATTTCTGCACATTGCACTGTTTGTTTGCAAGCCAGTTTGTGAGAATCGCAACTCTATTTTATCGATGTTTCAGCATCTGGCTGAAACTCACAAGGTTTATTTCTATATGTAGATGAAACTATTTGGCAAAATATTGGGATGGGGAGAGAGGGGTAAAATAGATCTCCACATATAAATAATGTTACGAAACAAGATAATCGTAACCACACTACTTAGACTTGATTATTCCGACCCAACTGGCAACTAATCTAGTGATTTTGCTAGTTTGCTTCGAAATTCTTCCAAGCTTAGTATTTTTATGGTTTTCTATCTGTCAACAATTAAATCCTTCACAATCTCTCAATCTCAAAAAATAACGTGAACTATAGTCAACTAGTCATGTCATTTTTATAATATTCCGGCGGAGGTATTGTAAACTTTGCGCCGTCTTAAATTCCGTTCAAAAATAATGTTCCACCAAAATATATTCCCACCAGTTCCTCCATGGTGACGTCTTAATTGCAACAACGATGCATGGTTCAAGAACGACGTAAAGCAAAATCCAATGCTTTAGCTAGTTTCCATCCATTCGGAAGTGAGAACATTTGTTTTGGTACTTTATTTGTAACATTGGTACTTCAACACGGTAGTCTATCCCTCGGTGAAAAAAGCAATAGATAGATTTCTCAAAAAGTATTGCAAGCTGTTACTACCCAAGTACTACTTCTTAGCAAACCACACCTTATGGTTTGTTAGAAATATGTTCATATAAGGTTAGCAAAGATTTCAAGAGAAAAAGGCTGATATTTAAGTCCTCCTTTTTACAATCAACTACACAGTTTTGTTGAGGTACTCAAGCACTTTCAGGTGGTGTAAATTAAGCCGAGAATAAAACAGTTTTAAAAAAATTTGAAGTATTTTCATGAGGGGTGTGTTTTCAAATCGTCAGACAATTGATACACTATCCTATTCAATAGTATACACATTACATTGTTACGCTCTCCTTGTAAAAAATCAGCTCGTTGTAGAAAAAAAAAGATTTCTCCCGTATTGTGCAAAATTAATGCAACTTTGTTAAACTTTGGAGTGTTTTTTACACAGTTGTGTAAACATAGAATCGAGGGTATTCCATTACCTATGAGATAAAATTGTCCAACTCTTGAAAATATATACACCCGATTAGAACTGGTATAGTCCATTCAGTCAAACATTTGGTTTAGATTGTATCTCTGTAATATTAGCTAGCAGTTTGAAGGTTAGTAATTCAAAATGTATGAATGGTACACGGTTTGACTTTTTTGCACAATAAACTTGCAGAATTTGGTTTAAATTGATAATGATGGAGGATGAAAGAGAGTTATGAATACCACACAATCGTTACAAGCTACAAAAACAAGCCTATGGTAACCTGATGCAAGTAGGTACAAAAGAGAAATATAATCTGAGAAGCAGCTCCACCAACAAGCTATATGTTTAAACGTTACGAAATTGCTCATTTGCCGTTAAGAATAATTGTTTTTTGTTCGCATAGCTGTAAAAGCAACATCAAAACCGGTACCCACAGTAATTGTAGCTGATTCAAAAAAAATATCAACAAGCACTTTCGTTGAATCCGTTGATTTTTGTTTCAGTTTGCGAAGAACGTGCTTATGTTTAAGGAACTTATTTTGGTCCTATTTTACTTCTGTTGAAAATTGTTCTGCAAATAGTTTGCTATCTAATATAGATCAGCGAAGGATATACGTATCTATTTAGACGAAAAATATAGATGAATTGAAAGGAAGAAGAAACAGTTTTTTTAAAACTTATGTATTTTCTGCTAGAGCTCGCATAAAAAATTATGTATGTTTTGACATTTATTTTTAAAGGACTATTTTACCCTACACTCCCCTAATGAAAAATTCTGATTTTAATTACAACTTAGACAAAAAAGTTTGGACAGTTTCCCCAGATCGGAAAACATCAACATAAGTAGGGTCAAAATTTGTGCGAACTTTCTTTTGAATAAACAGTGTTGCAGAAAATTGCGATTTTCTTAGAAATTCTTGAGTTGGCGCTTCTACATTATATATGAGATGAAAGCTCTTTAGTTCCTTAATTGCCTTACGGGTTTAGTTTTTTATCCTAGATCTGTTGGTGAAAAATATTCCCTTTGGAAAAACGACCATTTTTTATCGAAAAAGTCAATTTTCTCCTAAAGTAAACAACTTTATAACCCTATTAACCACTTGGTACAAAGTACTATTTGAGTAGAAGAAACGTGCAAAATTTGAACAAAATCGGTCACTCATTGCCAAAGTTATTGCATTTTTTTGTTTTTGGCGATTTTTTAACAATAATTTTTGAAGGGCCGTTTTACCCCACTTCCCCTCAATGAAAAAATCTGAAAATTTGCTAAATGTCTTCTCTTACATATATGAACAAACCCTGAAAATTTCATCCAAATCGGAGAATATCGATACAAGAGGGGGTCGCGCTTCTCGCGAACTGGCTCTTAAATGCTAAAACAGCCTAATTTTCTAAATCAAGGAAATATTGATCATTAGCTTTAGTGTATGTGAGTGTTAAAATACAGTTTATTCTCTGCGCCGCGTTATAAGTGAAACAGACATGTTTGATGGACATAACATCAAAATTCTCTACGGTCATCATCGCGGCTCAGGTCACGGTCATGACTATCGCCTCATGGTTTGTCTTCATGTGCAATGCGGCTCGATAACATGGAAACTGATTTATGCATCAACTTAGTATTTTTTTCAAGTTCGTTTATTTGGTAGGCTCAGGCGTGTATAACACTTTACGGAGCCATGTTTCTTTGTGATATATACAATCAATGTCATTTTTCTCAGTTAGTAAGAGAGGGATAGGAGCCAGCGTACTCGTGGTGACTCGAGGTTAGTTTACAATATTAAAGGATGGACGGGGCTTTGGATTCGAGATCAAGGAATTTCGGCTGCTCACCTGGGCATTTGGCGTAAGTCGCTCTCTGGAGGCGTCATTTTCCGAGTAGAACCAAACTACGTGATCGATGTAATCGTAACCGGCTCCTCACCTACATATGTTGCTATCGACAAGGTTTATTCTGTACAAATGTGCTTTTAGTGAATAGTGATTGGACATAAGTCTCGACATCACGCGAATGAAGCCTCGACTTAAGTCTTCACCTCTGAACCACGCTCGCCCAGAAACTTTTGATCAACTTAGTTTTACGGCAAGATCGATCTTGCCCATAAATGAGGTTGGTATATATTGGTCTCAATTTATCATAACAAAGCCCAATTTTTCGTCATTACAGAAAAAATAGTGAGGTCAAAACTTGATTTTTTAGCACTTGAAGTATAATGTAGGAAAAGAGGGGGGAGGGCAATATGCCCTAACTAAACAAAAACTGCATTATTGTCTTAGCTGTAACGATTTTCACAGCTATTTATTCCTCATGCAACAGTTAGACAATAAAGCTAGCTGATGCTATCTTGAAATTGTAGAAAATCTCAATATGTGATAATATTCACATTTAAAAAAGGGATGATATTTCGTTGCGGAAAACTCATGAGACAAAACGCCTTTTAGATAGCAGCTCTTAGGCACAACGCATAGTAAATTCTAGGTTAGTCCCACTAGCTCATTTTGCTTCGCCAAAATGTAAGATTATTCAACAAATTGTGGAAAATTTTGTTTTTTCCTACCTTCCTGTCTATTATTTTGACACTATTTTCAGCTAACCAAAATGAAAGCATTCCGCATAAAGGGGGTGGGCGTTTTGAGGCCTCTTTTCCTATTATATCCATCCCTGCAAATCTCGTTGGTTAAACGTACAACTGGGCCAAATAATGGAGACGCATGGTACATAAACTTTTTGTTCTATAGCTCGCTGTGCTATAACGCCTTCTTGGTCCTTGGATCTTATTATTGTCTTTTTTGACAAGAGTTTCGACCCTTGGAGCACGATTCTCTCGAATGCACCGATTGCTTGCAAGCCCTCCACGGGCATGATCCAAGTCTCATGTGCACCGGGCTTATGAGCGTTCCGTATATGATACATTTAGTGTGGGTGAATCTTTTTTGATCGCAGTTTCTTCTAAAGCCCGTAGTAGGCCTGACTTCCACAAATGATCCGTCTTCACAATTAACATTATTATCAGTCGTTAACAAGTATTCAAGGTAGACGGATTCTGCAAACAATTCGAGGTCTCCCCTCCATTGTGACATGTTCTGCGCCCTTTTCAAATGCCAACTATGTCCAAATCATCCGCGAAACAAATAAATTGACTATTCTGTTCAAAATCGGCTCTCCGCATAACACCTTCTAGCGTAATATTGAACAATAGGCACGTTAGTCCATCACCTTGTCGTAGTGCCCGGCGGAATTCGAACGAACTGGAGGGTTCGCCCGAAATCTCCACACAATTTTGCACACAACCCATCGTTGCTTTGATCAGTCTCGTGAGCTTCCCGGGAAAGCTGTGCGCGTCTATGATTTTCCATAGCTCTACGCGGTCTATACTGTCGAATGCCACCTTGAAATCGACAAACAGATGTTGCATTAGGACCTGATATTCACGGCACTTTTGGAGGTTTTGGAGGCCGTAAAGTAAAGATTTTGACCGTTGTCGAGCGGCTGTCAAACGAAGCCGACTTGATATGTTCTCACGAACTCTGGTAATAGACGACGGAAGATCTGAAATATCACTTTGTAGGCGGCATTTAGGATGGTGATCGCTCGAAAGTTCTCACACTTCAATTCGTCGTCTGTTTTTGTGAATGGAGCATATGGCCCATTCCTTCCTCTCCTCCGGTAGCTGTGCATATGGCCCATTCCTTCCTCTCCTCCGGTAGCTGTTCTATTTACTATTCTAACTATCAGTCTGTGCAGACGAGTGGCCAGCTTTTCCGGGTCCATCTTGAAGAGTTCAGTTCCGGTACCATCCTTACCAGCTGCTTTATTGTTATTCAAATGTTGAACGGCAACCTTAACTATTCTGGTATCCATCCTTAACTGGTTGGTATCCATCGTTTGCTGAACTGACGTAGTCGTCTTCTCCGCTGCTTTGACCATTACTGCCTGCACTCTCAGCGCCATTTAAGTGTTCCTCGAAGAAGTACGAAGTTCCTCAAAAACCCCACGTGCATCCGTCAAGATGCTTCCATTCTTATCCCTGTATATCTCGGCTAATGAGGCGAAGCCTTTGCGGAATGCGTTGAGCCTGATAGAACTTACGTGTTCCTTGAGAACGTCACAACGGTTCCATCTCCTCGTTGCTTCGAGATGCTATATTCAGTTGCTTCAGTCGCTCTAGATCATACCGAGGCGTTCTCTCATTAATCTGCCACCTCCCGAGCATGCGTTCCTGCATATCGCCCATCACAAAGACGTAGGATTTTCAATCCAGAGATGACAAGTTCAATCCTCGTTCCAGTCTAGGATGTTTTCGGGTTGGAAACATTCTCGACTCCCTGGGCATAGTGTATCCATTGTACATGCCACACAAGATACACACTCATGCAATGGCGGGCATAGAAAAGCTTTCAATTAATAACTGAGTAAATGCTAATAGAATAAGCTATTTTACGAAACGGGTGGAATGGCAGGAGACCTAACACTAATATTTACTGCGACACAGCCAAGATAAAGCACAAAACTGGCGATTGTTCATTTCTCGGGTACTTATTCAAAAGGACGTATGTGATTTTGTAAACAAAGATTCATACATCGATTTGTCCAATCTGTTGGCACTCCCACGCAACCCAACACCACTAACAGGTAGCCGAAGCTTCCCCCTTTCTGTCTATGGTGATGGTTTGCGTGGGAGGGCTACCAGATTGCACAAATCGACGTTTGAATCTTTGTTTTCAAAATCACATACGTCCTTTTGAATAAGTACCCGAGATTTCTGCTTTGTGGGATTGCTGCCTCTGAAAATGCGATGCGCCTTTAGGTTTTTATTAGTCTGTATTCCGGACAGTTTAACAGTTTAACTTTAAATAAACCTGACCTTTGTTTGACCTTTGGCAACTATCTCGCTCGCCTCTATCACGTGATAAAACAAACTGGTTCCATAGATTTTTTAGTTATTCAACTTCCCTGTTATGTGAGATCCTTAACCCTACATAATTTATATAAACATTGACCTATCTCACTCCCATTTGACCTATTGTCATACCCGATGCTTGTATACAAATCATGTTAGGGGAAAATTAGAAAGCCATGTCTCTTTTATGTTTCAATATCGACTATACCAATAGCTCCTAGATCAGACTCCACAGGCATCTATCACCGAGCACCTTCAGTCAGAAGATGTTGCTCCAAGAGCGAAAAAGAAATCACCTTTCTACGCAAAATCTGCTTATCGAGTTTCTCCAGCTTAGATTTCTTATGATAACAGCCAATATGGAACGCCACCAAAACCCAAACGACGGCCTCCAGTGCATAAGATAAAGTTCGCGAATACGATTCGTCCTCTTTCCGCCACGGACGGTGATGCTAACAACCGCTCTTGTGTGGCGTGTTTATGAGCGCAAATGTCGCCGTTGATGGAAGGATAATAGGAAGCAACGAGAAAATTGTGAAAATAAAAAAGCTGCGAACCGGCACATATGCATCAAGCGCACTAAACGAGCGATGGAAAGTTTAAGTAGGTTCAACAGCGACCAATGTTGAGCGACACAACAATTTGATGGCGGATGTTGTTGTTGATGATGATGGAAAAATAAAGTGAACGCTAACAAGGATGTCAGGTCGGCGAAATAAAATAAAAGGGTGATGGTAGAACACATTCCCCTAGTCTCTCCACTGTTTGTTGAGAAAATGCTTAAAGCGACTATTACGTTAAAGAGCTTTGGTTGGGGTTGCGGGCACCTCCTGAAACTGATTACCCACAAAATCAGAGTAGACTTACGAGGACAAACTGATTATAGAATCAATTCTCACTGAAATTCACGAACTCACGTGGAAAGACTAAGTTCGCTTTAATTTAGCTTTAGCTTAGCTTTAGCTTAGCTTTAGCTTAGCTTTAGCTTAGCTTTAGCTTAGCTTTAGCTTAGCTTTAGCTTAGCTTTAGCTTAGCTTTAGCTTAGCTTTAAGCAGCTTTAGCGGCTTTAAGCAGCTTAGCTTTAGCAGCTTTAACAGCTTTAGGCAGGCTTTAGAGCAGGCTTAAGCAGCTTTAAACAACAGGCCAGGCAGCTTTGAGCCCAGGCGCAGGCCAGGCTTAAGCAGGCTTTAAGCAGGCTGGCTGGTAGCTGAAACAGGCTTTAAGCTTTAGCTTAGCTTTAGGCAACTGGCTTAGCTTTAAGCAGGCTTTAGGCAGGCTGAGCTTAGGCTTAACAGGCTTTAAACAGCTGGACTGGCTTAACAAACAGCTTTAGGCTGGGAGGCTTTAAGCAAGCTGAGCAAGCTGAGGCGGCTGGGGCGGGCTTTAGCTTAGCTTTGGCAGCTGAGCTTTAAACAGGCTGGGAGCTTAAACTTTAAACAGCTTTAAGCAAGCTGGCTTTAGCTTAGGGCAAGCACTGGTGAACTTTAAACGGGCAGCTGAGCTTTGACAGCTGAGCAGGCTGAGCAACTGTACAACAGGCAGACGGGGCTTTGGGCTGGGGCGGGGCTGGCTGACTGGCTGAGCAACTGAGCAGGCTGAGCTGAACTGGCTGAGGAGGCTGAGCAGGCTTTGAGGCAGGCTGAGGCAGGCTGAGCAGGCAGAGCAGGCTGAGCAGGCTGAGGCAGGCTGAGCAGGCTGAGGCAGAGGCTGAGGCAGGCTGAGCCAGGCTGTTGAGCTTTGAGCAGGCTGAGCCAGGCTGAGCAGGCTGAGCAGGAGGCTGAGCCAGGCTGAGCAGGCTGAGCGAGGCAGGCTGAGCGGGCTGAGCAGGCTGAGCCCAGGGGGCTGGGCCCAGGCTGGGGCAGGCAGGCTGAGGCAGGCTGAGGCGGGCTGAGGCAGGCTGAGCGGGCTGAGGCGGAGCTGGGAGGCGGGCTGAGCCAGGCTGGGCAGGCAGGCTGGGAGACGGGCTGAGCCAGGGCTGGGGCCCAGGCTGGGCAGGCGGAGCTGGAGGCTGGCTGGGCTGAGCTGGGAGCGGGCTGGACGGGGGCTGGGCGGGGCTGGCTGAGCCCAGGCTGGGGCTGGCTGGGGCTGGGCAGACGGAGCTGGTGGGGCTGGGACAGGGCTGGAGCCAGGCTGGGGCTGGGCTGGGGCAGCTTTAACAGGGCTTAGCTTAGCTTTAACAGCTTTACTAGCTTAGCTTTAACAGCTTTAACCAGCTTTAGCTTAGCTTTAAGCTTTAACTGCTAGCTTAGCTTTAGCTTTAGCTTTAGCTTTGGCAACTTAGCTTTAACTAGCTTAGCTTTAACAATAGCTTTAGCTTAGCTTTAGCTTAGCTTTAGCTTAGCTTTAGTTTTAGCTTGGCTTTAGGTGCAAATATTTATTGCAGACTATCCTAATTAACGGAGTTGAGGGATATCCGGTACGAGTTGTAGTCCATTGTGATCTACGAAAACTTAGGCAAAACAATGGGTGATTTTTCATTGGCGCTTGGTGCGATTTGTCAGAATCCCAGCCATATACACTGAAAACCAAAACTACCCAAAAGTGGGTTGTTTGCACTCAAAACCGTGATTTGGGCCAATAACCCAAATTTGAGTAAAATGACTTTTTTGGCACTAGGTAGTTTGCCTTTAATCCCATGTAAACAATTTACCCAAAGCTGAGTTTACTTTATCCAAAGCGGACCTGAATCAACCCAAAATAGAGAATACTGAATTTACTCAAATTTGGGTTATTGGGCTGAGCAACCTCGGTGAGGTGTTTGCATCTTGCTCTAGTTTTGATAGCAATCATGGGAAAGAAAGGGAAAACTACCCAATTTTGGGTAGTTTGGGTTGGGTTGATTTATCTGTCCGTGTATGATTTCAAAATGCACAACAACACGGATAAAAAGTTTTAGTTAAAGATGGGTTTCAAAAGTCAAACAGTTGCAGAAATTGACCTATCTCACTGTTTGTCATTTCTATCGTATCTTATGAACCGAGTACTGTGACATCATATTGCATGACCTTTGGCAATATGTAAATAGTATACGCAAATCTACGATTCATTCATATTCATCGCCTATTCCAAGCTTTACTGCCGCGAATATAAATATAAAATAAAATCATAACAGTAGATGTATTATACCTACCAAGCTGTCCGTACATACTTTCGCTTCAACACAACCCAGCCGGCCATGCCTTGAAGATTGACCGGGAAAATAAGCGCCGTCACTGAGCCGTAAAGCGGATATTAGATTTATTTGCACTAGAAACTGTGTGAGCGTAAAAGCTTCCTCGTCCGTAAAAGCATTTCCAAGTTCACAACATACGGGTCGTTTGATTGAAGAATAATAAAAGCTTATATTTTAACTGCTCATATCGGATTAATGCTAGGCATGTGGGATGAAATTTGTGAAAAGGAAGAATATCTCCTTTTTATTTATTTTTTAACTTACTTTATTTGCCAATTACCTTCTTAACACTATCATCCTTATTTGATATGATACAATTTTAGCTATTATTAAAACATTTCAATTGCCTCTGGCAGTTTGGATTTTTCCTCTGGTTAAATTGAACCATTTAGGAATTACAATGTTTTAAACTCAGACTAAACTTAACCTAATTTATACTAAGGGTGCAAGGAGCTTATCTTATTATTTTTTTAATAATTTATTTTCATGATAAAGGAGCTAATCGTTGCAATAGAAGCTTGCAACGATTTTTGTCTAGAATTGGAAATTATTTGATTGGACATTTGTTGAAAAAATTATAAATAACAAAATATTTTTCCTGCCAACAAATAAAATATATATAATATATAATAATATTTTTCCTGCCAACCCTTTATCAAATCTGTCAAGTCTACAAAAAATGAGAAGCCTGAGAACAGATTTATATTTTTTGGATTTTTTCGCCAAATTTTTGTATGGTATGGTGACTAATTTTCGGTTTGGAAATTGTCTCGACTTCCCTTCTGAGGTTATTATAACATATATGTTACGATTTGGCAGGGCAAGTGAGTTGAACAACTCACCCGAGCAGCACATAACCAACGAAAATGGTTGCAGCTAGACCTGTGCACCGCCGCGCCACGCCACCGGGGCCGGTGGTTTTACTCGCGCCGTCGCCGCCGACGATTTTGTCGATCATAATTTTGCCACGCCGGTGACTAATCGCAATAAAAAAAATCAATTAACTTAAGTCGAGTCGAGCCAAGCACAAGAAACTGAGAACGGCCTAATAATTGAGGTCGAAATACGTATCTGTTGTAGAGTTAATTGGAATAGTACTGAACTAGTTTTATGGAAGTTCATAAATGTTGTTAAGGTGGATCTCGTCAAAATTCAATTTCAAATCTACCTTAAGCGATGGTGTCTCTAAGTCGGTGTAGTGACATACATTGTCTTGGTTAATTAATAGGTTTGTTGATTAGTTTGAGAGTTTGAATGAGGCTTTATCTAGTATAATGATACATAAATTGTTAAACTGATCTTTGGAATGTGTTAAGCCAAGGCCTCATTTAGTCGGGCACCTAAACTTGTAGGTGACTCGCAAAATGGATTTACCTAACCAAAGCGTCCCCATTCTTAAAGGATCTGGCATTGGTGCAGGAAAATTATTGCACTTAAGAAATTTCAAGTCAAGTTGCACATTATTTATTTTGACAACATTTATTTTTTTATTTATTTAAATCAACTTATTTAATCAGTTTTCTTTGTTTTGAGATTTGTACTATTAGGACAGTTGGCTTATAAGGCAAACTGATTTAGCAAAATAATTAAATCCCAACTGTGAATGCTTTACCGATTTTTTTGTTCCGACTCCCGAGTAAGTAATTTATATTTTGAAATCAATTTCTGAATATAACAGACAAAACCACTTGCTGAGCATCAGCAAAGCAAATATTGCTAAGCAAATATTACGAGCATCAAGCATCAGTTAAAACGCTTCTTATTTTCTTATTCACAGCTATTGTAACCCAGAACTGGGGTGTTGTCGCCTTGCTGCATAGTATTTAGTCAAATTATTTAGTTAGAACGTCAGGTATTTTCAAACATTACGAAAATTTTATTTAATTTTATTGTCTTGAAATTATTTAATACTGTATTGTAAAAGCCTTATTGTGAAATTCCTGGAACTTCTGAGAATATTCGAAGAAGTATCGTTCAAACATTCATTTATGAATTTCTACGAAAAATACTCCAGAAATTTGTTCGGAAATAAATAAAGAAATTTATTTGATAATTCCTCCAGGTATTCCTACGGAAAGATTCTTTTAAAAAACCTTAGAAAAGTTCTTCCTAAAATTTGAAATTTCTCCGAAAATTCCTTAAGAATTTTCATTACGGATTTCTTCAGAAAATCCTTTACGAATTTCTTTCGGAAATTGCTTGAGGAATGCTTTCGGATTTTGTTCTACGAATTCCTACAATCTCCTTCGGAGACTCCTTGAGGAATTCCTTTGGATGTTTCTTTAGCAATTCCTGTGAAAATTCCTTAAGGAATTCCTTAAGAAATTCCATTAGGTTCTTTTGAGAATTTCTTGTGGATTTTTTTGAGAATTTCTTCGGAAATTTTTCCTTTTGAAATTTTTTTGGCATTTATTTCATGAATCGCTGGAAAAAGTTGTTCTAGATATCCATAAGGAATTTCTTCAGAACTTCTTCCAGCAATTCCTTCAAAACATTCTTCGGGAATTCTTCCAAAACTTTCTGCAGGAATTTCTTCGAAAATGCCTTCATCTTTCCTAAAGTCTTCGTTTGTTTGTTGTTTATTTTTGATTTTTTTTTTCGAAAATTCAATATGTAACTACATTGCAAACAACTTCATTTTCAATAAATTTCAAAGGATCTCCTGGAAGATCTTCCGAAATAAAATCTGGAGAAATATTCGAAGGAAATCTCGGAGGTTTTACGAATAATCTTTTGAAGAAGACCCTGGAGGAATATCCAAATGAATTCCGGGCGGTATTTTTTATTATTTAAGAAATAAAATTCTGGAGGAGTTCTCAAATAAATTTTTGGAGGCATTTTTAAAGAAATTTGTGTTGGGTTTAGTGCAGGAATTTCCAAATAAACTTTTGAAGGGATTCCCAAAAGAGAACCTGAATGGATTTTCGAAAAAAATTCCTAAAGGAACTTCTAAAAGATTTTTTGAAGGTAAAATACTTCCCTAAAGAATTCCTAAAGGAATTTCCAGAGGAATCGATAAAGGTATATTTGAAGGATTTTATGATAGAATTTTCGAAGGAATTCTCAAAGGAAAGCACTAAGAAAATCCCAATAGAATTTCAGAGAAAATGCCCGCTGGTTTTTCTGATGTAATTCCTAGGTTTCTTCGAGAATTCCTTTGGAATTTTTCCCAGTAATTTATTCGCAATTTCCTCCAGAGATTCTTTTGAAAATTTGTCCAGGAATTCCTTAGGAAATTGCCACAAAAAGTTCCACAAAAACTCCTCCGTAAACGAATTCCAGAAAGTTCTTCGGAAATTCTTTCGGATATTTATTAAAATTTACGTCAGAATTTCCTCCACGTATTCCTTTGTTTAAGAAAACCTTAGGAAATTCGTTAAGGTTCGTTCTTCTGGAAATTCCTTTGAAAATTTCGTAGGAAATTGCTTTAGGAATTGCTTTATAAAATCCCTTAGGAATTCTTTCGGATATACCTTCCGAAAATCATTCGCAAATTCATTTTGCACTGTCGACGAAAAATATTTTAGAATTCCTCTTAAAATTCCTTCAAAAATTCATTAACAGATTCCTTCGGAATCATTGAAAGTTTGCTTAGGAATTTCTTCGGAAATTAATACGGAGGATAATTTTAGGAATTCCTTCGGATTGTCTTAGAAAAAAAAAACGTTGGAAATTTTATAGAAATTCCTCTAGGGGTTCCTTAGCAAGTTAAGTTCCTTGTGAATTTCAACGGGTAATTCTTTGGAAATCCTTTGGTAACTTTAGGAAGAAGTTCTTGGACGTTTCCCTCAATAATTCCTTCACAAAATTCTCCATTTCTTTTCATTTTCTCGGGAATCTCTTTAGAAATTAATTCAAAGAAATTTCTTCGGAAATTGTTTTTGGGAACCATTCGGAAATTCTTTTAGGAAATCCCTAGATATTTTTTTTCGAAATTTAATAAAAAGATTATTTCTGATTTTTCTGCGGGAATTCCTTCCTTGTTAAGTCGGTGCTACCGGGCAAAATTATAAAATACCTATACATATAATAAGCAAGGCCTGCGTGCATAAACCTCTGTTCCTTATGAAGAATAAACGAGTCTACATTAAGCAAGGTTTTGTATTTCCTTGGTGTGATTTGTGGGAAGTGAGTCGTGGGATCAATAGTGAAGTTTACCAAGTTCGGAAGATGTATTTTACACTAAGTTCTTTCGAAAATTCCTTGAAAAATTTTGCCAGAAATGTCTTTATAAACTCTTTTCGCTATTCTCTCGGAGAGTCCTTTCTGAACCCCTTCTCAGATTTTTCAGCAATTTCTTCGGAAATTGTTTTAGGAATTCTTTCGGAAACTATTTCATTCCTTAATAAATTTCCGAATGAAATCCTGAAAGAATATTCTACGGTTTTACCTGTGGTTTTACTAAAGAAATTTTCCAACGAGAACCTTAATGGTTTTTGGAAAAAATGCCAATAATAATAAAAAAATTAAACTTAGAAAAAAATCGTAGTTTCCTCCGAGTCCCTTCAAGAACCAAGAACTTTTTTGCCATATTTTACCAACTTTTGAAGAAAATATTCAATTTGGTTGGTCATCGTGCCCCAGTCTTACTTAGTCAGAGCTCATTTTAGTTATGTTGATCATCTATTGGGATTTGTGAATACAAGAACGCGAGGTGGGGAGTAACTGTCCATTGTGGTTGTCATTAGTGGATGCCCTTCCAGGATCTAAGGGTCACAGCAAGTGAACGAAGTTGGACTGCAAATTCTCTAAATATACTAGATATGCAGCCGCTCAAACATTACCCAATTGTATATGTAACTCAAAGAATAGTAGTTAGAATTTTTCTCAAATTTAGATATATTGAGAAGTAAATCGACTGGAGTTTATCAAAATCCTGAATTGGGAAAACTTTTGGAGAAAATATTAACAAATTAGTCCTATGACACCGAAGTCTAGTTCTTAATACTGCTCAAGGGTTACGAAAAGTTGTTAAATTGTTAAATTTTGATTCATCAAAATCAGAGAATAATACAATACATAGTTTTAATTTAAATAACATTTTGAGATCAGGAACTTATTAGTGTCGCTGGTAATTTACTATGGAATGTGCTGTTGATCGACAAACATAGAATATTACAATTTTAATCCACTGAAGTCGAATCCGCATTAAAATTGATTTTGTGCCATTGATTTTTTCATCCACGCCGGTTCACGCCGCCGCCGCCGCCGATAAAAGCCAACGGCGCGCCGCTGTGACACCGCCGCCGCCGGGGCAAAAGTGACCACTACATCGCCGCCGCCGATTATACGACCGGCGCCTTGCAGCAACTTTGTTGTGACTGAATCTGGTCACATATAAGTTGAAGTAACTTTCGTAGGACAAATGTGCTGCTAGGGCAGTTCATTTGACTTGCCAAAAGCATAAAGCACAAAGAAAATTACATTTTCATCAATTCAGTTAAATCGAAACAATCCGTAGGTTGAACTTAACTTCGGATGTGATGCGTTGTTTTCATTAGGCAAAGCACTGTACCACTTCCTATGTTTGATTAAGCATTAGGATTGTGAGAAAAATCCATCTTCGTTGGTCGACCTTTCCGATATTCAACTGATTTGTATATCATATCAATACATGCTGCATTGTGGTACGGCATAATATGCTTGAAGCTACATATACGAATGTTGCAAAAACTATTCAAAAACCAACTGGTTTTCACATTGCATTGGTAAAATATCATCATCTGCCAACATTGAACAAGAGTTATTTTTGTTGTTTTGCCATCCGTTCATTTGGAAAAGGTACGTGGATTATATTTCAATCCAAGCCCCCCTGAATGTGAGGTGGATGCTTCCACCCACTCGCAACTCACCCCGCCCCCCGTTTACATAACATATGTGCGTTTGGATGCGACATCCAACTATCCGTAAGCCGTTAGAACCCCAATGAGAGAGGAAGAACGATCAGCGAAACATATTTTTACCAGCTTGTTCCGACAGAAAACATAATGGTTATTTTTATAGGACAACGGCGAACCATTTTCGGCAGACGGCAAACGAAGGCTGTGTAAAGGTAGAACCGAAAATGTACAGCAAACATGTTATGGATTCTGGGCCTTCGTTTGGGATTTGGGAGTATTGTAGGGTATAAGATTTACATTTTTTCTATAATTTATTTTTAGTTTATGTGGATATATCAATATTATATATACGATACTTTAAGATCAGCAGGGCAAACGGTCTATTGGAGATCAAATGTAATTGTAATTGAAAACGATAAAACTTAATTGGAAGCAGGTAAATTCTGAGAATTGTAATTAAGAAATTATGTTAATAATGTATTAAATTCAAATTGCTCATTTAATCCAAGAATACTCATAATTGATTTTAACCAAACAATGCGTGGAACTAACTGACAATTAACGTAATTCGAAACATATAGGTCGAAGATCGATAATGCAATTTTCAAACGTGTTGCTTTGCCATTCAACTCGATTCAATTTATTAATGTTCTCCACCGTAATTACATTCAATTCCATTTTATATTCCTATCTAGTATTGCATTGAAAATGAATATAATGCATTGTGAATCGAAAGAACTCCACCGTGCAAGCTGATCGACACGTGAAATTCGCAGGACAGATGTTCGAATACACCTTCGGCAAACATCGTCCTAAATGGCCACTAAATTATTCATGCCCATCTTGCACTATCAGAAAAATCCATTAATGCTGGTAAGAAAAAAAAGGAAAAATAAGCCATCATCCACCATAACCGCTTTCTGCTAACGGTTGTCGGTAGCCCAGTCCAGCCCAGCCGGTTGTTGTCGATGGATGGTTGGATCGATAGTGAGTGGAAAATTACAGAATAACCACCGCTATTTCCTTCATATACACCTGAAGCAACGTCGCCACAAGGGACCCAGCACTAGAGAGACGGTAGCAAACCGCATCGCATCCCAAACCATTTGATTGGATTTCATCGTCAGGCCGTTCTACATTTCCAATGCATCACGAGGGGTCTCGATTCTCGAATGTATCTATAGACTTTTTCTCGAAAGGACAGTACTGATGACTGATGTAACTGGCTGGAAGAACAGATTCAGTAATACCTACTTGTCATAACCTTTGAATGATTTGTATTGAGTAAAATGAGTAATAGTTGTTTAATTACGATCATTTGAAAAAAGCACATGGATATATAGTTATTTATTTAGACCATTATAATAGAGCTACTTGAAATCGGTAAACAGCAAAGCTTTCATACTTTGGTGTAAAGCGAAGACGGCTATTAGCTTTGGTAATTTCATAAAATGTATCAGAAATATATTAAATGTTTATTAAAATATATTGGATGTTTTTCTTTTCTATAAATCTGAAGATTTTCTCGTGGCTTCGATGGTGGAACAGATCAATCTTTTGGTACATGATGTGCCAATGATATTCCTTTGCAGCAGTATATTCAGCATTATCAACTAGTTTCTTGTATTAATTCTCATCACATCTTATCTCATCTCACACAGCACGTGCTTTTCATAAGATACTTCTGAACGAAATATTTACGATGAGGTTTTAGACCCAATGGATTAAGTAATTTCCAATTGGAGGGTTTGATGAGAAGTCGTGAGAAGGTCGGTGGGAATGAAGAATTTGATCCTCGACATTCGGATACCAAATAAACAGACTAAACCGAGACTAAGCAACTGCTCGAAATAAATCAACTAAATTTAAAGCTGCTTTTCCAAAAACAAATATGGCTTTTCAACTTTTAGATATTAATTCGATGCAGAATCAAACCTTTATTGTGCCAACGAATGCAGCAGACGATGACAAGTTTTCTGAGTGTGTCCATTTTACACTCACAACGGAGGAACCTTCCCTGACCAACTCCAGATATCACACCAACAATCAACAAGTTTCATAATATTTCTGTGAAACGGTCGTCTAGTCAAAACAATTTTAATGACCAGATCAATTGCTTCGATGGAAACAGGCAATGCGAACCATATTTTAGCTCCCGGAATCAACAGCAGTTTGCCCCCCCCACAATTCAGTTCGTGGAACAATTCGTCCAACATTATAAAATACAAAATAAATCACCTAGCGGTGGTTGGTGATGGTGCCTTTCTCGTGTTTTATAGAATTTACCGAGAAAAATATATGAGAGGGGCCAAATTTGCACTTTAGGAGTATAGATTCCACTCTTTCTATCAAATCATATCAATTTACATTCATTTGAATGCATTGCAGCAATTTCGGAAAGCAATTTTGATTTTTTTCCAAGGGGAATCCCGGAACTCGATGACCGATTGGGCCAATTTTCTGAAGCGTATCCGCGTCGAATGCAACCTGTTGCGAGCAAATCGGGTAATGCTGCTATGCACTGGCGGCGGAGTTAAGCTGGGGCACGATGGGGCACGTGACCTACCAAATTGAATATTTTCCCTGAAATTTAATTAAATACCCTAAATTGTTCTGAGAGAAAAAAAAAATTTTCCGCCAATTTTTATAATTACTGGCCCACCAAATCGAATATTTTCCCTGAAATTTAATTAAATACGCCAAATTGTTCTAAAAAAAACTGATTTTCCGCCAATTTGCCAATTTTACCTAATGAAACATTTTGACTCCTCGAATTTCTGTTAGAATTTCTTCAGAAATTACTTCAATTGAAAATCCTTCATGTTTTGTTCAATTTTTTAAATTATTCCAGTTATTTCTTCGAAAATTTCTTCAGTAAAACTATTAGAAATTGTTTCTACTTCTCTAGCAATAATATAAGAATTTACCCAGGAAATTCGTTTCGACATCCCTCCAGGCATTCCTTTGGATTTTCGGAAATTCTGTTGGTATTTTTTTGGAAAATTTATTAAGGATTGAAATATGTGAAGGAATTCTCGGAAGAGTTTCTACGGGAAATTTTAAGCGTGAAATTTTCGAAGGAACCCTTGAAGTAATTTCCGAATAAGTCCTATAAGAATTTCTGAATGTATTTTTGAAGAGATTTCTGGAAGAATTTCATAAGGAATTTATCAAAATTTGAAAGAATTCCTGAATGATGTTCAAAGGAGTTCCAAGAATTTTCTCCTAGAGTTTTGGAAGGGATTTTTAAAAAAGGGAGAAATTCCTAAATAAAGAAAGTCATAAAAAGGAATTCTGCTAAAAGAATTTCGTGAGATTTTTCTGAAACAATTTCTGTAGGTATTCTTAAAGGAGTTTCCAAAGGATTTTTGATAGATATTTCCAAAGACATTTTCAAAGCATTTCTCCACAGAAAATTGTATAGGGATTAGGAATTTCTTCGGAAATTGATTTAGGTATTTCTTCGGAATATAATTTGGGAGCTCTTCCAGTAATTTCTCAAATTTCCTTCCAAATTTCCCTTGAGAACTTCTTCAGAACATCCTCTCAATTTTTCGAAATATTTTTTTTCGGATTTCCTTCCGTCATTCCTTGCGATTTTTTCAGCAACCCTTCCAGAAAATCTTTAGACCATTGGAGATTTCTTTTGAAATTACTTCGAATTTTGTTTTGAACATATTTTTGGGAATCTTTTCAGAATCATTTAGAAATTCTTTCAAAAACCTTTCCCTCATTTAATTTGAGAATTCTTTTGGGGATTCCTGCGAAAAAATCCTTTTTTTTCGAAATTCCGGTTGAAGCTCCTCCGAAAATTCCTTTAAGATTTATTATTTTATTCTTCAATAATTTTCATCAAAATTCTTGCAGAAATTTCGGAAGGAATTTTATATTGTTTTACTAAAGAATTTCTGGAGGAATTTCATAAATTATTCCTAGAGGAGTTCCAGAAAGAACTTTTGTATGATTTTCTAAATCATTTTTGAAAGAAATTCCTGGTGGAATTCCCAAATGTATTTCAGGAGGAAATTCCAAATGAATTCTTGAAGCAAATTTTAAAGCACAATTAGAATAGATTTTCTAGTAGAATTTTTTAATGAATTTCTGAAGGAATTTCCTAAGAAATTATTAAAGGAATTCATGAAAGAATTTTCAATAGAATTTCCAAACTAAAATTAAATTGAAAATAAATTTCCAGATTTATACATGAATTCCTTTTGACTCGTGCAAGAATTCCTTCAGGAACAACTGAAAAAAATGCTTCGGGAATTCTTCAATGAATTTCTCCGGTTTTTCGATCGAAATTTTCAGAACAATCGTAAAACAAAACCCTGTTTTGAATCTGAAAAAAAAAAACAAAAATATCGGAATTGCATTCGATTCTTCATTATACTTTTTCAGATATTCTCAAAAAACCCTGGGGATTTACTTCAAGAGTTGTTTCGGAAATTTCTTAAAATAGGGGAGTGTCTCCGATTATGGGCCGGGTTGCGTATTTCGCTCTTAACTTTTTTCAAGTCAACATTATGCAATAAAATGAACACCAATGGAAAGCTACAGACCTTAGCTAACTTTTTTCTAAAGTAATTATGTCGTTTCGAACAAACGGAAAAAAGTTGCGACTACTTTTATAGAGTGTTGATTTTTGCCCATGAATTGATGAAAAAATTTATTTAGGAGAACTGTTCCGTTTTCCATCTCACTGTACATATATTCATCGCATCGAGAAACAAAGAATTTCAGCACCGAATTCGTCACTTTTTACGTTTACATACGTGCTCACTGCTGAAAAAAAAATATAAAAATAATGAACAAATAAAATACCTTTTCATTGCTTTGTTTTTCATGGGATGGAAATCGGAGCTATGAGATGAATTCAAGGAGCAGTAAATCTATTTTAGAAGCCTTCAGTGGCAAACATGACAAAATAATGAGCTTCAAATGCAAAATTGAAGTAAATTAGGCCGTTACAAATATTATATTGATATTATGTCCTACTGCTCCCCGAAAGGTCAAGGGGGGGGATAAAAATAAATATTAAAATTTAAAAAAAAAATAAAAAAACTCGTCGGATTTGTTAAAGAATGTTTTGAAAATCCTTAAAATTTCCCAATTTTTTTTTTGCTACCCCCTCAAAATATTGTTTTTGGCCAAAAAAATCTGAGGGGGAGAAACAATTTGTTTCAAATATTTGTATCGGCATGTGAAATAGCCGGTTGTCATGCCAGCGCACTTGAAATACACGGGACGATCGCAACCACAATGGATGGAGTTTGCAGCGGCCTACATTTAGGTAATTTATTAGCCCACTACCGGGAATGATAGACATTTTTCGATAGTTCATCAAATTTACGTAACACTAACATTTCACTGAAATTTAATATCACATCACAAAGTACACTAAACTTACTAAATTACAAAATATATAACTCACCTTTTTTCAATGTTTTGCTTCGATTAATCGCACTTGAAAAATTACCAAATTTATAACACAAAAAAATCCCGATTTTTTTGTTTTCTTGCTGAAAGATGCCATATGCGTGTGCCCTCTTCGATATTGGCTCTGATTATGTGTGGTGTACTGCTACAAGTTTGACATTGCTCAGATTTGTCGTATCTGTCAAGCGTCAAAAATTATTCAGGGTGGCCCAGAACCGGGGCCGGCCCACAACCGAGGACAATCCCCTATTCATCCAGGCGATATTCCACGAATTCATCCAAAAGTTCATTCGGAAAATCCTACAGACATTTTTTCGTAAAAAATACCGGTTAGTTATTCAGAAATTCATTCGAGCGCACCTTCGAAAATTCCACCAGGAATAACAACGTAAATTACTCTAAGTAATTTATCGGAAATTCCTCTCGTAATTCATTACAATATTCCTCAAGGAATTCCTTTAAAAATCCTACAGAAAAAATGTAGAAAAACCTTAAAGAATTGTTTGAAAAAAAAAATCCTTTAAAAATTCTGCTGAGATTTTTTTTAGAACTCTTTTGCGAATTCCTCCCCGAGCAGGAAGAATTGGCTCAATAATATCTAATTCTGTTATTGATACCATACTCTGTTATGAACTTGCCCTGCATGAGAGGTAAAATACCAAAAGAATAATACCAAAAATTAATATGCACAATACTTCAGGCATAACATATTCTGTTATAAAATTCTATTTCAATGCCAAATGCATAACAAATTATTATTCGTTTGGTATTCAAATACCTAAGCATGCTATGCCTCAAGTATTCTGCATATAAGTTTTTGGTATTTTACCTCTTATGCAAGGCTACTTCATACCTATTTATGTTATCGAAGTCGTCGCTCCTGCTTGGGTTTAGAAATATTTTCAGAAATTCCTTCAAATATTTCATCGGAAATTCCTTCGGACTATTTTTCAGGAATTTCCGGACGAATTCCTGAAGAAATTTCTGAAGGTGTTTACTAAAGGAATGTCCGACATTTTTTAATTTCTCTGGGTGTTCCTCCAATAGTTCCTTCAGAATTTCCTCCAGGTACTCTTTCGAATAATCCCCAGGAAATTACTTTGGAGACAGTTCCCCAAATTCCACACTAAAGAATCAATGAAGGGATTAGGAATAAGGAATACTTGCGTCTTGGGAATTTCTTGGGAAATTCCTTCTGAAATTTCTTCAGAAATTACTTTGGAAATTTCATCGGAATTCCTACGGAAAATTCTTTGACAATACCTGAGGAAATTTTCTGGAAAACCTTCCGAACTTTTTTTATGATAATTTATTTAAGAATTCCTTTGAACTTTTTTAAGGAATTGCTTCAGCAATTATTCCAATAATTTCTTGTTATTCCTTAAACATTTCTTAAGAACTTCATTCAGGAATTCTTTCGATTTATTTTAGGAATTTCTATTCAATTTTTAATATATTATTGGAAAAATTCTTCCAACAAAATTTCCGGAATCAATCCAGCAGGAATTTCTAAAGAAATTTGGTTATGGATTTACTGAAAGGAAGGATTCCTGGAAAAAGTTCGGAAGAATTTCCGGAGAAGTTTACAAAGTCCTTTCCAGAGATTTTTCCGAAGAATTGTTGAACGAATGTCAAAAGAAATTCCTGACGTAATTTTCTAAATTATTCCTGGAGTGAATTCCTGGAGGAGTTCCCGGAATAATTTCTGAAGGATTGCATACTTCCAGAAATTTTTAAATCAATTTCATGAGAAATTCCTCAAAGATTTTGGGAAGGCATTCCCAAGACAATTTCTGTAGGAATTCCTGAAGGATTTTTTTAGGTATTACCGAAGAATTTTTCAAATGAATTCTAAAGAAATTCCTAAAAGAATTCGTAAAGAAAAAACTGAGGAAATTTCCTTAGATTTTTTTTTAATTTTCAAGAGAAATTTTTGAGAAATATCCAAAAGAATTGCTTGATTTGTCTCCGAAGTAATTTCCGAAGGATTTTCCAAAGAAATCCCAGGAGGAAGTTTCAAAAGAATTCTCGAGGGAACATCAAAAGAAATTTTTGAAGAAATTGGTTGCTTTGTGCATTTCGTTAGGAGTTTGCATGAAAATTTCTAAGGAAATTCCTGAAATTTTGTCCTAAAATTGTAGAAAGAATTATTGGAGGAATTATTGAAGAAATCCGAAGAATTCTGGACAGTAGTAAAACCCGGTTTTGACACTGGAATTGCTTGATAAAAAATCCCCCAAAATGTCGAGATTACAGTCTATTCATTATCATACTTCTTTTGATACTCTCTTTCAGGAATTGGAAGTTTTTGGAAAAACATTCCAAAGAGTTTCTTTTCAATAAATTACTGAATAATTTCTAGATGATAAAATGCAATTAGAATTACTTTATATTTGAAACTGTCTGACATTTTTTTAAATTGATTTATCGCTTGATTGATTAATCTCTTCAATTATTATTCTTACTACTGACGCCAAATTATAAACTAACAAATTACGCCAAAAATGCTGGTGCCCCATCATTACCAGATCTCTGGCTCCGCCAGTGATGCTAAGTACTGAAAAGTGTATATCAGATACATACACACATACAGACATCGCCTCAATTCGTTGAGTGGAGTCGATTGGTGTATATTACTATTATGGGTCTCAAAGCCTTGTCTTGCCTTAAAAAGCATGATTTCAATTAAAAGCATCTTGTGTTAAAAAGCATGCTGGAAAAATCGGTTATATGTATGAGCATTTTCTTGTCAGCATTGATATTTGCAGCATATCATAAATATGACACGAATATTAAAACGGCCAGGCCCACCATGCAGGATTGCAGTTGAGAGATAATTCGTAACTAATCGGCAATCAGGTTATTCAACAATGAATAACATGATCAACGAAGAGTTTTGAAATCGCGAAAGGAAGAAACGGGGACAGCTGTACCAACCATTCCACATTCAGGGATTGAACGGAGATGAGGGGAGGGACATTATTAAGAAGATTAGTGTCCCTCCTTGATGATCCAACTTCCAGGGCTGGGACACAGGTATTTTTCCCATATGTCCTGGCTTTTAGCACATAACATAAGTGGATCTTCGAACAAAATCCAATCCAAAAGTTGACCCCCTTTTTATGAGCCAAAACTGTTATAATTGGGAACGGGAACATCGTTCTGTCATTTTCAAGTGTAAACAAATACTATATGATCAGAAAATTATAACAGTTTTTTCCAAGACTACAAAAATGAAGATCTGTAGCCGAAGTATAATGATATTTATTTTTCTATCATCAATTTTTTACTTTGTTTTTAAAAATGACGGATTGCGTCCAAAAGAAGGTCTCTCTTATGCTGTTACTAACCAAATTGTATCTGATGAAATCTAATTGGATTCATTTGTAGGGTAAACTTCTATTTTCAGGCGATATTTGATGAAATGTTCGTCTTTTATCCATTTTTATGATAATATAATATACGAAAATAACATACGAAAATAAAATTCCTCTAAAATTGATATAATATTTTTGAGTCAGCATAGTAAAAATCTAGATTTTATTCAACATGTGTAGAAACGTATATTCCTTAGAACTGTTCAACATTGGGAACGAATCTTTATATACGCGTTCTTCGGTTTTTTCGAAAGGATGACGAGGGATACACCAATGTTTGTCTACGATGCGCAACAATCACAAAATAGATAGATTAGAAGCAGCATTATAAATTATCAATCGTACGAAAGCGAATTCGCTTATCATAATGCAGGAGAGCATCGCAACTGTGAGGTGTTTCCAATTCGGAGATCATATGGTCGGGGTTCAGCCAAATCGCACCAAGCTGCTTTTTCACTGACTTGTGGTATTTTGTTCGCAAAAATGAAACGGACAACGTACATTAGTTGTAGGATATCCACATTTATGAGGTTGAAGGATATCCGATACGATTTGTGATCAATTGAATCTGCTAACTGAAAATTTGAGTAGAAAAATGGGTATTTTTTTGTTGGCGCTCAGTGCGATTTGGCTGAACCCCGGCCATATAAAATGAAAATGTGATGATTCAACGTTGAAATCAAGATAATCTTTATCATGCCATGAAGCACGTAAGTTGAATAGGTTATTACGATGTACGATAATTAAGTTATCTCTTTTCATGGCATTCTTCTCATTATTAGAACATTGCTTTTGGGTTGATAGTATTCCGAATACTCTTTACCAAAAGTAAAGAAATTTCAACGACATGTAAGAAGGAAACAAAAGCACCAAAAATGTGCATTGAACATTTAACTGAGGGTAATCCACCTTTTTAAAAATCGATATTTCTTCAAAATAATCCGATAAATGAAACTCTACTTGTTATTGATAGTTTAAGGAAACATAGTGCAGAAGACTTTTGAAAGGCAAAAAGTCGGTTACATACATGTTAGAAAAAAAGTCTAATTCGGATGCAATGCCACACCGCACTGGCAGAGACGCCACACAGAGGAATTGTTTGAGAAATGCGATTAATATGCTCATGACAATGAATGAGCATTTGATATGCTTTTCGAATAAAAACATAATATTTCCACCAAACACCAAACAAATTTATCGTTTACTGGTTAACAGCCCGTGCGCGGCGCACAAATGGATTTTGTTCGAGTTTGTCGAATCAATATCAATACAATATTAAATCAGTTACATACCTTAAACTCTTTTCTTTTCTACTTTATTATTTTTTACCCCAATCTCCAATAAATTACAAAAAAAAACAATTTCAGCTCCTAAACACCCAACGCCACTAGGGAAAATCTTTTGAATAATTCCAACGCGAATCGTATTCAGATATACAATATGAGTCGCGTGACCCCTTATTAAATCAAATACTGTTATACTATCTTCTGACGTTTCGATGTTCCGTATAACAAATAAAAAGTGTTATAAGGGTACAACTTTTGCTACCCGAGTTACACATATGTTATGTGCTTTTAGGTTGTAGGATAAGGCGTCATTACTAGATAAAATACAGTAAAATAAAACGAAATAAAATAATAAAACAGAATCAACAAACATTGATCACGTATTATTACTAAATCAATCTGCAATGAAACTTATTGGAAGCACCATACAACTAGTCAAAACTATAATGTAGTTTTGATCGTAGTTAAACAAAAACTTGACTGATCTCACTCAAATTAATAAACACTATGGGTTTCCGGGCCTTTTATCAAAAGTCCGGTTTAACAGATAGTGATCACATAGTATTTACAGAGTCGTATTTATCCAGTAAGCGAATCGGCCGGTCGTCGAAATTTAGTTTTTCTTTGTGCGGAAAGAAAAACGAATGGCCGGTCACCGTAATTTTGTTCTGCTTTGCGCGGGTGAGTAAATTAATCAGAAAGTGAACATTTGTTTCTTGTCCAGCCGTGTTTCTCCACTAAGAGAGTAGCCATCGAGCAAGCGTTGTGCAGTGCGTGTTTTAGTCTTCGCGAAGTTTTCCGTTTTTTGTATCATCATGAGTATGGCGTAGTGCAAAGGAAATAATTAGTCGCTTACCAAGGCGATTTCCAATATATTTCATTCCCAACTAACTTCCTCTTCCTTCCAGTGCGCTCATGCTGATGCAGAGGATTTCTCGGTCTCTTATAGCAATGAGTGTCGAACTAATTTTCCTCCCCTAATCCTAATTGACTGTGAGGACGTGGCCGGCATCGTTATTGGTCTTGAAATAAGGAAACTCCGAAGCATGTACAGAGAGAATAGCTTTCTAATCCCGAGAAAACTATTCAGCTGTGCATATTCGTTGTTTCTCGGCCAATCACGACTAGCAACTACGATGGGTACAATCAATCAAACTAAGCTAAGCTAAGCAGTGATCATATATTATTTACATATACTTAGTATACAAAAGTAAACAAAAAATATTAGGAACTGTAAATGTGAACATTGCAGTTATAAAAGAGATTTTTCCCTTAGAAACAACAAAATTTTCCACAAAAAATCATGATAACCCATCTTCCGGTGTTTCTCGTGATTTATGAAACGTATTGAGAAAGACACATAAAAGCTCCGTCAGACGTTGCAAACAATTTACTCGTGCGAGCGAATGATTTCTGAGAGCACTCGGAATTGCAGTCACACGTACACGGAACCGCGAAACAACTCACTTTACGGTTCCTTTCACCGCGTGGAAGAAGCCAAAAATAAGTAAAATGCGAGAAAATCCGGTAAGTACTTTTCCTTTACTCCCGTGTTGAATTTTCACCCTCTATGAAGTTTCACCAACTCAAATTTATGTTATTTTCACTCACCCGAGACTATGGTGAAAACAACTCAAATTTGGCTTCTTCCACGGAAAAGCACACGTTGGGTCGATGCAGCTCTCTTTGTTTATAATATCATTCATGAGAGGGAGTGAGAAAACTACCTAATATTGAGTTAAAAATTTGAACTTCTCACTCAAAGTTTAGTTCTTTAAACTTTTTTTTAGGTTCTTTAGGTTTTGTGTGTAGCAGCTTTCACTTTTAGCAAATGTCAGATTTACTCTCATGCAAATAGAAACAAAAATAGAAAACTTGTTTTTCGGCCAAAAAATCTAATTGCATTCCTATTTTTACAGTACGACACTGCCACCAGAAAACGTTTTCATTTGTGCAAGAATGAAATCAGTAATTCAGTTTCTTTCCAAATTTTCGACCACTATTTTAGTTTGAATCTGGAGAAAAATAGAACAAACTCGCTGGTTTCCACAGCAGTGTTTCATTCATGTTTTTCAAATTTTCAATTAATTGAAATTATTATGTTGCTGTCAAGAAAGACGCCGTAATTACAAAGTGGATTGATCCGTAGATAAAATGACGCATTCATACACCAAAACAATTGAAAAATGTTTGAATCTCGTGATTCAATCGTGGTTCAAATCTGCAGAAAATAGAACTGAGCGTCACACCAGTTTTATTTTTTTGACAGTTGACGGGTATAAAAAATGAATCTAGAACAGCTGCTGGGAAAATTAATGCTTTAGATTCATATTCAAACTGACAGCCCAGAACGATTTGAATCACTGCCAATTTCACTCTTAGCAGTCACACAATGGAAGCGAGCGTTTGCTTGCGAGTTGTCATTTTTGTTTGCATGCAATCACTTTTAGTGTAATTAAACATGTAAATTTTTGACAGATGTCCCTTCCTTCGAGCAAAATGCTCGTTGCGAGAGATTTGCTTGTAATGTCTGAGGGCACCTTTACAGAATTCGAAATACCAACTCATTTATTCCTAGGCTTGAAAAGTATGATTGAGCTGATACCGCTGCTGTAAGAGCTGAAATTAAGGTGATAGGCTCGTTCGACTTAAAAATTATAAATTATATTATGTACGAAAAATCACTTTTTTGTCATTTTGTCCTCAAGTTTGACCTACTTGAGATGCATGGTGTGTCGAAAAGAAAGAGTATTTAACAATGTTCTGAAACTCAGATGTGAATATGTACATTATGTGGAAGATTATGATTTGAAAAATATATTGGAGGTAACCACTTTCTTTCGATGGGACTCGAACCCACGGCCTTCAATATGCTAGACTGGTACTTTTAAGGTCACTCCTGACGGAATCCAATTTCCAAAGTGCTCACGTTTTCGGGGGCACACCACTCGAATCAGAGGCGACGCACAACTGTCATTTTTGTTGATTTAGCTTTGCTGCGTCGCAGCATGCGTGATATAATAAAAATGACAGTTGTGCGTTGCTTCCGTATCGAGTGGTGCGCCCCCGAAAACGCGAGCACTTTCAAAGTTGGATTCCGTCAGGAGTGACCTTAACCAACTAAGCTACGAAGAACCTCCATCGCCCTTTACAATTTAGCGGCTACTGAATGAGCCCGAGATTTCCAAATCGGATGCATAGTCGAAGCATTTACAATCCATTTCCCAAACCAATGTATGTAGTACACATTTACATTAGAGTGAGCGTGAGTATTTACATTGTCTGGCAGCCACACACATTTTTCATCAGCAACTGGACTGATCAAGCAGAGGTTATGTGAGGGTGGGAAACATTCTTGACTCCCTGGGCATAGTGTATCATGCAACGGCAAGTATAGAGAATCTTTCAATTCTCGCGTGATTTTTGAAAATGTCGTAAGTCCTCTTTGTTTACTTTTGATTATTACGAAGCCATACTAACATTTACATCTGATTTTTTCTCAGAGTACTGAAGAAAATAGCTGTGCATAATGCGCTGAGGTGGAAATAATGCAATAAATGCAAAACTAGCTTCGATATGAGTGAAAGAGAGCGTAATGGAAGAGAGTCTCTCATTTGGACATACGACGTTTTCAAAAATCATGCTAGAATTGATAACGGATGAATTTCTAATAGAACACGAGCTTAAAAGCAGGCTAAGTTTCAGTTGGAATGTAGAGCCATATAAAAATAAGAAGAAGAAAAACTCAAAAGTGCAGCCTATTCAGGTTGTACGGAAATGAGACGTGGAGCTACGTAGCTGTACGTATGTATATAAAGTCGAGTTAAGTACAAGACACTGAAGACGACCTCGAAGTTGAGATCGAAATACGTATTTGCAAAGGTTACACCACGTGGGGAAATTTAATGGAATAGTACTCAACTCGTTGTATGACAGGTAACAAAATATGTTATTTTTATGTTCAAGTCGTAACAAAATTTGAAAGCTTTTTGTTTCAAGTAATGCATTTTTATATACATTCAGATAACAACATCCTGCACCAAGTTTCTAACAAATTTTGTTATGGAAATAGTAACATACCTATGTTGATATAATTTTGATATGATTTTCTAGTTGAGTGCTCTTAAATTAATTAAAGAATCGACTGAGACAATAAAATGTGACAACATTTTTGACGGAAAAGGTCAATTCTGAACATTTTGCAAAAGATAACTAACCGAACATTACACAAGATGCCCAATAGCCATGTGGGAATTTTCCTTGAATAAGAATTAAAATGTGAACCGTGTGCCCATGAAGCTCTTAACTGATGTCTGAAGAAATTCAATTAATATCGTGGGGTATCGAAATCCGTACCTTAGCATATGAAAAAGTCATTAGAAAATAGGAATCAAATGTAAATAAAACGTTTGTCGTTGACGCAGGAACATGAAAGCTTCTACTTTTGATGTGTTTCATATTTACTCATTATAAACTACGAAAAACATGATAAAATAATGAATAAAAGCAACTACTCCTGACTCGAAATCCGTCCACCGTGGACGGATTTCGAATTAAAGGATCAAAATCCGTACAGCTATTTTTTAACTAAACATTTAAATTGAAACAGTCTGATTGACTAAACTACCATACCACTGTAAATAGTTCGATACGCATCTTGAGAAGCGTTCCCTTCGATTTGTATTCCGCTTATCTTATGTAATGATACGCAATTAGCAATTAAAACACAGTTACTTTTGGTGCAATTATAGTCTACCCGAAAACAAAATGGCGGCAAAAACTCCGCGTCTGGTGGGTGGCGATTTGTTTCTGATCTGAGCCTTCTTTTCATTTCTATGCCTAAAAGCTTACTGCCAAGTATCTGAACAGGATTAGATAAATTATTTCTACATTAATTACCTTTAACCCCCTTTAATTTAATGATATCTCATGAGGTGGACGGATTTTGGTCCCGCGCGGTACTTATTTATTTTAGCTATTTCCAATTAATTTTGAGCTGACGTGATATCATACGGTTAGAAAAAATACCAAAAATAGCAGGCTATTATTTTCTTCACATAGTCTAGAAACCGTACTTTGCAATGCATTCTAAATGCAATTCGATGTCTGCTTACTTGAAAAGCATCTGAACATTTTTTTCCTGGTCCTGTATCACTGCAATTCACCCATTTTCGCCCGAATTTAATGGAAAATATTCACATCAGGAAGCAATAAAACAACCAGAAGTGTGCAACTTTACGTTTTATTTGCGAATTTTCAATAAACATACATTTCTTCATAAGGTGTTGTTCATGCTAATGTTTCCTGAAAATATCCAAGAAGGAGGACATTTTAGGGCAAAAAAGGGACATCTGATTTTTCATGAAAAACCCAGAACAATCAACCTAGTAGTGATTGTGCCTTTCTCGTGCATTACAAACAATCCAATTACACAGGTTTCTGTTTTCACACGATTTTTTTCGCTCGAATTTTTGATCGCACGACTTCAATTTGCCATCAAAATCTTTGCAACTTGTTTCAAAAAATCCTAAATAATTTAAAGAAAAATCACAGGGTAATTAATATGGGTTAAACATTTAGGATGCGCATTAATAACTTGTGCAACGTAGAAACATAAATGCAATTATGTCACTGCTAGGGACATTATGGAAGTCGTGGTTGATTCAAGCTCTAGGGCAATTGCCAGTAAACAATATATACTTGGAGGACATAATTTGCTTTACGCTGATTCTGAAGACATATTGAAAGCAGTGATAAATTCGATAGACGATTTGGATAAAACTCCAGAACAATTTGGAGATATTACAACATCTCACATGCCTGGATTCGGGAAGCAAATGAAAGACAAATACTAGGAGGTTGTGATGAATTTCTTCTTTTTCTTCTTCTTCTTCTTCTTCTTCTTTTTCTTCTTATTCTTCTTCTTCTTCATTGGCATTACATTCCCCCACTGGGACATTTCCACCTCGTAGTTTAGTGTTCATTAAACACTCCCACAGTTTTTAATTGAGAGGTTTCTAACCAAAGTTTCCATTTCTGCATTCATATATCATTATGCTAACACGATGATTATTTTATGCCCAGGGAAGTCGATACATTTTGCAAACCGAAAATTGCCTAGCCGGCACCGTGAATCGAACCCAGCCACCCTTAGCATGTTCTTGCTTTGTATCCGCGCATCTCACCGCACGGCTAAGGAGGGTGATGAACTTATACTTTATAAAAAATCTCATAAATAAATCTTTTAAGAAAAATACTCGGAGAACATAATTGGGTTGATACCGCGGCTGATGACATTATAGAAGTCGTGGTTGATTCAGTAGAACATTTGATAAGGACTCCAGAACAATTTGGAGATCTCACAACATCTCATATGCCTGCATTTGAGATGCAAGTAAAAGACAAATACTTGGAGCTCATAATTGGGTTAATACCGGGGCTTGAAACATCATGCAAGTAGTGGTTGATTCATCAGACCATTTAATTCAAATTTCAGGACGATTCGGAGATCCTAGAACATCATTGTTTCTATGATTTTTTCATATGTTATGTCAATATTTCCATCATCACTAGATGGATAGATATCATTTTCGGTAATAAAATATGAGTATATCACCAAAATTGCATTTTCATAAATCCGTTGCTTTAATCCCACAGCTTTAGCAAGGACTGTTTTCTTTTGGAGATATGTGCCTCTGAAAGCGCTATGTAACTTTGAAATTGGATTCTAACGCAATTCACCTTAATATACAATAATTTCTCTATTTTGTTTCAATAGAAAAATAATTTGAATTATTACGTCGAGTCAAGTTTGTCCCGATCACAAGTTCGGACAATCGATAATTCCACTGGAAATAGCGAAATTCCAATGAAATAATTCAACATTCGATTGCTTATAGTTTATCATGGTCCAAGTATACTAAACGTACCTTATCTTGATATAACATCGACGAACTTGAAGGCATGTTTACTATATAATATAAAATAAATTTCCAACTTTAATTTCCAGCTAACTATACTTTAAATAGGAAAACATTGTCAGCGCTTCGTAGAGGTACATGGATCAAGCACATTCAAGCGAATTCCAGGAATGCAAAGCGAGGTTTCAATAATCCGTATTAAATCTGCACTCATGCTTGCAATGTTTGCTTTCACATAGAATATGAACTCACATTTTTCATTCCATTTTTGCTTCGTTCCCGTTCCCTCCCACACCTACTAATATGGGCTTTGCAGCAAACTCCATACCGAACATAGACGACATCGACTGGTGCGAATACCTGTTTACATACCATTGGGTCTCGAAAGGTGCTGCTCCTTCATGCTCCCATTAGGCATCCGTCAAGTGAGCTAAGCCAGTGCACAGGTGAGGTAAGCCAGTACACAGGAACTGCAAAGACGCGAGAAAGCCCCTGTAAGCAGCAATATTTACCAGCAACGTAAGAAATAATCTCCGCTTTGAAGATGTTTTCCTGCTTTGATGACTCGGTGTATTTTATTTTTGTGCCAGGTTTTTCAGCTAATACGCATCACTTCGAGTAAGGTAGAGGCCTGTGATGGAAGCCCAATGTAAAGCACAATACTGTATGACAAAAAGATTTATTTAAATTATACAAAAGGAGATTGATTGATGAACAAACAACGACTTATTTAGAATTCGCTCCTAATGATAAATTTGAACTTAAAAATTTCTTTGATGTCACCACAAATAAAGCCTTCCTTCGGCGGAAGGAGATTGCGCGTGTATAATTATCACGTCGGTTTGGTAATCTTCCGGTAAAAATTCTATTAGTTCGGTTCGGTGAAACCGTTCTAGATGAGACAAGAAATGCATAACTTATGATATTAAAGTTTTCATTGTACACTGGATTTTGTTTTTACACGATTTATATTTTCTCAATTTTCCACTCATCCTAAATGTTTAAACCATATCAATTATCATGTGATTTTTCTTTGATTTATCCAGGATTTTTTGAAACATGTTGCGAAGAGTTTGGTGGTAAATTGAAGTCACACGATAAAAAACACGAGCGAAAAAAAATCGTGTAAAAATAAAATCCTGTGTAATTATAAATAGCAAATGGTGTCTAAAAATTACAAAATAAAAATCTGACGGTGTTTGTACGCACATGCTAATGCGTGCATGGAGGCGCGTGGTACATCGTATGTAGCCGATACCCCTCGTTGCGACGAAATTGTAATTTTTTTTAACTAATTTTATTTGCTATTTTTTATTTTTTAACTAATTTTTATTTAGACTAGGTGTTCCGTGTTTCCTTAACACCATCATCCTTATTTGCTATGTTACAGTTTAAGTTATTATTAATACATTTCAATTGCCTCTGACAGTTAGAATTTTTCCTCTAGTTGAATTGAACCATGGAGGAATTACAATGTTTTCAACTTAAACTAAACTTAACCTATTTTATACAAAGGGTACAAGGAGTTAATCGCTGCAATAGAAGGTTGCAACGTTTTTTGTCTAAAATTGGAAATTATTTTGTTGGACATTTGTTGCAATGTCTCAATATCAGAAATTCTAGGAAGTTCATTGGTACTATACCACGGAGGCAACTTCAGAATTATTTTCAAAATTTTATTTTGAATCCTCTTGAGTGCCTCTTTCTGGTATTGCAGCAACTAGTCCATATTGGCACAGCATACAACATGGCAGGTCTAAAAATTTGTTTGTAAATCGAAAGTTTGTTCTTAAGACAAAGTTTTGATTTTCTGTTTATAAGTGGATATAGACACTTAATATATTTGTTACAATTGGCTTGAAGGCCTTCAATGTGATTTTTAAAAGTTAATTTTTGATCTAGCAGAAGTCCTAAATATTTAGCTTTGCTAGACCAATTAGTTGGAACCCCATTTATAGTGACAATATGTCTGCTAGAAGGTTTCAAATAAGAAGCTCTCGGCTTATGTAGAAAAATTATAAGCTGAGTTTTGGAAGCATTCGGGGAAATTTTCCATTTTTGCAAGTAAGTGGAGAAAATATCCAAACTTTTTTGACTATCTACTAGCAATCTACTACAAATGACACGAAGGCTTCGCCCTTTGGCTGAGAGGCCCGTGTCATCTGCAAACAAAGATTTTTGACACCCTGGTGGTAAATCAGGTAAGTCAGAAGTAAAAATGTTATACAATATGGGCCCCAGTATGCTGCCTTGGGGAACACCAGCTCTTACAGGTAATCTATCAGATTTAGAATTCTGATTAAATCTGTTTACCTGCAGTGAGCGATCTGATAAATAATTTTGGATCAGTTCAATAATGTACAGGGGAAAATTAAAATTAATCAATTTTACAATCGAACCTTCATGCCAAACACTGTCAAATGCTTTCTCTATATCAAGAAGAGCAACTCCAGTCGAATATCCTTCAGATTTGTTGAGCCGAATTAAGTTCGTAACTCTTAATAACTGATGAGTGGTTGAATGCCCATGGCGAAACCCAAATTGCTCATCAGCAAAAATAGAATTGTCATTAATATGAACTATCAGTCTATTTAAAATAATTTTTTCAAACAGTTTGCTTATTGAAAAAAGCAAACTGATTGTGCGATAACTAGAAGCCTCAGCTGGATTTTTGTTTGGCTTCAAAATTGGAACAACTTTGGCGTTTTTTCATTTATCTGGGAAGTATGCCAATTGAAAACATTTGTTAAATAAATTAACCAAAAAGGATAAAGAGCTCTCAGGAAGTTTTTTGATAAGTATGTAGAAAATACCATCATCACCCGGGGCTTTCATATTTTTAAATTTTCTAGTAATAGATCTCACTTCATCCAAATTAATTCCCAACGAAGGGTCGAAAACATTCTCTTGATTGAGAATGTCTTCGAAGCTCCGTGTAACCGTGAGACGACTAAAATTATGGGCACTCTCGAACTACTGAGCAAGTTTTTGAGCCTTTTCGCCATTTGTTAATAAAATTTTATTTCCCTCTTTAAGCGCTGGAATTGGCTTTTGAGGTTTTTTAAGAATTTTCGTTAATTTCCAAAAGGGTTTCGAACTGGGATCGAAACATTATTCTCAAAGTTGGTATTTCTCAGAATAGCGAAACGTTTTTTAATTTCATTTTGCAAATCTCGCCAAATAACTTTCAACGCGGGATCGCGAGTTCTTTAGTATTGCCTTCGCCTCACATTTTTAAGACGGATCAGTAGCTGAAGATCGTCATCAATAATAATGGAGTTGAATTTAATTTCACATTTAGGAGTTGCAATGCCTCTTGCTTCGACAATTAAATTTGTCAAAGATACGAGAGCATTATCGATTTCACTTTTGGTATCGAGAGGAATATCAACATCAAAATTCCTATCGATATACGTTTTATATAAATCCCAATCAGCTCTATGATAATTAAAAGTAGAGCTGATTGGATTATAAATGGCTTCTTGTGAGATTTCAAACGTCACAGGAAGGTGATCAGAGTCAAAGTCAGCATGAGTTACCAATTGGCCACACAGCTGACTTGAATCCGTTAAAACCTAATCAATTGTAGAAGGATTTCGACTGGAAGAAAAACAAGTTGGTCCATTGGGATATTGAATAGTATAATATCCCGCAGAACAATCTTCAAATAAAATTTCACCATTGGAATTGCTTTGAGCATTATCCCATGAACGGTGTTTGGCATTGAAGTCACCAATTACGAAGAATTTTGATTTGTTGCGAGTCAGAATTTGAAGATCAGCTTTCAACAAATTCTTTTGCTGCCCATTGCATTGAAAAGGCAAGTAGACTGCAATGAAGGAAAATTGTCCAAAATTTGTTTCAACAGAAACTCCCAAGGTTTCAAAAACTTTGGTTTCGAACGAAGAAAATAATTTATGTTTGATACGTCTATTAATGACAATGGCGACCCCACCACAGGCGCTGTCAAGACGATCATTTCTGTAGATAAAATAATTTGGATCTCTTTTAATGGAGAGTCCTGGTTTTAAATAAGTTTCTGTTATAATGGCAATATGCACATTATGAACTGAAAGGAAGTTGAATAATTCATCTTTCTTACCCTTTAGAGAGCGGGCATTCCAATTTAGAACTTTCACACAATTATTTGGATCCATTAAAACGGATTCCGATGACAATTTTGTGTATGTACTTTATACCAACCTGAACAGCTTCTGGTATGGTATTTGCTTTGAACATTGCATCAATCATGTGATGCAATTGTTCAGTTAAACAATCAAAATCGGAAGCAGACATGCTACCTGAATCGGCAACATGGCCGTTATTTTCCATTGAGACATGGGTATAAACCTCATTTTGAGAAGAGAAATTTTGTCTACCAGCAGCGATGTTTGCATACGTGGGTACATTGGAATTTACTGAAGAGCTTGCTACCCGTTGAGGATCAGCAAAATTTGTTCGTGAATTGTGGTGGGTATGATTGCTCGACCGGTAACTGGTTTCGGAATTTGAGCATTTGACAAATTTCTACCCGTCCAATCTGGGTTCCGATTGGCATTTCCCGTCATCAATTTTGCACGGGAATTGAAAACTTTTTTTGCGTGAAGGGCATTCCCAGAAATTGGATTTATGATTCCCCCCACAATTTGCGCACTTAAATTTATTGGAATCTTCTCTCACAGGACATGCGTCCTTGGCGTGAGAGGTTCCACCACAAATCATGCATTTAGCATCCATGTGACAATGTTTGGTTCCATGACCCCACTTTTGGCACTTACGGCACTGGGTGGGGCTTTGGAAATTTCCCCCAGGCCTGCGGAAATGTTCCCATGTAACACGGACATGGGACATAATACAGGCCTTTTCCAAACTTTTCATATGATTTAGTTCACTTTTGTTAAAATGAACTAAATAAAATTCTTGAAAAATGCCCCTCTGGGAAGTACCAGAGTGGGATTTCTTTTTCATCTTAATTACTTGGACTGGTGAAAATCCAAGTGATTGAGAAATTTCAATTTCAATCTCATCCAGTGATTTATCATCACTGGGGAGACCTTTCAAGACGACTTTGAACAATCGCTCAGTTTTGTCGTCGTATGTGAAGAATTTATGGTGCTTCTCAGTTAAATACTGAAGAAGACGTTTGCGATCGTCAAAGGATCCCGGCAAAACGCGGCAGTCACCCTTCCTAGCAATCTGAAATGAAACCTTGATCCCCTGAAGGTTACTCAAGATTTCATTCCGGAAGCCAGAAAACTCGGCAACAGATACCTAATAACTAATAACTTCGTAACTAAAATTAGAAATCGAAATTAGTGAATACACAGAGAAGTGACAGGACCAAAATAAATTCCTTTGGCAAGTTCTTCGTAATTCATTCGTAAACTCTTCGGAATTTCCTTTCGAATTTCATCAGTTAATTCTTTGGGAGTCTCTTTTCAAATTATTCGAAAAGCTCTTCAGGATTTCCTCGGCAAATTTTTTCCGTATTTTTTTCCGGAAATTTTCTAAAATTTCCTCAGAAAATTTTAGGCTATTTCCTCGGCATTTGCTTGGCAAATTCTACGGAATATCCTCAACAAATTTCCTTCGTATGATTACGAGAAATTATTAGGTATTTCGGCTGAAAATTCTTTTATTCTTTGGTAACTTTGTATTGAAATGTATTCGGAAAATAACATTAGGAGCCAGTTCGCGAGAAGTGCGACCTCCTCTTGTATCGATGTTCTCCGATTTGGATGAAATTTTCAGGATTTCATTGGGGGATGTAATGCCAAGGCCAGAAGGTCAAGTGCTTTATATGGCTATTACATTATTTTATTTTAATAGAAAACGAGCTTTTCGATAAAAACTGGCCGTTTTTCCGGAGGGAATATTTTTCATCAACAGATGTAGGATAAAAACTAAACCCGTTGGGCAATATAGATACAGAAGAGCTTCCATTTTATATATAATTCAGGAGCGCCAACTCAAGAACAGTTAAGTGAACTATAATTTTCTACAGCACTGTTTCTTTAAGGTGATTATACAATAAAGCCAGAAATCGGCCATTTTGTAAACCACGTGCTTTTCCAATATTTTTTCAAGAGCACAAGATGAAAGAACTATAACGCGTAGGGGGCTGAAATAACGGTTAGTTAGTTTGCTTAGTTATGCTGAACAATCATAATTTGAGTTTCGGCACTGTACGAAAAAAATATTTGGGCTTTTGGAAATGTATGTAGATAAACGATTGGTGAATTTGAAATTCACCACAGGCTTCATTCTATAATCACCTTAAGCTATTCCTTCGAAAAATTATTGTGGAATCTCACTTTATTTTTTTTTAATATTTAGCTTCGCTAGACCAATTAATTGGAACCCCATTCATAGTGACAACATGTCTGCTAGAAAGTTTCAAATAAGAAGCTCTCGGCTTATGTGGAAACATTATAAGCTGAGTTTTGGAAGCATTCGGGGAAATTTTCCATTTTTGCAAGTAAGTGGAGAAAATATCCAAACTTTTTTGCCTATCTACTAGCAATCTACTACAAATGACACGAAGGCTTCGCCCTTTGGCTGAGAGGCCCGTGTCATCTGCAAACAAAATAATAAAGTAATAAAATAATTTCTCAATGAATATTCGAAGGAGCCCGCATTTCCAAAAGCATTTTCAATGAAGTTTTTAAAGGATGTTCGTGAAGTAATGTCCAAAGTTATTCGTAAATGAATTACCAATGAAATCTCTAAAGGGATTTTTGTAGGAACTTGAGGAGGAACCTTTGGGACAATTCCTCAAGGTGTTTTTTCTAAAGTTAGAGGTATTCCCAAATATATTTCAGTGAGAAGTTCATAAGGCATTCTCTGGAGAAATTTGAAATGTCGGAAATCCCTTCAGGAATTTCCTTGAAAATTCTTTCAGAATTTTTCGAATGAATTTCCAAATAAGATACTACCCGTAAAACAATTAAATCAGAGGTTGATACCTTCATATCAACATTATAACAAACGTTGATATAATTATCCTGAAAAAAAAACAACTTTCAAGGTAATTGCCTACATCGAATTATTTAATTATAACACACGTTGTTTTAAATAACAACCAATGATAGAATTGAGTTATAATTTTGTTATGCATTGCTGATCGGGTACCTTGCCTCAAGCGACCCCACAGCACGCTCAACATCTTGCAAAAAGCTGCTTGTTGCTAATAGATTGCACTGAAGGCTCTGGCAATACAAAAAATCTCATTGAAGCCATTTCCCATTTTCAGAAACACTCAATGTTTCAATAGCGTTCCACTGATCTACCTTCTACCTTCTTGGTTTGAATATGGGTTCAAATTGTTGAACTAAAAAAACAAAATAGTTAAGTTGCACAAACAGAAACATATCGGTTGCTAATTGTTGCCACAATGTTTCTGATGTGTTTCAAAACAAGTTGAGATCCGTTGAACAGCACATTATCTTTGTGTTAAAAAGGTGTTCCACATACGATGCATAGTAAATAATTGAGACCTTTGATTAGTCAAATTATAGTTGTTGTTACTCACTGAGAAACAAGTGGTGTTGCTTGCGCCATCCGGACAAAACTCCGCTATGCAGAACCCTGCACGTAAAAGCCTCCTACTGCACTTCCATGAGGCAGAATGTTTTTTTTAATCTATCAGTTATTTGGAAGGCTCATTTGCCGTGAAGCGTTACGGAGCCGGAATCATGTTTATGAATACAGTTTAATATGATTCTTATACACTAATGTTAGTTTTGGGGAACCGTAAGACTCGCGGTTTGGTCGAGGTTAGGCAGAATGTTTTATACGAAACTTCCTCAAATCGAATTCATTGACGTGCTCCATGATGAAACAAAACCAGTTAATGCCGCACATAGCCAGATCCCCTTTTCTAAAGGGTTTGAAAAGAAAATAACTTTGTACTTGCGCACCATGTTTTTAAAGTGATCCTCTATCCTTTCAGTGCACTTATTTTATTGTAAAATATTTAATCGATATTTAAGCTATGTCTATATTAAATATTCAAATACATTCAAAATAAGATCTAGAAAAGTGTCTTATCATATAATAATCAAGGATTTCTCCTCTTTTTTTCTACTATGTAAAGCTATGTCCATTTAGAATCCGAAATCATTTATTGTATTGCAGCGGCACGTAAAGTGACCGCTGCAAGAATTATTTTTCAGCCGTTTGTCTACCTAGGCGCCCACTTGCTGTGGTATAAATTTCACAAAGTTTCGTGCAGCGTGTCAAAAATTATTCCAGATGGAAGCCGAAAAATGAGAAAAAGGTCTGCACACCCACGTTGATAATCCTGCTCATCGACGATGGAACCTACGTCAAAATGGATTTCGGACAGTTTCCTAGCCAAAAATTTCACATGGTGACGGCACGAGGAGTAGTTCCTGCGAAGTTTAAGTTTACTTTTTAGACAAACTTAAAAAAAAACGGATGATTTTGGCAAGGGATATGCAACTGTGGGGCAAAGACCTAAGTGTTTGTGACAAATAAGACGATGGACTCGAAGCTGTACAAGGAGGAATGTCTCAAAAACCGCGGTCTACCTTCCATAAAGCCCATAAAGGTCCCGTGAAGTTTTGACCAGATTTGGCGAGTTGTCACTACAGCCGGGAAGTCATCCAGTGGTTCAGCGATAATAACGAAGATTTCATCGATAAAAACATAAATCCTCGCAACTGCCCACAGCTCCGGCCCATCGAGACATTTTGGGCAGTAATGAAGCGGAAGCTTAAGAAAAGTGGAAAAAGTGAAAAAACAGCTGGGGACGCGACTCAGATGGCCAAAATGTGGAACAAATGTGCCAAGGGACTTCGGAGGTGTGCAACTTTTGATGAGAGGAATAAAGAAGTGGTGCGAATTTTCACTAGAAACAAGAAGAAATTATTTGTATAAATATTTTTTCCTTAAAGTACAGTGAATTACTCTTGTTTTGATGTATTAACGTTATTTGTACGTCAATCCGTTATCGAGATACAGATAATTTTATTATTCCGGATTCTAAATGGACATAGCCTTATGTATACATATTTTAAGAACAGTGCTGTACGCTATCAGTTTTACTCGCTAGACAAAAATCTAAAATACCCACATACTCTCACCTTCTAGAGAAGACCACCGCAGGCAAAACAAATTCCCGGGCCTCGTGAATGTTTATGTTTTAGACTCAACCAACAACATCCCTCAATCATCCGTTTGCACTTTAGGGACTTTTTTCCACACAGCGCAATTTATCATCCAGTCACTCAGGTAGACACGAGACAGTATAAAAAATCCCCTGTTCTAGTCCCCAAAAAATGAGGCGGCAACCGCCAAAGCTTTGCCCAAAATCCAGGCACAAATTTACCCACGAATACTTGCTCATGAAAGTTATTCACCTGAATACACAAGCTCCGTGGAGCGAAGCGAACCGAATCCTCAATTTCGCTGTTCCCTATTTTCGTCCCTAAAATGAAAAATTCCAACCCGATGGAATGAAGAGATTATTTTCCACAAGAAACCACAGATTTCCATAAACTACGTAGCCAAACCCGAGCTGATAATGACCAATCGACAGATATTCGACCCAAAACCTCAAACCACCGAACTTCACCGCATTTCTCTCCCGGTCGAACTTCATCCGAGCCAGCCCACCAAGAAATACGGATTACTAACCCAAGCACCTGTTGGCATACGATTTTGCTACGTCCCAAAGCTTTAACTTATGCGAAAATCACACCGAAGCTTGCCGTTTGCCTTTGCTTTGCCTTGCCGACAAAGTGTTTCCCAGTTCCGAAGCGTTGCTTCTGAAAAATCGCGCCTCTCGCCGCTATCGCTCCCGGGATTGGGCTCTCCCATTTCTCTTATTTGCCAATTCAATCGAAAAGTGGAGGTGGGTAAACTTGACGAAACCCCCTGCCCGGCGTTTTCACAAGCAATGAGTAAATAACAACAGATGCGGCTTCGTTCAAACCCAACTACCACGCGTCTCCACTGAAAGTGCTTGGTGGCTTTACCATGGCGTACCTATTAGAGAATATTACCCAATTGAAGAATCATATCACGATTGATATATCAAACAACGACCTATTAGTATACTGCCCCCACTCGCATAACAGTTCCATTTGAATTTTCGTCACTTTTAAGTTAAACAACTGAATAGGGTTCATTTATAATGCACTTCCATAAACCATAATGAAAATTGCGATTTAGTATGCCCATTAGTGAAAAAAATAACAAGTCATATGCGTCCCACATTGAAAGTACCCGTATAACAGTCCCACCAAGAATTTACATGTCCTGATTGCACAAAACTAAACCATGTTTCGATAAAACTAAATCGCTTTACGGTAATCTATCAAATGATGAACAACTCTGCAAAATTTGAGCAAGGTACGATGATGTTTCAATTTACTAGATTTTTGTGAAGTTTCATATGGAAGATGCGATTTGGAACTTCAATGGCTATTATCTCAGAATGCGAAAAAACGGTATGGGACAGATATGCGAGTGGGGGCAGTATAGGTAATGAATAATTAGTGAATAGTTTAATGCGTACCTGCGAATAGGTAATGCGGAATCTATGACAAAAGGTCGAAGGTACAAAAAGTCGAACAAAATTGGTTAAAATTGAAAAGCCATAGTCATCGGAGGTGACAATTGGTCAAATAGGGGACAGGTTGGGCCATTTTTTCAACAACTTAGAATGTCTTTATAATGGAATTAATGTATCTGGGCACAAGGAAATTGTAATATAAGATACCATTTTGAGCGATTTAGATAGCCGACCTGCAGACTGTTCGTGAGAACGATGGCATAATCTTGACTTGAACCTCTTATTTCTACACAAAATTCAACCAGCAATATGCAATAAGCCTATGCACAATTATGATTAAGAACCGTTCGGAACGCGCGCGTTCCTGGAACGTTCATGCAGGCTCGTTCATGCTGTTTACCATGAGAAATGTTTTTTCATTAATGTTGTACAAAATACAACATCACGCGTGTTTGAGTATCAATTCAAATGATTCGTAAGGTTGAATCACCGAGTAATATGCAATTGAAGCTGTTATGTACAGCTTAAGGTCAGTCTTAGTTGTACATGTACATGTTTCCAAATATACTATATTAACAATATGATTCACTCTCACGAAATTTTGGCGACACCACATGTGGCGCCAACTCGCGTCCGAAAGGATCGATACACACGTAAATCGAACTACCCAAAATATGACGATCGTTTTACACACACTTCAAAATGTCATCATGAAAAAAATAGGGATGCTTGATGTTTTTTTTTTGCAAACTTAATCGATTATGTTTAATCGAATGCAAATGGAAAATCAAATGTTGTAGCAGAAGTGTGGTAGGCATATTTTTGTGGAAATGTATAATAAATTTGATATAGCTCGTTGAACTGTATCCGGCGGGACCATGCCGGTGCACCTACTCGCTCTCTGTTTCGCACACCATGCTGTTGTTTGCTCATTTGACTGCAACACTTTTATCAAATGTACTATTGTCGCGCTAATCTTTTCCTAGAATGCTGCGACGGTCTTACACTCGCAGGCTCGGAAGCAGGAAGCCGCAGTATTCTATTTTATCTCGAGATGCATAATATATTAACAATATGATTCACTCTCACGAAATTCTGGCGACCCCACATGTGGCGCCACGATACACGATACACGTTATAATTAAACTACCCAACATATGACGATCGTTATACACACACACTTACGGAGCCGAATTTATTGAATTCAACATTTGGCTAGCAAACATTACCGCTAGGCAATGGTTAAACTCACTGGTATTTTTTAACAGCAAGGAAGTGACCCTGATCAATTTACTTATGTTTTGTTACACTTTTTGAATTTAAATGTAAATTAACAAAATTCGTAGAGATTTATAGATTTATGATTTATAGATATATAGATGCATAAGAGTTTACAAAATGATTGTTTGAGCTCGAAAAACGATGGAATTCCGACATTCAAGACTTAAGGATTTTTGAAAACGTACAATTTTTATCACATTTTCAAGGATGATGTGATCAAAATATTTTACCTACTTGTGAGATGAGCATTAGGGTGGTTCAAAAAATTGATTTTGATCCACAGTGCTCATCTGATTCTTTACCATGTTCTGAGTTTCCCCTGAAAATTTGAGCTCATTTGGATTAAAACTGATTAAGCACAAGCCGTTTCAAGTTTGCATGCAAATTAGTATGGGGAAATTTATTTTTTCATTATACTGTTAATGACGTTTCCCCATTAAGCGCAGGTTAAAAGAAAACCTACATAGCTAAAAGGGATACTCATCAGCTTTCACTCAGTGTAAACCGCATCTCAATTAATCGTTCCAATAATTCATGATTAGACAATGTTTTCACCACTTAAAACACTTTTTTGGTAGTTGATTTGCATTATAAATATATTAGGGAGAAATATCAATATATTCAAGGGAGATTATATATTGCTGTTACAATTATTTTAAAATGATATTTGAAAACCATCCCTAGAGCGGAATAAAACTTGTAATGTTGCTTGGGATATCACCGCATGGCTAAGGAAGGCTTTTATATTACTATGGTAGATTATTGTTTAGCATGATCAATCGTTTTGAATAATTTTATGACACCAGTTAAACTTATTCATTCGCATAACAAGTTTCAATTTTGGCAGGTGTTTAGAAAGAATTGGGTATATATGAAAAAAAAGATATCGAACCAGTGCATAATCTCCATCCAAGCGTTTCTCAGCTATTTTCAGAGGATTTCATATTTTTATCGAGTTTGGCTTCGTTATGCTCTTTGACGCTTGAGCTTCAATAAACAAGTTATTTAGACTATAACTTGGTAATAATCGATTCCTCCTTAATTTTTTATATGATGATTGGAAAAAAAAATCGGGGAAACTCATTTAGTAGTGACGTGGTAAATAATTGACTGTTTTACAACTAAAGGGTTCCGTTTAAGGGAGAAAAAAAAGTTGTTTGGGACCCTCGGTAGATTTTTTTCAAATAGTCACGAAATGAAAGCCTAAAGGGTCAAACACAATGGACACGTTTGCGTGCGTTTTGACAGTTTTCCCATGTGTTTGGCCCATAAGAGCTTTATTTTCACGTAGTGAAAGTATTAGCGATGATCTTTTTTTTTTGTCACACACCGCGTTGAATTATTTTGATTTTATAAAACCAATGATGATTTCTTTTCAAATTAACTCGCATGCATAATCCCATTTTTGAGAATTCCCAAATTGTTATCAAATTGTGAATATGAGAAACGTACTTTTGTGAACAAACTGCCCAATATGAGAGTCTGATATAAATACAATTCAAGCATAATTACGTTTGTGGTACAATCTCTCTATAGAAAAGTGAGTTTGCATTTCCTTTGAGGCAATATAACTCACGAACGGGTTGACCGATTTGTACGGGTTTCTCATTAATCGATTTGTCTTTAGGACTGCTGTGTTATAAAACATCACTAAATTTTTAGGAGAAAGTTGAGAAATTGTGAAAATACAATTTTGATGCGAGTTGTAAGGAAACCAAATACGATCGCGCTAAAAAAGATCTAGAGTGCGGCGCTGAATGAACTCAACAATTGACAGTAAGAATGCAAAATATAGTTGACTCTGTAAATCTCGATGTTCTATATCTCGATATCTCTCCCTATGTCGATGGTTTCCTCGGTCCCTTCAATCTACATACATTTTGTCTTTCTACATCTCGATAACTTCCCTATCTTGAAATCTTTCTATCCCGATGTGTTGTAATCGTATTTTGTTCTGGATTCACTCTCCTTATGTCGATATGTTCAAATTTTTAGGCTACTAGACCATATTTGGACGATAACAATACAGATCAACAATAAGCAATGATATTTGTTTTGTTGTCGTTTTTCATAGCAACAAGCTGTTTTGGATCTAGTACCCATTTAAATTTTCCTTCCATTCCTCGATCTCTCCCTATCTCGATGGTCCCTTCAATATCGAGATGTGGAGAGCGACTGTAGTATAATCCCGAGCAAGGTCGGGTACGTTCAACTAGTTTTTCTTGCGAAAGTATCGAAAAATAATCTATTAAATCCCAAAAAATATCTGATATTGGATACGAAATCGAGAAAGCACAATAAAATAGGCGTAATTAAGTTTAGCCGAAATATCTCACCGTAATGCTACGTTTTGAAAGGGCAAGTGAATTGAACAGCTTAGTTTAATGCAATTTACTTGCCAATAGTTGAACATGTTCAACTTACTGTCCGTTCAAGTGAGTTGAGCGAAGGTGTTTGGACGCGTTTAATCCAAGCGACTTGTTCAATTCACTTTCCATGTATAAATGTAACCAAATAATCATAGCCATTATGATAAGCGTAGCATAACAAAACGCAATCGGATGAGTGTCATCTTCATGGCTTTCCACTCAAGATACATATTCATTCAATCAATGGTGGGCAGCAAAAAGTTTTCAATTCATAATAAGTTGCAACGCAGGTGTTAAGTTCCAGTAGGAATTTAGGACACCGAAGAGGAAGCAGAATGATGCATTGGAATAATATCGATAATATTCAGAAAGAATTAATCAAATTTCTTGCTGAAGAAAATGATAGAAATGTTTACAGTGGAACAATCATTTTAATGTTTGCGGAACGGCTTTCACAGTTTGAACGATTGAAGCAAAGGTGTAGTTTGTCTGCTTTGCACTACTTCATCGAAATATTTACAGTAGTGTTTGCACTCTGAAATAAATTTAAACTAAATAGATTAGAAGTCATACTAAATGACTATTCGCCTGGTTGACCCCGGCTAAGTTTAACTGCCAACAAAACGAGCTTAGTATAACTTTCGTATATGTGAAAAAAGTATATTGTGGAAAGATTGTTTAGATGGATTCTGCATCAGATAATTTTGTTTATGTTTGGATTTTGTTTATTAATAATTTTGTAGACCAAGTTTAATCACAAAATTTTATTTTATAAAAAACATAAAATGACAAATTGTCGAAACAAACATTATAATCTTATCATATCATGCTTATCATACCATCAATAAATATTGGATTGCCGGAACAGACAGTTGTGTTGGATCATCTTTTTTTATGAGATTGTTGCATCTTCCTGGCAGTCTCGAAATGGTTCCAGCTCGGGTTCAAGCGAGAGTTCCAGTCCGTAGTCGAATGAATCACCATGCTCGTTACGTTGCCTAGAACATTTCGGGTTATTTCAGTAATTACAGGTGATTTAATATGTACATGGCATACCGACCTTTCCCTGAGCAGAACTCCCGAACCTGATCAAAATAGGTCGTCGACTTCTTCACAGTTGGATTCCGACAGCGCAGCTTGTGAAGATGAATAATGGCAATCCAATCATGAAACATTTTATGTTGGGGAATATTCCAGGAATTTTATTTTCTTTGAATTAAATTCAAACTTTTGAAAAAAATACAACTCCACGTGATTTTTTTTCTGACAGGTCTCCTGAATACTAATGAAAACTAATTTTGCAATATTCATGCATAGTATAATTTTGAATGCTTCATAGTATATATTTTATACTATCGTTCGTTTAATCGTCGTATATAAATAAAATGATTAAAACTTATACTATTTCCGTTTTTTTCTGATTCCTGAGTGTGCATTTAACAAAGTCGATATTTTGCATTTAACAAAGTCGATAATCGATTTATTGAAAAATGCATGGACATCCCCACACTGTAAAATGTCATCGAACAACTGTATGACTACTCACCGGAAGATGGCAGGAGGGTTTTCCAGCACAAGCTAAAAAAAACATGTTTAGATTCCTCTTTGCTCGCTAGATGATGTTGTTATCACCGGCAAATTGTTCGCCATTTCGTTGTATGGAAAAACTCGAAGTGAACCATATTGCTAATATAATATATTTGATGTTTCGGTGTTTATTTCTTATTTAAAACCAATAACGACGTCACGTTGAGCTAAAACCAATGACATCCCCATCTAATACATGATAATAGGAATGGGCGATACCGATACGATATATCGGGAATCGATATTTTCGCGCCGATTAATCGATATTTTGTATCGATTTTATTATGTTCGATATTGGACCGTTTCGACTTTTTGTTGCTGATATCGGATTTCGATTTTTTCAGAGTGAAAATATAGCACATTAGGGCACAATCTGTTAAAAACAACGAATCTTGGATGTGTGAAAGTCGGAAGCCCAAAATTTAAAAATCTATAATTCTGTACACATGAAAAAGACAAAGTATACAACAACAAGTTTGAAAACATATTCCTCAAGAAAAATCTAGCTTATTACGTTTCCCCGAGATTTCTCCTTCTTTATTTCATGGACAGTTTACAGTGAATATACAGCAGCCACATTGTACATTGCACGATTTTTATCAGTTCTCGGGACGGTGAAGCTGAATAATTAGTACTTGTTAGATCGTGCTCTTGTAACACACGTCGCTTCGAGTGCATGTTTGAATGAAACACGTTAGTTTTGGTATCTTTGAATCATTGTCGTATAATGCAATTTCGCCGCTAACCAACGCGAGTTTCCTATACATTACATTCCGATGTCCATCATGGAGATACAGAAGATTGTCAGTCTCATTTGTAGCAATGTGTGTCAAATTCACTTTCCACTCCTTATCATGTATTAGATGGGGATGTCATTGGTTTTAGTTCAACGTGACGTCGTTATTGGTTTTGAATAAGAAATAAACACCGAAACATGTACAATAGGGTGGTTCAAAAAATCGATTTTGCTCCACAGTGCTCATCTGATTCTTTACCATGTTCTGAGTGTCCTCTGAAAATTTGAGCTCATTTGGATTAAAACTGATTTAGCACAAGCCGTTGCAAGTTTGCATGCAAATTAGTATGGGGAAATTTATTTTTTCATTATACTGTTAATGACGCTTCCCCATCAAGCGCATGTTAAAAGAAAACCTACATAGCTAAAAGGAATACTCAACAGCTTTCACTCAGAGAAAACCGCATATCAATTAATCGTTCCAATAATTAGTAATCGTAAATCATAGTTTTGCTTTGTATTGTTCTCAATATGTACTATGGCTTTTCAATTTTAACCAATTTAATCAACCCCGGTGGGAACTATGCTCGTATAGACAAGGAAGGGGGATTTGCTCCTCTCCGGAGGTTGGGAGCTCCATGTTAGGAGCGGCTGATCATCGTCCAAGTGCCAGTGCGGGACACTATGTAAAACTGTGCACATCATGCTGCATCGTGTCAGCACAGCATCGAGAAGGCTTCAACGCGATGTAGGTAGTGCAACCCTGGTAAGATAGCCTACCGAAGATTCTACAGTTATCAAGAAAGGCAAAAGTAGAGCAAACGGATTGATTCAACGGAAACAAACCCGTCAACGAATAAAGAAGAACGGCTGGAAAGTCGGGTCTTGGAACGTGAGAACTTTGAATGAACCCGCACGTGGTGGGCTCCTGGATCTTGAGGTGCAGAAGTCCAGCGTGAGTGTAGCAGCAATCCAGAAAATACGGTGGCCCAGAACTGGAGAACGTGAATTCCGGGCGGTGGACCCCATAGCTAACACTTCATTCAAGTACCACATCTACTATAGCTGCAGAACGTGGAGTTGGCTTCATGGTGATCGGCCAATGAGTGACCGCATTTGCGTGTTGAGAATGAAGGCCAAACTCTTCAACTATAGCCTGATCAGCATAAATGCCTCAACGAACGATGAGCCTGATGACTTGAAATACCCTCATTTAAAACTTTATTTATATAAGGAGTTAAATAACTTCATCTTGATATCCAATAAACTCATATATAATTTCTTCATGAAGATCATAATAAAATCACAAATTCGTATCATATACAATTTTAATTCATTTTATATGATTCTAATTTCATCTGGATATGAATACATAATTTTAATCTGACATCTTTATATGACTCCTGGTTTGCTGGGAAGGTAGAATCCAAGATGATTTGTTGATATTGTGGGGTGGTGGGATTCTGTGAATTTTTTTATCAATTTGTTTTATAGTTCTGGTAATATTTTAAGGAATTTTGGAAAATTCATTGAAATCTGTAAGGTGTTATTGAAATATTGTATGAAGGACACACGAGCTCACTTCGGTTTTCAACAGGAACTACAATATTATGTAAGAAATTCTTGTAAGTTTTCGTTGGAGTTTTAAATTTCTGTAATTGAACATAGTTATTGGGAATTCGAATGGACCCTAAAATGAACAAATCTAGGAACCATTCTCCTTTTTTTAATTATAGTACTTTTTTTATTATTTTATAAGTTCGTTACTATTCATTCCACTAGTCTATAAAAGCAACCACTCTTGCTTATTCCACAATGTTATATCTGTTCCAGAGCATGAAATATTCACTTTCATGAAGCACATTCACTCCGACTTTTGACATTCGTGTTTTGATTATTCAAAACATAGAATGACTTACTCAGTTTACTTCTTCATAAATTCATTCAAATGATTACCACTGATTATGGTAACTGCGCGCGAAAAAAACAAAATTAGCCTTGATTATATTGACATTTGGCGCTAAAAATGCCCCTCAATTGAACGTCGGGATTAGATCTATGCGTGTATATATTTAAATCATCAAACATGTGTTCAGTTTTACGATTATTTAATAATTTGTGATATTCAAATAAATACTCACTGACCCATATTCAATCTGAAAATTGACGGTGCACACCCGAATATGAATATGGTCAGAAGTGAAGTGACAAAGAAGGCCGATGGGCTTCATAAAAAATAATCGAATATTTAAAGCTCTGATCTGTTCAGATCTACGTTCTGCATATCTTTACAGTAATACTGGAACTCGCATGTTTGTTAAGTAACAAGAGGCAGAGTTTTATTGTGTAGTGTAATCGAAACTTCTGGACTTGAAAGGACATTCTACTAAAAACCTATTTATGAATCTGTTTTGCGGCATACTTGAATAGCATCCAATTTATTCTAATCTTTAATTTCTATTTTGGAAAGGTTTACAAAAGAATTATCGTTTGAACTATCTTTTGCTGGATTTAGGAGCATACAATTATGGGGGCCAATAATATGTGTAAACAGTCACGACTATTATTCTTTAAATTGTGGTCGAGAAAGTTCCAGCTTCGTTTAAATCTAACCGTAGTTAGATGTCAGAACGTGAATGTATATTTTTTCTAACAATCTTGTTTTTCAACTTGGTTTAATTAATAAACTAGGATGTTATCACGCTTTGCAAACACTTAATTAATTATTGGCAAAGGAAGTGATGTGCTATAAAAATCTGACAAGTTTATGGACTTGACATTTTGCAACGACAAGTTCAATCCTTTGCAGAAAAAAATATCAAAGAGACATGCGATGCAATGAGGAATAAGGAAATATTTTTGTGGTATATGAAAGTTTACTATATTGTAATTCAATTTTCAAACTTTCTGGAGGGGACCACAAGTGGGTCTAGGGAAGGCCAGGACCCCCTGGCTCCCCCTTATTTACGCCAATGATTCTAGCAGCATACAGTTTATTATATCATATCATGTAATATGTTTAGTGGTGTTAAAGCCTATTCAGATTACGCCGCTTATACCAATAAATCTAGATTGCTTTGAGAATAGGTCGTATGTGCAAAAGAGAGTCTCTCTTTGCTTGCACTCTCTTTCGCTAATAGATAAGATAATTTTGCATATTTTGCTACATTTTCACTTCAGCACGATAGACAAAGCTATTGTCTTTAGATATCTGCCAAGAAATCCGAAGTAAACTTTAGTATAGTTCTATAATAATCGAAAGAGAATGAAAGTCAAGAGAGCCTCTCTTTTGCACATACGACCTATTCTCAAAGCAATCTAGAAATATTGTGTTAAAGTGAAGCAAGAAAAGCAGGAAAATTAAATGGCATCAAGTTAGTCTTTATGAATACTTACTTTATGATACTTACAACAATAAATAATCTAAATAGGCTATTAATTTCAGGTTGAGTGTTAATCCAAAACTCTGTTGGTCGTGAATGTCCACGGTCCTAATTCAAACAATGATCTTTTTGCCTTTCTCGTACAACAAAGTTGTACCGAAAGGCTATCATTTCACTCCAAAAACGTACTTTTTATAGAAGCCTCAGAGCCCCATAGTGTTATATACCAATCGACTCAGCTCGACGAACTGAGCACATGTCTGTCTGTCCGTGTGTATGTATGTGTGTATGTGTGTGTATGTGTGTGCACAATAGCTAAGTAAAACATTAGACAACTTTTCATATAGTAATCCTTAACCGATTTTCTCGCAACAAGTTGTATTCGAAAGGTGGTAAGGGCTTGTAGATCACTATTGAATTTTGTGACGATCAGTCGTTGCGTTCAAAAGTTATTAAGAAAATGGTTCATTGAACCCTTGATTGAACCATATAAGGTTGGTGTCTTGGCTAAATGCGAGAAAGGCAGTATCACTTTTCGGTGTATTAAGATGGGTTTTTTACTAATATTGGGAGGCGTGTTACGCAATTGAAAGAAGAAAATCGTGTCTCAATAGCTGGTGACTTCAATAGTCACCTATCTCATTCGAGTCTCACTATCGATGAAGCTATGTCGATAGGAAAATTCACCGGACATGATACTTTCAATTAGAGATGGGTGTTTAGATCCGGAACCGTTCAAATGATGCGGATCTTCAATGTGAGTGAATAATTCGTAGATCACTTTTTAAAAGACCCGATTCACCAGATCAGTAAAATTCGTGAGCAAGTACTTTTTACATGTTATATGTGATTGTTAGCGAGAAAGGGAAGAAATATTGTATGATTGTGTCAAAAGAGTGAGCCTAAATGACAGCCGCTACGCCATTTTGCATTTTCCTCATGTTTAGTTCAAAAGATCCGATCCGGTTCAAAGATCCGGATCATTAAAGTGAATCCGTTCAGCGAAGTAATCCGTTTTGCCCATCTCTTTCAATGCCAATGGTTTACAAATTCGAGTATTTATAAATTTGAATTCCCTTGCGGTGAGGAGTACTCAGGCTAATGCAAGCTTTCATTGCAAGTGGAGTAATGGTAGAGTTAAGAGTCAGGTCGATCATTTACTCACCCATGTTCGTTCTGGAATATTTCTGAGATCTATGTCGTGTTCTCGCCCGAGTGCTGTGCCCACGGATCATAAAGCGTTGCTATGCAATATTGTGGAGAATCATTCTACAAAAGAATCCCTGCGGTAGGTACATGAAACTGTACTATTTCTGAATAAGATAGGGTTTGATTTGTATCAAAAGACAAATACAATATGCTTATCTTATTTTAGGCAAATTCAGTTGTGATTCATCCAATGCGACAGTCCGATCCAAAGCTTCTACAGGACGAAGGCATCCGAACAAAATATCAGGAAAGATTGATTCGAAACAGTAGTAACATTGATCGAATTAGCAGTGTACAAGCTAGTTGGGAAGAATTACGCGGGCTTTTGCAAAAATCGATGTCAGAGGTGCTGAGGGGGCAATCATATTTACCGGCGGATAGAGATTGTCGTTACGCACAAGCTCAAGTCTGTAAATATTCGTTTTGGGTCAATCGCTCCTGTGGGGAATAAAGTGAGTCCGAAAAATTGCTTGGCTACGACAGCTCCAACAATCCAAATCGGATTCATAAGCTTGGGGAGCCAAAAGAAGTTTTGAAACGAAAGTTGAGAGAGTATGAAGAGCGCGAAATAGAACGTTTCTTCGTCGATTTACAACAATATCCTGTTGGTGATCGAGTTAGACGGACGTATCAATATTTAAAAAGATACAAGAAGAAGCAATCAATGCAGCGTTCCCGGAACACGATTCGAATACAAGATTGGGAATAGATGATGATAGTTGTCCACAAATTCCAGACTTGTTACCAGAGCCACCAACTTGTTCTTTTGCTCCACCAACTTTGCAGGAAGTTGAGGCAATAATAAGAAAAATGGAAAAACACCGGCGTCGATGGATTGTATCTTCAGTTTTTCAAGTACAGTGACACTCAGTCTCTTCAGGATCGTCACAAGCTGATGGTGAAGGTCTGGAATGAGAATGTATTGCCGGAGGAATGGCGTCATGTGATTCAGGTGCCGATTCCAAAAGTGAAGCAAGCCAACGATTCTGAAAAAGCTGATGGAAATAGTTGAACCAATAGGATTACACCAGGCAGCATTCTTGCCGGAACGATCGGTGTCAGACCACTTGTTTGTTCTTTAACGAGTCTTACAAGAGAATTTTAATGAGGGAACTCCTCTCATAATTATGTCGCTGAACATCAAGAAGGCATTTGATCGAGTTTCTTTGCTTTTATTGACAGCAATTCTACGAGGTATGTGTACAGTGGTTAAAAGAAGTTTATATCTACGAAAAAAGACATATGGGTCATTCCATATGAAGTGACCGAGAAAAAATGCAAACGTGCAATCGACTTTCTTAGAATTTAATGAAATTTTGACCAATTGTTTATGTATGGGCTGTACCCCAAAAACCAAAATTTCGTGGTGATTGGACCTCCCCACGATTAATTAGACCATCCCCCTTTTCGGACAAATGTTTGAAACTCATCATATTGTTTTGTACATATCTCTGGAACTGTGAGGGCTATAATGAATCTAAGGTAACCATTCGAAAGAAGATTTTCCAAGGAATTTATTTTAAAAAAATTTGTTGATGTGCAGTGTTGCCAAATGAGCAATTTTTAAGTTTTCGTGTGAAAAATGCATTTTTTACCCAATGAGTATATTTTTATTCAGGAAATAACCTCACCAACGTGTTCTTTGACCATTTTTACATTGGAAACGCTTAAAACCCCGAGGTACTATGTTCCGATTTTGAGATACAGGATTTTAAAAATGAAAAGTCCTTTTTTCACTGTGAACATTGTAGATTTTTTTTATTGATTTCCGAACATACACACATATACGCATTGACACATACATAACACACATTCACAGCTCGATTGGTTGCTTCCCCACTTACAGCATCGCGTTTGAAATTTATATGGAGATTAGTATGGAAAAATATATTTTTTGCATTTTTGCTCCTAGCGGCTTTATTTTATCGTTAATTCAATCATCTGACTCAATACTGAGAGATGCTGAAAGAGTTTGCTGAAGAATAAGCATTGCTGGAAATATTAAAACGCTTTGAAGATTGATTGTTGAAATCATATGCAAGAAATCAATGTTTCTGCCAGCACTATCTGGTCAACTGTCCTTACTTTGTCTGAAACTCGATTATGCATATGTACAACATGTGATAGATTTAGTTCGGAAAAGGTATTGGAGGGTAACCGCCGCTTCGGTGGGCTTTGATCCCACTGTCCTTGTTAGACGGAAAAACCATTTCTCTTTCAGGAATTTTCCATTAAAAATTGATCTGAATAACTACAATTTGTTCCTCAGCACTAAAAGATTGAAAATTTTGAAATAACACTCAGTTGAATTATTGGTACACGTAGTTTGGCAGTTCTGGTAGAATAAACAATTCTAGTCGTCGTTCCAGCAAGGCTTCTTCTTCGGCAAAGATTTTCGGCATCCTTAGGGTCAACTATTAAAAATTAAAACAATATGTCCCATGGTTTACGAAAATCTGTATTCTCTAGGAGTATAAAATGCAAAAATATGGCGAAAGTATATTGGCCGTTAAACAGCAAATATTATTCATTTATTTTCAAAATACAGCAAATAAAATCATTATCTCAAAGAAGACCTTTTCTATGATGTTTGTTATTGGTCTACTATTTTCATACTTTGATAATATACACACACAGTTGACAAGTTTTGATTACATGGTGAGTTAGAAAGAGCTCATGGCTATCGTCAAATCACATTTACGTGCTGTGAAGTGTGGGTTTGATAAAGTAGTAGTAAGATAAAAACTTTTCGTGGATAATTCTGCTCTAGTGGACTAGTATTGACATTAAGGTCTTCTCCCTTTTATATAGCTACAAAATACGTTTAAAAATTGCATCCAACGTTTTTCGCCATTTTCAACCCTCTTACCTTCCACCTGTCACACATCACTAACCCTCTCCTTCTGTACGTACAAATACCATTTACATAATGATTTGCCTTTTCATACATTATTTTTCCACAATAACATAGCGAAAGTCTACTTCCTTATGAGCTAATTTATTTTTACCTTTCTCGTACACTAAGTGTACCGAAATGCTTTATGTTCGCTCCAAAAACAATCTTTTTATAGAAGGCGGGAGACCCATAGTGTTGTATACCAATCGACTCAGCTCAATGAATTGAGGTGATGTCTGTGTGTGTATGTGTATGTATGTGTGTGTGAGTAAAAAAGTCTCATCCACTATTTAGGGGTTTGCCCTTAACCGATTTGTTCGCACCATGTTGCATTTTACAGGAAATCCTGGCCCATTGTTTCCTATTAAAATTTTACTGGTTGGGATTATGGGCTCGAAAGTTATGGTCAAAATACTATTTCTATAATGCACGAGAAAGGCACCATTACCGCTAGGTAAATTAATCAGGGTTTTTTAGATAACCATATCGTTTCTTTTGTCGTAATTGCCTCTCGTATGTTTTTCCTTTGTTGTTTTTAAGAAAATGTTTGTTTAACGGTGATGAAATTCTTGTTTTATTTCTATGTCCCGTAACAGTAAGGAAACAAGAACTTTATCAATGTTTTCATCATCGTCATAAATTTAGTATTATTCGCTACTGTGATATTGTATTCCCTAATCCAGATTGAAACACGAGTCTTTCGTTTCACTTAATCTAACGTTAGTTTGTAAGAATAAAATAGTATAAAGATTTCGGCTCCGTAATGCTCAACGGCATAAGAGCTTTCGAAATTAATAAATGTTCTATAAAATTTAAAAAAAATCTTCCCATAGCAGGTGAAATAATATAGTATCTATGTGAGTAATAGTTTAATAGTACGCTCTGCAACAATACAAAAAAGCTATTCATTCCAAAGTGACTACGTTGCCAAGTACATTATTTTCTATTCATAGGCTCAAGTTACATGTTTTACAATTTATTTGAAGAAAACAATATCCTCGAATTCTTGGCAATTCCATAAAAGGTAAAGGTTCAGTATGCATAACAAAATCTTATGTGATTGATAAGTTCCATATGAATCATATAATATTCAGAACTCCATAACTCGAGAACGGCTCATAGTACCTTGGGGTTTCGAGTGTTTCTTAAACAAAATTTTCTGGAGAACACGATGCTGGTGTTATTTTTTAAATAAAAATATACTCATTGGCAGAAAAATACGATTTTATACTTAAAACGCAAAAACAATAGAGTTGGCAACACTTCTACTCAAAATCGATATTTTTCTAAAAACTTTGAAAAATATTCTTCAAAATTCATTAATACAAATTGTAGCTTAAAAACTTTCCGAGATATGAGTTGTTCAAAATATGGTTTTTACAAATCGTCAAAAACGGGGGGTGCTCCCATTTGCCGAGGGGTTGTCCAATCATCAAATAAATTTGGATTTTTACATATAATCGATAGATAAACAAATCCACGAAATTTGATTAAAATCGGTGAAAGTCGATTACAAGTGGTTCGGTCACTTGGTATTTTTTTTTTTTTTTTTACAAGGGAGAATGCATTTACACACTAACCCAGTACACGTGCATTGTAGTTGCCAAACTACCACACGGAAGTGTACTGGAGTGTCGGACTCGACCATACCGGTAATACCGACTAAACTCCCTTGGGCTCCACCATCGTTTCCCCCAGGAACTACCTCGCAGTACTACTTCTGGGGGGACGGCAGTACTAAGCGTACTCACTCATTATCGCTCACACAGGCACTCGTCCCACGCGAGACTGACTTGGGTGCTCGCACCCCATTCACTCCATTTGAGTCTTACTTGGATGCTCTCCCGGACGCTCCGCTGCCATGCCTCGAGGTGTCAATAGCGGTAACTGCCTGGGCCTACAGATATTGCGCTACGACACTCTGCCTCAGCACGAGCAGATCAATCACACCACTGCCGAAGCAGACCATACGCTACCCTGCCGAAGCAGGGACACTCCCCATGCACCACATGTGCACAACTGTAGGTGTGTGGGTACAACCCACTGCTACCCTGCCGCCGAAGCAGCTTCTCCAAAGACCATTCGCTCCATGTGACCCTTTTTCGGGTGCTCACTCTAACACTCCACTGCAATGCCTCGAGGTGTCGATGGGATACCTCGACTCCTGCCTCAGCATGTGCAGTCCATACTCAGACTTCTGCTGCGCTTTGAGGTGACAATAGCGGCGGAGACACGCTATGACACTCCTGCCTCAGCACAACCAGATCACTCACTCCCTGCCGAAGCAGCTCACGCGCTACCCTACCGAAGTAGGTACACTCCACAACTTATTCTAACACTCCACTGCCATGCCTCGAGGTGTCGATAGCGGTATGTGGGGACTAATCAACGATACTACGCTACGACACTCTTACCTTAGCATGTGCAGTCCATACTCAGACTTCTGCTGCGCTTCGAGGTGGCCATAGCGGCGGCGACTCGCTATGACACTCCTGCCTCAGCACAAACAGATCACTCACTCCCTGCCGAAGCAGCTCACGCACTACCCTACCGAAGTAGGGACCTCCACATGCCAGTTGGCACTCCCTCCCTGGGCTTGTGCTTTGAAGCGGCACACAGTCGCTTTGATAGAGTCCGCTTACGGGCACTTGTGGTTTTTTTGGGAGGGATTTTAGCAGAGCCCACTGCTAAATCCCACCACGCCCTAGGCAGTTCTCCCTGACTCGCAGACAGCTGGGGAGGGGTCGTCAAGCCCTTGGACATCATGCTGTTCCTGCTGTCCCTGCTGCCCCGAGGTCACTTGGTATGGAATGACCCATATGTAAAGGTTATAGTAGTAAATATAGTAGTAAACTATACTGCCGCTAACCGCAAGTCGAGCACATCTGTATATGGGCCTCCATATACAGATGTGCTCGACTTGCGGTTAGCGGCAGTATATGCACGATTACTTTTCAAACTTTGGGGGCAGCAGGGACTATGTCCAAGGGCTTGACGATCCCTCCCCAGGCCATCTGCGAGTTGTGGCGCCTGCCTAGGATGTGGTGGGGTTTGACAGTGGGCCCTGTTAAACCTCTATAAAAAGCTGCATCTATCCGCAAGTAGGCTCCGCCAAAGCGACCGTGTGCCGCTCAAAGCGCACAAGCCCAAGTCCTGGTGTTAGGTGGGACGCTAAACAGCCCTGACACGACGGCCCTCCGACGATACAGGAGGTTTGCGCAGGCCCAATAAGCCGCCTTTAAAAACAACTATTACGAACGACATAGAAGATAATACGACTCGATACAATCGGCAACGACCCAGGCGACGAATAAAGGATCACGATTGGAAGCTTGGAACATGGAACTGCAAGTCGCTAGGCTTCGCAGGTTGCGACAGGATAATCTACGATGAATTACATCCCCGCAACTTCGATGTCGTAGCGCTGCAGGAAATCTGCTGGACAGGACAGAAAGTGTGGAAAAGCGGGCATCGAGCGGCTACCTTCTACCAAAGCTGTGGCACCACCAACGAGCTGGGAACCGGCTTCATAGTGCTGGGAAAGATGCGCCAACGCGTGATTGGGTGGCAGCCAATCAACGCAAGGATGTGCAAGCTGAGGATAAAAGGCCGTTTCTTCAACTATAGCATCATCAACGTGCACTGCCCACACGAAGGGAGATCCGACGACGAGAAAGAAGCGTTCTATGCGCAGCTGGAGCAGACATACGATGGATGCCCACTGCGGGACGTCAAAATCGTCATCGGTGACATGAACGCTCAGGTAGGAAGGGAGGAAATGTATAGACCGGTCATCGGACCGGATAGTCTGCATACCGTATCGAACGCCAACGGCCAACGATGCATAAACTTTGCAGCCTCCCGCGGAATGGTAGTCCGGAGCACTTTCTTCCCCCGTAAGAATATCCACAAGGCCACATGGAAATCACCTAATCAAGTAACGGAAAACCAAATCGACCACGTTCTTATCGACGGTAAATTCTTCTCCGACATCACGAACGTACGCACTTACCGCAGTGCGAATATTGAATCCGACCACTACCTCGTCGCAGTATGTCTGCGCTCAAAACTCTCGACGGTGATCAACACGCGTCGGAGTCGTCCGTCGCGGCTTAACATTGGGCGACTACAAGACGGTAGACTAGCCCAAGACTACGCGCAGCAGCTGGAAGTGGCACTCCAAACGGAAGAGCAGCTAGGCGCAGCATCTCTTGAAGATGGCTGGAGAGATATTCGATCCGCCATTGGAAGCACCGCAACCGCTGCACTAGGCACGGTGGCTCCGGATCAGAGAAACGACTGGTATGACGGCGAATGTGAGCAGTTAGTTGAGGAGAAGAATGCAGCATGGGCGAGATTGCTGCAACACCGCACGAGGGCGAACGAGGCACGATACAAACGGGCGCGGAACAGACAAAACTCGATTTTCCGGAGGAAAAAGCCCCTGCAGGAAGATCTAGGCCGTGAAGAGACGGAGGAACTGTACCGCGCTAATAACGCACGAAAGTTCTATGAGAAGTTGAACCGTTCACGTAAGGGCCACGTGCCACAGCCCGATATGTGTAAGGACATAAACGGGAACCTTCTTACGAACGAGCGTGAGGTGATCCAAAGGTGGCGGCAGCACTAGGAAGAGCACCTGAATGGCGATATGGCAGACAACAGTGGCGGTATGGTAATGAACCTAGGAGCACGCGCGCAGGACATGCGACTTCCGGCTCCGAATCTCCAGGAAATCCAGGAGGAGATCGGCCGGCTGAAAAACAACAAAGCCCCTGGAGTTGACCAACTACCTGGAGAGCTGTTTAAACACGGTGGTGAAGCACTGGCTAGAGCGCTGCACTGGGTGATTACCAAGGTTTGGGAGGATGAGGTTCTGCCGCAGGAGTGGATGGAAGGTGTCGTGTGTCCCATCTACAAAAGGGCGATAAGCTGGATTGTAGCAACTACCGCGCAATCACATTGCTGAACGCCGCCTACAAGGTACTCTCCCAAATTTTATGCCGTCGACTAACACCAATTGCAAGAGAGTTCGTGGGGCAGTACCAGGCGGGATTTATGGGTGAACGCTCTACCACAGACCAGGTGTTCGCCATACGTCAGGTATTGCAGAAATGCCGCGAATACAACGTGCCCACACATCATCTATTTATCGACTTCAAAGCCGCATATGATACAATCGATCGGGACCAGCTATGGCAGCTAATGCACGAAAACGGATTTACGGATAAACTGATACGGTTGATCAAGGCGACGATGGATCGGGTGATGTGCGTAGTTCGAGTTTCAGGGGCATTCTCGAGTCCCTTCGAAACCCGTAGAGGGTTACGGCAAGGTGATGGTCTTTCGTGTCTGCTATTCAACATCGCTTTGGAGGGAGTAATACGAAGGGCAGGGATTGACACGAGTGGTACGATTTTCACGAAGTCCGTCCAGTTATTTGGTTTCGCCGACGACATTGATATCATGGCACGTAACTTTGAGAGGATGGAGGAAGCCTACATCAGACTGAAAAGCGAAGCTAAACGGATTGGACTAGTCATCAACACGTCGAAGACGACGTACATGATAGGAAGAGGCTCAAGAGAGATCAATGTGAGCCACCCACCACGAGTTTCAATCGGTGGTGACGAAATCGAGGTGGTTGAAGAATTCGTGTACTTGGGCTCACTGGTGACCGCCGATAACGATACCAGCAGAGAAATTCGGAGGCGCATAGTGGCTGGAAATCGTACGTACTTTGGACTCCGCAAGACGCTCCGATCGAATAGAGTTCGCCGCCGTACCAAACTGACTATCTACAAAACGCTTATTAGACCGGTAGTTCTCTACGGACACGAGACCTGGACGATGCTCGTGGCGGACCAACGCGCACTGGGAGTTTTCGAAAGGAAAGTGTTGCGTACCATCTATGGTGGGGTGCAGATGGCGGACGGTACGTGGAGGAGGCGAATGAACCACGAGTTGCATCAGCTGTTGGGAGAACCATCCATCGTTCACACCGCGAAAATCGGAAGACTGCGGTGGGCCGGGCACGTAGCCAGAATGTCGGACAGTAATCCGGTGAAAATGGTTCTCGACAACGATCCGACGGGAACAAGAAGGCGAGGTGCGCAGCGGGCAAGGTGGATCGATCAGGTGGAGAACGACTTGCGGACCCTCCGCAGACTGCGTGGTTGGCGAAGTGCAGCCATGGACCGAGCTGAATGGAGAAGTCTTTTATGTGCAGCACAGGCCACTCCGGCCTTAGTCTGATGATAAATAAAAAAAATACTTTTCAAACTTGTACAATCTGATTTCTTTTCAGGCAAAGGTGTACCAGATTTCTTTATAAATCGTATTATTGGATGCTTCCGAAACGAGCTACAGCAAGTCTTGTGGCAACGCCAACTATCCCGCCCAGTGGAGAGGAAACGGAGCATTAAACAAGGTTGTCCCTTGACTCCATTTATCTTCAATTTACTGTTAGAGGCAGTGTTGGAGTCAGTAGCTGATGAGATCGAAGGACTCAATTTAAATATTGATGGAATTATCACCTACCAGTTTATCCTGGCATTTGCTGACGATTTGATTATGGTTGCCAAATGTGTCGAGGATGTTGTCAAAAGTTTAGTCATGCTGAAAGAGTACCTTGGTTATGTTGGATTAGAACTAAATGAAAACAAATGTAAAGTTTTGATTCGTGAGCCAAACGCTCCTGCAGTTAAAGAAATCTCAATTCTTGGAAAAGCATATAAAACTACAGATCCATTACGTTATCTCGGAGTAACTTTAACTGCCAGACTAGAGCGGCCCTTGACGATTCGTGCACGATGTCGGAATGCCGTACAACTATCTAAAATCATAATGGACTTTGTGGCAGATAATGACCGAACATGGTTTTCCGGCGAAACTGATTAGATTAGACGGATACGTGCAACGCTGGATGGCTCGAAATCAAGTATTCGGAATGCAGACGACGTGTCAACCTCGTTTGTGACCTTAGATGGATTGAAGCAGGGTGATGCACTTTCGAATTTATTGTTCAACATTGCACTCGAGGGCGCTATTAGGAGATCTGGCGTGCAAAGGAACGGCACTATCATCACACGGTCGCGTCGCATATGCTCCTGGGCTTTGCGGGCGACATCAACCTCATCGATGGCAGAACAGTAGTAGAGGCTTTTGTCCCACTTAAGAGGGAGACGGCGAGGATAGCCTTAATCATTAAGTCTACCAAGCAGGGCCGGATTTAGACGGAAGGGGGCCCCGGGGCCGACAGCTTGTGGAGGCCCCAAAATGTACAAAAAAGGTTGGTTTTGGTACATAATATTTGTGGGGGCCCGGGGCCACATGGACATGAAGCATGGACGTTAAAAGAAGCGGACCGGTGAGCTTTCGGGGTTTTCGAGCGAAAAGTGCTGCGTAAAATACTCGGATGGAAACTAGAAAATGGTGTGTGGCGCAATGTGTGGACCCTAAACGTTCGGGAAAACTGGAGGAACATCGCCCAAGACCGACGATTATAGAGCTCTACAATACGCCAGGCATAGGTGTATCGATGCTGTAGCCAACCAGGTAGGTAGGTAAGTGCCTGAGCTTAGGGTGGCGTCCCCTTGCTTATTCAGAATTCATATGAACCCATAATAGTTTTCCCTTCACCTGGAACTGTTTCAACGCAGTATAGAACTAAGTATCCAATTTTCCGCGAGCGGTAATGACCGCCAACTTGCATGTGTTTCAGATTTGACGATTGAGGAGGTCAACTGCACCCAATGCGGTTAAGGGCACTCCTCACGGAACGCACAACTGTCATTTTTATTTTTCAGCTTTGCTGCGTCGCAGCATGCGTGAAAAAATAGAAATGACAGTTGTGCGTAACTTCCGTATCGAGTGGTGTGCCCTTGAAAACGTGAGTACTTTGAAATTTGGATTCCGTGAGGAGTGACCTTAACTGCGGTCCACAAGGCTACAAAGGCAACAAGGTTGAAGTTGCTCCTTGGTCGCTATAGTAAAAGCACCGGTTTCCGGATGAAGCGTGATCAAATTCTTAGAATCTACGATTCAATGAGTGAGTGAGTTAGTCTGATTGAGTGAGTAAGAGTGAGTGAGTGAAATGCGCGGCACGAGAGGCATCCGCAGGACTGTCAGGTTAGCCTCAATGGTCAAATGGCAGCGTGCGTGGGACAGTTCCACTAAGGGTAGATGGATACATAGATTGATACCGGAGATAGGTACGTGGGTCAAGAGGCGCCATGGGGAAATCACTTTCCACCTGACCCAGGTCCTTACAGGCCATGGTTGCTTCAGACAGTACCTACACCGGTTCGGGTGTAGCGGCGGGCGAGGCCGAGTGTCCGGTGTGCGTTGGTTTAGAGGAAACGGCGGAACACGTGTTGTTCGTGTGCCCGCGTTTTCGCACAATGCGTGACCACATGCTTGCCACATGTGGTCTGGACACTACCCCGGACAACCTAGTTCGGAGGATGTGTAAAGATGAAGTTGGCTAGAACGCCGTTTTATCGGCTATCGTCCAAATCGTCTCGGAGCTACACAGAAGGTGGCGCGTGGACTCGGGGGATTGCTAGGTAAGGCGCAAAAAAGAGGTGGTCAAGGGTTCGGAGTCGGCTTCATGGGTCATACCGGTGCCCTGTGGTCGAACTCGATCCTTTTATCGAACAAGTGGCCGCGTGAAAAACAACATGGTATCGTCGCTTTCGCGGCGTCGGTCAACCGGGCGGGTTCCGAGCCCGAGGACGGAAAGGGGTCCTCGTCAAGGCTGGGGCAGGCGTAGGCACCGCGTCGGCAAGTCCCTCTGTGTGCTGGCGAATAGGCCCTATCGCAGAAAGGTCAATTTGGGGTGCACGCGGCATCATCATTCTTGATACCAGTCGTGCAGAGGGAAGCAGGCGCGAAGTCGACCCTTCTCACCTTCCGAGGACATAGGGCGTGGTAAGGCCACCTGGAAAGCCGGCAATGCGCTGGCACGATACCATGGTGTTCTTCTAAAAAAAGCGAGTCACTATGTTCGAAGCTGCAAGAACACGCAGCTAACCTCGAGGGTGCGTTGTGCACTGGCCCCCCTTTGAAGCATTACTTTCTGGTTGTACCGAAGGGACGATGGGCTTGGCGGCAATGGAAACGGTTTAGCGGGTCGGGGATGCAGTTCTGCCTCTCTCGTTTGCTGTTGGAGGTGGCCCCTATCCCCGCACTTCCTGGACAACCCAGGATGTCTGTTGAGCAGATTCCCCCTCCATTGCTTAGGAAGAAAAAAAAATACTCACTCATTCTTACTCACTCACTCACTCTTTTTTTTTTTCTTCCTAAACAATGGAGGGGGAATCTGCTCAACAGACATCCTGGGTTGACCAGGAAGTGCTGGGTTAGGGGCCACCTCCAATGAGGGAGGCAGGACTGCATCCCTGACCAGCTAAACCGTTTCCATTGCCGCTGCCCATCGTCCCTTCGGTACAACCAGAAAGTAATGCTTCAAAGCCAGTGCATAACGCACCCTCGAGGTTAGCTGCGTGTCCTTGCAGCATCGAACATCGTGACTCGCTTTTTTAGAAGAACACCATGGTATCGTGCCAACGCATTGCCGGCTTTCCAGGTGGCCTTACCACGCCCTATGTCCTCGGAAGGTGGGCAGGGCCTATTCGCCAGCACACAGAGGGACTTGCTGACGCGGTGCCTACGCCTGCCCCAGCCTTGACGAGGACCCCTTTCCGTCCTCGGGCACGGAACCCGCCCGGTTGACCGACGCCGCGAAAGCGACGATACCATGTTGTTCTTCGCGCGGCCACTTGTTCGATAAAAGAATCGAGTTCGACCACAGGGCATCGGTATGACCCATGAAGCCGACTCCGAACCCTTGGACCACCTCTTATTTGCGCCTGAACTAGCCATCCCTCGAGTCCACACGCCACCTTCTGTGTAGCTCCGAGACGAGGCCGAGTGTCCGAACCGGTGTAGGTACTGTCCGAAGCAACCATGGCCTGTAAGGACCTGGGTCAGGTGGAAAGTGATTTCCTCATGGCGCCTCTTGACCCACGTACCTATCTCCGGTATCAATCTATGTATCCATCTACCCTTAGTGGAACTGTCCCACGCACGCTGCCATTTGACCATTGTGGCCAACCTGACAGTCCTACGGATGCCTCTCGTGTCGCACATTTCGAAGCACTCTATGTCTTCACCGATAACGATGTCAATAGGCATCATACCGGTGATGACGCAAAGTGCATCGTGCGACACGGTACGGTACGGGCTCGCAACTATTAGGCACATGAGCCTATGCGTACTTTTTAACTTCGTTCTGTAGCAGTTTATACGCAGGGCCGTAGTAGATGCGAAGTGCGATGCGAAGCGTCCATACGATTTGACAGGTCTTTATTATTGATTGTTATTTCTTCGCGTGTAGTTTTCGCGCGACGTCGCGTAGACGCGTCTACTCTGGCCGGCACCTAACTCTAACTCTTTTTTATTCTTTGCAAAGATTGTCGTTTTGGATTCATCGATATCTGTGAGTGTGAAAAATGATACTGGAAAGCGACAGATTCGAAATGTTTTAGGGGTACTGGCCTTTCGGGGTAATGGATTCCGGGGTAGTGTCCCATTCGGGGTATTGGCCTTCGGGGTAATGGCATTCGGGGTTCTGGCATTCGGGGTACTGGGGCGGAGCCAATGATTCTATGACACTGCCCCGAATGTCACTACCCCGAACGCCGTAAAGAGGTGGAATTAAATGGGATTGTACAAACTCGTCTTTGTCACAAGTAAATCCATTCCGCTAAAAACTTAAAATAATTTTCGTATCAATATTTATATGGTTTCCGTGGTGATGGCCTTTCAGTGAAGTGGGGTATTCCGGGTAGTGGCCATTCGGGGTAGTAGAATATTCGGGGTACTGGCGTTCGTGGTAGTGACATTCGGGGCTGTAACATTCGGGTTAGTGTCATATAACCGGCCGCACCTCTGGTCTAAAGCAAAAGGATTTGTCATCAAATAGACATAAATCTAATGTCCCTGTTCATACAGTTTTTCATTATTTATTGATAACTCATATCATAAGATTTGATTATGTACTATCAACATCATGCATACACCGAAATACTTCAAGTTTACTTTGATTCTCTCGTTACTGTCCATTACCAACCGAAATTCTTCGTAGAAATAAATTGCCTTACAGGTGTGAAACAAGAAACGGCATTTCTAGTAGGTAAACGCAGACTCTACCATTAAAGCGCGGACATTGAAATGTCGCAACAAAGAATCTATACAACGAATAAAATTGGAAATAATAATTATATCCAGTCCTCTTGCCCATGGCCTTCCACATTTGCTTCAACTTCACTTACATCTTATATTCAATGATGACTTTGCGTAAACAATAATTGATTTGTTCTGTACATTCTAATACAAAAATATACCTACATAAAGCACAGAATATGTTACAGAACTAACTTGCGCTTATAGAAATAATAAGCAATGGTTTGAAAACAATTATGTTTAAAATGCCTTCTATTGGTGAAGCTAACATAACTATCGATGCGCCATGTTCATTCGGTGCCTTGAAAAAGTTGTTAACCGCTCTCTTCAAATATCTACCTATGCGCTTCTATTATTAGGATACAGTCGCAATTATGCTATTTCGGATGCATTATAAGTTGACAATGAGTCAGAGTTGTTTTTTTTTAATTCGTGGAAATTCGTTACTTGAACAACGGAGTCTAATTAGGTAGGAAATGTTACCGGAACGCGCATTTTGTTTTTATCAAAAATGTAATCTATTATATATTTATAAAGGTTCTCATCTTGGGGATACATCTTTGCAAGTTTACATAATTTATTTTCGCGTTACCACCCTAGTGCTAATCGCAAACGCAGAAAGTGAACGTTTGCAGTCGTCGAAATTCAGTGTGTTTAATTGCCTTCGGATTACCTACGATATTTCTTTTTATAATTAAATATATATTATTTTATTGTTTCACTTTACATTTGCAACCATTGATTAGCTAGATTTATTTCCATCACTCTCGCTATAGGTATGTTCAATTTTTATTTTACATAATTCGCTACATCTTCATGTCCTGTGTGTTCGCTGAAGGATAAAATCATCGCTCGGGCCGTTTCTTTTGCGATACATTTGCTACATTGTGTTGTTGTTATTGTATGTGTACATGTGTGTATGTGAGTTTGTGTGACCTATTTATACCTATTGCCTATTAAAAATCTCTCCACTCAACCTACATTCAACTTGCCAACTACTAAATATACATTCATTCCCGTATTCATTTCACTTGGGTTCTCAGGTGCTGCAAGAACTCGTAGTACGATAGCGAACTCTGATTCCTGTCGTCGGCAAACTTCTCGACGAAGTACGCTCGGAATTGACTGTTGTCCCTGTTGAATATTAGAAAAATGTATAAATATGTAAATGTAAATATTTTATTGTTGGACATACCTGATGACCTGCACGTAAGAAGAATACGGTTTCTCCTCATTGATAGCATCGATAAATGCAAACAATGCCTCACTGGCGGGTGTTTCTCTGCTTGGTAGTTCGATACAGAAGTCAGGAATCTCCGAAAAGTTGTTCACTCCTAGAACGAGAAAATGCTTGTAAATACAAATTTGAAACGCAATAAAACCTCACACATACCGAGAACATCATTCAGAATAGACGGCTGTACATTGCATCCCACGTAGATGAACATGTGAGGACCACAGTCCAGTAAAAACATAGATCGCGAGTCGAATCTAGAAAAAACAATAGAACATATGACAAACGCCAAGAAACTTAAACAAGCTTAAACCCTACTTCTCAGCAGTCAATTGTAACCGGGGAGGTTCCATCAAGTGATGTTCGCCATCTGCTCCCTCTTGCGTTGCACTTTGGAACAAACTGTCAAGCTCGTAGAAGTCCGGATAAATGTACCGAATGAGTTGATCCAGCGGCATCGTTTTCATTTCACTCATCGCGAACACCCGATCGTCCAGCCGGGTACTGGTACCTACCCGGAATGCAGCCTACAACATTAAATGTAAGTGAATATAGATTCTGATATCGCCAAAAAAGGGTGTAGCATACGTGTTTCATAAGCGCCAAGATATACAGTGGCAGTAGCGCGAGGTTCTCCGGTGCCACAATCGAACCGGAGTTTTGCGGCAGATTTTGGGCAATTTTAAACGCACTGAAGATGTCGACGGTTGCGTTGATGAAGGCATCTCTGGCATCGGACAGACTTGAGGTCAGCGAACGATCCACGGCCATTTTGGCCAACAAACCGACGATGCACTGCGAATCCGCCGAGTACATAACCTCCGATAGACTCGACGTCACCGGGATGCACAGCGTGTGGACACGAATCCGCCTTTCGGCTTTACTACTTGTGTACAGTAAAGCTGCCTGGAAGCATACCGATTTTACCTCGGCCAAGCTTTCCTCGTAGGTGATCTACGGGGAGTAAATGGTTAGCATAATTTCGCACGCGACCTTAAAGTATACTTTCGGCATCTTACCTGCATGCCAAATCCAGCATCCGGATTCACATTCGGTAGCGAAAGCAGATCCGTTGACCGCACAAAGAAGTTTCCGTGGAATGTATGAATCGTTAGTCCTCGAGTACAGCGTACTCGCATTACAGCTTCGAAACCAATCTTTCGAGTCAGATAACGCTCAAAACATTTCTGCAGAGTTTTCACAAGCTGGGGCTTCGACGCACTGAACAGCGGTATATGATGCATGCATCCACCGCTAAATTTACTTATTCCAGCTGGAAATTGCGAATCAAAAGTGTAATTGCAGAATCAAAGCTTAAGTTACTCGAAGTGAACTTACAAATTGTAGCTACATCACAGTACTGACTATTTAACAAGAACAGATCAACAGCAATCTGCTGCGCAGAACAATCCAGAGCTAATCGCTTGTAGAAATCCGTTGCTGGACCCAGATGTGCCACGTCCTTTGATGATCGATTATTGGGATCCTCGCTAAACAGTTTAAAAGATGTTATAAATTTCCAGCAATAAAGTATTGTAAACTTACCGCGATTGCAGTGCACCTGGTCCGAAATTTGGTAAACAGCATTGGAATACCGTAACTCGACCACCGCAGGCGCTCTGAATGAAATTAAATTAGGCCGTAGAATTGAATGCAATCAACATTAACATAATGACGACCAACGCTTACCATCAGTTTCAATGCAACTTGCAGTGTAGCTCCCAGCGCACTGTTCGTGTCGTGAGCATGCTCGAATCGCTTGGGCAGCTGGGTCAACAGATCCTTGATCAGTTCCTTGCACTCCTTCAAATTGACCAACAGGTTATCGGGATACGGTAGGAACACATCTGAAGTATTCGTAAGAAAACATTTGCTCAGTTTCATTTCCCTTTCATCAATTCGAATTTCCATTGAACCAACCTTCCACGTCCAGGACGGTCACCTCGTGCGGTTGATTGTAACCCTCGGCAATGTTGTAGAAGTGGATCGCACTGTTGTAGGCAACGAAACCAACCTGGGTTCGTGCGTCACCCGGTAGACTGTCCAGCTGGGCGATCAGCGTGCTGCAGACGGTGTGTAAGTAGCCGGTTTGCTGAGCCAGCGAAGAAACGTCCAGCAGGAATAGGTAAATCGCTGGCTGAGGAGGTCGGAGCTGTTTGGGTTAATTGCAGAATGGTAAATTGGTAAAGGAGTTGAGTACGGAACTAAGATATCTATACCATATATTCCGAAGGGGCGATGAACTCAATCGTGCTGGACTTAATTTCAGGCCGCCGCGTCGGATCTCCATAAGTTTTTGTAACGGGATCATATTGGAACTCCTCTGGTACTGTTTAAAATATAAAGAGTAATTAAAAATGAATACTGTGATGTTTCTAAACTCGGATATACAATAAAGCCATGATAACGCAATTTAGGATCTCCATGCTTTTATCAATATCCCAAGGACTACTTGGTACACACGGATAAAACAAACGTAGTCGATTTGTTGACAATCGATGGACAAGTTTCTGGTTTACAAAGGCACCCATGGCATCACAACAAGCGACAATCTACAACAGGTAGAAATAACAGACCGGTGGGTGTCCCTTTCAGCATCAAATATAAAAAAAGAACAAAGAAGCAGGCGAGGTGACAGTTCTCGCATGAAGTGGGACGTTTTAGCGATCACCAATGATGTCGCAGTACTGCAATCAAAAGCTTTCATATTGGATGATTGGGTATTCAAATTAATTCATGAAAAAATGTTATTTAGGTCCTTTTGAAAATTTAAGCGAGGGCACACAAACGATCCCCTAGTGCCGCCGACGGGATACCACGAGAATTTTATCTCCGGATGTACGACGTCATTCACCGTGAGTTGAACATGCTTCTAAATGGGGCACTCAACGGCAATCTTTCCCATGCCTTCGTGGAGGACGTTATTGTGTTTGTGAAGAAGAAGGGGAATGATAACACAGCCCGAGCGTACCGGCTCATATCGCTGTTCAACAGCGATTACAAATTGCTCTCTCGCATCTTGATGCGTCACACCAAAATGAATTGACGAGCCCCTCGGCACAATGACTTTGACGTGAGCGGCTTGACACAATCCCTTTCGGCGCGAGCGGCAAGAAACCTTTCACCTTTGCCATTTTGTAGTTTGAATAAAGCATTTGAAACGAACACACGCGGATTTTATTCGAAACACCAAACCCAATTGAAATCTGAACCCAACTGAGCTAATTCTCGAACATTTGGTCCATTCAAACCGGATGTACATCATTTGATGGTTTTCTGTTGGTTTCCGATGATATCCTGTGAAATAAGTGACAATATTCGTGATCTCCATTGTGTGTAGAATTCCAGCATCTTGCCAATCGACGCGACGTACAGTTGAGTAAGTGCGGTCGCGAAACGTGTTGGATCGTGTTCGATACACGCTAACCAAAGAAACGTGTTGAATCGTTTTCATGACACTCAGTGCGAAGAAACAGATTGGAACTACCGAAGAAAAAGTTTCGGATCATGTCGATCACGTTATCCGAAAAAGTGGTTCTGTGTCAATGAGTGACGGCAAGACACCGAAAGTGAGTCGAAGCAAAAATCCGAAGAGCTTGATCGATAAAGTCGTGTAAGATCTGCCAAGAAAAAAGAAAAGCCATGCACGACTAAGAAGTCAGATAGTCAACAAATAGCGGCACCTGAAGAAAACCAAGAAGTCGCTGTGCATGCTGGATTTGTGAATTATGCAACGTCGCTGATGGTAAAGCAACAGGTTCTTCTCTCCAATTCAGAAGTGATAGTGCCTGGATCTGGAAACAAGACCGTCCTGTGCCGTGCGCTTTTAGACTTGGGGTCGGATTCGAATTTGATATCCGAAACGCTAGCCAGACAATTTAACCTGGTAATGGACAACATCAACCTACCGATCAGCGAACTCAATAACGCTGAAAACTACGCACGAAGATCCCCAAGTAGCACACGCAACATCTTCCTAAAAGCACCTTGTTTCTATTCAGTTTCATTAGAGGCATTGGAAAAACATCAAAGCACGAAAAAGTTGCATCAAGATGGCAAAAACGTCCGAATTGTGATCATTTATTTATTTATTCAGACTAAGGCCGAAGTGGCCTGTGCGGTATATAAGAGTTTTCTCCATTCGGCTCGGTCCATGGCTACACGTCGCCAACCACGCAGGCTACGGAGGGTCCGCAAGTCATCTTCCACCTGATCGATCCACCTTGCGCGCTGCGCACCTCGCCTTCTTTTACCCGTCGGATCGTTGTCGAGAAGCATTTTCACCGGGTTATTGTCCGACATTCTGGCTACGTGCCCGGCCCACCGCAGTCGTCCGATTTTCGCGGTCTGAACGATGGATGGTTCTCCCAGCAGCTGATGCAACTCGTGGTTCATTCGCCTCCTCCATGTACCGTCCGCCATCTGCACCCCACCATAGATGGTACGCAGCACTTTCCTTTCGAAGACTCCAAGTGCGCGTTGGTCCTCCACGAGCATCGTCCAGGTCTCGTGTCCGTAGAGGGCTACCGGTCTAATGAGCGTTTTGTAGATTGTCAGTTTGGTACGGCGGCGAACTCTATTCGATCGGAGTGTCTTGCGGAGTCCAAAGTATGTACGATTTCCAGCCACTATACGTCTCCGAATGTCTCTGCTGGTATCATTTTCGGCAGTCACCAGTGAGCCCAAGTACACAAATTCTTCTACCACCTCTATTTCGTCACCACCGATGCCAACTCCACCGCTCACATTGTCTTCTCTTGAACCTCTTCCTATCATGTACTTCGTCTTCGACGTGTTGATGTCTAGTCCGATCCGCTTGGCTTCCCTCTTCAGTCTGATGTAGGCTTCCTCCATCTTCTCAAAGTTACGTGCCATAATATCTATGTCGTCGGCGAAGCCAAATAGCTGGACGGACTTATTGAAAATTGAACCACTCGTGTTAATCCTTGCTCTTCGTATTACCCCTCCCAAAGCGATGTTGAATAGCAGACACGAAAGACCATCACCTTTCCGTAACCCTCTATGGGTTTCGAAGGGACTCGAGAATGCCCCTGAAACTCGAACTACGCACATCACCCGATCTATCGTCGCTTTGATCAACCGTGTCAGTTTATCCGAAAATCCGTTTTCGTGCATTAGCTGTGAATTGTGATCAATGTTTCATTAAAATTGCAATGCAGTACGTGTTTGACATTTAGAAACAAACAAACAAAGAATACTGCACTTCATGTTGCAAACACGAAACAAAATCATTAAGTTGCATATTTTTTACAAAGTAACTTCAATGCGCCTTTCAAAATTTAATTGTTTGTTTAAATTAAGTTGCAGAAAAGTTGAATGTGTCTTCATGTTCAATTTAGCATCGTTCAACGTTTCGACAACTCACATTTTTTCTGTGATGGTGCAATCAACAGGAAACCCGAGTACAAAACTTCATAATGGTATGGTTTTTTTTGTAAGTCAACATCACGCAGAGAAAATCTATCTTTTTGAACTAAAAAATAAAATTATTGAATTATTTTTTAAACCCAAATATTTTATTTTTAAAATCAAAACTGAAATATATTTAAATCAAAAATTTTCTTTGTTGTTTCTACTGCAATCCAGTGTAACTAGTTTGTGAAGTAAATATTTGAAAAAATTACAAATATAATTATTGTGGTTTTATTTTCCACACGAAGCCTACCCAAAAATAAAATAATTGATAATCACAAGAAATTTTATATAACATTTAAAATAAATTTTTGATTAAAATATTTATTTATTTTTGAATTTAAGAAAAATATTGTTGAAAGCAATTTTTTTTCTTTTTGGATTAAAAATATTTGTTGTACTAACAAAAAAATATATTGTAAATTCGACAATTTTTATTTTGAGTGCTGTTTTGAAACATTGTAGAAACAACAATATTTTTCGTCTAATCAAATCTGATTTTTTGTCGAATTCAACAAATAAAATTATTAGCCGGGGAACAATAATTATTTTTGTTGTTTTTATACATAATATCATTGAGTTTAAAAAAAACATTTCTCTGCGTGATGCAGTCCCTTCGAAGTGATGAATGGTACTGTGGTAGAGTTAAGGACTATCAATCACAAGATCCATAAATCGAATCCAGTTTTATATTTTTATTTTATTTTTTTCCGCTGTAGTATTTTGTAACATTATTGCAATTTACTGCAATCGAAGGATGTTCCCATAGGCTCCACCTCTTGCGCTTTTTAGATTACAAGAGAGTTATATTTGATGGCACATAGGCAAATATTGTTTCATTCCGAATAGTTGCAACACAGTGAAATGTTCAGTAGTGAAACAATTTGTCCTGCTTGGGATGTCCATGATAGCCAAATAATAACCAACTAATACGATGTCCATGATCACGCAGAAAAAACTACGTTAAAAACAAACATATTCTAGGTAAATCCAAACATAAATTCAGTTTGTACTGGCATCAAAAATAAATATGTTTGGATCAAACATATTGTTGCATTTGAAGCGAACGAAAACTTTTTTTTTGAATCAAACTTGCGTTTCAAGTTGTTTCAACCAGCTAAATGTTTGAAGCAAACATGGATATTATTGTTTTGGTTCCACCTTTTCTTATCAATTCTACCAATTTTCATATTCTGGTAGCATTTGACTACCAGATTTCACAATTCCAAACGTTCATATTTTATTTACTTACCTTTCTGTACCTGAAAAACATCCTTATCATCAATTTGGAAGCAAGAAAACATGTGATTCCGCTCTTGCTCCTGCTCCTTTGCTGACTTCCGATCGGATCCGATCCGAACTCGAGTTTTTGTTTACTTTTGGAAGAGCGAGCGAGGGGCTGCCCACTAGTGTTTGTATAAAACAAACAGGGATTTAATTTAATTTTGAATATAAATATGTTTGATTCAAACATATTACCATTTTGGAAATAAACATGTATATTTTTGAAGCAAATGGATGAAATTTGTATCCGTGATAGCCAGGTTCTGATTTTTGAGGAGGAGTGTGATGTCCATGATAGCCAGGTTCAGATTTTTTATGAAAACCACGGTATTAGGCGATGCGCGGAATTAGGGCAGGTCACGGTACCGGATTCATGAAAGAATATCAGGCCCTGGGGCACATGGTGGAAGTTTTCGACGAATCAGACCATTGCTACGTGATTTCTGGTGTTTCCTTTAAACGACGTTTTGGGTGTAGGTCCAACGGTACAAAAGGACCTGATCACTATTCTACTGCGATTCTTCTGTTATCCAATTGTTATCAAGACGCTGGGTCTAATCTGGAACCAACACGATGACTATTTCCGGTTCAATGCGGCTCCTCTCGACGGGCAGGTGCCTACAAAAACAAGTGTTCTTTCGGCAATTGGTCGTCTTTTCGATCTTTGCGGCTACCTTGGACCAGTAATAACGACGGCGAAGATGCAGATGCAGTGGAACTTCACGGATTTGCGCATGCATCACTACCAGGCATTAAAATCGTGAGTAACGCGGACGAGCATTGATCTAATTAAATCATAGCATCCTACGCCAGTGAGTGAGCAGCCTTGCTCAGATGGATACAAAACAACGATTATGAGTGATCATTGCTACGTAAACAACGAGCAACAGAGTTCGCCAAGCCAAACTTGGTATGGTATCCATGGAAGCTATGACTTGAGCATTTGTTTCACACTTGCTCTACTAGAATAAAACTAAAACAACAAAGCACATCTGAAGTTCTGCTTTATACACTCAGCTTTCAAGATGCTGGAATGGAGCAGAGAAAGTGTCAAAGCCTCCCAAGCAATGAATAAGAGTTCCGTACTCATAGTGAACGTGTGGTAACAACACTCATTGTTAGGTTACCAAGTGATTGGTGAGCGATGAAGATCTTTAAACTTTGAATCAACGAACTCCAAATTTCAGCGATCTAGAAAGCTTCATCGATTAGGCCCCAGTAGAGCATCAAGTTGGTATGAACGCCGATTTTTACTCATGATCTGATTTTTTTAAATGCCTGATCACTACGCGCTAATGAAGCAGTTCTGTACACGAGATGCATCTCCACTGACGGAAAGGTTGAAGTGAATCTGGTGTGCAGCATATCTAGAGTCGCACCGTTGAAGCCGATGACGATTCCACGGTTGGAGTTAGGTGGAGCCACGGTATACAGAAAACAAGGTAGGCTCGTTAGAAAAATGACACTTCGAATGTGACGCATATTTTATCGCCACATGTTGGAGTACAAAAGTAAACATGCTGCGGCCGTAGAGCATCGTCTCGGTCCAGCTTGTGCGAAGATAGCAGTGACGTCACATGTTTACATTCAAACTGAATGTTTACATACGTGATGAGCCTGTCTTGTTTTTTGTATGCCGTGGGTGGTGCCTTGCTTCTAGCTCGACTGGTAAAAAACGACTGCAGCTATGGGAATCAAGAGCGGAACAGAATGGATACGTTTGCGTGCGTTTTGATAGTTTTACCATGGTAAAACTGTCAAATCGCACGCAAGCGTATTCATTCTGCTCAGCTCTTCACTCTCAAAATTGTGACACATCATCTCGATTCGCAAGTGGTACTGTGTTGGCTAGAAAAGTCACCACTTGCTTTGAATCAATTTATTTCAAACCGTGTGGCTGAAATACTCGAGCTGACGCAAGGGACGCAAGCTTGTCGTTGGCAATATGTTCGCTCCGAAAACAACCCTGCTGACTTGATTTCGCGACGCTTGCTACCAGCGGAAATTTTGACGATGAAAAAATGGTGGAATTCATGCCCTCTACTATGGAATAGGAATCCAAGTGATGATGAAGAGCGGGTCAAGCTGGATGACAACGAGATTCCTGAGCGCAAGGCAAAGGTCATTATGGCTACTGTGCAGACCATCGATTGACCTGACTAGATTAAGCAGCTTTCGGCGGTTACAGCTAGCGGAATACTTCGGCGCTCACGGCGTGAGTATTGGATGGTGCTATCCATGCCATAATAAAATTAGTGTAGAAACAAGCATTCGACGATTTGTATCATGCCCTGGAGAACAACGTGAAGAAGGGCAACAAATATCCTGCTACCTGAAAAGCACCATGTGACTGTTATTCTTCTACGGCAACTACATGAGGAAATTTTTAACGTTTGGCGACGAGGACTACTATCAATTGTTCTAGAACGATATTGGCATGTGAACGCGATGATGCTAATCCAGAGAATCATATCCAAATTCTATGTGTGTTATCGCCACAATCCTCAACCGGTGAGTCAATACATGGGAGATTTGCCGAATTATCGAATCACTCCAGCTCAGTGTTGTAAAATGTCATTTGCATTCGTTTGTATAATTTGTTAATAACTTTTTCCAGAAGGTAGCTATCAATTCATGGTGTATGACGAATTTATAGCGCTTAAATATGCCTACAACTTTGTCAAACAAGACATTGGTGTAAATATGTAATCTGGGGCGCGGGAGGCAAAATGTCATTCAAATGACATTATGTCAAATGACACGTGACATTTTTGAGAGTTTTCACTCTCCAGCCTCAGATGTTATATTTAGAGCAATGTACCCTTGGACAAAAATATAGCCCTACTCAAGCGTAATGAGTACATCTAAAATTATGGAATAAATTTGGCTTCTAAAGAAAGTTATGAACAAATTAGTCAAATGACATGCAGATGACATTTTACAAGCCTGCTCCAGCTGCAGTATTTTCAAACACGGGAGTCGACTAGGCAGGTCCAATTTACCTCAAGAAAGCGGGAAGAAAAACCATAGTGTACTAGTCGACCCGGCAGACGTTGTCCTGCGTAGTAGGCGAAAATGCCCATGTAAAATTTCCATCCTTATTTTAGTTTTTCACGATTTGCACAACCTTACGCGTAATTTTCGCATGAGGAAATATCATATAAACCCGTCGGAAACGATAACGAACATATCTGCTGAAGAAATGAAAAAATCCATCCAGCCGTTTTCGAGTTATGCGGATACGAACACAGACCATTTCATTTTTATATATATACATATGTGTACATATGTGTTTTTTATTTCTATGGCCACCAAGGCAATCCAAGCGGGCTCGGTAGTCATATGGCTACTGCTTCTGCCTCATACGCAGGAGGTCGTGGGTTCAATCCCAGGTCCGTTCCATTCTCCTACTTTGTATCTTTCTCTTTATTTCTCATGTTCTAGCAATCGCTAGAACTGGAAATGGACTTCCATACCGTTTCCAATACTATTCCTATACCTTCAACTTGAGTATTCTAACAGTAATCTGCTAGAATTGGAAATGAACTATAGAGCTCGTTTCCTACATCCAATTAGAAATTCCATCAGTTACCTTCTCCTATCTATCACATTGGCAGCTCGTTAACCAAGACGGACCTCTGCCTCTCCAACCTAACCCAAAAATTCCAACAAATTCCGCATGAACTCGTGGCAAGTGCAGAGGTATATTCGGCTTGCAGTGGGCGAGTGATTGCATCAACATTTCCTCCCCCTTCCCTACATTGACTTGCATTCTGACGTGGCAGGCGCCAGTATGACCTAACAAATGAGATCACCAGTACTTGTACATTGAAGATGTGTGCTAGTCCCAAGCAAACATCTGTTGGTTCCCTGTGCAAGAACAGCTGATCTGGTCATAATGGAGTAGCAACTACGAGCAGTCAATCAAGCTCAAGCTCTATGGCCACCAAGGCAATCCATCTGGAAGTGGTGTCAAATCTAGCAGCTGGAAATTTTATCGCTGCGGTTCATTATCCAACAAGAAATTGTTTCCAACATGTTCTCCGAAAATGACACTTCGCTCGTCGGCGCAATCATGAGTTGGCAGACCTACGAAGACTCTCCGAAGACCAAGCACACTAGAGAAAATTGAACGATTTCTGTGCCTCGAAGGGCATCCAATGGCACTTCATCCCGCCACGCAGCCACCACTTTGGTGGCATCTGGGAAGCTGGAGTCAAATCTGCGAAGCACCACTTGAAACGAGTTGTTGGTGAAACCAAATTGACTTTCGAGGAGATGTCAACATTCTTAACGCAGTGTGAAGTAATTCTGAACAGCCGACCACTTATTTCGGTTTCCAACGATCCGAACGACATTGAGGTACTGACATCATCACACTTTCTCATCCAGAGATCGGCTTTGAGCATTCCAGAGCCATCGTACAACGAACTGAAGGTTGGTCGACTTAGTCGTTGGCAACATGTGCAACTGATGAAGGAACATTTTTTGAAGCGCTGGTCGACTAAATGCCTGCACCATCTTCAATCTCGACCCAAATGGCATTCTACAACGACCAACTTCGAAATAGGTTGTTTGGTTGTATTGAAAGACGAGAACACACAGCCTTTCCAAGGCAGGGGGGGTAGGGTTGGGTAGTTACCATCAAGACGGCCACATCAGAGTTTCGACGACCTGTTACGGAGATTTGTTTGCTTCCGACTGTTGATCCTGAGGACTCAACGGGGGGAGTATGATGCGTCACACCAGAATCAATTGACGAGCCTCTCGGCAAAATGACTTTGACGTAAGCGGCTTGGCGCAATCCTATCCGGCGCGAGCGGCTGGGGAAAAAGAAGAAGAAGAAACGTAAAGACACACTTTTCACCTCCGCCATTTTGCAGTTTGAACACACGCGGATTTTATTCGAAACACCAAACCCAATTGAACTCCAACTCACACTCAACTGGGATGCACTGGCGGGCAAGTTTTCACAGCAAATGTGGCTGCAGTCCGTGCGCAGGCTGACTCTGTACCAACGGGTTATTATGTTAAATACATTCGGCACGTCGAAGCTGTGGTACATTTCGTCTGTGCTGCCTCCGCTTGGTGTTCACACGGCGACAATCACAGCAACGATGGGGAACGCATCATCCAGTGCTAGACTGGCCACGCACGTGGCGAACAATTGGTATGAAATAACTTTCCTCATAGCAGCGATGATCTCGACTTTACCTGTTGGTGAATGGGAAGATTGAACATAGAAAGCTGCTGCACGTGATGCAAAGGTTGGCGGACGAAAACTGCCAACATTATGGTGCACAAACGCCTGAATCGCTCCAGCACAAATTCTGTAGCTGTACTCGTGTCGGCCCGGACTGGATGGTTCTGCAGCAGAGGCTAGCCAGCTAATGGATGGAGGAGACTGTCGTTCGAAGACCTCACGAGGCCTGGTTCACCACAAAATTCGAAGAGCTGGCCGAGTGGAAATTCTCCGCTTGTTAGTGAAGTACGTCGACTTTGTCAACGACGGTAATGATAGAATTGATGTGGACGCTTTGAAGTTCCAATTAGATTTAAATAAATTTGAAAACGTTGAACTACAATTGTTAAGGACTATACCCATAGCAATGCCTGGTGTTGGGCTCACCAGTGCCTGGAACTTGGGCTTATCAGTACCAGTAAAGCTGTGGAGGACGACGGAGGTCCATCGTAGCTTACTAGGGAAAGCACCTGTCTAGCATACTGGGGTCGTGGGCTCCAATCCCATCGAAGGAAGTGGTAACCCTCCAATACATTTTTCGAACTAGGTCCTACATCTTTCACATGTTGTACAAATTGACTTTTCAAACGTAGTAAAATTCTGCAAAATGATAAAACTTAATCGGCAGACGCCGGTGTTAAACTTAATCTGTAGATTAAAAAAACACTTTAATAAAGAAAAAAATCGGCTGACGCAGTTCACGAAGGCCGAGATTATCCTATCGGAAAAGCAGTTCGGATTCCGAAAAGGTAGATCGACGCTGGATAGTCGTGGATGTTTCGGAGAAAGCGTCCAAGAGGAAGAGGTGCGACAACCGTTTCTACGCAGTAGTAACAAATGACGTCAAAAACGCGTTTAACAGTGCCAGCTGGAAGGCCAAGCGGTATTTCCATTACTTGTGTGGAATTCTTAAGAATTACTTCCAGAACCGGATTCAGGTTTATAAATAAATTCTGGCCAGAACTCGATCACGGCTACGACGGACGTTCCCCAAGACTCTATAATCGGCCCAACGCTGTGGACCGTTATGTACAACGGGGTGCTAATGACAACGTGTAGCAGTGGATCCGCCAGCCAGTCGACGAAAACGCATAAGGTAAGAGCCGGAATTTTAGAAAAATTACATAAGACATAGCGGAATAGAATGTTTGTAGGCGCGATCTACAAGTTCTTAAGTTTCCTCCAACTTAAGGTAATTCGCTACACGATTATCAAGAAAGAACCACATCGATCCATGAGTTTGGATATTTTTAGTTTTTCCCAACATTGGTATAGTGCCGTCAATCTACTCTATCGGCAAGAAAATGTGTGCACTAATATGAATTTAAAGAGCAGTCTTTATGACTAGGGGGCCCACCTTAGCCGTGCGGTAAGACGCGCGGCTACAAAGCAAGACCATGCTGAGGGTGGCTGGGTTCGATTCCCGGTGCCGGTCTAGGCAATTTTCGGATTGGAAATTGTCTCGACTTCCCTGGGCATAAAGGTATCATCGTGCTAGCCTCATGATATACGAATGCAAAAATGGTAACCTGGCTTAGAAACCTCGCAGTTAATAACTGAGGAAGTGGTCAATGAACACTAAGCTGCGAGGCGGCTCTGTCCCAGTGTGGGGATGTAATGCCAATAAGAAGAAGAAGTCTTCATGACTCATTTGATTTATACATCTTAATTCGAAAGCATCAGCAAAACAATACTTACATTCGTTGATTCGGTAACACAGATTACACTTCCATTTTTTACTATCGACGAAGAACACGAACGGGTTGATGTAAGTTCGACAAGCCCGGCATCGCACTATTGTACTGCAGGAAACAACCGGTAGATTCTAAAAAAAAAACAAGAAACGGGTTATCATATTTTTGAAAACAATGAATTACATGTTTCAAAGCTTACATTCAAATCCCTAAATGGGTGTATCAGCACACCCAGCGGAAGTCGCGATTTCTGCAGCAACTGATTCGTTTCCGGTATTTTCGTGAGAGTACACCGGAAAATACTAGAAATGAAATTGATGGAAATCGTTATCGAGTGCTAGATCGCTAAAATGATCAAAGGTAAACATACTCTGGATTGCAGTTGACCGCCTCCTGGAACGGATGATTCAGGTGAATAGGTGGAGGTCGAACTTTTTCCACGGGCAGGATGTGTCGGTTCTGGAGTAGGTCTACAGTGTTGTTACCCCAAAGTCGATTAAACCCACTCCTGACCACGTTGTTGTATTGCGGGTCAGTTTGCTGCTGCTGCTGCTGCTGCTGGTAGTTGGCACCATATGGTTGTTGATGTTGCTGCTGCTGCTGAGCTTGTTGCTGGTGGTGATGATGATGTTGATGTGGAAGATGGCTATGTTGATGGGGTTGCTGGAACTGCTGCGGCATTGGTGGTTGCTGCTGCTGCTGCTGTTGTTGGTGATTTGGATAGTAGCTGCTGGTCTGCTGGGGGGCGGGTATTGGAGGCATATTCTGCGAGGGATACAGAGGTCTCTTGCTGATTGCAGAAGTAGTGGAAGGCGCAACCATACCCACTGTTGGCACGCCTGGATAAGTTTGCCCGACACTACTCGAAGGAGGCAGGTTCTGCTGCGGTTGAGTTTGGGGAGGCATTTGTAAATCAGGTACGTGGTTCCCATTTATGGGTCGTCCCTGTTGATTGATTAGTGGTGGTAGCTGACCGTATGCTGTCGAAGTGGTCGGTATACTATTTGTGGTTTGTGGAACATTTGGCTGTTTAAGGGGCGGTACTTGGCCAGTTTGACTTTGATTTGGATAGCTGCCAGTTGATGTGGGAGGTTGTGGAGTCCCAGAGCCATTAACTCGATTCACTTGCTGTTGGGCAGAAGGAGGTCGGATGACGCTTAAATTTTGCATACTAGCTGTTATAGTGCTGACCGGCCCGTTAAGGGGTGCCATTCCTAACGTAGGAGTGGATGCATTTAGTGGAGTTGAAAGACCTGATGCCGTCTTGGGAGGTGTGTTTATCGTGCTCGTTGCGATCCCACTCGTCCAATTGTTATTAGAACTCATAATGTGATTATTAGTTGCAGGAATAGCAGTCTGCTGGTTTTGACTAGACGACGTCGGATAGGCAGCTTGTCGATTGTTCATTGACGGTGGCAACTGCGACGCCGGAATATTATTGTTAACTAGTGCAGGTGATGACGTTCTAGATGAGGTAGCACTGTTGCCATTCGAAACTAGGTTCGCTACTCGATTATTCGGCTGCGGCAACTGAGTATTAAACAGTGGTTTCTGCACCATAGGCGGTCCATTTTGCAGTGGAACTTGGGCCAGCGGTGTTGTTGAGGGGCCATACTGTGGAAATCCCCCAGGCATCCCTGTGGTTGGCTGTGGTGGACCGTTCAATACAACATTTTTTGCAGGATACTGCTGCTGTAGAGGCATCCCCTGCTGTTGTGACATTGGCGGGTAGTGACTCTGCTGTTGCTGTGGACCATTTGAGGCAGAGGGATAGCCATTCGCCATTCCATAATATTGTGATGGATTCGACATCATCTATTAATACCGATTGGGATATCTGAAAAAAAAAATTTCCATTATTATTTAGAAAATTGTATAAATTAATGTTATACATCACGTAGTTAAAAATAAGTAAACTAAATTAAGAGATGCTTTAAGCAACAGTCTTGACTTTCGACTTTCAACTTAAGCGATTCGCAGTTGCGGCGACTATAATTCATAAAGTGCATGATTCATACTAAATAATCGATGAAATTGACTTCAGCTGACTCACGTTGTTTATACCTATCTCGGGAAACTCGTTTTGTTGTTTGCATTTGTATTTCCTATAGAAGTGACGAATGACTAGAATCAACTCGCAATAGCTTAAACCGGTAACAGAACATCAAAAACCAAATTCTCAAGAGGGTGAAGCTGAACATAGGCAAACATTGCTATATAACAATTAAAAATGATCACTCTGCGATACCGCTAGCTAGAGCACGATCATGCTATCGTTGCGATAGTTAATAGATGGTTAGGGGCAGTAGGGGCAATATGAACATACGGGGCAATATGAGCCACCCTCATTTTGAGCTTATTGACAAGTTTTAACATGTAAAAGTTATATGATCTTTAAGAGGATGCTACACATATGCATCAACTTGAAAACCGCATTAAAATTCAATTCAAACATGAAAATACACTTGAAAATGTAAATTTTCGCTGTATACGCAAAATTATTATAAGATTTGAAGTTTATAAATAAGGCTTTGACACAAAACTGATTAAAATACAGGTAAAAAATACATCACAATCAAAAGATATATTAAAATTGAATATTGTACACACATGTTTATATTGATACAAATCTGAATTTATCATAAAACTTTTTTTCCAAAACCAGTCTCTATGGGGCAATATGGGCATACCTGCACAGAGCAAGATATCAGGCCTTAAAATACGAACAAGTTCAAATTTCAGTAGTCAAATACAAGAATACTATCATATATGTAAGATTCATTAAGGAAAAATTACAACAGTGCATTACTACGATTGAAACAGAAAAAATGACCATTGGCCAATTGAAATGTGGCTGTTCAAACGGCGAAGAGTGGCAAATCGGTTCAGTACGCTGTTGTGCGGTTTTTTAATTTTATTTGGTATGGAATACTCACAACTGTTGTAGGAATATCATATTCTTCCATATTACGATACTTTTTTCGCCTAAATAAACGTTTTGGATGGGTGGCCCATACTGCCCCAAATGGTGGCTCATATTGCCCCGTATAGTCGGGAACACACATTGAAATCAATACATTTTCAAAAGTGCATTCCAACAATTTCCAAACGCATTTTTCGTCATTCATCGACGTATTATGAAAGGTAACATTCTCTAGTATAAGTCAACTACATTTGAACGATGTTTTTTGAGCTTTTCAGCGCTTTTCGGAACGATTCCCTTAGGTGGCCCATATTGCCCCGATCACCCCTACCAACCATTCATCGATCGCAATCAAGATGCGCCCGTTTTCTGCGCCTTACGCAAGCACGTGTTGTTTAGATACCCCCTTTCCAAGACGAACGAAAAGCTGCCGCAAACTTAGTTTTGTTGTTGCCCCTACAACAAATAGCTAGCTACAAAGCAATCATCACTACTCGAAACAGTTACACGCAATCACTATCGTAGTAATATGCACCACTAAAATTGTTTACCGATAGATTTCGAATCTTGTGGCATATGTTCATCGAGTGCCTTGTGTCGTCGTTCGTCAACACATCGGCAGTGTGCCTGCCTGTCCAACTCATTGTTGGCACATACTGTTGCCGATTGATAGTGAATGTAAACTGACACATTTTCGCTATATACACGTCCGCTACTGCACAACGAAACGACCGATCACACGTTTATATCAAGACGGAGGCATCAGCAGCCAAACAAAATAATGTGAACGAACAGAGCACGTTGAACTTGGCCGTGAAATGGAACGCAACGCGTGGCACGCCAGCAGCCGGTCGTGAGAGAATAAAAAGATGCGGATATAAATTTATCTCATAGCATGTAGACTGTAGATAAATCCTACAATAGTAGGGAAACGAGAAAACTATCAAGTAAAAATTTACAATTTCAAGTACTAGGTAAGTACATTTATTAGAAGATCAATTGGTGATTGGCAAATTCGACCACGTTTAATCAGAATGACGGCAATTTTGTAGTTCTGAGCTCGACTTACCATTTGCCATACGGCCAAAATCTAGGTAACAAAATAAACAAAATATGAACAAAAGTCCAAATGTATTCCGATGTCCAAAATACCATCGTTACCCTTGCAACCCTATAACCAGAGACCGGCGGAGTGAAAAACTGTCGAAATGGCAACATATGAAAATGCATGAATTCGTGAAAATAATACTGGCAGCACTTGAACTTTTTGCTTGCTTCTTATGGATGCAAAATGTAAACAAGTCGAATTGGAACCGCTTTTAACGGTTCGATTGGAAACAAGATGGCGTCTTCGCCGATCTCTTATTCTAGTTATTTCTACGTTACCCCATGTACGATTTTTTTTTATGACACAAATTATATTCAGGCTCAAAAAAATATATTTTAGTTATTTTCTGAATGTCTTCTATCAATATTGAAAGTTGTTATTCATTCAAAGAAAAAATAGAAAATGTCAGCTTCCCTAATTTCGGAAATCCACGAAATGTTAAAATCTTCATTTTAATAACTTATCGAAGAAGTATCTAATGACAATATTGTTCCAATCAATAATCCGGAAGAAAAAATAATTCACTTGAGTTCAATCCCCAATCATTATTAGAATGCATCTCCATACAAATATAGTGCCAAAAATAACCACGTACTGTTTAATATTCATTATGAAAACAAATGCGAGTCAGATGTCACGTCACGTCAGGCACGCAAATAGCTAATAGATTCTCTTCCGGATCCGGTCACTACAATCACGAATATCGAAGTTAAACAGTGTTTAAACAGCATAATTATATTCAGACTTGATTGCGTGCGTAGGGTAACGAGCAATACTTTAAGTGATATTAGGATGCTTTTATCCCTTCTTTGCGTTGCGCTTATTTATTTGACTTACTTCTTGTGGAATAATTTTATGAATCTTCTTCTTGAATAGCTCATACATTCCAACTAAAACTTTGCCTGCTTTTCAACTTTTTCTGCTTCTTATTGGCATTTCATCCCCCACTGGGATATTGCCGCCTCACAGCTATTCTCTAAACACTATATCACAGTTAGTACACTGGTAGATCAAACAACCTAAATTTTGAGAAAAATATATTAAGCTCTGGAATGTATTCAACCGTCTAAGACAGTTGTGGTCGAAATACGTATCTGCAAAGATATCGAAAATAATTGGTGGAATTAAATGGAGAGTACCGTGAAGTACCCTAATTTCGCGCACTTAAGATCTGACAAAGGTGAAACGTTCATTAAAAAACATGTAGTGGCCATTTGGAAACATTTGCTACTGCATCACGTAGTAGAAGGATTCTAGGTTCTCAAAAAAATGTTACTTGCAAATTTTGCTGCTATTTAAAAAAAATGGAATATGAATCCGAGACCGTTGTAAGCTCCTTATTTCGCGCAAGAAAATAGGATAGTTCCTAATTTCGCACAAAAGTGTTCCTTACTTCGCTCATGTTTGGAATTGAATATCGTTTTTGGTTTGATGAAATATAATCAATTAACCAATAGAAGCATGCATCCATTGTTCAAAATATGCAGATAACGGTATCGGACAGCCGTCAGTAACCCATTTTTTAGTCGAAATGGTATGTGCCTATATTTCGGCCCCGTAACGCTGGGTAGACACCTTTGCGTGGTGTGTTACGGTGTAAGATCTACCACGGTCACATTGTCAGCTGCAGACAAATCCTGACCCAGTGACTAACGAAGAGCTTATCGTAGCCGCAAGAAAACTTAAGCTCAATAAGGCGCCAGGCCCGGATGGTATTCCAAACCTGGCCCTTAAACACGCCATTCTTGCCAATCCAGATATGTTCAGGAGCTGCCTCCAGAGATGCATGGACGAAGGAAACTTCCCAGATCGATGGAAACGGCAGAAATTGGTGCTATTACCGAAGCCTGGCAAACAGCCGGGGGATCCTTCGGCATACAGACCAATTTGTCTACTCGACACAGCTGGAAAGCTGCTAGAGAGGGTCATTCTGAATAGATTGTCGGCCTATTCAGAGTGTGCTAGTGGCTTATCTAGCAACCAGTATGGCTTCCGTAAGGGCCGTTCTACCATCGAAGCGATTCGAGCGGTAACGGATACGGCCAAGATAGCGAGAGGTTTAAACAGAAGAGGTATTAGGTACTGCGGGTTGATTACACTTGATGTAAAAAACGCTTTTAACAATGCTAGCTGGGCAGCAATTGCTGACTCCCTGCACCGATTGAGAGTTCCGGATTACCTGTGCAGGATACTGAAAATCTATTTTCAGAATAGGGTGTTGTTATACGACACTGATGCTGGTCAAAAGTCGATCGTAGTGTCCGCGGGTGTTCCACAGGGATCGATCCTCGGACCGGTTCTGTGGAGTATTATGTACGACGGAGTATTGCGCTTAAGTCTCCTGGCCGGAGTAAAGATAGAAAGCTTCGCGGATGACGTAATGCTAGAAGTAGCAGGTGACACTCTCGACGAAGTCGAACTGAAGGCTTCATACGCGATTGGCACAGTGGAGGAATGGCTCAACTCGAGGCGGTTGTCCCTTGCACATCACAAGACGGAAGTCGTGGTGCAACAGGCGAGGATAAGAGTAGGGACCTGCACAGTTAACTCCGTGAGGTCTCTCAAGCATCTGGGCGTGATGATCGATGATAAGCTCAATTTTACGAGCCACGTCGATTATGCATGTCAGCGGGCTTCATTGGCGATAAAATCTTTATCACGAATGATGTCCAACAGATCGGCGGTGCATAGTCAAGTGCGTAGACTGATAGCTGGCGTAGCATTGTCTATCATCCGTTATGGCGTGCCGGCATGGGCCGTAGCACTAAAAGCCGAGTACAATGTAAAGAAATTGATCAGAGTACATCGGCTGATGTGTTTACGTGTCGCGAGCGCATATCGCACCATGTCATATGAGGCGGTGTGCGTTATAGCTGGAATGATGCCGATCGACACACTCCTAGAGGAGGATGTGGAGTGCTACAACGAAAGGGACTCGGTGCAAGTGCGACGTGTCAAGAGAGCAGCCTCGTTGCTTAAATGGCAAAGAGCATGGGACACCGCAGTCAAAGGTCGTTGGACCCACAGACTGATTCCAGATGTGTCCAACTGGGTTGATAGGAAGCATGGTCAAGTCAACTTCCACCTAACACAGGTGTTGACTGAACATGGCTGCTTTAAGAAATTCCTACACAGGTTTGGCTTCGCAGATTCTGCGGAGTGTCCTGAATGTGTAGGTGAGGTAGAATCGGCAGAGCATGTGATGTTCGCATGCCCGCGATTCGAGATAGAACGCAATGCCATGCTGCTTGTTAGCGGTATGGATACAACCCCGGACCACCTCGTCGAGAGGATGTGCCGGGAGGAAGCTATATGGAATGCGGTGAACACAGCATCTCAACAGATTATGTCGAAACTGCAGCGGTGGTGGCGTCTTGAACAAAACCAACGTGTGCAGTAAGGGCACCTGTGATGCAGTGAACACCTTGCTCACCCCGAAAACCAACATGTCGCGGGTGGGCTGCGGGGACCTCAGTATGTAGATATAGAGGTCATTGCGGTTCACGCGCGGTGGTTGTTGTCGGGGTGCTCGTCTCTAACGTGAGATTATGATACGGACCGTTAGGTTACTATCATAGCTTGCGATCGACGGGTGGTGAGGTAGCCACCCTTGAATTCGATGTTGTGTGTATTGACGTCAAGTGCGTTAGCATAGGCGTGAGCGTTCTCAATAGTCCCCCCCTGATGTATTGCTTAATTGCGGGCCGGGGGTACGGACTGGCGAAAGGGTTTTGGTTTTAGTGGGTCGGGTAAGAGTTACATGACATACCCATCACCACACTACCTGAGTACCTCCTCAGGTGTCTGGTTGCAGATTTCCGTTTACCCTTGCTCAAGAAAAAAAAAAAAAAAAAAGACAAATCCTGACCCAACGAATACCTTCCCCAATATCCAACTCCGTGGTACTTATGAGGGTGTCGCTGAGTCGGGGGCCTCTCGTTAAGTAAGTACTACATCAACACTTCCTTCCCCTCCTAAGTTACGGTGAAGATGGACGTGGCCAGGAGTAGTAATCCTCATGCTTTTGTGATTTTTATCCTAGATTGAAATCAAGGACCACACCCACCTTGATTTCTGATAGCAATCTGAATAAGGATTCCAAAAGAAAAACATGAGTATCACTAGTGTCCAATCTACGAAGTACACCGTAACAATGCTATGCTATGCTATGCATGCTATGCCATGAAATGGTATGTGCCTATATTTCGACCCTGGTGCTTTGCTTAGATTTTACTTCATGAATTTTAGTTGACACAAGTCATAATTCCTAAAATATCGTTTTCTTCTGAAATATAAGCCATATTTGCATATTGGGGAAGGCATTCGTTGGGTCAGGATTTGCCTGTAGCTGACAATGTGGTAGATCTTACACCGTATCACACCACGCACCAACGGTTCAAATTAAGTGAATTGAACTTAAACTTAAACTATATTTTTGGTTGTCTGATCTAACCGTGTGCGATGATTCTAAGCCAAGTTAAGGTCACTCCTGACGGAATCCAAGTTTCAAAGTGCTCGCGTTTTCGGGGGCACACCACTCGATACGGAGGCTGTGCATAACTGTCATTTTTGTTGATTTAGCTATGCTGCGAGCACTTTAAAACTTGGATTCCGTCAGGAGTGACCTTAAGGCTACTTTAAGGCTACCTTACACCTCGGGAAAATTTTCCGCCGGATTTTGGTTCCCGTGCATTTTAAATGGAGCCGGGATTTTGATTTTCCGTGCCCAAATCCCGAAAAGATCGCATATGCAAAAATACATGGGAATTTAGTCCGCGGATTTTTTCCCCATGTATTTTTACATATGCGATGTTTTCGAGATTTGGGAACGGAAAATCAAAATCCCGGCCCCATTAGAGTCTTGCCGACATTTCTCACCAACACGAACGCACGGTTCGTGGTTGCAAACAATCCAATTTGATTTTGCTGTGACAGCTGCTCGTGATTGCAAACAAACTGATTAAAAGTGTGAGTGAAATGTGCGTGTGCGTACAAGTTCGCAGAAAGCCTAATTTAAAATGAACGGGTACCAAAATCCGGCGGATAATTTTCCCGAGGTGTAAAGTAGCCTAAAGTAATAAATATATCATGAGGCTAACACGATGATACTTTTATGCCTAGGGAAGTCGAGAACATTTCCTACACGGGATTGGGAATCGAACCCAGCACCAACATGTTCTTGCTTTGTAGCCGTGTCTCTTACCGCACGACTAAGAAAGGCCCCCTTTTTAACTTACGAGTTCAATTAGCGCATTTCCACAGTAACCCTCGTCCTTCCTTAATTCTATAAAATGACTTAAAAAATCATAACTCCTTAGATTCTCAACCGATTTTGACGATTCACCCACCATACGAACCGGTTAGGTCTCTAGTTTTTGAAACTAGGGAGAGAATTGAATTTGGCTACCTGGTTCCAGGACTATTTTTTTTTATTTTTCCTCTTTATTTATATCACGAGACATATTCAATAGAGCCTATTCCAAGGTTCATTGGTGGATTTAAACAGATTCCGTGGCGTTCCGGAAACCTGATATCCCCGGATGAGTGGACACTTTTTTATGCGATCTGAAACCAAACTTCATCGTTTTACAATAAATACTCAAAAGAGTATATTTGGAAGTACCTGAGTGGTGTTAGTCAGGTTCCACGGAATTCCGGGAACCTGGTTCCCTCGGAAAAGTGCCAACTTTTTTTTTCTTGTGATCTGAAACCTATCTCGCGACGTGTCAAACTTCATGATTAAACGAGACATGCTCAATAGAGTTGCTTGCTCGGAATTGCCAATTTGATTCGCAGTTTTTTCACAATCGAAAAATGAATAAACCAACTGGTCAACAGGATAATTGTTAAGAAAATTATTTTGACCTTTTTAGTGGAATGTCTTCACTTGTCATAAGACGAGTTTATACAATCCCATTGAAATTCCACCACTTAATTGTATCTTGACAGATACGTATTTCGACCTCAACAGTAAGGCCGTCTTCAGTGTCTTGTACTTGACTCGACTTCTACAGTCCTTCTATAAGTCCCAATTTAAAATTTTCTAAGTCCCCAGTAGGCACCGGCATAAAAAAATCTTCTAAGTCCCCAGTAGGCACCAACATATAAAATTTTCTAAGTCCCCCAATAGGTTTTTTTTTACGTCGTTTTTTCAAAATAGCGCGGTTTTTTTACGTCGTTTTTTTGAAATAACGCGGTTTTTTTTTACGTCGGTACCGCGTAAAAATATCCGCGTAAAAAAAAACCGCGCAAAAAAAAACCGCGTAAAAAAAAACTTCAGTGTATTATCATACATAAATATTGTAACACACTGAAGTCGGTTTTTACGCGGAGGATATGGGCCGCATAAATTAAAACAACGTAAAAACCGCGAAAGTTTTACAATATGTGTCAATGAGCCGCGGAAATCCCGAAATTCGAGTAAAAAAATTGCATAAAAATACGATTCGTGTAAAAAACAACTTCAGTGTATGAAGCGTGAACTCTTGCTTGATCGAATAATCAAAAAAATTAAAATCCATCAAGAAACGGCTGAGATATTAAGCATCAAAGTCTATCATATTTTCGTGACATTTTTCGATTTTTTGCAATCGTAAACTGTACCCCAGTATAGAAAAGACAGACGTAGTTCTACGTCAAAATCATGATTTCACAGAGAATTGCTCAGTATTGCAGAAAATTGAAAAAATTTAAAAACCTAAAACAAAATTAAATAAAACTTTGCACATAGGTTTTCTACAATAATAATAAAAAAATCAAATCTTCGACTCTTGACAAACCCGCCGGAGTAATCCTATAGCCTTTCAGTACAATTTTGTTGTACGAAAGAGGCAAAAAGGTGTAAGCATAGAGTTCTAACGTTAATTATATTATCAATTATTTTTAGATTCATTATTTTAAACATTAAAACTTCAAATTAAAACCGCGTTAAATCCACGCGAAACTTCAATAAAAATATAAGATTTTATAAAATTCTCAAACATAATCGAAGGAAATACTGGTACTCGAATTTTAACTCTACAAGCATCCTATTCCCTAAGTCGTTTTCCCACTGACCCCAGAGACGTTGTTTATAGATAGAGACCCGCGAAGATTGAAGCCGAAAGTACCAATCGAACGGTACCAAACGAGCAAAGTAAACAAACATTGCCAATCGCACAGGATTGTTTTTGTCTGCAGGCCGTGAAACCAGAATTGCTTTTATTCTCTCTGCGTGTCTCTATATAATAACAACGTCTCTGACTGACCCATACTTGCCTTGATGATTTCGGTTTCGAATAATTTAAAAATTATTATGTGTGCAGCATACGAACAGCTAGATACAGAACAAACGAACAACTTTCCACAATACAATTGCCAGACTCAGGCCTGACTGAATGCTCCAGTCACCTCATTTTCCATCCGTACCATCTTCGAGCGGACAAGACATTGAAAGTGAACAACACACACATCTACTACTGCTCCTTCGGTGGAAACTTTCGTTTTTGTTTCCAACAGAAGGAATGCATTTGTGGCAATTGCGGAGAAATAATGCTAATTGAATTGCAGGGAATCCACTAAACGCTTACTTCGATTCTGATATCACATTTCCTGTCATGGGCTGTCGTTCAAAAATGCGCAGAAATGTTCAAGACACCATTGCAAATAGAGGGTAGGAATCAACTGACGAGGTCATATTACAAAAAACGAATAAAGAAAATCGTGTGTAAGAAGTTCGTAAATACCTTTTAGAGCAATCCCTATAAAACTTTCAATTATAGCCTATTCAGAGAGGCTCTCCAGTAGCATTGCGAGCAAAGGCGTAGGATTTCCAAACCGAAGATGGCGAGTTCGATCCTCTGTCCGGTCTAGGATGTTTTCGGGATGGATACATGTGTATTAGGGTGGCTCAAATTAGTATGGGAAAAACTTTTTTAAATTTTTTTGATGGGCCGCCCTCTTATTCGGTTCTATTTGATGCCCTGATGCTCTGGACAAAATTTCAGCCAAATCGGTCAACGTTTGGGTGGTGCTAAACTCGTTGGAAGTTTATATGGAAAAATGTATGCAGAAACATCCAAAAACAGTGAATTACAGTTGGACGGCACAACTTACGATGAAGAACTATGATATTCATTCAGATCTTGGAAAATTCAATACAGAATGTTATGCAGAAAACCGCGAGAAGATTAGAGTTTGCTCGGCTAAGTTATTAGCATTTCTCTGAAGTGGGGTTTGAGCAAATTTCGTTTCTTTTACCTTTGAAAAGAAATAAATTCACCCCTACTACACTCCAGTAAAATGCTAATATCTTTGCCTAATAAACTCTAATCTTCTCGCGGTTTTCAGCATAACATTCTGTATTTAATTCTACAAGAACTATCATGGTTCTTGATCGTGAATTGTGCCGTCCAACTGCAAATCACTGTTTTAGGATGTTTCTGCATACATTTTTCCATATAAACTTCCAATGAGTTTAGCACCGCCCAAACGTTGACCGATTTGGCTGAAATTTTGTCCAGAGCATCAGGGCACCAAATAGAACCGAATAAGAGGGCGGCCCATCAAACAATTTGAAAAAGTGTTTTTTGAGCCACCCTAATGTGTATGTAACTCATGCAATGGCGGACATAGAATAGCTTTCAATTAACAACTGAGGAAATGCTAATAGAATACATTCAATCCTATTTTTACTTGTTCACTTTCACTTATTGGGGAGACGTAAAAAGAATGTTCGCTTAAATTACTATAAATTACTTGATTTATTGATTCTTGGGCGATTTTGAATACGATACCATTCTTCTTCTTCTTCTTCTTCTTCTTCTTCTTATTGGCATTACATCCTTCCACTGAGACATTGCCGCCTTGCTGCTTAGTGTTCATGAGGCACATCCACAGTTATTAACCGCGAGGTTTCTTTGGGCAGAGAAGTCGAGACAATTTCCAATTCGAAAATTGCCTAGACCGGGACCGGGACCCAGCCACCCTCAGCATGGTCTTGCTTTATAGTCGCGGATCTCACCGCTAGGCTAAGGAGGACCCCATGATACGATACCATACATAATACATAATCACAGCAATCCAAAGACCCAAATTGGATATGTTATTATCACATGTTTTAGGTCTTCCAAAAGTTCCCTGGAGTTTAGGCTTTCAGGCCTCCACGCATAAACTAACATCTATAGGTATTTTTAATATGGTACATGCTCCCAGCGATCCAAACATCAATATTCCTTGCGATTCTTTAATAAAATTGGACATGCCTTCAACATTTGTTTCATTCCAAGCTATCCGAGAATTCCAAGAACTGGAGTACAGGCACGCTCTTTTCAGCAATGCAACATGCTCTTAAATTGGATATGAATTGAATATATGTTCCATTCCAGGCCATCCATGAATTCCAAGAGCTGGGGTACAAGCCTTAAGGTCAATACGCTTAACGGAAGATCTATTTGCTCCAAGGGATCGTCAATCAAAAATGACGTCACAGATTTAAGGGGGGGGTATAGGATTTTGTGAAAGTACCTATACTAGGTATACTAAAAAGCGTGACAGAGGGGGAAGGATGGTCTAAAATTCTAAAAAAATAGTGGACATCATATTTGAATCGCCCCCTAGTGAGCATTTGAACCAAATTGGATATGACTTGTATCTATTCAAGACCATCCAAGAATTTCAGGAATTGGAGTTCAGGCCTCAAGATCAGAACGCGAAACAACCTCTTAAGGTGAAGCCCGAGTAGACGCGACGCGACAGTTCAATTTAACAACTCATTGACAATAATTGTTATTCTTTTGCGTGAGTCTTCGCGTTTACTCTGGCGATCACCTTAGTGATCATTTCAACCAAATAGGACATGAATGGAATGTATGTTCCATTCAACGCCATCCAAACATGTCAAGAATTGAAGTACAGGTCTTAAGGTTAATACGCATAACGAAAGATATATTTTCTTCTTTTAGTAATTCAACGTGCTTTTGATTATTTACATAAAGTAGGATTTGATTCCTGGTTTAATGCTTATCCAATTTGGTTCTATAGATTGCTGAGTGCATGGACTATTTACAAAAGGGATAACAGCCTTTGGGTGCGCGTGACGACATCAAGACCTGTTTTTTAAATTAACTGAAAAAGAACAATTGTTGAACGCTCATCCAATTCAATTCTATGGATCGCAATCAGCATAAACGATCAAAAAAGGCTAACAGCTCTCAAAGAGCCAAAAGCCTATACTTCAGGTAATTTTTGGTTGATGCAACAGTAGTTGAAGGTGCATCAATTTTTTTTTCTATGGATCACAAGGGCATCAACCATTGTTTTAAAAGTTTTCAGAGACTTCTGGTTATGCGTGTAGTACTTAAGTCGTGTGCTCGGAATTTTTGGACGACTCTTTGAATCAAAAAAGGCACAAACTATTATTTAAATTTAAAAAAATGTTGCTAAGCGTGTAGACCGTAAGAACCATCCTTCAGGGAATTCTTGGATGACCTGAAACGGAACGGTTATCGAAGACGGCTCCTTGCGTACGGATTAAAAAGAGCATGAACCATTAAAAAACCGACCTTTTGCTATGCGTGTGGAACCGGGGCCTATTCCAGTGATTATTAAAGCACCTGGAGGGGGATTGAAGGGCTATTGAAGGCATATTTAATTTGGATTAATAGATCAAATAGAGTATGAACTATTTCCAAAAAAAAGATAACAAACCTTTGGTTACGTGTGTGGATTTCAAGGCATATACTCCAGAGAATTATTGGATGGCCTGAAACGCAGGGTTTTTGAAGGCGTATCCAATTTGGTTTCTTGGATCAAATAGAGCAGCAGCCATTTAAAAATATATAAACCATCTAATGACGCTTGTAGACCTTAATGCCTATAATCCAGGGAATTCTTTTATGTCCTGGAAAGGGACAGCTATTGACTTGACGGCGTATCCAATTTGATTAAATAGATAAAATAGGTCATTAACCATTTTCAAAAAGAGATAACAGCTTTTTGGTTACACGAATAGACCTTAGCGCTTATACTCCAAGAAATTCTTGGGTGACCTGAATTTGATTCTACGGATTGTAAAGGGCATAGACCATTTTCGAATAAAGAGAATAACCCTTTGCTTACGCGTGTAGACCTTCAAGTCGTACACTCCGAGGAAATCTTAATGAACTGGAAAGGAACAGCTATTGAAATGGTATCTACTTTGGTTCGTTGGGTCGAGCAGGACATGAACCATTTTTAAAAAGAAATAACAGCCCTTTGGTTACGCGTGTAGACTTCAAGACCTATACTCCGGGGAATTCTTGAATGAGCTAGAAAGGAATAGATATTTAAGGTGCATCCTATTTGGTTCACTAGATCGAATAGGGCATGAACAATTTAAAAAAAAAGAGATAACACCCCTTTTGTTTGTTACCTTAACGCCTATACTCCAGGGAATTCTTGGATGACCTGAAACGGAACAGTTCTTCTTCTTCAATGGCTCTACATTCCAACTGGAACTTGGCCTGCTTTTCCACTTAATATTCTATTAGCATTTGCTCAGTCATTGAATGAAAGCTTTTCTATGCCGCCAATTGCATGCATATGTATTTTGTGTGGCAAGTACAATTGATACACTATGCCCAGGGTGACGAGATAGTTTCCACCCCGGAAACATTCTAGAGCGGTTCCGGATTGGCAATCCTATGCCTTTGCTCGCAAAGCTACAGGAGACCGCAGTAGGAACAGGTATTGAAGGCGAATCCAATTTAGTTCCATGGATCTGTAGAAGTCATGGCCTATACTCTAGGGAATTCTCGGTTGAACTAGACAGGGACAGCTATTGACGGCGTATTCAATTAGGTTCACTCGAATAGAACATTAATCATTTTAAATAAAGATAATAGTCCTTTGGTTACGCGTGTAGACTTCAAGGCCTATACTCCAGGGAATTTTTGGATGACTTTAAACGGAACAGTTATTGAAGACATATCCTATTTGGTTTTGTGGCTCAAATAGGACATGAACCAGTTTTTGGAGAGATATCAGTTCTTTGGTTATGTGTGTAGATCTTAAGGTCTTGGTTACGCGTGTAGACTCGAGGGTTTCTTGGGTGACCTGGAATGAAACACTTGTTAAAGGCAAATGTTGAGGATGCAAAACAGCTACTTAGTTCTTTGGGATTCTAAGAGGGCCTTCTTACAGGTTTACATGTTAATGTAATTTTATTGATTAGAGAGAACATGCTAAGGCATGATAAAAAAAATCCAATTTAAACTGTTTAAAGTTTGATAGTTCTGGGGGAATGGACCATTTCCAAGAGCTTGACGACCCCTCCCATGACCACTTCGTGTTGGCGGCCTATGGCATAATGGGGTTTGACAATGGGCTGTAGTAAACTTCTTTAAAATGCTGCAATCCCGCATTGCATGTTTTCGCAATCAGACTCTTTCGAAGCTACCGTATTCCTCTAAAGGCCAATAAGGAACTTTTAACAGACCGGACATGAGAGCCACCCGGTGAGATAAGATGGAATGTCTGGATCAACCACATTTCGGATCAGTTCACGAAGCAAAAATACTAGAGTGCTAGTGGCACTGTGACTGTAGCTATTTTCGGCATTTTGCCAAAATATGCTTGAACAAGCTAAACGTGGCCTTGTATTATGCATCATGTTGTAGTGCATGTTTGGTTTCATCACCCACGCAGAGTTGACGCTAATAATACCAGTACTTGGACTGCTCGCCCAAAGCAAACCAGATCTTGGTCACGCATACTGGAGCGACATTACATTAGCAATCTTATACTTTTGCATCAGCTGTTTTTTACACCTTAGAAGGGTACTTATATCTAATCTTTCAATTTTTAGGTACACGACTTTCAAATTATTAAACTTGATGATAGTTGATTGTTCTCGGTGTTTCAACACACACTACCGTTTTGACTCAAATTCCGGACATGACTCATAATCCTAACACTCGCTTTTAAATGACCATTTTGACTTTATTTGTGTAATTTTCTCCATAGAAGCTTAAATTCTTTTGTATTATTGTTCCTTAGACGGAAAACCGATGTTAACTTTAGTATTAGGGCGCCATAGCTTTCCAAATTTTTCTTTATCTCCGTAATATTTTTTTTTACTTTATCTCGTGATTACCATAATAACTAGGAAAATATTATCAATGGCTTGAAAAAACTTAATTCAGAAATGCAGTAATAAATACTCGCGTACAATAAGAGAAGTAATGGACAATGTAAATGCTAGGGTTTCATTAAGCTTAATATCAGTTTAATATCTATATCGTAATCCACCTCATTTAAATGAAAAACAAATAACAAACGCCGTTCCATGTGCTACGTTATCTTCATGTATTCTTCCCTTATCAATGTGCGCTCCGTTCTCTGGTCATCGTGGCAATGAAAAAAAATCCAATGACTGGTAATTTCTAGTTTGTGTTACCTTCAAAATTTCGCAGCACGTTAATTTATGTGTAAACTGTATTGCTTATTCAGCATTCTATTCGGCAAGTATTAACATACGCGAAAGGAATAACATCGCGATTGTGAGATCTACATCAATTATGATCTAAAAATACTCATCAGTCCTAGCCCCTAGGCTGTCTGTCTGTTCGGCAATTACCTTCTTTTGCCAATGTGGCGGTGTGTAGAAAAAAAATATTTCACGTTCAAGTGGAAGCGGATTTGCCGCTGCTCTATATTTGCTCAGACGCGTTTTTTTTTGTCTGCGTTATCTTCAAGTTCAAAGAGGTACCAGCTGAGTTACGATGACCGAGTGAAACATCCAAAACCTTCTTAAACGGTCAAGTTTAATCGTTTGTTGAAAAAAGTTAAAAATTGTTTGCGCAATGCTTATTCAAAGTAGCTACATGGTGATTGGATTTCTATTGAAAATCATGAAATTAGAGGAATGATGAAAAAATGAGAGCAATTAGGTATCCACTAGTACTGTAACAGTTTGTATGACCTTTTTTCGTGTCATAAGCACCACACAATGCAGGTACCGTTCTAATGTTACCTTGAATGTTATGTATGGTACTATTTTTGTTGAGCAGGGGTTTTCATATCAACAAAATATAGCTCATACCAAGGCATGGTGCGAATATACATAATACACCATCTCATGTCATTTGTAATTAGGTGCATAGAGAATGATGATTCAAAATAAAGAAAAAAAAAGATGTTATGGGACATCATCCTCAATGTGTAAAAACTGATAATAGTCCAATGATTGGGCAATACGTGCGAGTGCCGTAGACACTGCAGACGGACTTAACGCGCATCTTCCCCGATTGCACACAGCCAGCGAGTGCGGGATCTACCCCGGAGCCGACGTTCTCTTCCTTCCACCATAAGTACTACATGTTCACCGTAATCTGCCGTATTCTATCAGGTACAACACTTGGTACAACTCATAGTTCATGCGTCACCACCAGGGAATCAATATTCGAGAAACGCCTAACAATATACCCTTTGTCGTCAACAGAGTTTGTTACTGACAAACGCACCTAGCGACAAACCTGAATTAGAATTCGAACACAATATGACAAAAATCATTTGCCTTGCATGCTCTGATATTTCCGAGAATACGATGCTAATATTGTAATCATTGTTGGATTCTCGAATATTTCCATAAAATCAGAAACTATGATAGCATAAAACCGAAATTTGCTTTAAAAATAATGCAAAATAACGGGATGAAAAGTTAGCAACAAGATTGTCTTCTTTTTTGTTGCTGACAAATTTTTTCGGATCTTTGTCATTATTATCTCCGACAAAAACAAAGCTTTGTCGTTGGTTCTCTTTTGTCGCTTGTTTCGCAAGCGCATTTCAGAAAAATTGATTCCCTGGTCACCACTCACCATTTACGCTCCAAAGTACTTAACGCAGTATTTCCCGCTCGAACACTCCGAGAATTCGGTAGTCTGCATCTTTTAACTTTCATGCCTATTGGCTGTACAGTGCGACTAGATGAATCAAGGATGTGCAGAGCTTGTCTTGTCCGTGTCTTTAAGCTGCGAGACTTCAAGCTGGCTACGCAAACCGTAGAAAGTCTTATTTGCAACCGTAACATATCTTTCCACTTCGCGACTAACGTCATTGTCACATGTAACGAGTGTCCCAAGATATAAAAATTCGCCGACAACCTCAAATCGCATCTAAGACTTTTCCACCCCGGAATTAACACCGTTTGGGCTGTCACGTTCTCTGCACCCACAGGGTACTTGGTTTTGACAGAGTTTATAATCAGACTTTATGCTATCAGTCTTCCGTTTAAAAGGCACGAAATCTCTTCCACTGTTCAACGATATCGACATAGGGTCCTCATCTATGCGTCCTGCCTGTTCATAGAACAGGTAACCATTTTTAATTCGGAAGTAAATTATTTACTCACAATTAGTTTCATAGCAATAATTATTATTAACTACAAGAGTCCATCAATTTCTTAGTGAAACAATTTTAAACAAAATTTTACGTCACATTTACAATGACGCATCAACATCATACAACACAAAATTCGACTCGTTGGATGCGCTGCGGGAACAATCAGCGACGCGACACATCTTCGGTTCGACTATTATAATAATATATAATATAGACTAGATGGAATGTCGGCCAGCGTTGTACCGAATGGCGTACGTTTCCGTTCGTACTCCAACGCAACGTTCAGGAACGGTTTACATTTTTTCTTAAGAAACGCGTTCGTAGCAAAATTCAGCATCATTAATGAATTAATGTGCGAGGCTTGAAAAGAGAGATCAAATAAAGCTGTATTTAGAATAAAGAATTAAAAGCCGCAACAAAGCTTCCGAATGTGACTTATTGTTCTTTACAATTTCAGGTTGTATCGAATGAAGGTAATAATTTAAAAAAATCTTCTAGGTACATCCACAAAATATTTGAGAACTTGAATGCATTTCAATTTTATACAGTTTAATCGGTGTTTTATAAATCCTTCCTATATAAAATATAGGAAAATATCAGCTTTATCTCCGGATTTCTCCATTGAAAGAATTAATGGTTTTCTCAGTCAAATTGAAGGCTTTTTGTTACACTTTCAGAAGCAAATGTTAACAAGAATAAAGATTCAGGAGGATATACTCCATGATAAATTCCTTTTCGAAAAGCTCCATTGCGGGGCACCAGTGCTGAAGATGCATTTTGACTTGTTTTACACAGGCTTTGCAAAAAAATTTTTGACTCCAACAACTGAGCACATAAGCTTGTCTTTGTGGGCTGCTTCTCCGATTCTGTTTTCATTGCATTTGTACCAGGTCGTGATAAGCTTGTTTTCGTGGCTTGTAACGATTGTAAGGCTGATGACATACTGGGAGCGAAGAGAAGCGAAGCGAAGAGGTTGGAGATAAGCAAAGCGAAGTGAAGCGGCGATCAAAGCGAGCCATGACATACTGAAAGCGAAAGCGAGTATTGATCTCGCAACCAATACAAGTGTAAATCATGGATTTGTCGGATGGAGAATATTTTGCTTCTGGTTTATAGAATATTGCAATTGAAAATCGATTCTATGCTATGAGCGATTGATTATCACCACATACAAACAAACGTAAGATGTAACTATGCTAAAACTTGTTGGGCCATGTTTTATTCCCATTTTAAGTTTGCTTGTAACGACATTTCTTTACAATGAAACCGATTTATACTCGGGAAATACACGAAAATCGGTTTATCTCGGCTCTTAAGGATCCTAACCATTTTGAAAACGGCGTAGAAAACTCAAATCCCGAAATCCACAAGAAAAAAAGGAAGCCATTTCTCAACATTATGGACAGTAAAATGTTACACCAATTTTCTTATCTATCGGATTGTTCCCCGAGGTTCTAATACGCGGTTTTTCAAACAATCGGGAGTTAAGCAAAAAATGCGCAACCCCAATTTTTCTTGAAGTTGTTTTTTCGCGGTTATTGAAATTTTGGCAGTTTACACGGTACGAATCCCTCGCGTAACAACCGACTTCAGTGTAAAATTCAATGTCATAGCAATTGAACACATGAACCTGTTTTGGTTCAAACGCCCATTACAAATGTGTAAAAAATCAATTCTTAGCCACGAGAACGATTTTGAAATAATAAGCGCTACGTCTGTTTATCTGTAGTAACAGCAAGATATGTTCTTTTTACTTCAAAGTGTTTAAGAATATTTCCAATGAGTACCGTTACTATGGAATGTATCAGATTTGCTCCGTACATGTAACTAAAACCATACATATTTATTAAAAATAATCATTGTTCATACAGTCAAACAATGTTGATTGCCTCTCCACTTTTCATCCACAACCATTCTACACAAAAGCGAACGCAGTTGAACTCAAATCAACAAACATACAGTCAAGTGTTCCCTTACGATTTCGCGCGGCAAAGCACTCTACGAACTGCTTCATCTCTTTGGCGGTCGCTTCTCGCCTCTTCTCACCGCTTCCACTATGCCGGGTATATGTGGTTTCCATATACACCGCTCATTGAAGGAGCTTGCATGCGGACGCTTCGCTTCTCTCTAAACTCTTTTAATCGCGCCGCTTCTCTCCCAGTATGGCATCAGCCTAACAGAATTTCCATTTAGACTCAAATCCCAAACATGACTCATATTCCGAACAATGAGGTTTTGGCGATATGGATTTAAAATTTTCATCGATTTTTCGTACGGAGGATCAAGATTACAAAGGAATTCAAATATCTTATGGGAAAACTATTCTCTACTGATTCTCTACCCTGGTAAAAGGATCAGCCAAGAAATCGTTCAAAATGTCCCAGAGGGTCGGTCGGTAGGTGTGTCTGACCAAGGATGGCAAATAGTCAAGATCTTCTTCGAGAACATAACAAATGACCTTTACCCATGGGTTGTCAAAACCGGAGCTGAATTTCCAGTTGCTGTTTTTCTGGACACCCTAAAAACTATTTCAATATTGAATTAACAGAGTTTTGCTTGAACAAATGGTTAATACTAATCTCGCTCTACCCTGATTCTACGAGAATTCTTCATTCACTGGACAGAATGTTCTTTGGACCATTCAAAGCCATATGGAGTGAAATTCTCTAAAACTTTCTCCTGGGAAAAAGTTCGGCAAGAGTAAAGAAAGTCAACTTTCCTGGACTTTTGAAAACCCCGTTGGATAACTTCACAAATTCAATAAGTTGTCTCCAAAAGGCATTCAACTTGTGCGGATTATGGCCATGGAATGTAAATGCAATTGACTTTAGTTTGTTGCTTACGAATGTGAATAAGCTGCTCGAGGACTCAGTGAAAACTTCTACCATATGTGATACAACTGCCGAAGTTACATGTCAAACTTATGAAAATGATTATGCAGTTCAACTCCGATACGTCGAAATGGCACTGTCGGCCGAACAGGTTCTCAAGTTTTTTGACAACAGACTGAAAGATGCATAGTACGGTCCACTTGAAGAACTAGTGCTGATCAACTTTTGGAAGCTCATAAAGGATAAAGCTGAAGGACTTTTTTATACGGAACCTCTGAATCCATATGAAAGTCTCACTTAGGATTTTATTGTTGACCCGGAAGGCGAGTGCGTCCTTATGCCCCAACCAAATGGAGAAAACGATGATTATGGTAAATTTCTGTAATTAATTTTAAATTAACACGTTTTAATTACTGTTTTTTTCCTAGCAGCTGCAAACGGTGCTTCAAATCCACGTGATGCCTCCCTCGATCATTGTGAAATATTTGAGAATTCAGGTGGTATATATAAATTTGTTTGTTAGTACATGAACTTGTAGTATAACATTTCCATTGTATTTTCAGCTTCCACATTTAAATCGCAAATCAAGCATGACGCAAACGCTAAGCAACCATCATAACATGTACCACTGGCTGAGATATCTACCTCAGTGTCTAATCTAGAACCAGCGAATGTACAATCTACCGCAACGGAAGCACCGAATGTGCTATCTACCTTGACTTGCAAGCAGGAAGGTCCAGGAAGGATTTTTAACCCCTCTTCCCATACTAATGAAACACAAATTTCTACACAACTCGAGAACTAATCAAGCAAATGGAACCAAATTTGGCATGCAGAGGTTTATGAAGACAAAAAATGTTTCTGTAATAGTTCGAGACTGCTCCCTCCTTTGGCGTAGCAAAGCGCACCGGGAAAAATCTTGTGCTAAATAAATTACAAAGAACAAAATTACCCGCAGTGGATATTAACAATTTATATAAAACATGAGATGACCCTATCTCGTTTCCCTCAGTCACAGGGATTTGACAAGTAGGGGCGTTGATCAGGCTTGTACTTTGTCTTCTTCTTCTTCTTCTTCTTATTGGCATAACATCCATATACTGGGACATTGCCGCTGCTTAGTGTTAATTAGGCACTTCCACAGTTAGGTTTCTTGACCAAGAGGCAATTTTTGTATTCGTATATCATAAGGCCAAGACGAACAAATTTGGAATATAGGAAACAATCATGAGAAAAATATTTCCTAAATCCTGTTTGTCAACTTAATTATCATAATTTAAAATTGCTGCTGTAGAAGTGCTCTGTCATA